>NC_140590.1:1072306642-1073029142 GCF_964204655.1 Triturus cristatus | reverse complement strand
ACACATAGGCACGGGGAGATTAAGTGATTTGCCCAGAATCACAGGAGGTTTGCGTCGTTACCGAGGCTCGAACCCAGTTCCCCCAGGTCCGAGGTCGAGCGCCCTAGCCGTTAGGCCAACTCCTCTCCCTCATTAGTCCACTAAGCCACCAGACTCTGGGCATTTTTACAAGTCCCTATCGCCACCACAACGTCACTTTTTCTGACGTTGTGGTGGCGATAGTGGCTTTGCCTTACTTAATTACAAGGCAGCATTAAGCCACTTAATGTGGCTTAACGCTGCATTGTAAATTAGGCACCCTTTCACGCTACACTTAGCGTGAACGGGGCGGGCAATGGTTGTTGTGGTGGGCATTCCACCAAAACACCCTTTAATTTTGATGCTGCCCCATATTTACAAGGGTGGCGTAATTATGGGGCAGTGCCAAAATTAAGACCAGGGAAAACCTGGTCTTACCGTGGCGAAACGAGGAGGAATGTTTAATTTCTCCTAGTTTTTGCTGTTTCCATGTGTGCTGCGTTGTGGAGCACACATGGAAGCAGCAAAACACCATTGATTGTTAATGTGCAGGAAGGTGTCCCTTCCTTCACATAAAAAACTCATTAAAAAAAAAATGACATTTTGTAACTTCTATGTGTGCTGTATTAAGCAGCACACATAGAAGTTACAAAATACCATTTCAGATTGGACCTTCCTGCACATAAAAAATCTTCACTGCAACACAGACACTCTTGCACTATGGTGCAAGGGTGACTGCGTTGACGCTAGGCTGCTAAATTTAGTGTCAGCGCAGGGGAAAACGCAGGGCTGCAACATATTGTAAATACAGTGCAGCCCTGCATTTTAGAAGTGGCGGAGCGTGGCGTCAAGCCAAGGAGGCTAACGCCGCGCTCTGCCACTTCTATTGTAAATATGCCCCTCTGTTTCTGTGTGTCCCTCTCCAATATTTGCATAAACCTCCAAAATTACTTCGTTCTGATTTCTATAGGTCTTCAGTGGTAGAACAAAGCTTAACATGTAAAAAAAAAAATGTAAATAAAAGAAGGAAGCACTGTGGCCAGCACGTTTTTTCTAGGATTGCGGCGCTGGTGCTTCTGAATTCCGGGACTGCCAAATCCCAAGGGTGATTAGTGTTGATTCCACCTCATGCCCCTTTCATCCACCATTCTACACTTCCTGACTCTTTATTTCACTCTTGCAGATTCTTTTATATCCCTTTCCCCTTGTCACTATTTCCCGTCTTTCATTTACTTTTCCTTCACCCTTTTTTGTCTTTCTTCCTCTTGCTCAAAGTCTAATGTTGAAAAGTAAGCACAGGCCACCAAAAATGCACTACTATCTCCTTGTCTGCAGAAATCAAGCACTGGGTTATGTTCCACCGTAGGCCTCTGGTCCTCACACAAGTGAAACAAGCTCAGGAAATAGGTTCTGCTTCAAAAGAAAACATTCATATCCAAAGTCCAGTTCACTGCACTCGGAAAGTGTTCATGTTAAACATATGGATGACAAATCGAACATAAATTGGTCATTTTGGGACTGGCTCATTAGGAAACAGCAATATCTCAAATCCCAGCTACCATAATATTGGCAAGGGTAGGACAAGGCAATCAATAACAAGAAGTTGGGGAGAGGAGTTGGCCTAACGGCAAGGGCGGTCGACCTCTAATCTGGGGAACTGGGTACGACTCTCGGCAAAGACGGGCAACATCCTATGATTCTGGGCAAATCACTTAATCTCCCTGTGCTTAACAAAAATGAATGTGTCCTCATGTAATGCAACTGGTGCTCGTGTAAAGCGCTCTGATACCCGATACCTTCGGGTCAAGTTAGCGCTATATAAAACTCAGTTAAATAAATAAAATAAAAAATAGTGTAAAAATCCAAGAAGCTTCTTAAGGTTCAGATGCTCTAAAAGTCATGTTAGAAATCTAGGGATGAGGGGAAGTTTAAACTGTGCCTGTGAAGCCAGGTGAAATTGGGATGCATTCAGGGGCGGACTGACTTTGCCGGGCATCGGGCATTTCCCTGGAAGGGTGGAGGCCAATTTTTATAGTGGTGAGGGCCGGATGTGTTACTGGGGACCGGTTTTGCAGCAGTGCTGGAATATTGCCCCCCAGTAACAAAAGCAACAAGCAAGCATTTCCAGCCTCCTGCGGACAGGCAGTCCTTACCCGGGGGCTGGTCTGAGAATATTGCCACAACTTTGTCAAAAACAGGGGTCTTCCAGTGGTGGGGAATGAACAAGGTGGAACTGTCATACAGCGGCAGCTGTGTGCAACTTCAGAAATTTTTCCCAATTTCATCACTGGCCCGTTTTTTTCCCACTGCTTTTAGTCTGGTGTATCCAACCTCTTGCATTCAGTACACAGAGAATGGGCTTTAGGCCACCCCCCTCCAACACCTGGCTTGCTTGGGTGGGCTCCTCTCACTTATAAGCTTGAGAAATTGACAAGCACACTTTAGATCAGCACAGAGGAGTATTTTAGTCTCACTGTAATGTTATCGGCTATTGGGGTGTACGCCTACCTTCTAGAAATAGCTTCCATATAACCTCATATGGGACTATTTACATCTTAAAGTACACTCAACCATCACACGTTTGTCACATTCAATTCTACATCTAATACATACATTGTATACAAAACCTAATGTTTTTTTTACATTTTCTCTTTTCATTGAAGGACACATCAATTCACTTTACGGCAAAAAAAACGAATTTCTAGGGACTCCAGAGAGTCTTCAATGTTTTGCATTAGAGGAACAGCCCTTAAGTGTCCTTCTCAGCTACATTCAGCTACTGCACCTCTGATAAGATTTAGTATGCCTGGAATATCCCCTGCTCCTGCCATTGGGCTCCTCCTGAAAATATATATATTCACTGCACCCAGATATTCTAGCAAAGCAAATAGGTCTGGCTTAAAACTGAAAGTGCAAGACCGATATTTTGGCTATGCAAATGTTTGTTCTCTATTGAAACTCTGACAGCTTTCTACTATCCAAAGTTGACAAAGTAAAAAAATTAATATATGGGAAGTTTCAACATGTTCAACTTTGCACGTTTATATACTGAACATATCAAACCGTTCCCCACAAGTAGCCTGATGAAATAGTGCTTTGCACAAAGGGTGTTGAGTGTGCAGCACAGTCTAACAGCAGGCGTGGTTCCTGAAAGTCAATGACGGGATTCAAATAGCACTGGGGCATGGAGAGGGGAGGAATGATTGTGTAAGAGCATAGAAGTAGCTTGAGTGTATGTAATGTACGGCCTATATTGTTAGACAGTGCTTGGAATGGAAAAATAGAAGGGCAGGTGCTCTGTACCAGATTACCTGTTTGCTTCTGAGAAGTGCTGGTACTCTCCATTTAAAGTATTACATTTCTCTTGAGAAGTGCCGGTACTCTCCCTCTCAAAATAAAAAAGTGCCTGTACTCAATACCGGACAGTACCGGCCCATTTAAAGCACTGGTATTAGAACAGGAGGATGAAAGGATTGGTTAGATGGATTGTACGGTCTATATCTGTCATCTCTAATCAAGCAAATATATATCTTTTAGCAAGCGGGCACTTCGGAATGACGTAAAGCTCTAGAGTTTCCCAATCTTTGGGTACGAGTAGCTCAACGAGTTCAGGGTTTTCTCTGCCTTTTTGTGCCTACTGAGACTACATCTCTAGAAACCTACTCAGACTGTGGTCTGCTACTGAAATCTTGAAAGTCTCTGGAAAATCACCCCCATTTTTGGGCAAAAGGACTTATGTCTCATCATCAGGCAGAAAAGGGGGCTGTAAGGAGAGGAGAACGATGGGAAATCAACGAGAAAGGGGAAAAGCAAGGGTTTCTGAGAAAAACGTTGGACCTGGCACTTTTACTTTTACTAATTAAGCACTGAGTACAAGTATCAAAATGAAAATAACAAGTGAGAACAGAATGAGCTACAAACACCAAAAAGCTTAAACTTTAGCTCTCTTAATGTCACGACATTTAGAGCTCAGGGGTAAACGCAGCGTTAGAGCGAGTGCGGGCAACGCCATGGATAAGCGGTACAAGTGAGCTACAAGACAACATCACAGTTGGGTTGTGTTGTGTTGTACTGTATTGGCATTTATCTAACGGTTACCACCCCTGACAACGTATGCTTTTGTGGTGAGTAGAGCAATACTCCAGAGTCCATTATTGCTACGCTTAACTTGGCTTGAGGTGGAACAAGCTTTGGCAAAGGCCTGACTTGCATTTTGAATCCTGATTAAAACAGAAAAAGCCTAATGCGATGAAAAAAAAACACAACAAAAAGTTTGCTTCTGGAATAACCTGCATCTATGATTTAAAGTATTTAGGGCCAGATGTAGGAAGCCAATTTGTGCCTTTGTGCGTTTGCGATCGCAAAGTAGCAGTGTGCAATGTAGCACACAATGAGCCCCTCGCAAAATAAGGAATCGCATAATTTGCGATTCCCTGTTTTGCGATTGCATTTCAGGAATCCCAAATTGCGATTCCTTAAATGCAATGTAAGTAGCACAAATGAAAGTGCAATTTAGCCTTAAGGAATCGCTAATTACCACCAACTTCAAGTTGGTGGTAATTAGCGATATTCTTGAAAAAAAACAATTTTGGGCTTTTTTAAAAGTGCCATGTGGCACACATTCATGCCCTTAGGGCATGTATGTGCGCCACATGTGCACACATGCACATTTCAGGGGTGCAACAGGGTGTCCCTCTGGAACCCTTGCACCCTTGAAATTGCACACGCAATTTGCGAGTACATATTGGGTACTCGCAAATTGCGTGCGCCATTCCCATTAATTCCTATGGGCCTCTAGGCCCATAGGAATGAATGGGAAGGTATTCCTTGATTGCGAATCGCAATTTGGGATTCACAATTAAGGAATATTAAGGAATCGCAAAAAATATTGCGATTCCTACCTACATGGCATTTTGCGAGTCCTTAATAGCGATTCCTTAAAAATCGCTATTAAGGATTCGCAAAAATGCATTTACCTTCACCTGGCCCTTAATGTGCAATGATACAGATCACTTATGAAATGTATAATATTCCTTCGTGCATTGCAATGCAGTCACAAGGAGCAAGAATGCAGCACCAAACAGCCAATAGGAAGAGAAATAAGACAAATACATCTCTGGGCGGAGCCAAAGGTCCCTCTAAATATACTTTAAACAATTTGTAACAATTGATCTGTGCTGATCTGTCAAGCCTGACCTAAAAATGATTCACGCCTGCGTTGACCAGTGAAATTAGCCAGTAATGGCATTAGACATCCTTTTTTTCTGCGGATGGAGTTTCTTACGTTCAGCTCTGTAGAGCTTTAAGGCAAATATAAGAGAAGCAGCAAATTGATTATTGATAATTGATTAACGTTCTTGATTACCAGTGAGGAATCCTGATTTATCAGTTGCAATTATCTTTGGCATGACAAGCCGTGTGGTTCCTGAAGCAGAGTCTGAACACCTCCTTCCTTTCTAGAAATAACTTTCTTATTGTCCTAAAGAGTTAAATGAATGAGTACAGTAATCTGCAACAGCCCCCAGGGTCAGGAGTGATTATTGAGCTGGTTTCCGCCGCCACCACGCCCACCCCCGCCCCTCCTTTGAAAGCTCTTTGAAGAAGAAGAAACTCTACATTATGTAGACTTCAGTTTATTTGAGCAGAAGTGGTAAAATCAGATTTCATTTTAATCACAGCCTTTTGTGGCAAGTAAAAATCCCAAAAATGCCTTTTTTAAAAAAAAATGCAGAAGAAACTATTCACCGTTTATACAGATCAACTACAAACGGAATATTCTCTCACCACTTAAAAACATATTTATGAAATGTCGTTATTCAATCACGTGACACGCAGAGCCCTGCGGCCGTCGTTCAGACAAAAACGTTTATTTATCCCATTTTACAGTTGTGGCTCGAGGAACTGGGAGGAATCCTGAGAGGTCACATCTTCGGATGTATCACAATGAGTGCTATAGGGTGGGTTTTATAGTCCGGTTTGTGTGTCAGTGTCTCCTACCCAAGTGTGTGTGTCACTGTCTCCTGCCCCAGTGTGTGTGTCACTTTCTCCTGTCCCAGTGGGTGTCACTGTCCCCTGCCCCAGTGTGTGTGTCGCTGTCTCCTGCCCCAGTGTGTGTGTCGCTGTCTCCTGCCCCAGTGTGTGTGTCGCTGTCTCCTACCCCAGTGTGTGTGCCACTGTCTCCTGCCCCAGTGTGTGTGTCACTGTCTCCTGCGCCAGTGTGTGTGTCACTTTCTCCTGTCCCAGTGGGTGTCACTGTCTCCTGCCCCAGTGTGTGTGTCGCTGTCTCCTGCCCCAGTGTGTGTGCCACTGTCTCCTGCCCCAGTGTGTGTGTCACTGTCTCCTGCCCCAGTGTGCGAGTAATTTTCCACTATCATTTCACAAATATGAAATCCTCATAAATAGGGCATGAACCTGCGAGGCCTACAGATGGAAATGCAATGCTATGCACTGCTGCATAACATGCATCAGTGCACCACTGTCTCAGCTGCGTATGCACACCTGCCTGCCCTATCCTAGCTAGAGGTCTCCCTGTCTGGTTTCATCTTCATCATGTGTCTGTGTACAAATATACATCTCTGTCCCAGTATGCCTATCGGAGGCTACCTAATACACGTATGTCACGCATCTTCTCCATCGGCATTCACAAGCATGCCCTCACCTGACTGTACTCTTTCTTCTTCCGCCATCTTGCTCCTCCTTGTTTCTCATCGCTTGCAAACTCCCTCAAGTTTCCTCTCTGAGCCCTACTCTTTTCAATACCTTCATTAGCCCTCTGGCATCTCTAATCTGAACTTTTGTCCTCTCAATCGCATGACTTAAACTGATGACACCCACATCATCATAATAATCTCATCTGCACTCAAGTAAGATATTTTTCCTGTATATCTGCAGGCTACAGCTGTATAAGTAGCAATTGGCTTAAGGTAGATGGGGATAAAACAGCGCCTCTCGTTATGGGCACTCACTCTTCTGTGTGTTCATCCCTCGGGTGGCCTTCAGACCTTCACCCCATGCCGGTCCCTCGTACCTCAGCCGGGAATCTTGGTATTCTTTCGACTCTTCCTTAACCTTCGTTGGTCAGGTCGGATGTCTATCTCTGCATGATCCGGGTAACTATTCCGTTTCTCATTTCCTCTCAGAAAACTGCTCTTCAAGTTTTCATCTGTCCTGTCTTGATTACGGGAGCTAGGTCTATCTTGGTTCCCCCTCTGCTATCGGTTCTATCACCGTTAGATGGTCCACAATGCATCGGCCACCGCATTTTCATATCTTCTGCCCTCCCCATTTTCTAACCATCTCAAACCCCTCTATTGAATGCCAATGGACAAACTCTATATTTTCAAAGCTCGAGGTCTCTCCATCTGGCCATTCATAATACGGGCCCCCACTTTGCGTGGCCCTGAATGGCTCCATAAATCTGAAGTAAGGCAACGCAGCGCAAACTGCTGAATCTCCTTACTCTGCCCTGGGAAGGCGTTCCATGGCCATTGAGTAACTCCCATGTTTTTTGACGCAATAGCACCAATGTGGTCTATCTGATAATATGCCCTTGCAATCTGAAATACTTAGGGATGACCTGCAGAAAGGTGAAGCAAAGAATCTGTGAACACCGTAGCACAGTAAGGTGCAAAAGGGTGACAACCAAACTAACTGAACACTTTCTTGAACATAACCATACAACCAACGACATGAAATGGACTGTTATTGAACAGTTAAAACCAGGCACAAGGATTCAAGAACGCCTTTTTGAAAAGGAACAGAGGTGGATTTATAGATTATCCACTCATAAAGATGGCCTGAACGATAATATTCCTTGGCACTCTGTTCTTTCTCGATAAGTCCACTATGCATGTACTCATGAGGAACATTGTACTTTCCTAGGTAAACTGAATTCTCTATTGTCAATTGGTACATTACCCAGTGGGCTCTGTCATCAGAAAGGTTATGAAACGCTCTTCCTCGTTTTGCTAATCAACCCAGAATCAGTAGCATCTACTGGTTTATTATATAGCAACCCCCCCTTCTTGAATTAAGTGTTCTTTACTATGATGCCCTATTTGAACTGCCATAGGGCTTTAGGTGCACCAGCGCCTGATGCAGATTCACTTCTACTATCCTGAGTGCAGGTATATTATCCCCTTTTTTTCGCGGTTCCTCTAGTGCATGTTTTTCATTCTGGCACTTTTGTATGTTCCTCAATTACTGCCTTTAGCCCATCTGTGGAACAGTCCGTTATTATTGTTCCCGACTTCGGTCTTTACGTGGGAACGTCACTGCACTCTCTGCTAATAAAGCACGATTTGTTGTTTTTTTTCCTTCACCATGACAACCAGGCTGTCCAACCTACGCACCTCAGCCACATGACTTACGTGACCCCGCCCCCCCCCCCCCCGTCTCCAGGAAATGCTCTGCTTTTAACCGCAGAGACGCTTGCACTCTGATACCCTCGGGGAGCGGATTCAGGTCGCATAGGGTAGGCATAATAGCTGGTGAACAGCTCCACTATGTAAGTATTTCGCTGTGTGGCGGCATGTATCTAGATACGTTTCTCGATGATGTGCCCCCACAGTTTTCTTCATTGCCGGTTTCTCTTTCCTCCAGTTTGTGTTTCAGAGCAATCATCTAGACCCCGACTCCCATGAGGCACGCGAACAAGCTTTTTTAGTAAGAGCCTGCCACTCCTTCTATGTGTTTGATTCGTACCGTTTTTTTACGCCGATACAACCAGCATGCATGCTCGATAACGCTAGCCCTCACGATTTGTTTTGAGAGCGGCAACACCCACTATTGAATGTTCGGTGAGAGTGGATATGTATGTGTTTCACAGGCATTATTTATTACCTGTGGATTAATTTAATGCATTCGCATTACAATGGCGTATTTACGCGCATTGCACTTTATGATTATGGAATAGGCATAATCACACTTTCAGTACCAAAATCGGTAACTTGATCACCGTTGCATTCTAGGGGTATTCCCCTTCATATATATTTTCTCGAGGCACACTGCTGGGAGCCTAAGGAGCACTTTTCCATATCTTAACACTGTATTACGCAAGTAGTATTGTGTTTGCTTGTAATTCTGTGTTTATCTTTTACAGATTTCTCCTGTCGTTGAATGGGATGACAGGACACCTGACCGTGAGTAGATGGTTGGGTTACAGTGATCAAGGGTAGGGTACACCTTAGCGTGTGTGCACCGCCCGGGTCACTTTATTTTGGTCCTGACGAAAACCTAGTAATATCATCATACAGGTTGAAACATGTAGACCCTATTTTTCCAGCACTTATTAGCACTTTACCTCACTTCTGATACCTCTGGCCAATTTAACCAGGAAAGGTATCTCAACAACATTTTTAACATCGGCCAGGTGCTCCAGAATAAAACTTCCGAGTACATCTGGCCCTTTTTGTAATTCACTATTCACTTATTTGCACCAAGAAATTACCAGCTCCACTGTAATCAGGTGTCGCAGCACACCTGGATGGCACTTGGCTATCCGGGTGGAACCTCGATGATGAAGCATGTCACCAACTAGGTTGGTGAGTGAGGGGTCTTCTAAAGAAAAGAATACTTTTCGTGCTCTGCGCGCCCTCCCAGTATTTTGGAGACTCTGACCAGTCTCCTGGACACACTCCTTCTTTTGTTTTTCTATAAACCTGGGAATGCGCCAAAAAGATACGCCTTCCCAGGAGAGGTGTAAGAAGGAGAAATATATTTCTCTTTCTTACTTCCTCTTTCTATGTGTGCTGCATTCCACAACACACATAGAGCAATATGCATCTCAGGATTGTTTTTGTTCAGGAAGGCAGTGGGGTAACAATATTGCCCTTAGCCCCTGTGGTGTGGGGGGCCCTGAGCGCCTGACAGGGTCCAGAGCGTGGGGGGCCCCCTCCAGGCACTTTGCAGGGGGGCCTACTCAAGGTTTGTTACTCCACTGCAGGAAGGTGTCCCTTCCTGCACAAAAACAATCTTGCTTGCAATGCAGGCTCCCTCGAACCATGGTGCAAGGGTGCCCTTGTTGGAGCTAGGCTGCTATAAGGGCGTCAGAGCAGAGGAAAAGGCAGGAATTTGCTGTGTTGCCTTCCAAACGGGGTAATCCTGCCCTTTCCCTGTCATGCAGCGCAGCAAGGTGGCATGCTGTAGTGTGCTGCACTGCATGAGTTTTTGATAAATAGGTCCCTATGTGTCTTTCTTTCCCAGTCTACAAGTTCTCTAATTCAAGTACAAGAGTTCCCTCCTGCCAAGTAAGAAAGCATATGTTATCCTGCTGTCAGTGTCGGTATTTCCTGCTCTAGTGTCATCGTGTTCCCTTTCTCAGCGTCAGAGTTTCACGTGTCCCAATGTAAATATCTCCCCGAGGTAGACTCTGTATTCCTAGTCGAGGTGTATATGCTCCTGTCTAAATGTGTTTTACCCTCTTCCATAAACTGTCTTCCAGTGCCACTGCACTCACTGCATCCAGTATCAGGCTGAAGAGGGAATGAATATAGCTTTTATGCCCGGTCAATAATATGACGTAATGCGCGTTTTCATTGCCATTATTACACCCAGCCCTATTTATTGGATTCCCTAAAAAAGGCTCATTTTGACTAAGTTGCCTTTTCAGCGTTTTCATTTAGCACAAAAATAGCCGAAAGGCTTAAGAGTGACTTACTGAGGAACCAGACTACTTTAGACATTGTTAGGTCTAGATTTATACAAGACCTTTGAGTTTAGTAAACAAATATAATATACTTAAGGAGCTTTCAGTCAGCTCTCCTCGTCCACTGTTCTGTAATGATGTCAATCACATTTCTCTTTGTTTTCAGAGTTTTATATAACACGAACTTGACCAGAAGGCATCAGAGCGCTTTACATGAGCACCAGTTACGTTACACAAGGACACATTCATTTTTGTTAGGCACGGGAAGATTATGTGATTTTCCCAGAATCACAGGATGTTGAGCGTCATTGCAGAGACTCCAGCCCTGTTCCCCAAATTTGAGATCGGCCGCTCTAGCCCATTAGGCCACATCCTCTCTCTTATGTCCTCTACAGCCTGCAAGAAGGGGCCGTAGGACAGCCAATTTCAGCCGCTGGATAACTTCACTGCGAGAAGTCCTTGTGAATGCCATCACTCACAGTCACAGCATTCAGCTCTTTCACAAGAAGCATACTCTCACACAAAGTAGTTCCCTTCAGTGCCAGGGACTTCTGTGGATATATGTGCTTTTTGAAACCAAAGGCATTTTTGCCATCGTTTTTTAGGTCTCGCCTGAGCTAGCACATGAGCTAGCTCAAGCGAGAACTTTAGTAAGCGGGTTTTTAAAGTGCTACCAGAGAGGCTTTTGCTGGCCTGAAGTTTGCGTGCACATGCGCGTGAACGTGCACAGGCCATCTGGCTTTTGTAATGGCTCATTAAGCCTTATAATGCCAGAACCATGCCCCTCCACCCCCTCTCTCTGCTCTCTCTCCCCCTCTAACGGTCACTGGGGATTGGCCGCTCCTCCTCTTGTGGCAAAAAGCCAAGTACTCTGTGTAGCTTGTGTGCAGCCACAAGCCGTCCCTTCTCTGCCCACTCCCTGCTTCTATCAGTCTCACCCTCCCCAAATCTCTCCCCTTCAGTGTTTTCTGTTCCTTCCTCCTTGAGTATCTCTCCTCCTCTTCCTCCCTCACAGTCCCTCGCCCCTCCCTCTGTCATCCCCTGCTGCTCAGCCCCCTTCAGCTTCTCCTCTGTTTCCCAGACTCTGTGCGTCGGTCTCTCTCTTCCCCTCCCCTCTGTCTCAGCCCATCTCAGCTTCTCTCATCTTGTGGCTCTCTTTTTTTCCAAAGTTCTCTTCCTTCCTGTCTGTCTCACCGCATCCATCCCGCAGTCTGTCTCATGATTTGTCTAATCAGTTACTCTTTCTCCTCTCTGTCTCTCCCTCTTCCTCCGTCCCACTGTCTTCCACTGATATTCCCTCACTCAGACTTTCTTACCCAACACTCTTTTTTTTTCCTCTGTACTCTAATGCCGTTCCCTCCTTCAGCCTCTTTCTTCCCCGTCCCACGTCTGCCCCATTCACCGTTTCTCTTCTCTCGACTCTTTACTACAGATTCTCCCCCCTTCCTGTTTATCCTCTGCCTGCATTCCGCAGTCTCTCGCTAACCATTTGCTTTCAAGCTCTCAATTACCCTTCTCTCCTATCGCAGTCTGCCCTTTTCCATAAGTCTTTCTTCTGTGTGCCCACTCTGCCTCCTCAGTTTCCTCCTCTGTTTCACTGTCAGTCTTTCTATTGCGACCTTCTCTCCCTACCTCTTTCCTTTCAGTCTACACACTATTTTACCTCAACCTCATTCCTCTTTCGTCGGGTGCCTCTCTTGTCTCTCTCCCTTCCTATCTTTCTTATTCCTCGGCCTTGAACCTCGCTCCATGCTGTCTCACTTCCTCTGCCTCTTTCTTAGTCACTCTCCGTTTCTCCCCCTTCGAATTCTGGAGTTTTGCACTTTTTTCTCCAAGTCGCCTCCACGTAACCTCTATTTATTTTTTTCATTTTTTCTTTCTCTCTATTTCATCTCTCTTGGTCTCATATTTATTTTACTCTTTCTGTTCCGCCCACTTACGACTGACTCTTTAACATCCCTGCCTCGGTATATTCTATTTTACTGCTTTTACTGTTTATCTCTTTTGTTCTTTCACAATGTTTCACCTTCCACTATCTCCCGCTCCTTCTAGGTGCGGTAGTTATCCTCTATTTCAGTTGTCCATACATTCTTTCTTCCTCCTTAGGACGATGGGCACCAGTCCTGTCACATTAAGGTGCGTTCCTACTACCCTGTCGATAGGCAGCAGCCCTTTCGCAATAATATGCATTAGTTCTATCACAACAATAGCCTCCAGTCTTTTCATAATATGATGCACTATTCCTCCTATCACCACGATTTACTCCAACCCTTTGAGGATAAAGTGCACCAATCCCAAGCTGACAGTAAGCGGTACTGATGGCACAGTGAGGCGCACTGCTCCTAACACAATCATTCCCCTGCCCCAGTGCCTGACAGGACTGCAGTCAAACTGGTGTCCTGACATTTGTTCTGACACTTTTATCACGCTCATCTAGCGTGTATGCAGAGGCCTAGGCATGTAGTTGGTAATGCGAGATCCAGAAACTGGTCTGTGACCCGGAGGGGTGCACACATCGTGCCCTGATTGTGGGCACTGGACCAGAGACGTTTTAAGGCATGGGCAAAGGGCTCTGACCTAGGGTGCTATCCTTTCAGGAGGGCACCTGATTGAACCAGCTCTATTCTGCAGAGGGCCTTGCTCTGATTACCTTGAATAATTCGGAAACAGATTGTTTTAAATGCCATTTTCCTTGAATGTTGTTTTTGTGGGTGATGCATGGGAGTCTATTACAGATATTTTGCAGAGAAATGTTCATGTTTTTTTAACATGATGCAACTTACATACAAGCATTGACATAGCCACTAGGTCTCGCTTTTGGGACCTTATAAGTGTTTAGCCATGCAACAGTTGGTGTTGTTGCACCAAGGATATTCTGCTGCATAACTAAATACTTATACGGTCCAAAAAGCGAGACCTATTGCCTATGCCAATGCTTGTTTTAGATTGGCAAGAGCCTGGCAGTTCCAACCACAACAAGTTTCACAAAAACCATGCCAAAACAATCATAGGCAAATCCAAAAAGCTGACAGCCAAGGTTATACTTATTGTCTTTGCCACTCTTACTTTTTGACACACAGGGGAGGGGCGTGGGGGGAGAGATTAAGTAATTTGCTCAACATCACACGATGGTGAGATGAGACCGGGATTTGAACCATGTTCCCATTTCCAAAGTCAGCAGCTCTAGCCGCTAGGCCACATCTCTTCCCCATGATTCTGTGGCAGTGACATCATCAAGAGAAGGCAGACATGGGCCTAATGTCCAACCACAGTGACTCTTTTTTATCTGTTTGTCCTTAATGTTCGTTTTCTAGTTAGACATACTTTTTTGTTTCATTTTTAAAATCTCACTATGAAATATATTATATGAGATTAACCTCAATCCTCCTATTCTAATGATTCAATTATATAAAATCCCAGTCAACATTTATAATAGGCAGGGGGAGGCATATGGCAAGCATCAATTAAAACATTTATAGGAGTATTCCAGTTTACGTTCACAATGTGATGTGGCGAGATTTGTAGCAAACATCGATTAATGAATGACCACTAAGGAATTATAGGTGCAGTCCAATCCACTTTCATAATGTGCTGTAGGGGGTTATGTTTCAAGCATTGATGATAAATGGCCACCAAAGAAATAGAGAACATTTTGTAGCATTATTGGCAGCCGTGTAGTGAACTTGAACCAACCTATAATATGTTTGCGTGCTTATTACACACAAAACTTTTAATGAGAGTCACATTAATTCATGTTACTACCGAAGAATGAAAATCGATTTTCAAGAAGGGTTTTCTAAGATATTCATGTCAGATTCTATCAGAGCATGGAAACAGCATCCTCGATTTTCCCTATATTTTCAAATTTTAGCATTTTAATTCCGTGCTCAGCATGCAAAAATAAAATGCATTATTGGCGAGTGTATTCCAAAACTAGAGGCACTGATGCAAATGGTGCCAAACAATATTCCAATATCAGATGTCACATACCAGCTTCTGATAAGGAATAAGGCGGGACAGTCTTTCACTTCCGCTTTCCATACGTTTCAATAACATTTATGGAGTTTTAAAAATGAACAAAAGTAGCCTTTTTCAAAAATCTCACCCAAACAGTTCTGGAGTGCGGATAACAATCAAGGGCGGACAGACTGTGTGCATTGTGGGGGGATCTGGATTCAACCACCACCAGGTTCTTATCTGAACAACACCTGTCATCTGGACACATCTGTTCCAGATATCAGATAAGATATGTCCTTTCAGGGACAACAGAGAGATATTACACAGTTATTGCAAATATAAAAGGGGGGTCGCTGCTAAACTGGTTGAGAGGATACATAGATTATTATTCCTATATCAACGGAGGGTGATAATTGCACTTTTTAATATGTGAAATGTATCACGATGGACGCATAGATGGACATCTTCGCACCTTACCATTCCTTCAAAGAAAAGAGTAAACACTCAATGTACAATTCCTTCTCGTTTTCATTTACATAAAATGCAGCAAAGTATATTATATTGAATGGCATATCTTAGAGATCTCGAATCAGTAGAGGATGTGGCATAACGGCCAGAGCGGCCGAATTCAGAGCCGGGAAAAACATTTTCAGGCTCCCCTTTCCATTGGCCCTCCGCTGACGTACTGTTCGTGGTTTGGCTTGCCGTAATTCTGGTTCTTCCAAAAACACTGATTTATATCTAACTGCTTCACTCTCTATGGCAGTGATACTCAAAGTATCGCCCGGGGGCTGCTTGCGGGTCTTCTCACCTTCACATGTGTCCCCCCCCCCCCTGCTGAATGACTGCACTCAGCTGCATGTCTCTTCAGAGAGTATTAACGTCTAGAAATAGACGGGCAAGTCCCTTATTTTGAAGGTAACTGAAGTAAAAGAAAAGAAGCAAACAAGGTATGCTGCACCACTTACCTTTAGAAACACATTAAGTTTTCAAGACATCAAACTGCAAACGTTTAAAAATATGACAAATTCTCTTCAAAACTCAAAAACGTTTGTCATTAACAGTCAGAAGTGTTTCCCCTTAGTACATCAAATTATATGAGTGCTTTGAGGAGTATTTTTCAAAAGTGATAGTTTCAAAAATGAGCGTAAAAACATTCATGCATTCTCTCTCCCAGACAACAATGCCAAAAGTGATCTAAGCGGCAAGGGAGTTGTCACTCATAACCCTCTGGGTGGACTTGGTTGTTGGTATACATGGACAACATTATAGTATATTAAATCAAACACAAGAGAAGTTTTTGTAGAGTGCAAACCCTGAATGCATGTATTTCAAACTGCTCTTTCACATGATAATGAAGAACAAAGGAGGCAAAGTGAAATAAAACAATTATCAAGGGTCACACATTGGTTTTCTGGTTTCTTATTGTGCAATTCTATTTCATTCCAATTAATAATGATGTTACATCCTTTTTTACAATTGACTGTCCCAAGGTAGTGTTAGCAACTTGAGAATCTATACCCTAAGGTGCGTTAGAGGGATAGTGATTCAAATATAGCATAACACAGTAATGACAAATCTATGACTTTTCTAGAGACCAGAGGCTTAATTAACAGGGCAGGATGGAAAGAAACCCTCAAAATCGCTCCATGACTCTCTGGCTAGACCATGTACAGGCTTTGCTTGCCCAAAGCCCGCCTTATAGCTCCCCTCGACACACACCTTCACATGAAACCCCCACTCCCACCCTGAGAACATCAATGCAACCCCGGGCACGCCACAGGCCATATTTTGGGGCCCCATGGAAAATATTTGAGAGTATCCATGCTCTAGGATAATGTATATTTACATCCTACCTTGGAATTCGATTAAAAACAGATTTGGCCAATCTGCTCAGTACTAAACCGACTTTCCTGAGACACAAGGAATGATTACTAGAGTCTCAAATTATTGACATATTTCATGCATCACTTTATGGGTATGAGGTCTGATGTTTTAAAAAGCTTCAGAAGAACAGAAATCCAGGTTAAATAATTATGTATTTGGGATGGCATGAACTAAGAATGTATTATTCCTTCCACCACTGACAGTGAAACTCGTACGGATTATTCTGCAATTTAGTATAACGCGAAAAGGGGTCATGCATGCCATGTTTTTTGACTTGGAGAAATGATCATTTCCGTTTTAATATGCCTTATTCCGTCAGATTTGCCAGACTTCTATTTTAATTCCAAGTCTTTTAGAGTCTGTACTGGTCATAATAACTAACTGTGGCACCCTGTAAAGATTAACCATCAAAAGAGATGTTATTGTTGCCATGGGAGCTCTGGAGGGCCCAGAAAGGCACAAGGCAGACAAAATGATTCTCCCAGAAGAGATCTAACAGAAATGGTTAGTGAACAACGTGGGCCCTCAGGTAAGATTTTTAAAGGCAGGCTGCAGAAATGTCAAGTTTATGTGTGGAGTTAGTGCCATACAAAGGAGATCTAGACATGGACAAAGGCGTCCATGGCTGCACAGAAGAGTGTGTGTTTCTTCTCACCACATTTACTAGAAAATAGGATTCTTCAATCCAGTAGTAGTTCTTTTCTCTGCTTAAGGAATCTTCAGCTGATTTAGCTGTTATTTCTCAATGTCTATCCTCTTTTTAAAAAAATTAAAAATCTTTGAATGAGTGTGTTGTTTTTTCCAGACTGACCTCCTTTCAAGGCAGTAACTAGCTGTTTTCAAATGCACATTCAGGCTTTTATACTGTTAATTCCGCATACATTGCACTCCTATTCGTTTCTAACCTTCTTCATCAGGCACTTCACAATACCCTGTCCGCCGTTCCTGTCTGTCTGCTGCTTTTAACACGCTAAAGCACCTTATTCAGTTGAATTCACCTTCTTCACTGTGCATCACTGAATAGGAAAATTCTTGTACTATTCAAAGGTTCCCATTCCTGCACCTCACCATGTTCATTTTTATGTTCCGTGACGTTTTCTTATGGGTCACTCAATATTTCTCTCTTTGCTATAAAATTACCTCCTATTATATATTCTTTTTGGTTTGAATCACAGTTTAGGTAGGACATCTCCAAATATATTTCCGTTTCTCTTCTTTCTCTACATCTTTTCAAGCTTGATGCTCTGACTTCCTCTTTGTAGCTGAGGCATGATTGCCCTATTCACCATTTCAAACTAAATCCTAACGAAACGCCTTTTAAACGGCGCTAGCAATTATTCCAGCTCCTTTTTCAAGGTTCTCTTATATTGATTACCTATTTACCTGCGCTTATAACCTTGTCTTTGAGTTTGATTTTTTACTCCACTTTCTATATTAAAACTCTTCTGTCCCAAATACCTATTTTTTTTACTTATACAACATCCACATAATCAAATATCTTTTTCTTACCCCTGTGGAACTACTGCGTCAAACTATACTTCTTTTTCATCTTAATTAGCGCTCCTATCTTCATTTGTCATCCTAAATAACTGCTCTACTTCAGATTAATCAACAAATGTGTGTCTATCTTTTATCTTTTCTTCTATGACATGCACAAATCTCTCTGAATTTTTAATCTTTGCTCGCTTCCTTTACGTTTTCAATTTGGCTGTCACTTCGTCTGGTTTGTCCTCAAATCTGTTCACTACTGCCTTGCCATATCTGTGTTCCTTCTTTCCTTACACACTCTATCCCAAACTCTTTTCTCAGCTAACTTATCTCTTGTCTTTCCCACAGCCACCATGTGCTTTATTCTGTTTTTACAAAAAATCTTCTTCTAGTGCCAAAATTGTAGAAAAATCACCCGGTTCATATCAGGTGAACATCAAATTTGTTGAAAGACCGCCTCCCTTAATTACTTCACCAACCTTAATTATGCGCTGGATTTTTTTATTTATTGTGGTACTCATCAATCATTGTCTTTTGCATTTGTTCTCTTACAAATGTCGACACTAAATACAGTAATTGCAAAAAAGAAATTCAAAGCAGAGGTGGTAGAGCCTACCTTTTTGCAAGAAGTGCTGGTAGCCAGAAAGGTAGGGGATCAGGTTAGGCAAGGAAGCAGCAATGTATGATTCTCCCAGCAAATAAAGATGTCAAAGTACTAACAGAGCAGGGCGGTGTTTCAAATACCTCCCTGGAAAGCTGCATGTAATGGCGAATCAGTCTTTCAATCTCATATTTTTGTTTGGAAAGACATTGACATTCTTGTAAAGCAAGTCAGTTTTTTTCACATAGAAGTGGTTTTGCACAAAGTCTTTTGAATAAAAAACCTACATTGACAATCTAAAATTGTAACCACAAGAAATACTGTGGTTGGGCATACAGAAGAGCGGGGCATCCTCAAATATAAATAGTTCAGATTATGAGGAAAAGTAAAATAAAACCTAATAAAAATACCATCTGGTGAATAATATACTGTGAATTTGTGGAATTATACCAACATAGAGCTTTATTGAAAATTCCATGGTTCAAATATATAAAGGACGAATTATCTGGGTTGGGTCTATCGGCCCTGTGGACAAATCCGCAAGAGGCCTGCAGTACTATATCCCGCAAAGATTTGGTTACTTTGTATTATGACCGTAATTTGACTGCCTCCTTAGCAAGTGATACACTGGGTCCAATGTCTACTACTTTTTTAACAATAAAGGACTATTATAAGCTGGAGACAGTCCTGGATGACATTAATCCCATTGGTTTTAGGAAACTATTTCTCCAATGGAGACATAATGCATTGCCAATCAGAGCCCTTACTAGCAGCTGGCATCCATCTACTTCTAAAAATTGTCCAGCTTGTACTGATGAGCTTGAAAATGAAATTCATCTACTGTTTTTTTGTCCTTCCTATGTGAAATCAAGGAAAAAGTGGATTATTACCATTTGCAGGAATTGGGGTTTTAGGTATCATTTGGATGCCTACCGATTGTTAAAATCTGATCTATCCCCTTCAACTGTATTTGCTGTTAGCAAGTATTTAGCTGCGGTGTGGAATATTAGAAGAACTTTTCTGACAAATTGAAATTCTATTTGTGTTATACGAAGTTCTTACTTGTGGCAAATATCTTTGTAGATGATGTAATTCTTCTTATTTTTAAACATGTGTATTAGTGTGTAAAGTTTTGGTCTTATTTGTATTGAATTTCTTTTATGACTTTACGAAGTCGAAATAAAGATCAAAGAAAGAAAGAAAGAATAATATACTGCTTATAAAATACACCAACAACATCCCTTCATTGAGTAATAAAGCTCTTCAAAATCTTCTTTGAGGCGCAGCTAAGAAGCAGGCTATCAAGCAAAAAGCTTCCTTGGGGGCACTTGGTGTTCCTTAAGCTTGCAAAATACAGTGATGACTGTACAATGAAACACTGCACCATTCGCTATTTCATCCATAATTTATAAGATCAAATAGAACAATTATTACTATCAAAGTACACACCACAAACATTATCTTCAGAAACTAAAATAATACCGAACATAAACATATGCACCCTGGCGGATGAAAAAGCCTTTCCCTGCATTGAAAGACTGGATTAATAGATGAACATGAAGAATAACAAACCACCCTATAGATGTGTATTCTTCAACGTGAGATTCCAACTGAAATCATAAAAAGAATACAAGAAGAAACTGATAAAAGTGACATCTGCAAATAAAAATGATAAAATGGTTCAAAGACCGACTTTACAACAAATGTCATACCTGTGCCTTCTGACGTGAGACAGGTTTTGCTGTGATTCAAATAAAGTCAAATACAGCAGTGTCTCTCCACAGCATGGGCGAATGAGAACAGTGTCTACTTTAAAAGCATGCACCGGCGACAAGAGTAAATGGCATACGCGAATGGTGCAAGAGTTGTTCTCCATATGTCGTGCATAACAATCGCACTCCTAACCTAGCACCAATCAAAAAGCCTAGAAGCCATAATGCGACATCACAATCTGTTAGTATAAATCCCCCAAAAGATTTGGTATGAATGGTGCAAGAGCGCCATTACGACCACGACTACTCCTGGAACCCACCCTAGACACCACCAAGTCAGTACACATTCAAAACCACCAATATCAATAACAGAATTGTGTGATGTGTTCAGGCTCAGTTATGCCTCTTACCATGACTGGAAAAACTGCTTGAATTTATCAACAGATCTAAAAGGCGCCCTTGCTGTGGTTATATTTCTCTCTCTCATGGTTGCGCCCACATGATTCTTGGTCTCGGCTGGACCACCCCAGCCCGAGCCCCAGTTAACCAGCGAGGGTTAAATTCCTACTGCCACTCAGCAGTTCAACTCACCACTGCACAAAACTTTCTGTAGCAACGACAGGAACTTCAAGCTCTCCCTTGAGAACATGATCAGACAAGCAGCCCCCTCCAATCATACACCAGCGCTCTACAGCTCACTTCACATACACTGACAGTCTCATTAGCAGCAAACAAAAGTGACTGATGGGAATGCTAAGCAGCTGAACCAGGGATATCTGCTCCTAGCCCATTCCATACCATCGTTTTTGAGTCTTGGCTGAGAGCACAGCTGTCACACAGACCTTTTGCTTACAATATATTTAGATTGTGGTTAGGCTCTGACACCTTCTACCGCTGCTTTATTGACCAGCTTCCTTTCAGCCATGAGCTTGAGAGTGAGGGTTCATCAATCGCATCTTGGCTCTGTACAGAGGAGTATTTCTCTTTTACCTGACACTATTGGCTGTTTGTGTGTGTCCTTTCACTTCCAATGCAGTGCGTGCATTGACATGCATGAGGGACTTCTTTACAACTATAGGGCACTCTGTCCTCTCCTCCTGACTCTTTCCAGTGTGTTTTGACCTTCGTTTTCCCCATTTGCCAAGCCGCTCGTTCCTACCGCCCAGTGCTCAATGGTGTAACTTTGTCATCCTTGTTTACCTTGCCCGACAACCACTCAATCCCGCTGTCTTCTTTCACCTGTACGTTTTTCATTCCCCCATCCCTCACCATCTCTCATTCCTTCCTTTACCTCTGATCTCCTTTGTCCACAACGTATTCCTATTCTGGTCCCCATCTCTTGCTCCTCCCTACCTCCCTTCCTCTTTCCTCTTTGTGCTCCACGTTATCCCCCGCCTCCCACCCACTCTCATTCTTCTTACCTGATATTTCCGCCCAGCAGCTTCTCATTGGTGCACTGGACGAGGTATTTATTCTTTTCTTTTCATTTTCTAGAAACAAACACCAGTCTCTATTGAAGACTCCTTTGCTTTCATTATGGCCTTTATTTGTTTTAATAGCTATCTTTCTGTAAGAAGAATGAGTCCTTTTGGATCCGAGGTCCTACCGTATGTTATTAATCTTGAATTTGGAAGATAGGTTCTTGCTTAGATATTGACCAGTAGGTTGAGACCTCTTCTTCAAAGTCTGGTGCACCTGGATCAGTGTGGCTTTGCCCCTAGGCATAATGCTGTTGCCAGTGTCCGCAGACCATTTCAGACGATAGATGCTCTACCCGCTGTTGTACCCTATGCAATGGCAATTTCCATAGATATGGAAAAAGTGTTTGATTCCCTTAATTAGCTATACCGAACTCAGACACTCGCTACAATGGGGATTGGCCACAAAGTCATAACTGTGTTTGTAAATTATTACATGCTCAGTTGCACGAATTAAAACGGGTAGCCGTGCTCTCCTCCCAACTCTCCATACATAGAGGGATGAGGCAGAGATGCTCATTGTGCCCTTTGCTCTTTTCCCTCAATATGGAACCCATAGCTTGCTATGTACATTAAACAGTTGGGCACACGATATGGTTTGCGTTTGTATATGGGCAACTTCATATAATCCTTTTATATGTCTATGATGTTCTAAAGGACATAGCCACTGGCTCGCCTGTAGAAAGTTCGAAGCTTGAAGACTTCAGCCGCATGTCTGAACTTACGTTTAATGTGTCCAAGAAGTGTGTGCATCCACTGGCAGGGTTGCACGCACACACCTTCACCACGCACCACACTGATGGCCTCGAGTTGAAGGTACACAACTTTAAATACCTGGGATTACATGGGTACGGAGACAGATTCAACACTGGAAACTTACTACGAGCCTTAGCGACAGCTAGGGCTCCAGCACCATGGATCTAATGGAAGTTTGGTTGCGATTCCCGCTGTCCCGGGTGGAGATGGATTTAACTAATTGCACTTTGGTACTTGAAAATTGAACCACAATTCTGACGATAATCTCCACGGTTGATGTGTGTTGGCTAGAAAATGTCATATACACAATTTGGAGTGGGCTTCTCTGACAGTGTCTCCTACATTTCTATGTATGTTGCTTCTTGCACAATGCTCCTCTTCTTTTTATTTTCAACCTCCTACTTCTTTCCTTCCTTGGTACCCTCTGATCTTAAGATACATCCAAAGCAGTACAAACTCTTTCTAGTTTATTTTTTCTTTTTCTTACAGTTACATTTTTACTTTGTTCTCTGGCATCTGTTAATGATATAACGTGTGGACATGCATCGATGTACACATTGTCTTGCTCTGTGGCCGCTTCACGCTTATGTTGTAACGGTGTGGAGGGAACCATCACTGAATTGTTGCTCAACATTCTGTTTTGGAAATAAACAAATAAAAAATATTGTAAAAAACGATCCTCTTTTTGTGTTTTTTTATCAATGGAATCTCTGGTGGCAAGGGAGTTTTCAATCTAATCCTTATTTTCCCTCTATGTCATAGAAATTAGAGGAATATAAAGAGTTCCCTTCCCATCAGGCCTTTATTTTATATAGAAGCAAAAACAGGACTGTATTGAAAGCAATAGAGCATTTAACACAGATCCCCTTCTACTTAATTTTCTGGCTTTAATGTGATTACGCTGCATGTGTCAATACATAAAAAACAGACCTATTGTTTTAGCCAATGCTTCTTTACCTTGCCTGTGATTTTACAGATGTGGATCAATGGTATGCAAGTCAGCATTGGTCTGGTTCTTATAGCAATAATCCAGCAAACTGTCAGGTCAGGCTCCTCCGAACGGGAAAGCGAGCAACCCCAGACCATTTTCAGACTCGCTTCATCTCATCTGTGAGGTGAAGCTTGAATCCCTATGGCACAGCAAGCAAGAGCCAACATCTGGGCACACACACAGTCTAATGCCGCAAGAGTCCTAACCCATGCGCGACACCAACGTACGCTAGTGATATCATTTTGAAATACCATCCCTTACAACTAACCTACGTTTTCCCCAAAAACTAATATATATTATTTATTTTATTTATTTATTTAATTTGAGTTTTATATAGCGCTGACTAGACCCAGGGGTATCAGAGCGCTTTACATGTTTTGAAAGTACGTTTATAATAGGTGCAAGACGTAAGTCACGTGAGAGTCACAAACAGTCCTAAATGTAGTGTCACCGCTCCAGACTTGTCCTAGTGTTTAGTATTAGAATCTGGTAATTTTGAGCACTGGGAGGCTAAGAGTTACACTTTGGTTCCTCGAGTGCACGCTCATCGTCTCTGGCTATTCCTTTCTAATAATCAAGTGGGGGTCATCGAATCGAGGTCTTCGTATATGAAGTATATGAAGCAACATGAACAATATTATATCACCCACGATCTTATAAACTTGCAACTTTACATCTAGGCTTAGAAATGTTAGTCAAGACTGGTGGTAGGAGTCAAACCCTTGACCTTGTCAATGACCTTGCACGCATCTTTCGGCACATTGGTTTTTTCCATCCTGACCCAATATGCCGTCCGCATACCCATTTCCTCGCGAGCCATCTCCAGAAAGATCCATAGCCTGGTGTTGCCACCCAGTAGGTTCTGTGCCTTCTACCCTACGCCCTCCCACACGCCGGATTTATTTGAGGACTTAATCACCACTTAAATCCACATTTAATAAAACTTGAACAAATTCACCCATCAAATGCTCAAGATGCCGGTTGCTAAGGAACCCGGGTGTCCATAGAAACCTGTTGTCATGCTACGGGGCAAATGCTGAAAAGTAAGAGGTGCAGGGATTTGACGAGCTGTGTACGTATGCCTGTGTGTATGTGTATAGCTGCACCCATAGTTGAGCGTGCTTGCTTGTGTGTGTACATATTTGTATCTACATTTCTGTTTTTCGTTGCATATGAGTGTGCAATTTCTGAAAATATTTATAAGTGAATTTTATTTCTGTGTTTGCGCGAGCATTCTCTTTGTGTGTATTTCTCTGAGCTAGTCTTTATGTCCAAGTTCCAGAAGCAAAGTTCCAACTACTGAGCATGGCACACAAATGTAAACTTTTTATTTCAGCTTTTGCATAAAATACTCTCTCTTAAGCTACAACAAGGTTTGCCATAAATCTGATTATTTCTTTTTCTACTGTTGATAATCAAAATACTATAGGTTGCTGATTCACTAGGATCTTCTGCTGTGAATAAGATATACAGTAGACTACCAGTCTCCTATGCCTTTCACTTCAAAAAATGTCAATTTCCCTTGGATAGAGATGGCCAGGCTGGTATCCATTCATTGGAAGGTGACCTCTACAACTAAAACAATCCCAATGGCTGGGCATTCTTTCTTTCTGGCTTTTCCCCACAAGGTTGAATGCTCGGCTGGCAGCTTTCCAAAACGGTATGACCTGATCCTGCTTGTTTTTGTGCTTATCTGTTGGTTGTATGACAAAGGCACGCATGGGTTAAGCATGCGTGCCTCTACAATAAGGCCCCAGCAACAAATGTGTCTAAACAATGCATTCCTTTACCGAGCAATTTCATCATAAAGGCATGACTGGTAAAGGATTGTGTGGTAAAGATCACAACCCAACTCCCCCGCCCTGAGCTCTTAAAACTACCCTGAGCACTAAACAATATCCTGACCCCCCGATCCCACCTGAGCGCTAAGCACTACCCGAGCCATTAACATTTTCCCGACCCCCTAGTCCTAAACACTACCCTGACCCTCCAGAGCCCTGAACACTACCCCGAGCCCTAAACACTACCCTGACCCCGAGCCCTAAACACTACCCTGACCCTCCTGAGCCCTAAACACTACCTTTACCCCGATCTCTAAAAATTACCCAACCCCCGAGCCCTAAACACTACCCCGACCCGAGCCCTAAACTCCACCCAACCCCCAGACTCCTAAAAACGACCCCAACTCTCCTGACCCTAAACACTACCACGACCTCCCCTGAGCCCTAAACACTTCCCCAACCTCCCCTGAGCCCTAAACACTACCCCGACCCCGCGTGCCCAAAGCACTACCTCGACCCCACCCCCTGAGCCCTAAACACTACCCTCACCTTCCCCCAAAACCTGGCCCCAGCCTCACTTAGCTCATTGCCTCCATTCCTGATCCTTCCTGCTCTTGGTTGCGCCCATCCCAGCATCTAGACTGCGCACTGACTTAACCACGCAAGGCATATGTGTGATCAAGGCATGCATGGTTGAGCTTAGGGGAAACAGCACGCGTGGCTGTGCCCACGTTGTAAAGGCTGTTTCCCTCGTCTGTTGCTCTGTGTGTGTGTGTGTGTGCGCGCCTTTGTGCGCGTGCATATGTTTGTGTGAATGTGCTTATATGCTCGTGTTCACGCGTGTGTGTGGGTGTGCGCGTGGGTGTGTTTAGTTGATTCTGGGTCTCTATGAGTGTAGCTCTTTGTACAAGAGTTTAGCTCCACTGTGCACGGATGAGATTAGGCACTGTGGAATGAAGCGCTTGTTGTGCATTAGTGGTTACTCCTGACAAAGGGACCTCTCTATTATCCTTAGCAGTGTGCCTTTCTCTACTGTCTTTTAGGTCATCCTAACCCTCGTCGGATTTCCTGATCACACAGTGTAGTGTTTTTCCTTCCATGAAGAAGCGCCCTTTTCTTCTCAGTCCTCCGCGGCTGTCACTGGCTCAGGGCCCAGGGCGGCATTACGCCGCTAAACCATAATGCTCCGGGCTGCCGGAGCCTGGCTAGCCCAGCTCATTAGGCAGCGTAATCTGCTAATACTCTAAGAAGTATTAGGCTCGGGGGTGGTAGGACGAGAAGTGTTCAGCACCAGCTCCACCTCGCTCTACCACATCAAGGACCGCGGGGGACCTGGATGGTATGTGAAGACGGGACTTCATTCTATAGCACTATGTGTCCGGTCAGGGCCGGCTTTAGCACTAGTGGCGCCCTGTGCGACAATCTTTGTTGGTGCCCCCCAACCCCCCAAATGACCACCTCCGCTACGGATTCCCTCACTACCACCATTTGACAGTGCCCCTCAAGTCTCCATAACCACTGTCTCTTAGATTTATTTAGTTTTATAGTGCCACTCATAAAAGTTTAAGATGTCAGCATACACTTTACATCACACACACATTGCACAGAGACAATCAATCATCGGTGTGTAACTCGGTATATAGGAAATGTTACATAAGACAGAGGCCTACAAAGAGTAAGAGTCACATTCCATCCATACTGGTAGGCAGTATAGTTTAAGAGTGATTGGATTGGAAAAGCACAAATTCAGAATTCAAAATGTAACCCCATTATTAGGGGTTTTCTTTAATAATAAGAATTGATTTCTACCCAAATGAACCCCTTTTGCAATATTAGGACAATGAAAGACTGGGCAAGCACTATATAGCTCCAATATTTTCCTTGCGGTTTGCATGAAGCTCTTTGGTGGCAGTTAATAGCTCACTATTAGGATTTTAACTTCTAAACTGAAAATAACAAAAGGATCTCTGACAAAAGCGGTATCCCACAGATGTATTTATATTCACTTTGTGATGTGAATGGGACACATTCTTTGCAGCAGGCATATAAACCCTCTGAGCTATGATGAGTCGAATCTCTCACTAGACAAAGCTCCGGTCTCTCCAGGAAGAACATTAATTACCGGAGTTGTCATTTTATTGATGATGGAAAACTGCTTATTATGTGCAGCATCAGGTGCTTTTAAAAAGATGAACATGACACCCCCACCCCAAGTCAGCGCCCGGTGCGGTGGCACCGATCGCACCGCCCTAGAGCCGGCCCTGTGTCCGGTGGAGCATGAATGTCCATCCAGCCTATCAGCGACCTCCAATGTAAAACATCCGTCACGGCTAGACACCAATACTAGATGGAGCTAAAAACCCAATTTCCTGTGTCAAGTACGTCACTTCCGCATCCAGTGATCTGGTGGGTTTCCATTTTTATTAATGCACTTAAACTACACATACCGAGGAGGCTTACCAGACGCAACAGTATGAGACATAAAAAGCTCTCCAAACACAACTTGCACATGGAACAGACTAAAGAATACACATATATATTACAGGTTGATTATGTAATATATGTTTCCGTACAGGCGGGAAAACACAGGCTCAAAGTGCACATCACCTGAGTTGAACCCATACATGATTAGACCAACACCATGAGAAAGATGCCAGCCCCTTCCCTCTGTTATTCTCTGACTCAGTTTGTGCTATAAATAGCGATTTCAATTGGGGTAGAAGCTGTAATATATCTTTTGTGGAAATATACTAAAACTAAGGTCAAACTGAGGACAATAGTATTTGATACATGTCCACCCCCAAATCAGCCTGCACCCCTTTTATCACCTCTCCATCAGCCAACACCTGGCATCCAACTGCCTTTTTGGGAAAGAGTAATATAAAAAAAGACACCAATAAATAACATTCACACCTTTCTACTCTTTTAGATAAATAGCATTGTACGTATTAAAGTGCAAAAAACAGCTTAATTCATAAAATACATAAATCAACAAACAAAACTAAAAGCCAACCTCATTCACTGTATATTGTTTAGCCAACCACGGAGAGGGCGCCAAAGCTGCCTCCGAATACACCTCTTACTCCAAATTTCCAGTTGCTTCCTTCCACACAGCACAAAACACACCAGGCAGTAGTATCCACACTGCACAGTAACCCAAGGCTTTACCCAAAGTCGTGTCTTATAAGCCACTCTCAAACACATCATACCTATTGGTTTTGCATCCCTTATACCGCAACATTTCCCTGTGTACCAGGACAAACCCACACCTGAAAGACGTCATACATGGATGTCCTTTGACCCATCCACTCCCAGTAGCTGCCACACATCCATTTAAGGGATTGCAAAATCCTGGAAAACTGCTATTCGACTCTGCCCTCAGATTCTGAAACCACAAACCTGGCATCGTGACATAGAACCCAAATACCACAGTCCCACTCCTTGTGTCCTGCCATACCTGTACGGTCAGGTAGATGCTCTATGGATGGAAAAGGACTATTTGCACGATCATGAATTATTTACTTTTGACATTTTCAGATGTACGTTGTTTTTCTTACAGCCAGTGCCACTGGAATTATGCTGCAGTGGAGCACTGAATTTTGTAACGGGGTTAACAAAATTATGCGGCAAGAAAAGGCAAATTATGTAGCCTACTGAACCACAATCTGTAGTGGTGTTATTTCACTAGAATGCCATTTTAGCAACTAATAATACTGTCTGGGCAACGTTTCACCTCATTAATACTAGTTTAACACCAGAATACAGCAATGAGCAATTTAAAGGTGACCAGTTTTTGTTTAATAATGTTTGATACGTTTGAGCTAGAAAGATTTTTTTGTGTGAAATCCATAAATAAATCAGCATATGGTGGATTATGTGGAAATGCAGCAAATCTCTATCTGTGTGCAAAAAGCAGTGGCCACAAAATCTCATAATTCCAGTGGGCCTGGTTGTAGTACGTTATACTAGTTTTGCTTTCTCTAGGTGCTGCTTATGAGCTGTATTCTGTATGCAAAATTTACCCTACAGTTCAGCAACACCGCACAAGTATTGTGCAATTATGAGTTAAACCCCATGGAATGGGGAATAACCACCAGGGACCGGCTATATCTCTTATAACACCACACGAAGGCCTGCTGTATCAAAATGTTTTACCCATCCTGTGTCTATGAGGAAATGTGTTGATATGTAAGGGGTGAAATACCCCTTTTCATTGGAATTTAATACACACATTTACCATCTACTCTGAGCAGGTGGTAAATGTTTGCTGGGACTGTATGAGGAGGAATTGTATGGATAAGGGTGTAAGGAGTAGGGGAGGGAAGGGAAGGGGATACTAAGCTTTTGCAAAAGGCAGCTTTGTAGGCCAGAAAAAAAAGATAAAGAGTCTTGGCTGCTGCAGCCAAAGCCTCATTCAATTACTCTGCCTGGTAAAATCGAGCCTGGTGTGGAAACTGAGTGCGGCAGCATCAGCCCATGCAGAATCAGGCAGAGTGGAATTGCATACCACAATTCCACTCAATGCCTTAAATAACTCATAGTCTCACCACCTCAGAAAGATGAAAGCCTGAATGTACCCAGCTATCATTGAGACTTGTGAACTCATGCTGTTGAGATCTGACAGCTGGTGGATCTGCAGTGGCAGGTCCCAAAGAGAGTAATGTCATGGCTTTCGGCTGGAGTCACCTGCATCGCCAATGGAGTTTCTCTGAGTGTTACAACTAGGACACCAGTTCCACGGCAACCATATTTGAATAGGCAGTTCTGGTACACCCGAAGTCTCTGGGCACTGTATAGCACTTCACAGTAAAATGGATAATAAAACCCTGACTCACATTTTCTGATTGTACCAATACCCATTTCATAGGAATGAAGAACAAATTATGACAGTGTTTTTTATTGCTGCTGGTTTGTGTTTCATTTTACCATGACATTAAAGAAAAGGATCAATTGAAATGTATAAACCAATAGAGAAAAATGTAGGGTAATTTGCACCAGCTGAAGCCGTAAAAATGGGCGCCAAAGCAGTTGGTGCTGGTTTTTAGGTCAGACCTTGAGAGAGCTTTTTAGCTTTATCTGTTTTCCAAAAATCGTGATAAAAAAAATCTACATCCGAGCATACAGGGGCTTTCGGTCAGCCCTCTTCGTTCACTGGTCTGTTGAAGTGTAATTCACATCTTGCTTCAACCTATCAACACATAAAAGAGGAGGCCAAGGGTCAGCGCACTTCAGTCATTGGCTCTCTTCGGAGTAAGAGATGGAATTTCACTAGTGCACATGTGCACACCCATTGTTAGAAGGTGGTTCTGACACTATGGGCCGGCCGGATTTTGGGATTTTTGAGCACCTAATTGTTGAGCTTTTACTGTGGGGGAGCCTCATAAGTTGGGACTCACCCACAGTGAACTCAGGATGTAAGAGACTGCATGGGGATTTACTGGTGTTCCCCTGGCTTGACCAGGCCACTGCGTAGCAGCTGCAGTAAGGGACACCAGGCTGGTTACATGCAGACACATGTGTACATGCGAGTGCACACGTGTACGGGCAGCTCAGGGGAGATTCCTAGCGTGTGCAGTCCAGGAGCAGCTACAAAGTGAATGGTGTGGCCGGACTTATGCAGTATTGGGTGGAATAGGCTTTATACACTGGAAACATGCCAGGGAAAGTGAGTGTGTCTTACTTTGTTTTCACTTCATTATTTCCCTAAGGGAATGTGGGGCCCATGGCTAAATTAACTTCCACAAGGCCTACAGTTTCCAGACATGCACTAAAGTTCATTGTATTGGAGGTGAAAAGAAGTATTCTGCAGAGTCCAAAGTCATATTTGTACTGCTTTTGGGTCATCCAGAACTGTCCTATTTTTGTGAGCCAGCCAGGACCAGACCCAGGCTGAGGGCTGACCTCAGCTGGATGGATTGATAACCTTTCTTCCACAAGCTAGGGCCTCCTCTCCAGGATGGGAGGGGATACAGGTTCATCAATTAGCAGCTGTCACTGGGTGCCAGGCACCAGGCTGCCCCAAAGAGGGAAGGCAGCGTGGGGGATGAGGCTTCAGACATATGGCCAGAAACCCTGGATGACACCATTTTGAACAAGCTCAGAGGCTGGATAAGAAGGACCAACAGAGACTTCCTGCCAGCCCCCTACTCAATTTTTAAAAAGTGCTTGCACAGGAAGAGAAGGGCTCTCTGGGGTGTGGTCTGCTGAGGGTGAAGGTGCTGGAGCCTGGCGGAATGGCCAGTTGGAAGGAGAGACCCCCTGACTGCCCCCAGGACCCTATCAGCACCAGAAGAAGTGCCCAGGACTGGTGCACAGAAGCAGGGGCCTCTGCGCAGGGAGAACAGAGTCCCAGAAGGAGAGCCTGGCGAGAGGCTGGCGCAGGGAGCCAGTGAAGACAGCACCCTGCTGAATCAGAGACCCTGAGGGCAGAGGAGAGTGTTCCCAGTGGCGGGGGCTGGTAAACAGGAGCATGAAGCGCCCCATAATGCCTGGCCAGACATTTGGAAATCTGCCGTTTTGGTGCTTTGTGGCCCCCAGAGGAGGGGGGTCACCCTCACTTGTGAAAAGGTGCTGGGGGAGCGGCTGGGGGAGCACAGTCTTTCCCCCCCCCCCCAGCACGAAGAAATCTGCCATTTTGGTGCCTGGTGGCCCCCAGAGGAGGGGGTCACCCTCATGTGTGAAAAGGGGTGCAGGGGGGCTTCAGGAGCACCGCAGTCTCCCCCCAGCATAAAGAAGAACAGTCCACCCCTAAGTTTCACGGGGCATCTGAAAGAATAACCTCTCAAGGGCTCAGCCAGCCTTTAACACCTTCTAGGCTGGAACTTATGTTCTACAGCTGAGGGTGTACTATGAAGTGCATCACGGAGTGAAGGGCTGAGTTGGGGGATGTCTGGAGAAGGGCATCCCCTGGAGGTGAAGTGGTGTAATTGCACCGAAATGCTTTTACTATTGGTTATTTCTTTTTAGGTGGACTAAAAGTCACATGTGTAAAGTGAAGTACCTGTGTACGGTGATGTTAAGCTAAATGGAGTTATGTTGCTGGACCTTCCTGCTAGGGGGTCTGGCTGTATTTATGTAATCCCATGCTTTTACCTGTGATTCCTTTTAAAGTGAAGAGGCACACTGCAGGAGAACTGTAGTTGCCAGGAGTACTTCTTTTGAAGGGACTGTAAGTCACATGTGTAAGGAGATGTCATAAGCCAAGTGGGGCTATGTTGCCAGACAGTCCTGCTAGGGTGTCTGGCTGTCTATGCGCAATCCTGTGATTTCATCTGTGATGCCTTTAGGGGCTGTAATTGCAATGCATTCAAATGATCAACCAAGGTGATGAGTACTGTCATTATAAAGTGTGCGTAACATGGATTCTTGCTGCTGCGCTTAGGTGAAGACCCCAGACTGCCAGCCCTTAAGATATAGAGGTGCATACTTTATGGTCAGTAGGAGATGCTCAGTCAGGGTCATGTGTCACCAAGGCAGGTTTACCCCTTTTTAATGCTTGTTGAGGTAATGGGGTGGGTCGCCACTGGGATGGTGCCAGTGCGTAGGGCCCTCGCTCCAGGTTATGTTCAACTAACTGCATTGGGGGCAAGTTGATGTGCATACATGGGAGTGGTGGTACTCGACCCCACCCCCCCTGCGGGAGGGGTGGAGATGTTATGCAATGTCACAAAGTAATTCCAACAGTTTATGTATATTTGTAAATTGGTGCATAGTATTGAGTGGTGTGTGTGTTTAATAAATGTACTCTTACTTTTATAAAGCAAAGTACAGACTGGACAATCAATTATTGAGTGTTATTTTTGTGCACCTGCAAATGGCGATTACTAGCCCACACCACCTCCCTTGAGTAAGCCTCAGACTGCTCTGCAACGCTACCCTAGGAGAGTCAGGCGCTACAATTGGGTGTTTGGTTCCCAGTGAAGGACAAATGTAGGCATGTTATTTGTGCAGGCCTCGCAGATGCTGCCTCGTTTTCCAACACCCACCTTAAAAAAGGTCCACTTCGGTTCGAAGACTGGTGGGCCAATTCTGATTTCTTTTGCCTGTATTTCATGTGGGTTTTTTAAAATGTATTTTATTATGGCTCATTTTTTTGTACTTATGTTTTTGCAAAAATATGTAAACTACCTTCAGCAGCTGGTATTTTTACTTTTAAACTTTTAATGCCTATTGCAAATTATTAAAAAAAACATAAAAACAACAAAAACTTAACTTGCAAGCTGGTCAAGGCTGGAGTTTTTGGTTTTGTCAATGGCCCATTAAAGCGGTATTGGGTGGAAGCTGGGCAAATAGAACACATTTTGCAATTTAATAATCAAACTGAAAGGTTTAAAAGGAAATACTCTATCTTTCCTTTAATTTGTACATTTTCAAGTAACATTTCTAAGAAAACCTGTGATAGATGTTAATCTGACAAGAAATTACAATATATTTCCCTCAATAAACTCTCTCTCTCCCCCCACCGCTCCCTAGAACATCGGCACCTCTGTGTCTTCACCAAGTAAAGGAATATGAGCAGAAAGTGCCAGCGGAGAGATGTAATCAAGTGACTAGTTAAGGACCTAAGAAATTCGCATCTCACAGTTGAATCCCAGCTTGCCCACTTGAACACATTTGTGATCCTGGGTATATTGCTTGTATCCCTTATTGGGAATGGATATATTTATCCCTGTTTGCTAGCACAGACAAATTCTTTAGAGAGAGCAGTCTGTTAGTTAAGCTGCAGGCACAAGACACAATAGCATGGGCAGTGCAAGAAGGAAGCCAGTGTGACACACATTAGTGATTGAAATATTATTAACTTGTTGAGAAAATGGCCTTGATTTTGATTGGCCCAGTCAGTGACTTTTATTTTTCATTTTATACTAGAGGTGAAAGAGACAAATGGTTTTTTTCTACACATTGCCAGACTTATCATAGATTTATTTTTTTCATGAACAACATTTGGAAGCATTTCTTGCTGGTGCTTCTGGGTTACTATTGTTCCTTCAGATATCAGTTCCATAACACAATAGCGAAAAATGGGGTTTCAAGATTTAACAGTCCATCAATATCATTACAATATGAGACACCGCAATGATTTCATCATCATTGCATATTGGACAATCTTCTGATAATTTAGCAAATATTTCACCCACGTGATGGACAGCATCCGGGAGATTAAGGTCGAGCATATCACAGCAAATGTAATAGTCTTAAGAATGCACCAATCAGAGAGATGGTTTTAACTTGTAACCTCAGAAAACAATGAATGGTCACTGATAATTAAAAAATAAGAGAGAGGAGGAGAGTGATCGGCCAGTGAGAGACATAAGCCTGCTCTTTTTATGCCCATATGTCAGCATCTGACGCCCCTGAAAGTCAACAAAATGACTTTCTATACCATTAGCCCACGCCTATGCATGCTAGCAGACCACGTCCTTGCATGTCAACAAGTCCATTTACTTAGGTCAAATCAGTAGGCCACTCACCACTTGTCAAAAGGCCTATGAGCTCTGAGCCATCAGGTCACAGCCCATCGTGCTGACAGTCAACGCCTGCATTGCCAGGTCACTCTACTACATGCATAGAGGTCACATACCACATGTCTACATGCCTTTCTCAATATGTCGTCAGGAGATTCCTCTTCACGTAAGGAAGACATTGTAATTCAACAAGTCCCTCCAATGTCTGTCAACAGGTGAGCTTTCATGTCAGCATCAAGCAGACACCTACATTTTGGCAGATCACCACCTCACAGCTCAGGAGGCCATAGACACGACCAGTGCTTTAAGTGGGATGAAAAAACGGGGGGGGGGTCTCTCAAAGGGGCGTGGCCTGTGTAATTAAGGGCGTGGCTTACAAACACATAGGGTAAAAATATGTGCTTAGCATAGTGTGCCGCCCGACTTGTATTTTGCTGTTTCTGTCATTGCATCCAGACATATGATACAACAATTAACATCATCCCTACAACAAGTCAGGACTATTGGCTTTGTCAATGGTTGTTAGTTGCATATGATAAATAAGCGGCAACTATGGCTTGTATATAATATTGAAAAAGCTTCCACTTAAAGCCCTGGTGACACCACGACAATGTTGCTGCTCCTGCGTTTCGAAAAGAGAAGGGAAATCCAGAGAGAACAAGCATTTGCAATGCAATAGGTCTCGCATTTGCGAGAGTTTGAGCTATTGGCATTGTAAATGACAATGCATTTTATTTATGTGTTGGTTTTTAAAACATAAATAAAAGGCATTGTCAGTTACAATGTCAATGGCTTTAACTTTTGCAAATGGGGAGGTGCAGGGCCTGTTGATGGGGATGGGAAGGACCTGTCTCGTGGCTGGCCCTACACCATGAAGTCGATCTCAAAGCTCTTGTGTTTATGTTCGTTGTTGTTGAGCATCTTGAGGGCCCATTTTGTTTAATTCTGTAGGGTCTTCAGGAGAGCCAGATGAAAGAATGTTTGACGGTGGAGACAAAGTGGAAGGTAGACTTCAGGGTACGCTGGTGAGGGTTAGCTTTAGGTGTGGGTGAGGATGCTTGCATTTGGAGTCCAGATAGATGCTTTCTCTGTGCACCTGCAATGTGTAACACCAGCCCTTAAAAGTAATAAGTACTTATCAAATCTCTTCACAGTCAGAGATTCATCGATATAAGTATTGCATACTGATGAACTATTCCTGTTATTTTGTCCATGAGAACTTTGCTTTTTAAATGTATTTTAGAATTTATGATATTAGAAATTGGTTTATGCAGGTTTCTGGCTTCGTGGTGGAACGTCTGCTCATTGTATTGTTGTTTGTAACTAGAAATGTGTGGTGGGAAACGGATATATCTTGGTAGAGCTTTTGTAACTTTATTGACTAGCACCAAGACAAATGTTCCTCCTGGTAACTGTATGAAGCAATGCGATGTTGAGGAGTGTATAGACTTATCAAAGAGTGATTTTGTGGACATTTCAGATTACTTTGCTTGTTGGAATTTCAACACTCCTTCGTGCACAGCATTGGTTTGTGATGCAAAATTCCTAGGAGCTGAAGCATTTGTGAAGCTAGGGCCGCATCACACATGCGGTGCACTTTCCTTCATTGAGCCGGCGCACCTTTAAACAAGTCCTAACATGGGAAGAGTTGCTGGCTAAAATATAAGAGGGGCCGACGGTGTCACAACTGAAATGAAGGCATGGGTACATTTTCATGCAGTGCACGAAAACGCTGCTCCAAATTGCACCTCAACATATTTTTTTTACAAGGGCTGTGCACTTCGGTCAATTTAAAAGGACCACTTTTTAACCATTTTGTTAAATACTTGGGGATTTTTAAACTTAAACCAAAATATTCGCAAACAGAAGCTAGAATAGTATATAAGGCTCCTAGACTATTTGGGGGAAGGTTGCATGGACTGGAGATGGAATACTGAACGTGACTTTCACAACCACAAGTATGTGCATTACTCCATTTTGCCTCGTGACCGTGCTGCAGCAGAGGTAGGAAGTGTCTTCAGTCTAAGGAGAACTGCTGCTACTCAAGCACCACTCTGATTCGCTTTGGAGTACCACAGCCCAGGCATGTTTGCGCCCACTGAATGGGGAGGCGCGGGGCCTGTTGATGGGGAGGCCTGTCTCGTGGCTGGCCCTGCGCCATGAAGTCGATCTCAAAGCGAATCGAGCTACAGTTGTAAAGAGCATATGCAGTAAAGCCAGACACTATGCGAAGATGGACAATATCGGGGAAAATTAAAGGCTTTGAGAGAGGAGACTAAGGCCCAGGGAATGAGATGTGTAGCAATAATCCACCCTTGTAAATAGACAACAATGTACACGTTCACGTGTGGAGATTATTATTGTACTTCATCACGGTCAAGACAGAAAACGCTACAAATACGATGTTTTAAGGTCCAGATCATCTCGCTAGGTAGGCATGTTATTATTTTGAAGCTCAAAGCAGAAAAATACACTGACAATGATCGATCGCGGGTGTTTAAGAGGAGTGATCTGTCTGTGTCGAGCATACGTGGTGGCACTAAGAAGAATACACACCAGGCAAGAAAATCACATCGATGGCTGTATGCGTCAGTAATATGCTTTGCTGTAGACTGCCAAACCCAGTGCGCAAAGCAGCTCGGCAGAAAGGTAAACTTCAGTTTTCAAGCTTTTTCAGTTAGCTTTTAAGTTGCACATACATGATTTTACATGCCATTCTCCTGCAGGTACACCAACACTACACCAGGCACGGTGCCCCCGTGCCGTGACAGCTGCTGGTTCTCAGTGCTAGGAACACGGCGCACAGACCGTTGCGAGGGTTGAGGAGATGTGTCACTAGCAAAGTTCAGCTTCCTGGAAGAGAAAGTCTGGAAAAGCTGGCACAGAGTAGGCACTCGGCGGCAGAGCTTTCACCGAAGCCACGAGGTGTCAGGTCTGGAAACGTGGAAAGCACTGTCAAAGTCCACAGTCAGGAAGCAGAAAACTATCTCTGCAAGGGGGTGTCAGAGAGGAAGGACAGAGTCTGAAACACAGACCAGTGGGAGTACGGTGTGTGAAACCTTAGGCATAAACAAAGGCAGCAGAGGCCAGGGAACGGGACAGTACGAATGGATCTTCAGAGTAAAGAGAACGAGGCTGATGCAGAAAGGCTGGCAGCAAAGCGCATCGACGTGAAGGAGATTGCTTAGTGTGGAATCCGGTTTACGGCCCCCAAAAGCGAAAGTGATCGCGGGGAGGCTGTCTGTGGTGGGGGAGTGGCAGAGCGAGGCGTGCCGTAAGGGTGCAGAGCGCGAAGGCAAAAGTGAAATCAGGGGTACGCGCGCGCGATAGCAAGCACGGCAGCTGTGCGCGTAACAGCAAGCTGGTGGCTGGCAGCCTCTGGGTAGCACTTTCAAAACCCGCTTACTAAATGTCTCGCTTGATGCAGCGCATGCGCTAGCTCAGGCGAGACCTAAAAATGACTCTCTTTAAAGGATTTCCCTTCCCCCTACAGCTCACCTGGCATGACGTCATGCCATAACTTCTCCACTAGTGAGAAGTGAGCAGTGTGAACACTCGCACATCGACGTGCCTGCTGTCACTGCAGTCCGAGAAAAAAAGGACACCCTGTGCCAGGGCACAAAACAGAGCCCGATAGAGACCAGTTTTGAGGCCCCCCTTAAAAAACTGCCCGTGCTCAGCACCAGTGAGACCAGGCCCACTTAAAGCCCTGGGCAAGACACTGCTTCATTTCCTCCCTGTCAGCTGGCCAATCTCCAAATGTCAACAGGTTACATTTTATGTATTAGTTGCACTATCTATCTTGGAGCATGTTAGGAGAGCTCCCCTGCCCTTCCTATGGCTGTTAGCATGCCACACTACATGCAATAAGTGTGTTGGTAGCCCACTCACTCATGTGCCTCAGAGGGTCAGTGTATATCACCTTCCACAAAAACCTGCATATTAGCATGCCACCTTTAGCCAGAACCGCAATGCAGTGTGGGAGCTGGGGATTCATTTTTTATCATTTGAAGCAAGGGCTCAAAATCCCAGCACACAAAGTGCCCTTGGCTAAAAAGCTGGCAGTAACTGAAGGTGTCACACTTGACAAAGGGCCACATGACGTCTATGTTTACTGTCTGCAGTTGAGCACCACCTCATACCTCCATAACTTACCCAGCACTAGCCTAATAGCATACAATAATCTGAAGAATGCAGCACACATATGACACCTATTTGCAGAGATGTGCAGCTAAGAATCATTATCAATAATAATATATTACCCAAAGCTCGGTCAGACTCATTTTATGATGCAAACAATGTGGGGCTTTTACGTGTTTCTCCATGTCACTGGGCATTTGGTTCTGGGCTTTCATGTAATATATCATTCCTATCTGGTGTGTTAGTTCAGAGGGGTCAAATGATGAAATAGAACGACTACAAATCCCAGAATGCATCACGTCTACGAAGAACTCAGGAATGGACATTCTTTTATGGAGCAACAGGGCACCCCGAGTAAATGGAGAAGACTGATTGGACCTGATGGGATTGTAGCACGTGACCTACATGTTACATAAAATTCTCCGCAGTGGGCGATCAACCAACTGCGCTATCTCACTGGCTAGAACCTTGTGGCATTGGAGAAAGCAGCTACGAGGTATAAACCTATTTTCTTATTAACGTTTGATGTCAGCATTGAATCTGGGCCTGGCAGATTGCAGGGAGAGTAGACGCTCCTCAAAATGGCGGTGTTTAAGGATGACAGATAGCTCTCATTTATACACCCATTTCCTACTGTAATTGTCCTCTAAATCATCTTCCCGCCAAAAACGTGCAGGTCGGTCGTGATGCCCGGAAGTGTCGTTAGGAGAACAATGCATGAGCGTCAACCACTTCTTAGGGAGAAGAAGTCCATGTATCAAACAGAAGTGAATCCTTGACCCTGTCAATCCCGCAGAGGCATCAGCCCAGGGACCTGCCCGACTTCCTCCTGCTCATTCCCACCCCCAAATCATTTTCCTGAACTGGATCAACCCGGCCCTCGTAAGATATTATTGGTGGATGGCTTGTGAATGCATAAAGTGGAGGAAGCCGCAGAAATGTATTAAAGGGTTTGGGGTATCCGAGCCACTGGAATTATGCGGCAGGGGAAGGTCAAATTATGCTGCAGGGTTGAGTAAATTATGCCGCAAGAAAAGGCAAACTATAGGGCATACTGCGGGGTTCATTTTGGTATAGTATTGCTTCAATATTTTGATATTTGTAAGCTTGTTAACCCTGTCTGGGCATTAGTTGTACCTCATTAGTGCCTGTTTAACACCCAAATATAGCAATAAACTACAGAAAGTTGACCAGTCAACCTTTGCAAATGGCCTGCCACTGCTCGTAACACACGCCACTGCGTTTTTACAAACTTTTGAACCGTTTGAGCTAGAAACACATTTTTTTGTTAAAATCTGTAGATTATGCGGAAGATGATGGATTATGTGGCAAATACGGCAAATATATAATTATGCAAATATCGCAGCAGCCACACAATCTCATAATTCCATTAGCCCTGGGCATTGTTTATTGAGAATGTGTAGGGCTTTCCCTAGTAGCAGTTATTGTACTGGCTTGTAAATCTAGCTATTACATCACAGATATGAAAAAGAAAAGTTGATTTACACTGCTGAGTGTCCCTGACATCTGTTCCCTACTGGGTCTTCTCCAGCTCCCTGGGATCTCCAGAAACCGGAGAGAAGCAGTGGAACACAGATGACTGTCCACTGCCTCGTCTGCCTTTTTCAGGTATCGATAGACACATGCAGGTGGCAGCAGGGCCGGACTGGCCGTAGCGGGCACCAGGCATTTCCCCGGTGGGCCAGAGGGGTGGGGGTCGTTTCTGCGCCCGCGGGGGGCGCTTTTCTTACTGGGGGCCAGTTTTACTGCAATATCGGCCCACAGTAAGAAAAGCGTGTGAGGTGGTTTTTGCTAACACCTCCCCCCTGCCTGCCCCCACACCCATGGCTGGTCGAGCAGCAACCTGGCAGGGCTGGTTGCTGTTCCCAGTCTGGTCATGGGTGGCACTCTGGTACCCCCTTCAACCCTCTCTTCCTCAGTGGTGGATCTTAAAAGACCCACATCTGACATGGAATGTGGGTCCATGACGCCAGAAGCCCTCAGAGAGCCACAGTCAACACAGCATAAACTCTCCACTCCAGCTCCTCAAACCAAGCCCTTGTGTCAGCTCTTCACACTGATACCCAGTACCAGTTCCTCACACTGCTCACCAATGGTAGCTTTCTACAGTGCCACCCAGTGCCAGCTTCTCACACTTCCCACAGGTTCCTGTATCGCACCTTTCCCACCATTCTCAGTTTCTCAAACTGTCCAAATATGCCATCCTTTCACATTGCCCTCTAGTAAGAGCCAGTGGCGGCTCCTCCTCTAAGGCGAAGGAGCGTCGCCCTACTGCTCATTGAGCAGTGCAAAAGAAAATGATAATAAAAAGAAGTTATAATTTTCTTTTTCTTAGCGGGACTCCAGCCAGGTCGGGCGGGGTGGAGCTGGGCTCGCTGCCGTCAGAGGGAGCAGGAATGTTTTGCACTCCCTCCATAAGTGTGCATGACGGCTTATCTGGCCCTCTGGGGCTGGCCAAACCGTCATGCGCACTTGGCATGTTCTTCACTGGGCTGTGTTGCACAGCCCAGTGGAGAACATGCCCAGCCTCCCAAGTACTGTCTGAGTGGCCAAACAGGCCGCTCAGACCAATCACAATGCTGCTCCTGCAGCTTCGTGACTGGCTGGGAGAGTGCGGGAGATTGGGCGCTTCCGGTGGCAGAGAGCGAGAACAAAGGAGAGACTTGATGCGGTAAAGAAGGTACTTTTTTTTAAATGCCTTCCCCTCCCCCCACTCCCGTACAGAGGCAGCCGCCACTGGTAAGAGCTTCTCACACTACTCGCCAGTGCATGTGCTGAACATTGCCAACTAGTGCACAATAGCCCCACCTAGGAGTTTATGAAGTGGTTTCTGACTCTAGTCTATACCCTTCTAATCAACTATGTTGAGACTGCTAAATCTGCTGTCAAACATGGACCAGTTCAATTTTTGGGGGTTTGTGTGAATTTGTATGGGTGAGAAAGAAAGTGAGCAGATTCCAGACCAGTGCTTAATTTCAGCCAGTGGTTGAAGGTGAGGCCCATTGGCTCTCATTATTGTGGACCGGACTTCTATTTTATCATCAGATTTTGACCCAGAAATAGAGAGAGAGGAGAAAAAAGGGAAATTAAAAAGGAGGAAGAGGAACACGGAAGAAAGTGACAGAGAGAAAGCAGCGATATGAAAGAACCTAAAAGAGTGATATCAAGGGGAAGGGATTGCATGGTGGTGGGTGAATAGGTATTAGGCGAATCAAGACAAGACAGCGTTGATATTCGACAAGCCCAACATTGGGTAGTGCAGGCGGTGGGGTTCTGAGTAAAACTTTGGGCCCAGCACTTTTTCTTTCACAAATTAAGCACTCAGAAAAGAGACACACATATATGGAAATCAAGGTGGGAGAGAGTGAGAAACCATCCAGAAGTAGACAAACTGCACAAAGATAGTGAGCAAACAGAAAAATACCACACGAAGAAGGTGAGAGAAACGACATCTGATAAGACCTGAGAGAGAGCGTGCATAAGGGCGGGAAGGGGACGAAAGAGCTTGGACAAGTCGCTTGTTTTCTGGCTGGGTGAGTGGAAATAGCTTTCCATGAGGAAGTTCTCACTTGTTCTGTTATGGGTTTTTTGTATGAACTCCGGGCGCAGGGTTACACGGCAGCCTGTCCATGTGGCTCACACAGTGTGTGCAAATGCGTTCAGGATGTTTATTCTCTGCACCAACACCGCCAGAAAGTACAGATTTATGGGGGGAAAACTCTAGAAACAAATCACGACCACATGACCTCTCCGCCTAAGCATTTATGCATTGCAGAAGTTTTTTTTTTATATTGGAAAAAATAGCACAACATGATTTTACTTTATAAACGACAGCCCTCATTCTGAGTATGGCGAAGCGGTATTCACTGGGGGGCTACCATTCTGCAGTACTAACATAGGCCCAAGGTTGCCAGACGCAAAATTAGCGGGTATGTGGCTAACGCAAAATGATGCCCCCCCCCTGCAGAAAGTGATGAGAGGGCCTGCACTCTCCCATGTCTCACAAATATTCATTGGCCTTGGGCTGAATGGGGTCCAAGAACAATTGGAAACCCCATTAGACATACATATGGTCCAGGACATGCCCTGTAAAAGTCTCAGTATTGGGTAATCAGCGCTTGATGGATGTCTGAATGGAGGTACATTGTGTGCGCACTCAGCGCCAGATTTACTAAGGGCTTGCGTTGTCCTTGCATAAAAATGGGTTAGCCAACAAATTAACAGGGAGAGCTGAGCCAGAGCCCAGCCAAGGGTCTGGCTTGGATCTTAGAGCCTGTGCACGAGCCAAGACCTGAAAATGTTTGCTATGTAAATCATACAACAAACATCTAGTAAAATATGATAAAGTCTCTTCAACGTTCAAAAAAGTGCATTTCTTTAACATGTGGAACTTGTGACATTAATAAGGCACATTTTAGCTCTGCACTCAGAAGTGCTTATGAAAAGTGATAGTTCTGTACAACTGGTAGTCTGATCTCACATATTTGAATTCGCTTTCATGCGTGAAAATGAAGAAAAAAGAGGTGTGGTGAAATAAAATATTTGACTAAGATCACACAATTTAAGTGCAGGAAGCTATAATTTATCCACATTTTCTGGTTTCACTGTACAAATTAGCAGGCAATGTCTTTCCATATGTTAAGGCTTTGTTTTGACCTTTTAGTACATTTTTCTGCCGCAAACTCAACCCGATGGCTGAGTGCTTTACATAATCACCAATTACATTATACTAGGTCACATGCATTTTTATAGGCACGGGGAGATTAAGTGATTTGCCCAGAATCACAGGATGTTGAGCCAATGCCAAGACTCGATCCGGGATCCCCAGTTCCACAGTGAACATATATAACCGTAATGCCAGATCGTGGGTAGAGGGAGGCAGGCAGAAGCTACTTGAAAGTTCGGCTAGTTATGAGCTTGAGGTTCTAATACAACCTTGACCTGAGCCAGAGCCAGAGCCAGACTTCAGGCTCGAGCTCTCCGTGGCTCACCCATCTCTATCCCTGCGGCACGCAAGGCAAAACAAGCTCTTAACTGAGATTTTCTAAGCCACGCAAAGAAACCTTGCTTGGATCTGCATGGTTTAGTTAATTCAAGGTAACACAAGACAGATAATTTTGCTGCCTTGTCTTACCTTCTGGCAAGGAGGTGTTCCATGGATGGAGTGTGGGGGTGTTCCCACACATCCAGCCATGGTTTTTGACACAATCGCAGATTTACTAAGGTCATTAAACCTGGGATTGCCCCAAATTGCTGTGCCTCCCGGACCGAGGCGTAATGAGGAGAAATATCTTTATTTCTCCTTGTTTGTTCCGCTTTCTATGGGTGCTGCATTCTGCAGCACCCATAGAAAGATGAAAATGCCTCTAGGGGTTGTTTTTGTGAAGAAAGGTGCCTCTTCCTTCACAAAAAACGATCCTGCCTGTAACACAGACACCCTTGCAGCATGTTGTATGGGTGCCTGCGCTGGCTATAGGCAGCACACAGTGTGCCAGCACCGGGAGGCACAGAAATGTGCCATATCTTAGTAAATATTGTGCATTTCTGCTGTCTCTCTTACACGCAACACAGTGCAGTAAGTTGTCTTTCTATGTTTCGTTGCATAAAATGTTAGTAAATTCACCCCTCAATATGTTACTAATGGGATAGCTGTACAGGTTGCAAGTTAAAATAGCTGTGCATCGTGAGAGTTATGTCACGACTGGGATGCCGGCGTATGGAGATAGTCAGAAAGATAGTCAGAATAGATGTGCCTTGTGGGAACTCCCTTGATTTCTTATAGCACTTACAGGTCACGTGGGTTCTGAGTGCTCAGAGAATGTCTCAATATTGAGACATCGGTGTATTGTGGAAGTCGAAATAGTGGCGCTTTGTGAATATATGTAGTGAATCTAAGTTATAAAGTTAGAACCTGGTAGAAGCTGACTACGGATATACTGTAACATGTTTCAAATTAGAATATTTTTTACAAAGTAAAAGAAACTTTCACCATTTCTTATATCACAATATACAATTGCAAAATTAACATTCTGAGTCCAGAGTTTACTTATGTTGTGGTTCTGGTTCAAGCAGTGGCGGCTCCTCTGCTATGGCGGAGGAGCGACGCCCCACTGCTTTTAAGCAGTGTGATGTAGAAACATATAATGATAAAAACTTTGAGTTATTATCCTTTTATGCTTGTGCTGCTTTGCGGGCAGGTGGGCGGGGCTGCTCTTCCCACTCCTAAGTGCACATGACTGTTTAGCCAGCCCTCTCGGGCCACCCAAAAGAGTCATGCGCAATTTCCTGTTCTCCATGTAGGCTGCATTACAGCCTGCATGGAGAACTTGTCCAGGCCCCCATTCCCTGGCTGAGCGTCGAACAAGGACGCTCAGACCAATAACAATGCTGCATTGCAGCGTTGTGATTGGTCAGAGGAGCCTGGGTGCTTATCAATTACAATGCTGCAATGCTGCAATGCAGCATTGTGATTGGTCAGTGGGGCCTGGCTGTGCTTCCTGTTCCTCGAGTTTAACAAGAAGAGCAGGAGCAGAGACATGGGACCCAGCAGCAAGGTAAGTTTATTTTTTTACATCTTTTTTTAATACTGCGCCCCCGACCCCGCCACCCGCGAGCCATGCCGACCACTACTGGGTTCAAGGTAATGCTAGCAAGACCTGTTGTTCTGTTGTTTACTTTTCATCATAGTACTGCCTGCACTTCTATATGAAACACCATTTTTAGATGGGTACACCACATTGCTTGATGGGTAATTTACAAAATCCCGATCCCCACCATCACAAAGATACAATGCTACCATACAAGATGATTCTGTAAAAGTGTCTCTTTATTGAACTTTAATAAACTTCAGGTAACTATTAACTACACAAACAAATTGAAATGATTGGCTTTGTCAGTGCTAGTTTTTAAACTTAGCCTTGATTTAATGTTTTCCTTTTCATTACAGAGTAGCCAGAATCCCTTTGAGTTCTGTCAATATGACACATGGTAGGTGTAAATAGATCATACAGCAGGTTTATTTGTCTATGCCTCCTCTTCTGTGTAATGTTTCCACTCTGCGTACAGGGCAACTACTGCTGCAAAGCAAGTGTGACATTAGTGATTGTCTGCAATACTTAGGGGGCATATTTAGAAGGGCATTGCCCCATCAGAGTATCACTTTTTATGATGCTCCTTTGGCGCAGTGTCTTGTTCCATATTTACAATGCGCACTAAGCCACTTTATGTCATTTAAAAAATATTGTACCCTTTCACGCAGTTTTCTGCCGCAAAGTAGCGTGCAATGGGTGTTGCTGTGGGTGTTTCACTGCAACACCCATTGCTTTTTGTCACTGCCCCAGATTTACAAAGATCTGTAAATCTGAGACAACGCCAAAAACTAACACCATTGAAAAGCAGGTGTTAGAGTGGTGCAACGAGGAGAAATACTTACATTTCTCCCCATTTTTGCCCTTTCTACGTGTGCGGCAGAAGGAGCAAATCTCCTTTAATGATTGTTTATGTGCAGGAAGGGACACCGTTCTGTACATACACAATCATCCCTGCAATGCAGGCACCCTTACACCATGGCTCAAGGGTATCTGTGCTGGCGCTAGGCAGCTTTTTTAGCACCACCGCAGGGGAAAACACAGGGGTGCGCCGTATTCTTGTGACTACGAGGCATCCCTTCGTTTTTAAATGTTTGCAGTGCTACGCTGCATCATTTCTTTGTAAATATGCACATTAGAGTTTTAAAAACAGTCCTAATACCCCCTAACTGCAAGTAATCTCAGATCTGCATAACCCTTAGGCCCATACTTCCAAGTGATCACAGTCAACCACAGACTTCGTACCTTTTAAGTTCTTGTAACTTAACTCTCATTGATCTTAGATTTGCTGACAGTACATATTAGATCTAAAGATTTCAGGAACTCTATGGTTGAGGGTCTGTGACCTAACCGAGTACAGCAGTTCAAGGGTAAGCCACACCTAATATAAGAAACATCTTTGCAACTCAATGTTGCAGATACCATGAATGCCAGTGCTCTTACAACTGAAGACCTGCCACCTTCCTCCCTAAGTGGCTAGAAGGTACGTATGACAAGATGCCACGTAATATGCTATTGGGCATTTGACCTACTAATTGCTAAAACACATTTCAGGCTTCGTCATTGGTGAGGAACAGGTGGGTGACACAAAAACCTTTTTACTAAACAGCAGCTGAGGAATAAAACTTTAAATACCGCTCCTGTAAAGCCTAAGGAGGGCCCGATTTAGTTTTTGTTGAAGGCCTTTATTCAGTCATGTGTTGTTTCAATGCATTGCACAAGTCCATATAATTCATACTTCGTACACCTTATGTGAAATGTGCGCAAGGGTGCCTACGTTGGTGCTATGCAGCAGATTGTGCGCCAGCACAGGCAGAGAGTAGTAATGCGCCGTATATTGGTAAATGTGGCACATTCCTGTCATGGCCCGTGCAGGTAAGAGTGGCAGGGCGGTGGGGCCAGGTGCAGGGGAATTTCGACAGACGACCGCAAGGACAAATTAATGATTTATTTAATTTCCCCACCGTGGTCGTAATTATTTATTTAATTTCCCCCTGTGATCGGCTGTCGAAATCCCCCCCCCCACCCTGCCCCACCGCCCTACCACTCTTACCTTCACGGGCCGCGGCTGTCCTGCCATCTCCCATTCATGCAGTGAAGCAAGTTGCCTTGCTGCGTTGAGTTGCATTAAATATTGATAAATCTGGCCCTTACTGTATTGGGAAAGTCACGCAGGCCTTGGTCAGAGCAGCCAATCTGAATTAAACCAGTAAAACCAACCCTGGCTGCATATACCTGTTGCAGCCCAGACAGCCTGCTGGGAGCAGAACACGCATTTCCGAGCCCAACAACCAGACATTCCCTTCCCAGGCTATCCAAGCAATTAAATGAAATCCACATCTTTTCTTTTTTAGGCAAAAGAAGGCCAGAGTAACTGAGGAAGAGGCTGAATAAGACATCATCTGGGCAAAAGATACATCGGCTTCAAGCCTGACAATAAATTCAACCTACATGTTGTCGCAGACAGAAATTTAAATCAGATTGCAAATTTGATGCATCTGTTTTTTTCATATTTTTAGGCAAATGGGTTCAAAACAGTGACCAGTCTTACCGAATTTTCTTATTTAAAAATGTCACTGGATTTCTGACGAAAGACTGAATTTGAAGAATTTGAGAGCTATCGATCTGCTTTTTGACGATTTACGAAATGTAGTCACCTCTTCATCCTCCATTCTTATCTCTCACCCAACATCTTCTTGCCTGTTTTTTCCAAAAATTATAATTATTTTTGATGATTTCCTGCAAAGTCATTTAAAAGAGAGGGTTGTTGTGAATGTGGCGGTGTAGCTTTTTGGATATATTTCTGGGTTAATCTGCTCCCTGCAAAGATCTATATGCAGGTTGCATATACACATGTACCCTGCAGGCCAGAGGCGTTGCTTATTGTTACAGGCTGTGCCCGGGTGCCCAAACTGATTTTTTCAGAACAATATAAAACAAGCTTTTATAATATTTAAAATCTTAATGAAATGAAAGTCGGCTCATGCATACATAATCAAATTTCTTAATCCTTTTAGAAATTGGGATGCAGTGTTGCAAACAGCTAATCGGAAATCAAAATGGCAGTGCAAGCCAAAATAGTACATTTTGTAGTCCAAATCAATTATAAGCATTTGGAAAAATGTGACTTTGCAGTTGCTGCCTGAAGAGGATTCTCAGGCGATCAATGTGAGTGGCCTGGTGCATTGTGAGATGTGTGATGACTTTTGTCACTACACATATTGAAGGTGCAAGCAATATGGACATGGCAGCTTGCAGTACTCACGCGCTCAGTTACTCTCAGGTCACTTCTTTCAGCATGTTGCACCTGGTGGTAATTATCTACGCATATGGATTTTGGTACATAACAATCAGCAGGGTATGGAGTTGTTATCAGGTGCGATTAATCTCACATCAAACTCAGCACCAATTGTAATAAGGGCCAAAATATTTCCAACATTTAATGCGTGCCACATGGATGTTCATTTTATTGACATCAGAATCAACAAAAGCTCACTTCGGCCCTCTAGGATTCAAAACTGCGGCATAAGAGTTACACACAAATGTCAACAGCACAAGTGCAACCCCTTGAGCTATCTTACCAGCAGCTTAACCCCGAGTCAATCAGAAACTGCTCTCCCCAGAGAGATATTCTTTCATATTTTCGTCTCTTCCGGTTCTCCCCCCCCCCCCCCCCCCCTCTCTCTCCCCGCTCACCCTCTTCCTGTCTGCATGGTTGGGTCCCCTGATGAAATGCATTATTTAATACATATTTATGGTGAGACGGGGAGCTTCTTATCAGCGCTACACCAGGCACATAGAGAGCAGGGGCTCATTCATCCCGGTGACAGGGGTCTCGCCTGCTCCACCGGTCCATGTGACTTCCAGTCTCCATGGAAACCGGCTGGCGGGTGGCGCTAGAGGGTCCTGGTCGATTTGCCAGGGGCGCGTCCACCGGGTGCAGTGCACTCATCTGCGCCCTAAGCAATGATCAGGTGGCAAGCAGCATATCTAGGCCACACTGACGTCATATCCCCCAGGTCTGTGCGCGAGCTGCAAAACACCCTTTGATAACGACCCTGCCGGAGGACGAGGGGTGGCGGGGACCTCTCTGCTGCCGTCAGAGACAGCATGAGGCGCTCAGAGCAAAGGCAGCCTTTGATCAAAAATATAGTGACTGACAGCGGTGGGGAACACAAAATGATGCACCCCACAGAAAGTGATGAGGGGCCCTTGAGTCTCCCATACCTCGCAGTTATTCATTGACCTTCGCTTGAAAGAGGCCCACTTGCAGCGAAGGGGGCCCCCTTGGAGTGTCCCCCACACCCACGCTGCAGGGGCTGCTGGCTCCTGCGCTATGCCCTTGATTGGCAGTAGGCACATCTATTACATCACACTGCCCCAAAGCACATTATCTGCAGAAACTGTGTGAGAACTTAAAGTGAGTGAATTCTGTGTTCCTGTCAATACCATCTAGCAGCTGAATCATAAACATCTGCCTTCACACAGGGAACATTTGTGCATCTCTTTTTATGTGATTGCAATGTAAAAAAAACATGCTCGGAGTTTCTCTGAGTTAGTGCATGAGCTGCAGGCAGCACAGCCCACAAACAGCAAGCAGAGGTCGCCTGGCTCTATTTCCAAGCTGTGCTGTCTTCAGTTAATGCACTAATTCAGAGCGATGATTTTGAGCTAGAAAATCACTGTTTCCGGGCTATGCTGCCTTCAGCTCATGCACTAACTCAGATAGATGCCGAGTTAACATTCTGTTTCCGAGCTATGGTGCCTTCAGCTCATGCACTAACTCAGGTAGATGCCGAGCTATTCTGTTTCCAAGCTATGATGCCTTCAGCTCATGCACTAACTCAGGGAGATGCTGAGTTAACATTCTGTTTCCAAGCTATGCTGCCTTCAGCTCATGCACTAACACAGAGAGATGCCGAGTTACCATTGTTTCCGAGCTATGCTGCCTTCAGCTCATGCACTTACTCAGGTAGATGCCGAGCTATTCTGTTTCCAAGCTATGCTGCCTTCAGCTCATGCACTAACTCAGGGAGATGCTGAGTTAACATTCTGTTTCCAAGTTATGCTGCCTTCAGCTCATGCACTAACTCAGAGAGATGCCGAGTTACCATTGTTTCCGAGCTATGCTGCCTTCAGCTCATGCACTAACTCAGGTAGATGCCGAGCTATTCTGTTTCCAAGCTATGATGCCTTCAGCTCATGCACTAACTCAGGGAGATGCTGAGTTAACATTCTGTTTCCAAGCTATGCTGCCTTCAGCTCATGCACTAACTCAGAGAGATGCCGAGTTACCATTGTTTCCGAGCTATGCTGCCTTCAGCTCATGCACTAACTCAGGTAGATGCCGAGCTATTCTGTTTCCAAGCTATGCTGCCTTCAGCTCATGCACTAACTCAGGGAGATGCTGAGTTAACATTCTGTTTCCAAGCTATGCTGCCTTCAGCTCATGCAATAACTCAGAGAGATGCCGAGTTACCATTGTTTCCGAGCTATGCTGCCTTCAGCTCATGCACTTACTCAGGTAGATGCCGAGCTATTCTGTTTCCAAGCTATGCTGCCTTCAGCTCATGCACTAACTCAGGGAGATGCTGAGTTAACATTCTGTTTCCAAGTTATGCTGCCTTCAGCTCATGCACTAACTCAGAGAGATGCCGAGTTACCATTGTTTCCGAGCTATGCTGCCTTCAGCTCATGCACTCACTCAGGTAGATGCCGAGCTATTCTGTTTCCAAGCTATGCTGCCTTCAGCTCATTTACTCACTCAGAGAGATGCCGAGTTGACATTGTTTCCGGAAAATACTGCGAGAGAGTCAGAGTAAGCCTCGGCAGTGAACTCCTCTACGTTCACGGAGTTTGCTGTGTTTTTTGCACTCTGCGCTCCACGGAGCTCACGGAGTTCCGGAGTTTTTTCCTTGCTAGCGCTTGCCAACAGAAAGCTGACCACTTCCCTGCAAGATTTCTCTACGTCAGCAGTCGTGGATGGTCATTACCGCTCCTGTTGAGAAACCTTCTGTTCCATTGAGGAAGCTGCCGCTCGAGTAGAACATCTACTCGAGCAGCAGAAAGAAGCAGCGCCCTTGTGTGCTACGCGTGGTGAAGTTCGATCTGATTTTCCAGCGCAGGACAAACAACCGTCACTAAAAATCAGTACGAATGGTGCGAGGTAACCCACTCCGCTGCTCACGGAACTCCGAGTAGCATGGCAGAGTTTTTTATCACTGGTACTCCGCAAACTATGCCCAGGCTTAATTCCGAGATAGAAAATCATTGTTTACCAGGTATGCTGCCTTCAGCTCATGCACTAACTCAGAGAGATTCAGAGTTAACATCCTGTTTCGGATCTATGCTGTCTCCAGATCACGCACCAACGGAAATCCCCCTGCATACGACCTATACTGGAGAAATTTCGAGTCAGAAAATCCGTTTATGGACGCTGCCATACATCACCTGAGGTTACGCTCTCACTTGGTAATGTTTCTATATGGTATTACAAACATACACCAATGTCTTCATTACATAGACCGTCTTTGAACATGTTTACTGGAGAGTAAGGAAAGTATATTTTCAGACTACCAGTAGCTCTGAAAGGCTCGGGAAAACTCTGTCACAATCCAGACTGTGTTTGCATGTCTGTCAGTTTTGGCTATGGTGCGTCTCCAAGACGAGAGCGAGAGGTATACTCTCCACTTGGGAGAGGATATGGGCCGTCGGCTTAAACTGCCGACTTTGCTGCAGGAAACCAGGGTTCGAGCCTCGAGGTCGCGTCCACATCCTGTGATTCTGGGCAAATCACTTAATCTCCCCGTGCCTGAATAAGTAATGTAAATACGGTGCTCCTGTACAGCGCTCCAATACCTTCGGGTCGAGTTCGCGCTATATAAAAGATGCACAAAAAAAAAAACTAAAATTGTGTGTGCAGCAGGGAGAATGCAGTGTTCTAGAAAGGGCGAGGCGGAGGGGATAGACAGGGACTCGGCTCCAAGAGCAAAGAATGGGGCGTTGGAGACAGCTGGCAGCGATTCTATCATGAAATAACGACAGTTTAGCCCGCGCCGGCTCGTGCGGTTAAGGCTGCTCCACGGGCCGCGAGACCAGCTGCGGCGCGTGGGCCTGTGCTCAGTGTGTTTTATTAGGCGCGCGGTTGGAAGCCATCGCTTGACGAGATAATGGCTCCTCGGTCTCACGCAGCTGTTATTACCTTATATGGCATTCTGTTTGGTTCTCTCCAAACACTTGTCCAAAAGTTTAAGAGCCCATCCCCTAGTCTTGAGGTCATGGCACCACGTAGGTGGTTAAAGGCCCAGCCTAACTTGGGCAGCGGCCCATCATGTGGAGTTCATATGGAAAATGTATTTTCTTAACTCGTGTCAGTCCCACCTCTGGCTGCACCTCCTCTGCATGGGGTTAGGGATTCCAGGCATCACAGATGTTGTTGATCAAATAAGGGGAATGGCTGAATAATTGCAAAAGTTTACAACACACTTAGGAAAATATATGGGCAGGGCCACTGGAATTTTGCAACTGGGAGGACCGCATTATGCAGCAGGGTTAATTAAGTTATGCGGCACAAAAAGTCAAATTATGCAGCTCAGTGCAGCACATTTAATGCTGGTATTATCCCATTATTTTCGAATTTTTACAAATGTTAACACTATCTGGGTAAAGGTTTCACCTTATTATAACCACTATCACACCCAAATACTGAAGTAAGCAAGAGAAAAGGCACTAGTCAGTCTTTGCGAAGGACCTTCCACCGCACCGCAACACATGTTGCCGCACTTTTAGGAACATTTGATCCATGTGACTTTAAAACACATTTTTTAAATAATCCTGCAGGTTATGCAGCAGATGATGGATTATGTGGCAAATGTAGGAAATCCATAATCATGTGGGTATGCAGCAAACACAAAATCACATAATTTCAGTAGCCCTGTATATAGTTAGAGTGTTCTGTGGGACGGTGGCGTGACAAGGGTGCAATGCATCTTGATGCAAACCAGGAAAATGTCCTCCATTGAGCACTAAAAGGCCAACAAAATAAGGGTGCAGTGCACCACTCACTCCATACCGCACCAATATTAGCCACACCCTGCTGTAGGGTCTAAATGGACTTTGGGGAATTCTAGGAATGTCTTTACAGGCTGCAGACTCTGAAAGGCCGGTTAACGCAACAGCATAAGTCAAGGTTTAAGTCAATGTGATGTGATAGTTAGAACCAGTTAAACACTAGGAGTGAAGCACAGTCTGCATTAAACCTTGAAATGAAGACAAAGCACGCTCTCTTGGTTTTTAAACACAAAGGCCTATCTGCACCTGTAGGTGCATGTAGGGATTAGTGAAAGGCGGCAGGAATGTCTGTCATTACATACTGGAATCCTTGGAAGCACCATAACAAGGAATAGACTGGCCAGAGACAACAGCAGAAGAACAATGCTCCCTTGCCACTGACAACAGATCAATTTCTTGCTCAGCTAATGGATCCCTTACTCTACCACTGATCTGTCACAGACGGTAGAACTATCTGTCAGATGCCAATGACAGCAGAGCTATCCCTCACCTTTGGCAAAGCGATCCCTTACTCGGCTGACTAATCTGCCGCTCTCCCCCACTTTTCATGTAGCTATATCTTGCTCTTCTGATCCGTCCGTGACAGATGAGTACCAGTTTATTTGACTATGTACCTGTTTGCCTAAATGTCTGTCCTTTATACCAGTTTATTCACATCCATCCATATATCCTAGGGAGCCCTGAGACCCAAGAGCTCAAGGAATAAGAAGTTCAAGAGACAGAGGCCTTGGATAAAGGAGATCTTATTGGATTAGAAAAAACAAAGGGAGACATGGGCATGGGAGCTATTGAGGATGGAGGGCTCTCAGAATGAGAGACATCACGCTGTGAGACATCAAACACAACAGGAACGATGGATCAGAGCACATCTGATGTACTGCAAAACATTGAAGAATATGGACCAACTAAAAGGAGATATGGGAAAAGATCTCAGGCTAACATTATATCAATACGCTCTAAACCATGAACAATACATCCAAGGTATCAAACAGAAGAACCAGAAATATTGAACTAGGAAATAGGAAGATACTGCTCAGCTGTTAGGAAGGGCACAAGATCCATTACATAAAAAGCAACAAAACTGCCACAACCCAATCAGTTTAGAGAGAGAGTGAAAAAGAACTGAACCTCACCTTGCCGAGTATGTAACTCTGATTCACACTGGTTGGGTTGGAGGTTTGCAAGATGTGTTCCACCCCACAAAACAAAATCATCTTACAACCACACTGCCCACAATTACCTAGGCAAGCTTGAAGGACTCCCTAAAGGAGACCCTCTAGTTGATCAAACCCACAATCACAGGCAATTTTTTCAAAGCAAAGGCAAAGCACCAAGGAGCCAGGGAATAGATGAACAGTGCCAAACAAGCCCCACATTCCCTGTTCCACTGTCCACGTAACTCCCTGTCCTCATGCCACCTGGCCCCTCGCTGACCCTGTCTCCCTTCTCTGTATTCTTATTCCCTTTGTCACAAAGTCGGTTTGTCTCTCTGTGTCTCCCTGACTTGGGGCAAGTCTTCTGATGAAATTTACAAATCAATCTTTCCTTTAATAATTACTAATTGCTTCAGGTATAAACTAGGACAGAGGAAGCGCCCCCAATTTTAGTTGTCTTTATTCTCCATCACAATTTCGTACTGAAGTGAGCTTTGGGTGTGAGCATTCCTTCCTAATCAGTAAAATTAAGAATTCAAAGCAGTGACGACAGCTAGTGGATACATGTACCACTTTTTATTTTCTATATTTTTTCCAATTATACTTTCGTGTATGCTTTATTTGTCTGAGATGCACTAACAGAGAATCCTGTACTCATCTCTATAAGAGCTTCTTTGTGAGTGTGTCAGATGTATGTGTGTAAGTAGTTAAGTTTGTGTATATACTAAGGTGCATGGTGTGTATAAATGCATAGCAATTATTGTACCCGGACTTACTCAGTTCCTATTGTGTGTCTCAGTGTCATCTGTGTATCTAGTCATAGTTGTGTTTGTGGCAGGATTAGTGTTCTTTTCTGGGGGCTTTTTAGTGTGTGCAGGCTTATATTTCATTATAATTGTGTCATACACATGCATTTTTTCTGGAGGCATATCATTTTTTTCAGTTATGGTTGTGTGTTTGTGCCAAAGAAGCACATTTTTCTATGCTGTGTCAGGTCATGGAATTACTGCTGGATCAACCTCTATGCTCTTTTCTGAGTGGGCCATTGTGCACATGTGTGTGTGTGTGTGTACTTGTGATCTGAGGTTTATGTATGAGTGTTTCTATCCCCAAGCATAAAGGTGGTCCTGTTTATGTGCTTTATAGCGCATATGAGCTTTTCTCAGGCAATATGCCAGGTGTACCTTAATTTATAGTTAGGCTTGTGTATGTGTGGGCAGTGTTTGAGTATGACTGTGTTGTCATTTTCGGATTCCCAAATAGGCACCAGCCTATGGGCCCTAATCCATTTAGGGGCCCCACGATAGTGGATCAATATAATATTGATTTGATCAATCAAGCTTTCTCAAATTGTTTCCAAGTAGTTTTTGTCTAATAAGATTAATAATTGTTAATGTTTAGTTTTGTGTAATTAAACTGGTTTATTAAAATTGTTGGTTGGTAAAATTAAAAACGCATTAGGAGATAATTTGCGAGGAGGGCCCTGAAATTTCAACTGCCTAGGGGCCTCCACAGGATTTAATATGGCACTGTGTGTGGTGCTTTGCATATTTGTTCGGGGGGTGGGGCAGTGAATATATTTAAATGTGAATGTGCTGTTATTATTGACTGTATATGAAGTCAGCTAGAGATGTGTCACTGCCAGTATGTTCAGTGTGAGGGGGCTGTACTCGTCAATGTATTCCCATGAGAGTGTGTGTGGGCTGGAGGGAGTGTGTGTGTGGCGGTGTGTGTGGGTTCAGTTCTGCTCATGCATATGCGCCCCTCTGTACCGCTGTGACCGGTTGTGACGGAGGCAGACAGGGGGCGGGTCGCCCGCAGCGGAAGGTGCTGTTTATGTGCCTCACAATCTATCATAATCCCATCTCTCATTAAGTTAAAGACAGGAAACAAAGCTTTTAATTGGGTGCAGAATGCCCGGATTGCCTTTGAAATTTAAATGAGACACTTTAACGAATGTGCACTGATTACAGGGCTGTGAAATGATCCCATGGGTATGTCGCTGAGGTGGGCACTGGAAGCAGGGGGGCAGACCAGATGTTCAGGGCCAGGCTGGCCCGTCAGTTGATGTCTCTGCAGGGTACATCTTCTGAAAAGCTGCTAGCGTTGGGACGGGCTGAGTCACACTATGGGGGCTGCTTGACATGTCCTTTCCTGTCCGACCCAGCCCAACTGGGTGAATACCATGCTCTGAAAGGTCGGACGAAGTCAGCACATGCCTCCCAGCCAGGAGAAGATGAACTGCACCATCCCAAATTAGGAGGTAATTTCACTGCGTGAGAGTTCCCGGGATGCCTGACTGAATACACAGAACCTTTCACCAAAACGGACCTGACCTGTTGCCTGCGGACCATTTGAATGATGCCTTTCTCAGTGGCGGCTCCTCCGCTAAGGCGGAGGAGCGTCGCCCCACTACCTTGATGCAGGAAAAGAAAGAAAAAAGAAAATGATAATAACATAATGTTATTATCATTTCATAATGTGATGTTATTATCATTTCATAACATATTGTTATTATTATTTTATTTTGTCCTCCTGCCGCGGCAGGTTTGCATGAGGGGGCAGGGCTGCAGAGCAGGGGAGGAGTGGTAGAACCCAGAACCCTCCTAAGTGCGTAATGGCTGTTTGGATGGCGATCCTGCGCAGCCAAAAACAGTAATGCGCACTTTCCCTGTTTTCCATGGAAGCTGCATTACAGCCTGCATGGAGAACATGCCCACCCCTCCAGCCCCTGGCTGAACGCCATGTCACAGAGCTCAGACCAATCACAACGTTGCATTGCAGCATTGTGATTGGTCAGTGGAGCCTGTGTGCCGGGAGCTTCTTGTTCCTGGAGTCCGACGCACAAGAGCAGAAGCAGAGACGCAGGACCCGGTGCAAAGTAAGTGTTTATTTTTCTTTAAAATTGCGAACCGCCCGCATCCCCCGTGCCTGCCCCACCACTCGCGAGCTGTGCCGGGCACCACTGCTTCCAGTGCGTGGAAGCCCAGCCCTGTACTCCTCCCAGTAAGTGCCGACCTCCGAAACCAGAACACGGCAGGGCACGGTCCGGAGCCCTTAACATCTCTGACGAGGACACTCCAGGTGGGAGGCTCATTCACGTGACGTCCCAGGTGTGTTTAGTCCTCGCGTGACCACAAGGCATCTGCTCCATCTTGCTGCTTACCTGGAAGTGGAAGTGGACGGTTGGATTGTCAGCCCTTCCCAGCGATGGAGGTGAATACTCAGTTGAGAGCCAGACAGCTGACAATGGGCACAAGAGCTGCTTGGGTCTCTTCCCACAACTAACACACGAGTGCTGGTGCCATCCCAAGTAAGCTAGACCTCCACTGCACCAACAGCATCCCAAAATCCAATGGGGATCACCCACCTGGCTAGCACGCCACTGCCCCCCACACCACATCCTAAAGCTATCTAGCTAACTGTATTGAGCCCCATGAAACCTACCCTGGAGAGCTTCAGGGAACATGCTCGTGCTGCACGTGCTCCTCTAGCCAAATACCACCAGTCAACTGGGCGATGCAGAGTAGCCCACCTAACGCGAAGCGGGTACAGGGTTGAAAGCTTGTAGTCATGGAAATCTATGAGAATCCAAGGCAGGATGGACACTCTCAAAGGCGATCCGGGCAGGGCTTTGCCACAGCGGCACCCTCTTTTCAGAGTCAATGGAAGTTCTGACATTCGTATAATTTCCACATCAGCAGACCATCCTCTGTCAGCGTGTCTTCACCGCCATCATCTCCACAGGAAGCCCTGGCACCTTTAACTCCTCTCTCGCCTCTGCTCCAAGCACGGTCTGTTTTCACACGACGACTTCACACACCTTTGAGCGGAGAGATCTCATCTTTTTGCACAGAGTTTACTCCTTTTGATCACATTTTACTATTAAATAACAGGTCAACAGCACTATATGTGTCATCAGTGGGCAGTCACCATTCCTTCTAAAATTAGACCATGGATCCCAGAGCACACCTCTCAATTAGGCTGCTTTCCCGGGGTGGACAATAACATCCTGGTCCACACCCCAATCTTATATGTTTGTGCATAATTAAATATATGGCCACACCCGCTCCTTGGAATACTGCCACCGCTCCTAATTGCCAGGAATCCGATCAAACGTCTTCTCGTGCCAACGCAAGGCGCGCTGGCACGCCCTACCAATCGCAGGTTCTGGCTCAAAGCAGGCCGGCCTATTGGGAAATCAGCAGCCGCTGCCACGTGACCCCCTCTGGGCCTACCAGGCCCCGACCTGTCGACATATCACCTAATCTCGCAGCCGGGGGTCTTGGGGCCTCCTCTGTGTCAATCTCCCGCAGTGAATGCAGGCGCTCAAAGGGTAAACTGACACAAACATCTTGGACCTGACAGCAAATAACTTCAGCCGCTGGCGAGCCTCCAAATTTCACAGACGTCACACCACAGCGCCACAATTCCAGAACATTCCCGCTATCGAGGCCTACGCACAGCATCACAAGTCAAATCTGATTAAATGTACAGGCAACTTGATTTTAGCTCATGTGAATGTGTAATACATTTTCTGTTGTTGTGTAATTTTTATAGGGCCTGTGAAGCACGTTCCTTGTTTTTCTAGTTCAATTTAGGACTGAAGGCCTCCGACCGCTAAACTCTAATAATGCATACAAATAAATAAGACAGCCACCCTCCAGCGAATTGGACGAAACCACAATACACATAATACTTCTTCACAAGCTGATATCTGATTTGTGATGATAACAACAGAGCCATATGGAAAGTCTTCCAAGTCCAAACGTGTTAAGAGGCAGACAATTGGCAGAACGTACTCAATATAAATGCCAAGATCATAACATCTAATAACACAACATAACACATGGACAGCTTTTGCCATAATAATTACTCCAAACAAAGGTCAGAATGGCTCAGGACACAAAGTAAAGCTGGAAATCAAATTGTGTCTCAACCTGCCACAAGAGATGTTGAAGATGGGTGGGCTGCACGTGGCCAAAGGCCCACGCGCCGTTGCAAGTTGCCCACACTGGGTGGCACGGCTGCCCATTCTTAGAACCCTGGTGTTTATGTATCTGTGTACACCGGCTCAGTCACAAAGAACCAGAGGAAGCCAAAAGCCAGGCTGTTTGTACCACCAGCATCCTAAATATAAGTGCAGATTGTTGCACTAGTGCAGCACTAGTGCAGCACAAGGGGTGCTTTCGATTGAAATGTGGGACTTTTGCAAACATTTTTATTTAAAAATGCAATTTGTGCGGAATCATTCTCAAGGAAAAACCAAGATAAATATGCACTGACATGCAAAATCCTTATAAGTTATCAGCCTCAAGAAACACTGGTGTGAGTAAACCCTGCCAAGCGTACATGCAGAAGACGAGCATGGAATTCTGTGAGTCCATTCAGGTGAATAATGGGAACTATGTGAATACCACGCTTGAGTAATACAAACTATGCATAGTGCTGGTCAAGAGCTGTTGCATGTCCTCCTGTGCTCTGTTCACCGAAGGCCTAGTGATGTCCCACTGTCGAGGGATGGAGCCCAGTGGAATCCACCAAGGAGTAAAACAAGGCAAAAGCAGTGACCTCAATAAAGTGCAGTGAACAGAGTGTGGACATCCTTCCTTGGCGTTACTAAACCAACTTTACAATGCTCATGCACAACCCGGCTGCACCCTACAACCAGTCTGTGAAATTAAGTAGTTGGGTGCCATGTAAGGGGCTGCTTCCAGGCCTCAAAATACCAACTTCCTTGCCCTACAGGATGCGACTCCCGAGCAATCATTACAATGGCAGCCATGCAGTCTTGAGTGTCCCCTCACTAATCCCATTGAACTCGTTTCCATGATTTGGGTTCGGAACCATTGCCATGCAAAGCTCGCATCATCCTGTGGAGTCGGTGTCCATTTTGTGCTCCGAATATGGACAGTCAGGGCCGCTGGAATTATGCGATGGAGAGGCTGCAGCGATTTTCGCATTATTGAGATCGACGCATTTGCCACATAATCCATCATTTGACGCATAATCTGCAGATTTTAACAACTTTCTTTTTTATTTCTAGCTCAAATGCTTCAAAAGTTAGTAAAAACCCAGTGTAACATGCTGCCGCGCAGTGGAAGGCCCTATGGAAAGGTTGACTGGTCATCTTTCCGTAGGTTATTACTATATTTGTGTATTAAACTGGTATTAATGAGGTGCAACTGATGCCCAGATAGTGCTAAAAAGTGTAAAAATTACAAAATATTGACGTAATACAATCACAAAATGTGCAGCATAATGCAGCATAATTTGCCTATCTTGCCTCATAATTTACTCAACCCTGCCGCATAATTTGGCCCTCCCTTGCCGCATAATTCCAGTGGCCCTGCGTATAGTATGCTCTGTTTGACCACCCGTGGCCTAGGAGAAACATTACCATCGACCATGCTAGAACAAGAGTCGGCCCTTAGCAATGGAAGAGGAGATTCAGCCCTGCGCTCTTGCCCTTCCCCTTATTCTCTCAGCAGCAAACATTTTTATTAAGAACATGTCAGGATGCCAAGAAAAGTACAACCACAAAGTCCCCATCCTCACAAACCAATTGGTAGCAGAAATCTGAAAGATGCATTTTGTGAGATTGCGTTGTCCGTGGTGCTGACTTGACAAATAAAATAAAATTCTCCTATCCTCCTCAATGACTACATTGCGCTCTTTGCAAGTATCTCTGTCAGCAGTACCATGGGTACCACACGTATGCCAATGATACCTTTGCTTTTAGTCCTCTGCATTGAAGACAATTTTCCTAAATTCAGGAAGTCCCTGCAGATACACCTGCTCCTCAAGGCTGTTGGCCTGCTCCACTGCTGACAACCCCCACCCTGCCGTACAAAATTGGTTCTATCATCAGGGGTGCAGAGCTTCCTGCTATTAGTTCCCCTATATCTCCATCCCCTTGGAAAGTGTTGTGAAGCATCTGACTGGTCACACTAGCATTATGCACACCAATAAATAAAAAAACCAAAAGAGAGACAATATGGTTCTTACAATGCCGGTAGCACCCTGTTGAGATTAGTTCTTTAGAGCAGCTGGGGGAAAAAGGCTGCTGGTTGTGCCTCCTTTTTTAGGTCTCGCCTGACACAGCGCATGCGCTGGTCTGGCGAGACTTATTGAGAGGGCTCCAAAAAGTGCTACCAGGCCAGCCTAGAGCTACAGTGCATGTGCGCTTGCGCGCGCGCCGCGCTTTACCGCAATTACTTTCACTTTCGCGGCCGCTTTGATGTTTGATCGTGATCCCGATCACTTTCGCGGCCGCAGGGCCGCTTTGAATAGCCAATAGGTCTCGCTTTTGGGACCTTATAAGTATTTAGTTATGCAACTGTTGCATGGCTAAACACTTATAAGGTCCCAAAGGCGAGACCTATTGGCTATGCCAATGCTTGTTTAACTTTTCATCAATGATGTTATCTAATAAAATATATTTATTTTTACCCGATTGGTTTTACAGTATATCTATATTTATTTGCCTTCCGATGGGTATGTGTTATAGTGGAACTGGTACAGAACCTCCAGTTACAGTTTAGAGAGCTGAAGCAGTGGCGTAGCAAGGGGGGAGTTTTGGGGGCGGCGGCCTCTACCCAACCCCCCGCTCTTACCTGCGGCCGTCGTGGGGCAGCCGCCGCAGGAGCCACCAGCAACCCCCACTCTTTCATACAGCCACCGTGGGGCGTCAAACGCAGGGGCCGCCTAGGGCGGCCGATGGTCTAGCTACGCCACTGAGCTGAGGCCTGTGATTGCTTGACAAGTCCTACCATAGGTCCGCTGTGGACCAATAGGGAGTCTAAATAGAGTAGCAGGAGCCACATCCTGTGTTGTTTGCTACCAGCGTTTGAGGAACCATGTGACAACAACAGTAAACACCAGTCACATGGGGTGTTGCAGGCTTGGTTTAATGCCTTCGCTTTCTTCTTTTCTGGGACTTGCAAACAATTTACAAAACCACATATTGAAGTCTCAAACTGGCTTGGAGGACGCGCAGCCAATACACTCCTGTGACATCACTTCCTGATTATGGCATGAGGTGATGTGTTTGCAAGAAACAAAGATGAAAACAATCAAACATAAAAAGCAACAAAATCACCTTTTTGAAAAAGACTTGTGCATGTAATAGACTCTGACATGAATGATGCACTTTTATGTAACATGTTTCAAAATTTCAAGTGTTAAAACAAGCCAACACAACACAGGCATTTTCTACTTGCATAGTATAACGTGTGCATAATTCAAAACTGAATTGTGGAGACTTTTTCTTTTCTTGGTACATAGATTTCTTTGTTAAAGCTGTCATCAGCCTATCAAGACAGTAATATTAAGATTAACAAATCTAATTTAGAATAACAAGAAAAGCACTGCTCTCATACATCCTTTATATAGCGGAATTATGCCCTTGAAGTACTGGCCAGTAGACCAATGCATTACCAATTACCTTTTGAATATTTATGCGACCCTTCTATGGAATGAGCTTCTCACTGTAAAAATGGTGTATGGATGTATGACTTTACATTGCATTCCGTTACAATGCATGCCTTTACCACGCACGCTTTACAACGCGAATGCCAGTACAACACAAACCTTTACCACGCATGTTATTTCAACAAATATGCATTTGCCACACATGCCTTTACAACAAATGTGATTGATAAAACATGTATATCAAAGGAATATCATGGCAAAGGCTTTCCTGACCCCTACCTTAAACCCTAATCCCTGGAGTATCCCACCCCCTGGCCCACAACCCTTCTAAAAAAAACCTTTCCCCTGCCAAAACGCCTAAAAAACTAACCCTCGCGACCACCCCCCTGGCCCCCAGGCCTTCCCCTGTGGTAAACCCTAAAACCCTACCCCTGCGCCCCAACCTGGCTCCCAGCTCTTCCCCTACCCTAAACCTTAAAGCATTACCCCTGCACTCCAATCCACCCCGGCCCCTAGCCCTTCCTCTACCCTAAATCCTAAAACACTACCCCTGTGCCCCCATCCCCCAGTCCTTCTTTACCCCAAACCCCTAAAATAGTAGCCTCCTGCCCGATCACCAATTCCTGTCTGTTCTTACACCAGATGGATAGTGCATGCAATAAGACTATGTTGATACAACATTTACTCAACTGTTGCACTCCCGACCAATAATCCTTCATTTAAAGGTTGTGGATCCAGACACCACAACCTTGGCTGCAACTCAGCTGTGCCTGGCAGAGCAGGACAAAAACAGGGCCTTTCCACACTGAAAGGTAATGACCTTATGTTTCTCCTGTTGCCTCAAACATTAATAATCAATGCCCACAGCTGGCCTGCCACCCTTCGAGCAAGAATGGGTGAGCGCTGTGGCTGTCCTTGACACCTCTTGTAAAATCGATGCAAGAGCAATCTTACCAATTAGGGCTGGAGCAATGACTTTCAAACCTACACGTGGTAACGATAGACGCTCCCTCTGCACCTTGTAATGGGGCCAACACAGGTACGTGTGACACTGACATGAGGTCCTACTGTTGGTGGTGCCTTAGGTGAGGGGCTTGTCTTCCCTTGTCCTAGTACACTTCTGTGTGTGGTAGTGGTAGCTTACTCTTATAAGACCTTCATCCAATGAAAAATTGACATAGCAGCACCCCTGTTGGAGCAAAAACTACTCCAAAATTTAGACACCACAAAATTTACCTCATTCAGAGTTCCCACATTTCACTGGATCTGAGACGGTGTTAAACCTCAATTTCATGAGGCATTGGCGTCCACATTAAGGCACCATCCAAACATCAAAATCACAAAATACAATTAATCAAATAAATAATTTGGGATCAGGTGGGTCCACTCTATAGCTGTGTTCTATATCAATAAAAACTTAAAGCACTTTATAAAAGACTTCAAAAATAAGATGTACAGAGTTATTGTTATGATGGTTCTCAATGCAGAGTTATAGAGAGAATGCAAAGATCAGAAAGTATTCTAAATCCCAAGTGGGCAGCAACATCAAAAAAGAAATGGAAAGAATCCCTAGAAGAAAAGGAAAGGAACCAGGTTCATCCCTAGTTCAAGAGGTTTTTATACATTATTTTTGCATATATATAATCACAGAATCTGCAGACTCACTGTGGTGGGAGCAAAAGTACCATTTCATCATCAAATCAGAGCACCTGAAAAATAAACATCACACTGCCTTAACACCTAAGCACTATCCCACTACATGGGTAATCTTCAGCACCTTCTATGCTAATATTATCTGTAGATGCAAGAAAATGTGTTATGTGAATGAATGGCCACTGTGAATCAGCAGAAGATACTATGTAATGTATCAGGTCGTGACTGACCGTTCATTGAGAGAAGGACAACAATAACAATGGAAATAATCCTAAATCCTAGCTTGACTGTGTGCTGCAAAGCTAGCAACGAGAGAAGCTGGGCAAGAGGGGAAGAAACATAAGTGACAGGTTTGGCTGTCTAATTTGAGGCCTAGTTAATATATGTTAGGAAAACACATTTCTACATATCACAGAAAATGTGTTTCAAATGCAACAGTACTATAAATGTATGTACATGTGAAATCAAGAGTGAAAATGCATTCTGCTCATTGTTAATAATGCACAAAAATATAAATTCTCAAAAATCGCTTACAACCCCTCACTGGACTGTTTCCTTTCCCACTATAATTGAATGCATATCCATGTCCGTGGCTCATCTGGCTGCTGAAAGCATGGATTCCATTTGAAGAAAATAAGTTCAAATTGAAAGACACTTAATTTGCTATGCTTATAACAAATTACAAAATGGGATATTGGATGACTTAATGTTCCTATTAAAAGAAATAGTTGCCACACAGATTTAGCAAACAAACATCACCTATCACATTTGTAGCAGGTGAACAGGGGCACAGGAACAGCTAGGGCACAACCCTTCCGAACCAAACACATATAATGCCCTAAGCAAACGCACAACGATTCTTCCCCAAACATATATCACACTTGTAATAAACACACAACAGCCTCTCTCCATAGACTAATATCACATTCATAGCAAACGCACCACCACCCTCCCCAGACTTATGTCACACTCACTCCTCCACCAGACGTACACCACACTCTTAGCTTGTGCACATCTCTTGATCTCGAGCACATCGTTTGATCTCTTTCTGATGAAACACCACAGCACACAACTGAAGAGCAAATGGAGAACGAGACAGGAAAATTCCGGCAGAAGCGCTTTCAATTCTGAACTGAGACGCTACCGCCAAATATATCAGACCACCAAACGCACCACTGTGGTGGACCATATTGATGCCAGCACCAGCAGAAGCAAATATCTTCACCATTGTGAAGTATTTCACCTCACAATTGGTTGTCTCCAACTCAATCACCCTCTCACAGGACCACTGCAACAATCTCTCCCAATTGTTCAGCAATAAAACCTCCACAATTTACAGCAACTTCAACACACAACTTGATCTGACAGACGTCGCCAATGCCTCTAGATCTTATCCAAAGAACCAATGCTAACCAAAGGCCTGTCATCACCCCAGAAGAAACCATTACCACTATGAAGTCCATCCTCTTAGGTGCCAATCGGACCTCTGCCACCACCATGCCTATTCTAGAACAGTGCAATCCATCAGAGTCATGCTCACACCCCTTCTAAATGCCTCCACCTCTTACGCAACATTCCTGTACACTTGGAAACATGCAAATGTCCTCCCATTGCTGAAGAAACCCTTTGCGGATGTTTCAATGCTCAACAACTAGAGACCAATCTCCTTTCTACCATTCTCAGCCAATATCTTAGAAAAAAATAATCAACAGAAACCTGTAGAGTACCTCAATGACCACCAACTCCTTAATATTATGCCGTCTAGTCTTAGACCCAAACACAGCATGGAAACTTCTCTCATCGCTGCTGTGGATGACATCTGAATGAGCCTAGATGGAGGAGTCCCATCAGTCCTCATCCTCCGAGATCTCTTCGCAGCCTTTGACACAGTCTCTCACCCAATCATTCAATGCCTACATGACATCGGAATCAAGGACATGAACTCTGATTAATCTACTCCTTCCTGACTGGCAGGACCAAGAAAGGCAGCTTGGCACTGCACAACTATGATGCCCTCAATCTCATCTGCAGGGTTCCCAGAGGATCCTTCCTGAGCCCAACCCTCTTCAAAGCATGGATTATGGGAACACCATCAATGCCGGGTTCAACAAAACTCACCAGAAAGCTATAGAAAACTCAGAACACAGCAGCTAGAGTCCCTCTCAAACCTCCACGTTGCTCACACATCACACCATTCCTGGACGAGCGCCACCTGCTCCCCATGCACAAACAAACACAATTCAGACTTCTCACTCACACTTCCAAGGCACTTATAAACACTGGCATACCTCCAAGGAACTACATAATACTGGCAGAGCATACCTCTGCAAGCACATCTACTTTCACAATCGTTCAGACACCTTTGCTCATCCAGACTCCTACTTGTATGCGCCCTATGCAGACGAAAAAACAGATCCGGTGGTCGAGCTTTCTCCAATATCGTTCCTAAAGCATGCAACCACCTGCCGCAACACAGAAGAGCCTCCTCCTCACTTCTTGAATTCCACAGGAAGCTGAAGACTGTTTTGTTTTCAAGTAGTTCCACTAGGCCCTAGTTTTGGTTAGACTCACACCTGCTCAGTCCCAGGATACTGTCACGTATGACAGTGCACACTACAAATCTGCATAACATAACAACTGCACACCACGCTTCACCAGTTAGGCACAAGGCCCCTCATCACCAACATATCCCTCATAGTATAGCAAGTGAAACTTGCTCGTCAGTAGACAAATATCACCCTCATAGCATGTGCCTTGCCACCCTTTCACCTGACAAATACCATACTTGCGGCAAGTCCACAAGTCCTCTTCACCACATATCAAACTTCTGGTAAGTGCCCAGGCATCCTCTTCTCAGGCACGTACTACACTCATACCATTCACAATTTCTCTTCATCAGGCAAGTATCACAAGCACAACAAAAACACACCATCCTTCACCAATTGGACTCTTTCAAAAAACCTCTACCACCACACATGTATCACACAAACAGCATGTCCACCCTCCACCCTTAACCAGATAACTCATACATGGCCACTCTTGACCAAATACCCTACTCGTGGCAAGTGCACTAGACGCACAAGCCCCCTTCACCACATATTACACACATACCAAGTTCACAGACATTTTTTCCCAGGTACATAGTACACTCATAGCACAAACAATTCCCCTTCAACAAACACAACCCGCATAGCAAGTGCAGTGCTAGTTTTCACCAGACTAATACTGTACTTGAGGCAAGTTCACAAGCCCCCTTCACCATATATCACACTATTGGCAAGCCCACAGCCCTTCTCTTCCCAGGCACGGACATGTTATGTTATGTTAAGAAATTTCTAAAGCTCTCGTATACCCTAGGGTGTCTTGGCGCTAGCTCTGCTGAAATATGAGAGAGACTGTTAGAATGTTAGTTGTTAGTTATTAAATAGCCAGGTTTTCAGGAGTTTTCTGTACATCCGTGCAGATGGAGCAGATCTGATGTATACACTCCTACCATGCACACTTCCTCTTCACCAGATAAATACCACACTCGAGGCACGTTCACAAGCCCCCTTCATCATATATCACACTACTGGCAAGCCCACAGCCACTCTCTTCCCAGGCACGTATACACTCATAGCATTCACACTCTTCCCCACCATACATGTTCACAATTTCTTACATTTACTTTTGAGCTCCATAGACACCCACAAGTAACAGACACCAGATAAATATCACAAGCACAGCAAGTGGCACTGTTCGTCACCCAAACATCACTTCCATTACAAACACACAACTCTTCTTTGCCAGACACCTATAACACTGATAGTGAGGACACAACCCCAGTTCACCAGGCATCACGCACATTGCAAGTGCATTGTCCATCTTTCAAAATTAACTTACGTGGCGATACAGAGAGTACATAATCTGTCCCAAGTCACGATAAACTCAGAGGTGGATCTACTGGCTTTGTCAATATGTTTGAGCGGTTTGGTATTGAGGTGTTTTTTTTTTATCCTTTGCCATTTTGTTGTTCTCCACAATTTTGATTTTGATGTATGCTGGCTGTTGCCCCCTGTGTAGCACTGCTTGAGCCTGTCTAATCTAACAGCCACTGCCCTGGTTCTCATGGCTCACAGAGGGTGTGCGGGGAAGTAGGGGGTATCATTAACATTAACCCCTGCGGTTGGTACCGTGAGCTGTCCTGGTGGGCCAGCGGCGGTGTTTCCTGCTCTGAAGAGGTGCTTGTTCTCAAGCCCCCCTTTGCCCTCGCACAGCCCCAGGGAAATCTCCCCTTTCTTGGTAAATTGCTTCACTTGCAGCAACAAGAGCCTGTCTTTTGAAATCCTCCCAGAGCATGGGGATGCAACGTCTCCATGGCAACCAAGTACACAGCCTGAGTGCGCCGACCGATGGAGCAAGGAGAATGGCGCACACTGGAGGTCAGCAGAGGTCAAGTGCAGCGGCATTTACAGGAGTCTGCTTCCGCCTTTCCTTGTATTCCTTTGTTCTGCCTCACTTTTCACTCAACGCGTCAGAGTTCTCCCTTTGCGAGTCTATCTTTCCCCTTCTGGACGTACTTATTCACACATGTATTTCGTACTGTCCCTCATTCTCTTCCAAAACGTCTCTCTATCTATGTTAGTCGACCTCGCTCTAATTTCCCTCTTTCTTCTGTCTCTCCGCCATTTCTTCTATACCCTCTCCTTCTTCTCGGCTTTCTCTTCCTTCACAAACACATATAACATGGTTCCATCTTTATCTTCTCAGTCTTTCCCCTCCATCATTTGGTGTGGTGAGCCATTTATTTTACTCTCTCTGTCTACATCACTCAGTTTGTGCATCTTTCTTTCCATCTCTCTGAGGGGCATATCATCAAGGTGCCGTGATAAAATTATCGCGCTTTAGTGTCCGTTCTCGGGCGAAAAGCGGTGATCATTTTATCGCATTATCAGCAAGGTCACGCTATCATGTGAATCCTTGCCTGAGCGCCCTTTCCCTCAACGCCCAGCTTTACATCTCTAATGAGATGCAAAGTGGGCGTTCTGCACAAAAATAACGTGAGAAATGTCGCTAACCGACATTTCTCCTATCAACAAACGTCTCGCTAACTTGCATGGCGATAAGAAAAGTAGCGCTAACCGCGCTTATCGCTATTTTTCTTATGCCTGCTTTGAATCTGACTTAGCAATTATATCCAATGGAAGGTGGATATAATGACTAAGTCTGCCCTGCTCTATCAACAATGTATCACCAACAACAACGTATCACCGATCGTTGTGCTATTATCACTGGATTTCCAGCGATAATCGCACATTTGGCAGCTAACTCTGGAATTTTTATCGCTTTGGAGATAAGAGTCGCTGATAGCGTCCTATCTCTGCGATAAAATCCAGCGATAGCTGGCGATAAATATCCTAGCGCTAAGCGCGCTTAGTGATAATTATCGCCGGTTGTTGCTGATATGCCCCTGAGTTTCTCTAAGCCTTGATCGATCTGTCCGTCCATCCACCCAATCAATCAATCAATCAATCAATCAATCAATCAATCAATCAATCTATCTATCTATCTATCTATCTATCTATCTATCTATCTATCTATCTATCTATCTATCTATCTCTTTCGGTCTGTCCATCTATCGATACCTCTCGTTTCTTAACTCTCAAATTAATATATGTTATACTATTTGCAATCTCTCTTACTTGATTTAAACGTGACATAAAGACTGCAAATATCGTTATTTTTCCCTTTCTCTTTCCCTCACTCTTCCTCTTGCATCTATTTCTCTGTCTCCATATATATTGCTTTCCACATCTCTTTCTCATTTTCACTCTTTCTTTCTCCCTTTATCTGTCTGTCTCAACAGTCTTTCTTCCACCTGTCTCTCTATGCCTACCCTCCACGCTTTGGTCACTATTTCTTGCTCTTGTCCTCTCATTGTATTTAAACCCCCATTTTCACTGCATGCTCATCCCTTTTTATCTTTTTACCTATTTTTAGCCGTCTCATGCCTAACCTTATTTTACCTGGTTCGTTATTCTCCTACTTCTGTCAAGCTCTCATCTTTGTCACTCTTCTACTGGCCTTACACCCAACATCTCAAACTATTGGACTGCTGCAAAAGGAGACCTCTAAAGGTTGGGCTCTCTCGTTAGTAGAGTGCCCAGCAGCTGGCGGTGGCCACATCATGGCTTCTAGCAGTCTTCTGGGGGGTTGGGAGCACAGAAGCCCACGAAAGGAGGCTTCCTCCTCATGAATAAATATTGGTTCAGTGGGGTCTGGAGACGGCTGGGTTGGGCAGGGGGAGAAGGTCCAATGACTGAGTTAAATGTCAGTCAAAGAGTCAGACAACATTGTTGCTGTGGCCCTAAGATTGTTGCTGTGGCCCTAAGATGCTTCCTGCCCTGGATGTGCCACACCTGGACTTCATGCTTTTCCCATCCACTGCTGAGTTGACAGATGAGTGCGTGTATTTACGTTATACTCTCATTCTCCTCCCTCTCTCCTTTACTCATCCCAGATCTCAGCTTACTACTATGATCTCCCAATTAACACTTATGGTTTTCTTTCCTCTTCTATCCCTCCATTTCTCTATTCAATCCAACTAACAGACTCACATATCCTCCGCTCAAATTAACTCATAGCTGACTATAATAATACTAATAATATACTCATATTTCACTATACTAATCCTTTTGGGTTCCAAAGTAGCGTGCTACTCACCGAAAAGTGCTTCAGCGCTTCGTCAGGGGGAGTAAATGCTATATAAATACAATTACAATTGTTGCTTTAAAGGAGATTGGGTGTTACAGCAAACAAATGATGGACGGAATGCTGACAATGCAAACATTCTCCCACAGTCAAAAGATCTGGGTTAAATCCATCATTCTTTTGCCCACTACACCACCCTAGTTTGGACCCAGCCATATGCAAATCATTCTTAACCCTGTGCCCCATGGGAAAGTCCAGACCGAACTGCCAGGCCAGGTCCTCCCTGGACCAGAAACAAGCATCCTGGGACCGGTTTCAGGGTATGTCACCCTTGTTCAGCCAGGCTAGCTTGAATCAAAGGAGATTGGGTGCCTGACTGAGGTTGTATTTTTGGTTTGGTAGGCTCCTGCTTTGTCGAGGATGCAGACATACACCTGTGGAATCCCTCAGCAAAGGTTTTCTGCATTGGCTGTTTTTTCCCTAGAAGAGTGGGATTTGGAGCTCTAGTGGTGACAGATGGGCACGGTTCCTTGGTCCTTGACTGGTACTTCTGTTTAAATCTCGGGAAAGGGAGAGATGGGCTTGCATTAGGTGACCAAATTATTGCCTGTTTGACCAATGATCAAATCTCTCAGAAGGGAGTTAGTGTGAGAGCCAATATGGTGGCCTCTGTTATGGTATCAGGTCCATCCGAGCTGGCCTTGCTCTCCGGTTGGGGAGCTTAGTGTTTCCTTTATTTCAGAAGAGGCCTGTTGTTGGCTCGCGGTGCTACATCACACGGTGGAGAACAATTAAGGGACAGGGCATGAAACTCCAAATTTGTTATTGCTAAATGGTGGTTCAGATTAGCAGTGGTAATTAATATCTTGTTTGCACTGTGTATATTCATACACACAATATTATTATTCTGATGTAAATTTGCAATCATTTATATTTTTATCATTTGTTAAATATAGTAAATATGGCCTGAGAGTTGTTCTCAAAATCAAAAGTTAAGGTCTCAGGTCAGTTTATTTGGTGGTCCTTGAATAGAGGCTCCCCTGCTCGACGTCCCCTCCTTCTACTCCAATTATTCATTCATGAGAATATGTATTCATTTGGAAAGCCACACTGTCACATGGTTGTCACCTTGTGGCAGAGCACGTTACAAACAGTAACATTTTATAATAAAGAAAGTCTGTGGGTTTGCTTTAAAGTAAATAAAATACTAGCACAGGCTGGAAGAAGACAATGTCAGTGTATCAACACATTCCTAATAAAATGAGAACACATACATTGATGTACATTGATCCCCACTTTAAATTGAAGCAAATAATGAAAGTTAATTAAATGGCCAGCCAGTAGCACATCTATGTCTGCAAGTTGGAAATCTAACCAGAGTGAGTTAAAAAAAAAGCTATTGAAAATCGCAAAACACATACTGTAAACATTGCTTTTTTAACTTAAATTCTCGCTTTCATGAAATATGGTGGCCTTTGATGCGAAGAAGTGAAACGCAGATAATATTTTCTACCACACCATCATTATATCTCATGCTTGAAACAATTCCCCTTAACGGTATTCCTTTTTTGTTTTGCATTTGTAAGTACAAAACCTGTAAAAAATACAAATACTGGACCTTGTCTAGTCTATGACAAAATAATGTCATATTTGCTCTATTTCCCAACTTCTACTCAAGGCACTTCCAGTAAAGGTTCCCATTGTGATAGCGGTCACAATGATACTTTGCACCTGAAATCCTCACAGGTAGGACTGCTTGTGCTTTAAAATGCCACTCGAGTGCTATGCTGGCCTGAAAATAGTGAGGGTTTGTACCTTAAATCTAGGATCTTTTCTGCCCACAATAATCAAAGACATGATAATTTATGCCTGAAAAACTCAAAAGGTTGACATTCCGTCTTATAGGGTCCAAAGTAGGATTAGGCCCAACAATGAACATATTATCTTCAATCTGCAGCAAGACTCAATATGCTTTTACACCCCATCTTTCCTCCAGCCATCTGTCATCTCATTGGCACCTTCCACGCCACAGTAAAAATCTTGTGGTTGCCCTTGACATGCTCTTTCCTTGGTTTCCAATGGATCCTATGTCACCAGTTACATTTGTTATTTAATTTGGCATGGCTGGAAAAGGTCACTGATTTTGTTTCACAAGGAAGGAGGGTCATTTATTGAGGCTACAGAGAGCACCAGGTGGACTACAACAACAATGGAAAAGCGCATACCTTAAGGAAGTGCGCCATTAGGACCCGGGAGCCTGGACTTGCCTGTGTGGCTGTTTCCGATTCGTTGGCCAGAGGGAAGGGGTTTCCTGACTCCTTCGCTTCCGATCGCGCCGGATGTTGGTAGGGGAAGGGCCGGGGGCCCATTTAGGGCACCCTGGCCTCTTTGCATCCAGCACCAGCGCCGGAAAGGAAGCAACGCAGACCCACCCACCCATCCCATTGTAGAGGCATATTAAGGGGTGTACATTGGGATGTGTTAGCAGAAAATAGAGCTCATTGATTGCGGTACAAGGTTAAGGGGAGTTCTCCTGCATACTCCCTAGGCCAGCACTGAGGGGGTAGAGACAGTAAGCTGCCTCCCAAAGAGAATGGGGACACCGGCTGGGGCAAGGGCGCTCAGTTATGGAAGCTAGGACATGGGGCTGCTGCCTCTGGTTATACCCTACGAGCCCCGTGGGCAGCCTTGAAGAACCAGGCTGAATTAGGCCTGGCGGCACAGGGTACGCCTGAAATCTTCTGAGTTCGCCTTCTAAATGTACAGAGACACGGAACACTCTGTTGGCATAGGAACTTCAATTTATTAGCTGCAGCCTGGTACAGTTGTCCTAGAAGTACATCAGTGGTACGTTCTCAGGAGACTGCCACTTCAATCCGTGGCTCACAGTCTTTTATAGCGCTTGAATCCCCTAAAGCAACAACCCCCTCAATGTGCAATAAAAACAAACAAATCATCCACTAGCAAACATTCTTTGTACAAGATACAGGATAATAGGTAATAGAAATTCCTTCCCTAGGGTCGTGTTCTCTACCTGACCCTATAGGCCAGGTGGCATGAGCATTCCTAAGTTAAATTAATTTACAACAGGACGTGTTTGCGTGTTGCAGGTGGTGATTCGTAAAACAATTGGAGAGGCAGAGAAGGATCACCAAGGGTCAATAGATGGTTATCACGGGAATTAGTTGCTTCGAGCCGGGTCTCAGAATGTACTTTGCTCAGAGAGACAGGAAAAGGTCGTTTAACATGTTACAGTACAGAGTATGAAAGAAACGCTATGAAGGTCGTCGGTGCTTGAGTGAGGGCAACATCACAATGGTGTCAATACGCAAGATGGAGCCGTAATCAAATTTCCTCAGCCTGGTGTTGAAGGGGTGGGCCCTTATGTTTGCGGACAAGGAGCAGATGACCGGGTTTAACCTCTCAAGGATGCAGGTGGGATACACCTGCGTGGTTCTCCCTGGGGGCATGGGTCGGCTGACCTCTTAGTACTGGATAGGATAGATGGCCTTCGAGAAGCACATGGATTTGCCTTCTTTATGATGACAAAAATGATTCTGATATTTGTTTGTATTGTTCTTATGCTGAGATGATTACTCTTGTAAATATGTTTATGGAGACCCGTGTTTTCAAAGTGATTCATGTTTTGACTTTGTATGATTTAGAATTGAAATATACTGTCATGTTTGATTGTTGATGACTTGAATAAACATGGCCACTTAGACCCACAAAGTTTGCCTGTCAGTCACTGATTCGTGGGTTGGTCAAGAGTGGGGTCAGGAGCAACCTGGGGAATCCGGGTTCTATTGCCTTTATTTTATTCAGGCTTTCTCATCTAGCTGCACAGCACACAGAATGCAAGAATCTGGCTGGCCAGGCGACTGTGGAAGTGGGGCTAGGTTTCGTTCAGTGCCTTGGCACTCAGCGGAGGCAAGGAATCATCTTACGTGTGCTTGTATTCTGTGTAAGTTCCTACATGGTTGGATACCTAAAGATCTTGAGGACACAAACACAGTTCTTCTTCCCAATGGATATTACAGACCAATCGTGGTCTGCTATCTCAGTACCATTTAAGCTTTTTATGAAGGGTGGAGTGTGGCAAGGGTTGTATGAATGCCTATGCTTCAATGCCTATTTTTCAATGTCCAGCCAGATTCTCTGTTCATGGAAACAAGCTTCTTTCATTTTAAGGGCCAATTAAAACTCATCTGTTTTACACACTCACTCAAGCTTCCCAGCATGGATCCATGCTTTGAGACACCTGTCTGGCTCTATAGTGTGCTCTATAAGCATCATAACATAAGATAATAGCACAGCATAATGTAACATAACATAACAGAGCATAGCATTGCATACCATAGCACAGCATAGCATAGGATAGCATAGCATAGCATAGCATTACATAACTCATATAACATATGCTATGAAATGGTCTAACGTTTGCAAATGTCTCAAAAGTCATATTTTAGACCTGCAATCATTGCAAATGTAAAACACTGCACTCACGATTTTACTTAATGGTCAGTTCCATAAACTCTGAACACTCTGAGAGGTATTGGTCTTGAGATGACAGCAGAGTACAATGGAACACTTTAGCTAAAGTAACCTTTGTATACAGACAGCCAGGATCTTTCCAGACATGGTGTGCCCCTTTCTAGCAAAAATAAAAAACACCTGACCTGGAAAACCTCCCCTAAAAGATGTCTTCGGCTTGCACCTAAACATTAATAAATATTCGTGACTGAAGGGCATTTGTGATCCCTCCTTAATGATATGCTAACCATAGAAATGACATGCAAGGCCCTATATGAGTGGATCTTGCTCCTGACCATGACAAGTGACAGAAATGTCTGAACTTGGCTGGAAAGTATTAGATCAATGCTGGAATCTGGACCCCCAATATGTGAACTGGACGCATTCCATGGAAGGCATCTCTGGAAAGGAGAGAAGAGATCCGAAGAGGAATGCAGCCTTACTGCCCCATTGTCTCGATGACATCACTCATATTTATGGGTATTTATTCTTCACTGTTAGTTTTGGAATGTGACACCTGGACACACTGACTCAGGCTGCGCGCAATGCTGAAAGTGCAGCCGGTTATTACCAGCCCAGGGCCTCAGCGCCATCCCTCTCACAACAAGTATCTGACTGTCTATAGCCAAGGAAAGGAGTCAGGCACATTCCTTTGTTTACAACCTTTGTGGAGGAAGTTTGAGTTTTGTATAGCGCTAGCTAGACCCGAAGGCTGAAGGTATCAGAGCGCTTTACATGTTATGAGATAACGTTTACAAGAGGTACATGAGGAGATTCCTAAGAGTCGCAGTCCAACAATACAGCATTAAGTGGTTATAAAGTCACACAAATATAACACAAGGTTGCATTGAGGAATGGCATTGGGGACAGAACAGGAGACCGAAAGAGTCACCAGATGTGACTTCGGGTATCGGGTCTTTGGTGGTTCTGGAGGACTTTGAGTCTTCTTGCTTCTAACAGGTCCGCTGTTCACGGGAGGTCTTGGTCTTTATTGAAGGCGGGCAGTCCTCCCAGAAGTTAAAAACACTAGTTACTGTGTCTTACCCCTTTGTGGGTCTTCAGTTCTAGCTTAGAACCACAAGTCTGGTAACATGCAACAACTAACGCTATTGACCTACTCAGTGGATCACAGTGCTACAGATGTCTCATTGTCCACTTGCAACGTGCAGCACAGATTATAATACTGTCACCAAATGGTGGAAGAAGTCTTTGTATGAAAGAAATAAGACACAGGCAGAGACCGTAGTGCACACCACAGGGCAAGGACTTGTGAATACATTTTCCTCATGAACAGCATGCTCCACGCTAGATATGACAGCATGGAGAATTCTATTAACTGAAGAAAATTCCTAGAAAATGGTTCCAGAGAACAGTGGCTGCAGAACGAGTTTCCACAGGTCTATAATTAAGTTGAAACATATAGAGCCACAGGTGGGCGAAACCTTGTCTCAACAGAAAGAAACAAACTGGTACATTTTGTACAAATATTATTATTAATCAAACACATGAGCACCTTTTGTACATAGCGTAGAGTCTTCCTGAGGCTAGCTTCTCCCTGAAAATGACGGCAAGCCATTTCGCACGACCTCACTGCACTGCTAAAAGGCTGGCGGAGGGTCTGTGGATAATGAAATATGTCCTGGTTCGGTAGGGGCTCTGATATATAAGATTTTAATATGTGAGTGTTTTATGTATTAAAAAAAATTAGATGGCCATTTGCCCATTTGAGAAAAAGATATTGCATTATAATGCCACAGTTCTTGCAAGAACTTAGACCAGCTTTAGTATGGAAATCCAGTACCATCAGCATTTTAATCACTATTATACATCCTATGCCCATGGGTATCAATCTACATTTTGTCAGTTACTTCTTAGGAACAACTCCCCAACATCCAGTTTCTACCATTGTTTTGTTGAACAAATCTGAGAAAACGTTAACCTACCACAACATATCCTAGCTCCTCGCTCGGAATGTCGACAGCTGGAGATTAACACTCAGTATGGAAGGGAGTGTTTGAGTATTTGTCGAAAGGGCCATATCCGGACAGTGTTTCAGAAGAGGGATCTTGTCGCTGATGCTTGCCCATAGTTTATTCTTTTTTTTAAAATACATTTGTTATGTTGCAAGCCGATTCACGCCTAGGCGCTTGGTCCTTAGTGCCTTCGATCGATGGTAGTCTGAATGTGCTGATGTCAAGATGTCATTGGGAGCATCCCACAGGGTCTATGTGCCCCACACATCTCACACGACATGCCCGTGAGCAGCAACATTCTCCCACTGTTTACTCAGAGACTCTGTCTACCAGTCCAAAGTGGCTCACACCCTCAAGAGTGCCCTAAACCTTCACATTGCTTATGTGCCCCAATATTCGCAGCTTATGTACTTAAACGGGAGAGTATGTAGCCTTATGGCTAGAGCGGTCGAAGCTGGGCAAGCAGGTTTGAGTCTCGGCAACGACTCTCAACATCCTGTGATTCTGGGCAAATCACTTAATCTCCCCATGCCTAAGTAAAAAAAATAAAAAATGAATGTGTCCTTGTGTAACGAAACTGGAGCTCTGTAAAGCGCTCTGATACCCAATATGGTCTATTTGGCACTATATAAAATCCTAAAAAAAAAAAAGTAATGACCGGGCCTAAAATGGCAGCTGTACATGCATTCAGGCTGCACAAGGTATTCGTGAAAGCAAGATAGCAGTGCAGACCTAGCACTGGCCCCGGTGCGGTGGGCCCGTGAGTTGCACCGAGCTCCAGAGGAACTTTGCTCCCATAGTCGGAGGCCTGAGGGCTCCTGCAGCAAGGCCCTACGACCTCAAGTGAGTCTTTAAGCTGCGGCGGGGAGGGACCAAGCTGCGGTGAAAGGCAACGACATCGGCCATGGGAGGGGCGCTGGAGCTGCCCCAGAGGGTTTGCCACAGTGCAATGGGTTCATGTATGCCCGTATAACATTTCAAAGGGGTTGCTGACCCCTAGCCCTTAAGGCGGCTGAGACCTGCAGAGGACTGGGGCCCCATGTCAGAGCAAGATGTCTACAGCCTGGGTGTACTACCCCTGTTCAGTGCACGATCTACCTGCAGACTACTGCAGTCGCCTTCGCCCACCAACATCTGGCCATCTACCCCTACGGCCATCACCAGCTCGGGGATCCCTCCAGGCCCAAGATCACAGCCCGTGATTGCAACAACACCCTGAAGGCCGGGCTGAAAGCAAGATCCCTGCAATGCCAAAAAGAGCATCCTGAGTAAATATGTAATATATATTTGTCCACCCCTAATCGCTTCAACTTTCCCTAAAATGTAATCTTGTGCAAATTTGCAACTTGTATATATGTAACTCTAACCACCAGAATCTGTAGTAGACGTATGTACTTTCTACCATTCTTATGCGAGTTTAGAGTTTACCTGTTTCGTACCTTTTATGCAATTCATGTATAAAAACCGCATAAATAAATAAATAAATAAATAAATAAATAAATAAATAAATAAATAAAATCACCAGACTGCACTGCCCCGATTGGACCAATCTCCTCTCACTCCATCTCAGTGCATGGTCTAAGCGCGTGCCCCGAGATTCTCACAATGCCGGTCCTAATGCTACATTTTCAAAGTCCACAAACTACTATTACTGTCTTTCCTCGTCTCCTACACCCCTCGCCTCGTCAGTCCATGAGCTCCGGTCCTTCGTGCTGTCTCCTCAAGTGTCTGAAGCGCCTCACCATGGCGGGTCACGTGCCTTAAGCCCCACAACTTTCTCTTCGCCTGTCTCAGGCTGCTAACCCATCCTAGCCTCGAGCTCCTCACACTCCACGCACATGTGCCCCAACCCTCCCATGCGAGAAAATATTACAAACAGACCCTGTCAAAGAAAGGAAGTTCAGTTGTGTGGCAACAGGGAGCTGTCAAGGCAAATGATCATGGGAGAGGGAGAGGGGGAGCCTGCAGATTTTTTGGAGGGATGGACAGGTAGGATTAAGGAGGGAGGAGAGGGACTCCTGAGGCTGACGTCGGAGGAAAATCTAAAAGATAAGCTTCTTTCCTCACTTTGCGATGTTCCCCTGAGGAAAGACAGGTGCCTACTTGCAAGTAACATCCCTTACGGCAGAGTGAGAGAAATATGCATCACAAGTTATCGCTGAAGGACAGTAAAATGTTAATATCGCTAAATAAACTGACAAAGTATAGCATGAGTTAGCAGAGTGTGAGAAAACCCCTCATAGGCCGAGATTTACAATCATTTTGTACCGAGTTTGCATTACAAAAAAGTGATGCAAACCTGCACGACGTTTTGGGGGGATTTACGTTCCAAAACAAAACTTGTTTTGCATTGGAAAATTGCCTCAAAGTAATGCAAAGCCACGAAAATGCTGCTTTGCTTTACTCTGCATCATGAGGGCGTTCCATGGATGGTACATGGGCCCTCCTGCTAGCATCCAGGGTTTTTGATGTAAAACACTATCTACAAACAATTGTAGACTGGATTTTGTACCAACAAATAATGCAATTTTGAAGCAGGTTTAGAAAAAGCAGAAATGCTCATATTTCTAGCTTTTTCCACTTTGAATGTATTGTTGCACTCTACAGCACACATACAAAGTGGTAAAAGTTTTACAGTTAATCTCATATCCCTGAGACACCTACAGACCGAACCTGACCCGCTCAGAATATTGCGGGCATAATCTATATTCAACTGCAATAAAGAACTTAGCACAATAAAATGCAATGCAACATAGGTTAATTCTCTACACCAAGAAAAAAAAAGTGCCACTGTAGGTCCAAAGCAAAAAGGCAACACCTTGGCAATGGCCACCCAGAATTGCAATGCCAACCACAGAGCGAGGACTTTTGAAGCATAAAGATGGTGCACAAAGACAACCGTTTGTGATCCTGTGTGGCAGCCAAGGTCGGAACCCGGATCAAAGCTCTTGGGTCTAGTAGGGAGCAGAAACATGATGAGTTGAACTTCTGCACTGTGGGTGCCGGTGTATGGGGAGGCAAAGCATCTCATGTTATTTGGGGGCTGGGATTGGATTCCTTGGAACGATGGCTACCACCGTCAGGTATATAGGGCGGCATACATTCAGGTGCCCGGTGGTTAATGGAGCTAGATTAAAATGCAGGAATTCAGAAATGGCAAATTGTGGAGTAGAATTTCCCTGGCCACAAAGTAAACTCCATTGTTACGCAAAGCTTCTAAGTGCTGAGATTCATGCTCACTAGCCCCTTCCTTGGGGGTAGATGGCCTGTCCTCCCTCGAATGGCAATTGGTTTCTCTCTGGGTTCACCCTAGCGCAGATAGCAGGGGGGATGTAAAATTCTAGCAGGCTTTGTAGCAACAGTGAGGAAAAGGCCACTTTCGCAGGGATTTAGGCTACGGAAGCACAGACTGGATCTGACGATAGATAGTCTCTGGCTCCCAGACTAAAGGGGCTTCAGTGACTGACTGGCTTGGACCAGTGAGGTCTTGTTCATCCTCAGATGCCCAGGCCTGAGGCACAGAGTAGAAGATCACAGCAACAGCATCCTCGCCCTCCAGAAACTGACTCAAAAACAAAAGCAAACCCCTGACCTTCAGTCTCATCCCCCATCTCCTCAGAAAGCTACAAAGGGACATGGCCACTAACTGAGGGAAAAGGATATATTCATCCAGTGGCTACTGACCTCACACCAGGGAGATCCCCAGCACTCGGGTGCAATATTAGCTTTTGGTCTGAGTGTTTTTTGATAAGATCTTAGAAACCTATCTATTTCCGTTCCCCCTGAATATGGTGAGGACTAGTCTATGTTGGCTGATTTCAGATGTGGGCTTACATTTATGGCACAATCCATCCAGAAGGCCACTCTAGATGGCTGCTACCCCCATTCATCAAACAAAGGCAACCAAAAGCATCAGAAGAGCTTCGATGCAGGATTTTGTAGCATGTCCTGCATTGGAGAGAATTTCATAACTCTCACGCCCTGTACAATCTTGACCCACCACTCCTGAAACAGGCCGTGGAAGACTGGTCTCCATGCCTGCTCTGTGGGGCAGTAAGGCTCTCAACACTGGACGAGCATGGGCGCATTCTACCAGGACCATAGAGAAAGAAGAAGTGCAGATTTGGTGCCTTCTAGCCGGGTACAGGGGCCAGATAGCTTTTAGGCAGAGCCCTATTACTCACCCCATACACAATCCTACCTACACTAGGTGATAGAGCATGAGCTGGGACAGAGACAATGTGAGCTGCAGTTGCCAGAGAACCCAGTTTGTTTGCTATGCTGCTGACTTCCGCTGGGAGTTTTGCAGCCAGTGCAAACTGGTTGTATCCACCAGGGCCATATTATACAATGCAGCGCATTTTCCTTGTTAGCGTCGGGCGCACCTTTCAAAAGGTGCATTCAGCGCTAACACGGAGAGCGCGCCGTATTATTTAAATGCACTGCCCCCAAGGCAGCCGCAAACTAATGCTGCCCTGGGGGGCAGCGCACTCAAGTAAAATACAGAGCAGCTTTGAAGCAGCTCTCCGTGTTTCACTGTGCAAGAGGCAACCCGCCTGCACTTTCAAGAGGGGTGAGAGAACCCCTTGCAGGCGGGTGCAGCGAGTGACTGCATCTGCCTGCAAAGGGATGTCTGGTGGGTCCATAGGATAGGACCCCCTTCAGCCCCTCCAGAGGGCTGCCATCAGGAAGCACACTGACGATGTACTGTTAGCGTGACTCCTGACAGCTTCTTTGCGTTTGCCCCCGCGTCTATAACACAGCGCGGGCACAAAGTCAAAGAGATTCCCTCATTTGCATGGGGACACGCCCCCTTGCAAACAAGGTAACACCCTCTGATGTTAACGCTGGTGATATATGTGTGCCATCGTTATCTGTATTACAGAAGGGGGCGCACAAGCGTCTGGGGCCCCTTCTGTAATACCAAAGTGCCACGGGGACACGCAAAGTGGCCACAAGCACCCATTGCACCCCGGGGCACTTGGTATAATACGGCCCCAGAATGGTAGGAGAAGGTCCAGGTGAGCCACAGTTGGCCCTTCCCCATGACCTCTCCTGGGCTGCTGAAGGTGCAGTAAACAATCTCCATACACTTTCTAGTTTGGCTGGTTCTGACTGGAATGAAAATGATTTTACCCTGAAGTGAAGAATATCTTGCAATGCTGAAAAACCTTTGCCTGGGGGAAGACGAGATTAAACTGTGAAGCTTCACAACCTTTGAGAAGGGCAAAACGTCTCTGGTGGAAAAAATGTTGCACAACCATAGAGTTGTGATGACCACCAGTGATGGGTAGTTTCTGTAGTGCTCAACACTTTTCAGGTAACACAGCAGGTCTCAAAGATGAGGCAGAGTTGAAAGGTTAGCCCATGTAGGTAGAACAGTGGAGGAATGATGTGATGGAATGTATGTCCATTAATGAGGCAAGTTCTCTCAAGTGACAAGAATGACACCTGTCACTAATGTGGACCACCTGCAAAATAACCAAACTGATTGACATTAGTGTTTGACGTGCTCCTCCGATTAGTTTAGATGTAAGCAAGGTGTCTAGTGGAAACAGACGTGGTTGAGGAGAGGATGTGGCCTAAAGGCCAAAGCTGCAGAATTTGGATCCGGAATACCAGGTTCGAGCCCCGGAGTCAGTTTCCCATCCTGTGAGTTTGGACAAATCACACTCTCCCCATATGTCAAAAATGATCTCCAAAGCTCTTTGCCTGAGTTCGTGCTATTTAAAACTGCACACACAAAAAACAGGTAGCTGCAACAAAATTGTACCTACGTTTTTCAGGACTACATTCGCAGATCCTCCATCGTATTTTGGATGATGAAGGATCGTAAGGCTGGATTTTAGTCTCTTCCAAAAGTCTGGCACCGGAAATTGTTAAAAATGAACAACTCACACTCAGCATTACCCTAGCCAAAAGGAACATAGCAAGACACTGGACAGCCCAAACAACACCCTCCCACCAACAGAGGTGTCGTGATCTTGATAGCACCATGGTGTCAGAAAAGGCAGTTTTTATTAATAGGGGATGCACCTGAAAATGGACACGAGTGTGGGGGAAATGGAACAATTTTCGGGGAAACATATGTACTCCTCCACCCGAGGACTCAGATTCGGGCATGAGTGACTGATATCCCGAAAACGGACATGCCATGAGCAAATCCCAATGTGAGACCAAGAAGTTTGATAACTGTATGGAGGGGGGGTGGACACACCTGTATCCATGTCTCTTTATTATGTACGCAATTACTGCATGTTACAGTGTGTGGGTTACTCTCTGAGTACAGTCATGTATGTGAACTACTCTACTCGATGTGTATTACAATGCTAATAAAATGTTTCCCCTCCAAAAAAATGAACAACTCGGAGTAGAGACTGCCAACATGGCGACGAAAACACCCAACAGCTGTAAATGAACACAGGGGTGCTCGTCTGGAAACTACCCATCACACACTGCGTTCAGGCATTCCCAGGCCTGCATGAAGAGGGCGGCGCCCTGATAGCACAGTTCATGCGTGCACGACAATGTGTACACGCTTCAGGACAGCATGATTGGCTGACTTTCCTATTTCGTTGATGGATTTATGACAAGTGGATTTGATCCTTCCAGCGTGAAAACAGCTTAGTCAGAATAGCTAATTACCTGTTAGCTTTAATGCTAATCAACACGTCTTTCCGGTTTTCATTAATTCCACTGTGTTTGTTTCAGGGTGGGAATGTGTGCAGTTTGAACCACAGATTAAGAAAACTTCACTTCAGATTACAACTTCATCGTTTGTCATCACCCTACTCTGACTCCTTGTGTGTTATACCACTCACTCACTCTGAAGACTGCACAGAATCCAAAATATATTAGCAAGATGACTAGTACAATTCACCCATCTGCCCACAGTTCACCTGCGAATCAAACACTTCAGTGTCTACCCCTGTCCAGAAGGTCCATCAAAGGCAACCTGCATTGCCCATGGGGACACTCACAAGGACGTGACCTTCATCCAAGCAACGCTGTGAACATACTCGCAAGAGCCCTGCACTCTAGACTGGCCCTTTGAATGTCTGTCCCTTCCTACAACAAGGTCATTAGTAGAACCGCATTCTCTATGTTGGCTACAAACCCTTGGAGCTCTCTCCTGGCAGGGACAAGAAACAGCCACGACCACCTAGAAATCGGAAGGGAAGTAAAGGCCTAGCTCTTCGAAACTGGTGAATGGATGTGCAACAAGCAGACAAAACTATCATAACAAGCAGAAACGACACAGAAAGTAAAAAAAAAAAAAAAATGAAAGGCACACAAGAAAGGGAGCTACTCAAGTAAAGAACGATAAGAAAGAACGAAAGAGGAATAATGAAGTGGAACAACTGGACCATGGAAACAAAAACTACACACAAAGCAGGGGGAAAAGGGAAACGGTATTCACAGGGTGTACCAAAAAGGAAAACCAGCATTGGCAAATCCAATAGGCCTGGGTTTAATGGCCTAACGCATGCAGCATTGGCACATTAGACCAAGACACGTAGGAGGGAGCCTGCTTTAGTGGACAGAGGGCTGCAGTTGTAAACTATTCCCTCAAGCAGTTCAATACAAGTACTTGAGAAGAGGCAGAAGAATGCGTCCAAACTGTCAACATCGTAAATTAAGTGAGATATGAATATGCCACTCGGTTGAGCCAAAATGAGATTGAGAAAGTAATAAGCAAATGGTAGAAAGTAGCTGGTCAAAGAAAGCCAGTGTTTGGAAAGGATGGACCCAAAACCCACTCTGTATATTGTTAGCAGTGGAATAGTTTCTCATCAGGGCTGTCAAAACCCAGAACTAAAAAATGAATGACGTATTCCAAGAATGAAATTAACAACTAAGCACAGAAAACTAAGGAGAAATTATATATTTTTTTAAAAGAACGAAGACAAAAGAGTAAAAAAGAAGAATACAAAATGAAGTGACAACAGGAGACATAAAAACAGAGGAGCAAATAAAGAAAGCTGATAAGCAAAACAAATTGCCAACCTAGGTGTTACTTATGTGCCGCTCATCATCTTCAAGACATACTCACACACTCCTCCATCTCCCTGACACTCCTGCCCACTACATACTGAACAGAACATGTCATTGTACCAACCCAGAACTCCTGGCCCTCTCTAAGCCTGGTTAAGCTGCCTCACACTCCCTATACTTTCATTGGACATGAGCCCAGCATTGCATCGCCCTCCCCGCTGCACCCTAGCTGCACAGAGCATCCTTCACCTTTAAAGCCCATTTCCTTTTCTCTGAGGTCCTACAGTGAAAAGAGACAGAAAAAACTAATAGGGCTCCATTCTAGGCTATAACCCAAAATCCTCATCTGTCCCTCAAATCTAAATATATTAAAATATTACTATCTCATGCTGAACTGGGTGGCTCATGGTCCATCCACCACGCTTCATATTTTATAACATGATCCAAATGTTCCCAAACAAAATACTGTAATTATCTGATGTGTCTATTGATCGCCTCTCTATGAAATTATCTTGCTCTCATTTTAATAAAAACAAAGACAAGAAAAGAAAAGACTTGAAAAACAGAAAGGAAAAGTGGAGATGCATTTTAATCTCATTACACATTAAAGTCAATACACATCTCCCTTCGGGAAGTGTGACTGGAGAACTAGCACCGGATGTGGTTGTTCAGACCGGATCTGATTGCTCAGATGAACGTCTGTGCAACAGGAGCTAAAAGTACAGGCGCCTGATATCAGAAAAAAACAAGAAACAAGTAGGAATATGTTTTTGAGGGGACAGGATCGTGTTGGCACCTGAGCAACATGCGAAGATGTTTCTAAAACAGCACAAAGAGAACGTCTTGATGAAGCCCAGTAGAAATATAGATGAACTCATTGGTTCACGCTGAACTGCACTTTCTCTGCCCCATCGTGTAGTCAGGAGCTCTGTTTCTATGCGCTGTCTAAACCAAGCACATAGTGTGCTTATCTGTGGCAGAATCTGTGTGCAAACTGCCGGACAAAGTTTCCAATTCCACCAGAGCCAATATGTCTTCCACCATTCTTCTAAAGACAATCTTATTTATAGCATTAGGATTGGCAATACAGATATGAGCGATGTACAGATAATTTACTATGATATCCATGCACATATTTGCTAAATATGTTTCCACTAACAAACCAGCAACATAACCCTAAGTAAATATTTTTGTTGTCAATATTTTATTTTATATTATTATATATTATTATTATTATTATTTTATATGTTATCATATTTTATTATCAATAAAAATTGGCTGACAATGTGCAAGTTATAATAGCTCCACTTTATATGTATAAAAATCAAAAATGCTCCCATGGTTGCTTCATATATTTGTATCAGACGTTTACAGGATTGTTGTTTCATGATTCCACAGCTGGATGGCCTGACTCTGCCGCTTGTATGGCTTCACAGCGCTGTACGTTGTCTGGTTGAATGCCGGAGCATGTATGTATGATTGTGTATGAGAATGACGCGTGACCTTTGATGGATGTGTAATGCTCCGAACAGTGCTACTAAGGGTCTGATTAAGAGTTTGAGAGTACGTGTCACGTGAGTTGGTGCGGCGGTGGCAGTCTCCCTACTGTCCGATTACAACTCAGGTGGTGGGACCGCCATAGGACCACCAGTGACCCGCTGTTCCCTGAAGGTGGCGCTGTGGTCCCACCAAGCATATTACAAGTTTCCTCTCCGCCGGGGTTTACATGACTGTTCCTCCTCCATGTAAACCTTGGTGGAGAGGAAACAAAGGGCCCCCTTGTGCCTCACGCCGTGTGGATGCACACAGGGAGGCACAAAATATGGCCCCCTGTGTGCATGCACATCAGTTCCTGCATGGCATGAACCTTTGAGTCCATGCCGTTCAAGAACTGTTTTTGACGTTTCCCTTGCCATGCCTGTATTTAAAGGCAACGTCGTGGGAATGCAAAGAATAGCCACTGGACACGAGAAAACTTGTCATCTGGCAGGCCTCATCACAGGTTTGGCAGCGCGGCGGCAGGGCGGACCCATCGCCACACCGCCAAACTTCTAATCGGGCCCTAAGTGTGCATATTGACATTCCATTAGTGTGGGGGTGAATATTATAGTCATGTACCAGGGCTTCACTATGGACCTCCAACTTGGCCTAATGACAGGTAGGCAGATCTTTAGATGAGTTATCCCTGATGACCACAAGAAGATTTAACGTTCAAAGCTTCCCAGACATAAGCACCTGGGTCCAGGGTTGTGAAGATCAGGTGGGTCCTCCCTATAGAACATGCCTATTGTTGGTCGACTCAATCTGTTCCCCGTGTTATGCTCTGGCTCTGGCATTTGTCATCACAAGACATTACATTGTTGACTCTGAATTGTTGTCGGTTGGGAAATACAACTGTTACAACAAAACAAAGAGCCATTACCGCCCATGAGAGATGTTGACGCAAACACGATTATGGCTCATTTTGTTCCCTCGACCAATTAACTGCAGAGGGAATGAGCTTGGGAACATAAACTGAGAAAAAACACTGTTGATTTGTTGTAGGAAAAAATAACTACTGTTGCTTGTGTTGTACCTTTTCTAAATAAGCAAAACAGCGTTTTGTGTGGAAGAGAAGCATGCACTGCTGCCACCTCTACTCTAACTTTTGCATTCAAGAGAAGCTTGTCCTGCTGTTGAACTCGGTTATGTATGTAAAGAACACTCACACTGGCGTTAACCAGACCAATATAATCTGAAGGTGAAATAAGCTTGAACTGAGGCCCCTCTATTCTACCTTTAGTGTGTGAGAAAAGCTTGCACTGCTATTGTACTCTGTTTCTATGTAAATAACACTTACACTGGTGTTACTCAGACCAACATATTCTAAACGTAAAGCAAGCTTGCACTGATGGCCCCACCATTCTACCTTTAGTGTGTGAGAGAAGCTTGCACTGCAGTTGCACTCTGTTTTGTATGCAAAGAACACTTACACTGGTGTAACCAATACCAATATATTTTGAATATGAAAGAAGTTTGTACTGGGGCCCCCTCTATTCTACCTTTAGTGTGAGAGATAAGCTTGCACTACTATTGTACTCTGTTTTAAATGTAAAGAAAACTGACACTAGTCTTACCCAGACCAATATAATCTGAATGTGAAAGAAGCTTGCACTGTGGCCCCCACTTTTCTACCTTTACTGGGAGAGAGAAGCTTGCACTGCTATCATACTCTATTTTGTATGTATATAACACTTACACTGGTGTTACCGAGACCAATAAAATCAGAATGTGAATGAAGCTTACACTGTGACCCTCTCTATTCTACCTTTAGTTTGACAGAAAAGCTTGCACAGCTATCGTACTCTATTTTGCATGTAAAGAACACTTACACTGCTATTACTCAGACGAATGTGTTCTGAATGTGAATGAAGCTTGCACTGTGGCCCCGTCTATTCTATCTTTAGTGTGTGAGAGAAGCTTGCACTGCTGTTGTACTCTGTTTTGTATGTAAAAACACTTACACTGGTGTTACCCAGACCAATATATTCTGAGTGTTAAAGAAGCTTGCACTGCTGCCGCTGCTATTCTACCTTTAGTGTGAGAGATAAGCTTGCACTACTATCGTACTCTATTTTGCATGTAAAGAACACTTACACTGCTATTACTCAGACGAATGTATTCTGAATGTGAATGAAGCTTGCACTGTGGCCCCCTCTATTCTATCTTTAGTGTATGAGAGAAGCTTGCACTGCGGTTGTACTCTGTTTTGTATGTAAAAACACTTACACTGGTGTTACCCAGACCAATATATTCTGAGTGTGAAAGAAGCTTGCACTGCTGCCGCTGCTATTCTACCTTTAGTGTGAGAGATAAGCTTGCATTACTATCATACTCTATTTTGCATGTAAAGAACACTTACACTGCTATTACTCAGACAAATAATATCTGAATGTGAAAAAAGCTTGCAATGTGGCCCCCTCTATTCTACCTTTACTATGAGAGAGAAGTTTGCACTACTACTTTCGTACTCTGTTTTTGTAAAGAACACTTACACTGCTATTACTCAGACACATATATTCTGAATGTGAATGAAGCTTGCACTGTGGCTCCCTCTAGTCTTCCTTTAGTATGAGAGAGAAGCTTACACTACTGCTTCTGTACTCTGCTTTGCATGTAAAGAACACTTACACTGCTATTACCCGGACACATATATTCTGAATGTGAAAGAAGCCTGCACTGTGGCCCCCTCTATTCTGTTTAGTGAGTGAGAGAAGCTTGCACTGCTGTTGTACTCTGTTTTGTATGTAAAGAACACTTAGACTGGTGTTACCCAGACCAGTTATTCTGAGTGTGAAAGAAGCTTGGAATGCGGCCCCCTCTATTCTACCTTTAGTGTGTGAGAAAAGCTTGCACTGCTATTGTACTCTGTTTTTATGTAAAGAACACTTACACTGGTGTTACCCAGACCAAAATATTCTGAATGTAAAAGAAGCTTGCACTGCGTCCACCTCCATTCTACATTTGGTGTGTGAGAGAAGCTTGCCCTGCAGTCGAACTTTTTCTTGTATGTAAAGAACATTTACACTGGTGTTACCAAGACCGATATATTCTGAATATGAAAGAAGCTTGCACTGTGGCAACTCTATTCTACCTTTAGTGTGAGAGATAAGCTTGCACTAATATTGTACTCTGTTTTGTGGAGAGGTGTGGCTCACTAGTTAGAGGCGGCAGACCCGTAAGCAGAGAATCGGCCAGGGACCAGGGTTCAATTCCCGACGCAGCAGGGTCGTGGACCAGGGTCAAAACGGACTCGATAATTCTCGCCTCGGTACCTACTCTAACCAGGAACACACTCGGCAACTCTGGGCATTAAGCTTGCCTCATCTCTACAACGGCCCCCCACAGACGCCGGGGATGCCTGGTTTCACCTTGGAGATACCCAGAAAGGGACCATCTCACAGGGATAGCCAGGACGGGTTCCCCAGCGGTCTACAGCGCCGGGACGCCCCGTTGCTGGGGCAGCTGTGCGCTTTACAAGTCTACAACATTTACATTTACATTTTGCACGTAAAGAACACTTACAGTGGTGCTATCCAGGTCAATATATTCTGGATGTGCACTGTGCCCCCCCCCCCAACTCTATTCTACCTTTAGTGTGTGAGAAAAGCTTGCACTGCCATTGCACTCTGTTTTTATGAAAAGAACACTTACACTGCTAGTACCAAGACCAATATAATCTGGATGTGAAAGAAGCTTGGAATACGGCCCTCTCTATTCTACCTTTAGTGTGAGAGAAGCTTGCATACAAAACTGTTTTGCATTTAGCAGAAAATAACATTTGCGTTACCCAGACCTATATACAGGGCAGGCTTTTGGGCGAGCATGGCCCCAGCCCAGGGCGCCTACAGTTGGAGGGGCGCAGAGGTAGCTGACCTCCTGAGCTGCCTTGAATAAATATTTTATTCCAGATCGACAGCCCCCCTTCCTTCTCCAACAGTCCCCTCCCAGGCACGCTCACGTCCAGTTTCGGAATTGAATAAGTGACTGAGGTGAGGGGGCAAGGTGCAGATGTGTGTCCACATGATGCTGAGTGCTCTGAGGTATTCAGCAAGGACGTGACCTGGGAGTACAAAAGCGCGCGCACGCACACACACACACTTGGATCCCTGCCTACATATTCTGAATGTAAAGGACGCAGTCCCTACTTGTCCTTGCTATGCATATCTTGTGTATGTGAGGGAAGCTTACACCATTGATGCCCGTGATAGACCTACTGTGTGTATGCAATGAAAGCTTCCACCGCTGCAGTCATTCTCGTGCATGGTCTGTGTAAGTAAAGCTGACACTGAGTCTAACATGGCGATGTTTGCGGCTGCAACCGTGATTTGCATGACAGAGCGCGCGGGAGACAGATGTGAAGGAAAATAACCGTTTCTGTCCAGCTTTCATGCATCAGGCGGAATACTGGCTGTGTTACTTAACGGAGGCTTTGTTTATGTGTAAATAGTGATGCATTTTTCTCATCGGGTACGGCCTTCAATGCGGGAAAAGGATTTATGGCGGGTGTCCATACGGTAACGCCTGAAAGCAGGGCGGCTTTGGTGCGTGGGAGCTGGGCCCACGGCCAGGGCGCACAACTATGTCGGGGCGCAGGAGCTGCAGCATTCTTCCGACCTGGCGCCAACGAAAAAAAATGAATTTAACCGCTGTTTTCTGGAGGCTGCTTGTGTCCGCGTCTACATTTTGACTGGTTTCCTTCTCCTGGCTCTCCTTTGTCCCGCCCATTTTTTTAACATACAGACAGTTAGAAAGGATGAAAGTGAAGCAGCGCCAAATTTGGTTTCGCCCAGAACGCTCTCGGAGCAAAGCCCTGCTCTGCTGGAATGTGTTTCTAATTTATTCACGCTGTTGACATGTACATTAGGCCAGCCAGACTCATAAAGTCGGACTATTTTACTGCCTCCGCTTCCGTCTAGGACCTTTGGGACTTTCGCCTCTATTGCTCCTCTTAACCTTCTACGTCACTCGTTGAGGTGGCTCCACTGCGGCTTTGTTCTTTCAGTGAAAAACGTTCTTAAGCCACTCACCGCTTCCTCCAGCAGACATCTAATTTTACTGAACTGCTCTGCTAGAACTGCGCTATGCGCATGCACACACGAATCGTCATGTAACCGCAATAATAGAAAACCATGCAGCGTCTGGCACATGATCACGTGCTCAACCAAATGTAAATGCCTGAGAGTTTGAAACGTCTCATTCATGTTTCCCCTAACAGCAGGCAATTCTTGAATGGCAGCCATTAAGCATGTTAAGTTCACCTCTAGGGTTGTGCAAAGGTTTAACCTGGAGGAGTGAAGAAACTTCAGTTTCTGCAAATAAGAGCGAAATTTCCTGACTACGCATTCTTTAACTGGGGCATTGTTTTACTCACTCCCCGCCCCAATTTTATTGATTTTCATCGAAGAAGGGCTGCACATTCTGTGCCTGGGAACCGGGTGGTCCATGGGACAGTGATGATGCTGGGGCAGCTGGTCAGGGCTTAGGCTCTGGCTGTGCTTAATTTGAGCAGGTGGTTTCCGGTACCCGGCACCGGCACTGGCACTTAATCGTCAACGCCGTAGCTTAAAGAGCGAACTCGACCCAAAGGTATTGGATCACTTTTCAGGAGCACCAGTTAAGGGCACATTCATTTTTTGTAAGCATGGGGAGATTAAGTGTTTGCCCACACCGAGACTCGAACCTGGTTCTCCAACTCCAATGTCGGCAGCTCTGGCCGTAAGGCCACATCCTCTCCCCACTTGTAGGGATTCATGGTTAGTAGTTAGTTCTGTTATAGGCGGTGCTAATAGAAGTAATGGTGGGTGCAAACTGCCTCCTCACGAGAGCCCCAGCACTTATTTTTTTTCACAAATTAACCACTGTTTGGCTCTCACCAGAAGGTCTTGGAAAGGGCTTCACTTCGAAGGTGAGGTTTAGAGAATGGGATGTGGCCAGAGATGGGAGTTGGGTTCTGAGCAGAGGGCAGTGTCTGGGTGGGACTGGCAGGGCAGCAGCAACACAAACACTGCCCTGAGTTGCCCTGTGGGATAGGTATACATCCTGGTGGCCCTTTTAAAAAACTTTGCAAGTTCAAAACGCACAATGCTTGAACATTTAAAAAAAATTATATATGAGTAAGCTGTCTTAGTGACATTAGCTCTCCTATAAAGTGCACCACTTCTTGATTCCCTTCAACCAATCATAATGTGGGGACATCCATTAATCCACGCCTGCTTTGTTATCACTACTAATCAGGGCCACTTGAATAATACGGCAAGGCAGGACCGAATTGTGAGGCAGGGTTGACAAAATAATGCAGCAAGAAAAGGCAAAATACGAGGCGCAATACGGCACATTTTGTGAATTATTCTGTTACTTTTGCACATGTTAATACTGTCTGGGCGAAGGGTTCATATCACTAGTACCAGTTTAATACCAAAATACAGCAAAAAGCAACAGAAAGCTGAGCAGTTAACCCATGGGAAGGTCCTTTCTACCGTGTGTCACCCAATTTTTAGCAACTTTTGATCTGTTTGAGCTAGAAACTGTTTTTTTTGTTAAAATCTGAAGATTATGCAGCAAATGATGGATTATGTGCCAAGTGGGGCAAATTAATAATTGTGAGGAAAATACCATGGCCGCAAATCTCATCATTCCAGTGATCCTGCTATTAATGCATGTGTCAGAACCCCTTTCAGAGAACCGCACGGCATGCAAGGGCTACTGGGCCCAACTGTGCTGGTTGAGGACTTTCACGCCTGATGCCCCAGGCCTCACCTATTATGGATCCCACTCAACTGGACTAAGTACCCCTTCTGTGAGTGTTAGCTGTAGTCGTGCAGTCAAGGCTCCCTCAGAGGGGGTTGTAGACACAGGTCAGATAAAACGACTCATAACTCAAAGTGCAAACAGTACAAACAATATATTGTTGTCCAGCCAAATATTTGCATTTATGAGAAAAAGCAATATTATATTTCTAACCCTACACAGGCGAAAAAATGCAACATTCATATGCAACACATTTGAGGTCAGGGATCTAGTAGTTGTCAGGCAAATCCCTGCCCCACCCTCCTTCGTGTTACGTGTTCAGTGTTAGTCCTTATTCACTGGTGGCTGCATCAGGGAATGCAAGCTATTAGGCCATACTCAAGAGTTCGCCCTTTTGATCCTTTAGGAAGATAGTCAAAAATGCCTATGGTGTTGCAGTGCCATTATCAGCGAGTCATCCCAGGGCCCAACCGGCTCAGTTCACGTCTTTCCTGCTCTCGCAGCACAGAAGAGTTCAACGATTCAGCGGGCTGCCTTCAAACGTACGCTTGCGAGTGATCAGTTCGGAGAGGCCGGCCTGGTTGCAGCCCACATGGCAACACCCGGCGGCTCAGGCTCCTTCTCCTGAGTGGCACTGCCGGAGGTCTCCCAGGTGTTGAAGAAGCGTTTTGTTCATAAAGACGCAGTAAGCTGACTGTCCTCAAAGGGGAGGGGATGAATCCTTTCTTCAGCCTTCATCTCCCAACTGTAGCCAGTGAAGGTGTGGCATTATCCACAGTGTCTCCTGCAGTCCTCAGTAGTGAGGTCGCCGAAAACAATCTCGAACATGGGCAACAGCCTGATCGGTGCTCAGCTGAAACTTCACACCTCGCACAGGGAGTCCACACGGTAAGGCTCCCTACTGGACCTTGCTCCCACCAACGCTCTCTTCTTCGTCACAGGGCACACTGGTCTTGGTGATCAGGCAGAGGCTGCTGCTCCAGGCTCAAGGGCAGGTGGTCTTGGTTCCCCGTGGGTGATCTGTCCTCCCTCAGCAGAGAGACTAGCAGGCCTCAGCTCCCAGTCTTGCAGAGCTTCCCCTTCTCACACACCATGTCTGGCTGCTTTGCAGATGACCAATATTTAGGGACTCAACCTCTCCTTCTTATAAACCTTTTTCCAGACACCAAATGTGATTTAGGGTCTGGGTCAATGAAGTTTTATGATGGGGTTCTGCTTCTTTTAAAGTGGGCATTTCTCTTTTTCATCTTCTTTCATGAAAGAGGTCCGCCACAGCAGGCACAACTCCAAAGCTGAATGTCCACAACACAATTCATGGGAGTGACCAGAGTTCACACTTAGATGTCAGCCACAGTGATATGTGCATCCTGAGGTTAATCCCTGACCCCAGCCCTACTCTTCATGATTCTCTTATTAGCCCCATCTCCCTTCCTGGGATGTAACCAGGCCCCTTCCTTGTGACCTATCACCGAATCAAAGAGCAGTCTTTTGAAATGCAAAGGGACTATTTTACTTTTCTGTCCAGTGTGTTCCCACCCAGTTCATAGGAATGCAACAACACACAAATCTGTCTCAGGGAATCCTCTCCTCCTCATGTCTTTAGCAGGCAGGACTGGGCTTCCAAATTTTAACCCAGAGTTCTCCATACAGTGTAGCATTGCAGGCACACTCACTCAGCATACTTTCACAGCACACTTTCAGCTCAGCACTGTGCCTCGATGCATTGAACCTTCACACGTACCCAAGCATCAAGCACACACACTCAGTCTGAGTGCACTATTGATAACTGAAGCTTTTCTATATTTTACCAGGGTGTATTCTTGATAACCATACACACTGCCAGCACACACACTCGCTATGTGTGCCCTGCATAACACTTCACCCTTCATGTTGTACTCCATACAAGCACACATACACTGATCACATGCTTCGTCTGCACAGCATTACATCTCTCATGTAATGTATTACTCTCAAGAAGAGAGAGCAGGGGAGAGGAGTTGGCCTAACGGCTAGGGCGCTCGACCTCGGACCTGTGATTCTGGGCAAATCACTTAATCTCCCTGTGCCTAACAAAACATAAATGTGTGTCCTGATGTAACGTAACGTAACTGGTGCTATGTAAAGCACTCTGATACCTGATTGGATTCGGGTCAAGTTTGCGCTATATAAAACTCTGCAAAAAAAAAAAGCATACATACACCCAATACATGTACTAACCACAAATGCACCGCACAGTACTGATCCATCCTTGTACTCTACCCTTCCCAGGCACACAAACAGCTAATGCAGTTTCTCGAGTATTGCGCTCTGCAGCACTCAACAGTTTACCTGATGTCGTCCAAGGGTGAGATAAGCACGTAGCAGTGGAATGTTTTCAAAGTTGAGTCAGGCTGTAGGCCGCTCTCTAGTGACACAGTAAAAAGGTCCTGTTCACTACTACTGATCACTACACTGTATCCTGCCACCACCACACTTGTGCTGCTCAAATCCAGGTGAAGGCGGTAGCCTTCCCCCACTATGAGGGTAGCGATTTAGGTTCCCCTCCCGACCCAACAAGACTGCAATCTGTGAGACAGGCCTATGTCGTGGTACACACTCATGATCCGTGTTCGTCTATTTAAAAAAAACAGCATTAGGAGCCAGACAATAGTACAGTTTGGCTCTCAGGGCATGGGTACCAGTCCTTACTATGCATAAGACTTTTCTGTCCCAACAGCAAGAAAGGGAACACCAACTGGAGTGGTCAAAGGGTGGTCAAAGATGTAGATGGATGTAGTAATTGCCGTAGAACTGTTTTAATAGGAGTAACAAATCAATTCATATTTGAAATGCATATTAACTTGTATATGCTTTGTTTTTGGAAGTTTGAACAAATGTGTAAATGTTTCATGGGTACTAAGTTACCTAATAAACTATCCGATGATCTCATTTTTAAAAACTGAATACTGCATGTCAAAGAGATTGACATTGCCCTTTTTGGAGTTGTGGGCTGTACATTAGGCTACTGCATTTCCATTTTTACTGATATTTACATATGAATACAGACCGAAAACAGACCGAAAACAATGTGTTTTCTATCTATATTTACTTTAAAAACGTTTTTGTGTGGTTCTCTATGCTATCAAGCATGACTGCCATACCAAAAGCTTTAAGGATTGGCTGTAAAAAGAGTCAAGAAAGGAAAAGCTTTTCTTAAAATACGTGCAAATGTGCACACATATTGGTACTATAATGCTAGTGGCTTCATAAGCTTGAATTGCTGCAAGACTGCTGATGGGCAGGGCCACTGGAATTATGCGATTGTGCGGCCGCTGCAAGTTGTGCATAATTATAGAATTGCCAGGTTTGCCACATAATCCAACACCTGCCGCATAATCTGCAGATTTGAACAAATTTAAAAAATGTTGTTTCTTGTTCAAACGGTTCAAAAGTTACTAAAATGCAGTTACACGTTACCGCAAAGTGGAAGGCCCTTTGCAAAACTGGAATGTTCACCTGTCCAGTGGCGTAACACAGGCCCCCGCAGGCCCGGATTGCGGGGGTGCCCAAGCTGCCAGGGGCCCCCTCAGCACAGTACTCTGGCTTGAAAGTTCATGATTAAATATGGGGCGGGGGGGGGCTCCTCTAAGGGCCCCCACAACTTTCATTACGCCACTGCAACTTTCTGTTACTTATTGATATATTTGGGTGTTAAACAGGTGCTAGTGGGGTGCACCCAATACCGAGGTAGTGTTCACAAGTTTAAAAATGATGAAATAAAGAAGTAATGCTATTATAAAATCTGGCGCATTTTGCTGCACAATTTGCCTTTTCTTGCCGCATAATTTACTCAAGCATGCCTCATAACTTCAGTGGCCCTACTTACGGTGGTAAAACGTGGCAAAAACTCAAGTGTGTTATCGCCGGTAAAATAAATATGAATATATTTAAGTTGCAGCTTCATACTTTGACACAGTAAATATGGATTAATACATGTAAGGTGAGTGAAAATGAAGTATGGATAAATACACGTGAAAATGTCATAAAAAACCAAAAAAAACGGAGATCTAGTTCTCCAGTGTTTTTGCTGCTTTACTCTATTACGTTATTGCCTTGCGTGAGTGGGTTTGCATGAGTGTGCTTGTGTGGGTGGCAGCTTATGAGACAGTCACCACTGCATCTGCCCATTCGAGCCAGTGGGCTTTACACAACCAATGACAGTCAAGAAGAGCAAATCACACAGTCATCTTTTCAAACTGGATGACTACTGAGATGAGTAACTATGAGACATTGTAATGAAATGTAAATAAATTGGTTAAATTGAGGATTACATTGAATTTTGATGAACTAAAAGTCCATCATTTGATATAGTGAAATACTTGTAGAATAACTGTGAAGCAGAGCACAGAAAAGTGAGGTACCCAAACCTTGTTAAACTAATAAGGGGACCCGGCCCCTTGGGTCTCATTGGTGAATTGTCGCATGAGTGCCAATGGCACGGAGATCTACACCTGGACATACCAATGCCATCAGGAGATCTGACTTAGCACAAGTGATGGACAGAATGCTTGAAACAATACCAAGCATCGGTGCTCACGATGGGTACATTCCACTCCATTATGTTCAATGTTCTCTGTGCCAGGACTAACCATGAGCAAATCAGCCTTGTGACCACCTCCTGAAGCTTAGATTTTAGAAGCCTTATTAAATGCACAGTCGGTATTAAAATGATGCCTAATTCCAGTGCAGATCACCTTCTTGCATGCAGGCAGAAAAGATCCTTTCAACCTGGGAACCTCTGGCAAAACGGTGCAACCAAACTCTACCCCATAGGCGTCTCTCGTCGCACGCGGTTAGCTATGCCTCATGGCGTTAACGCACAGCTTAATAATTTGTGTAGCACGCCGAGTTCTGAAAAACTCAGCGGAGCAGAGTTTTTTCCCTGCTCGCGCTCGCTAACATTAAGTTGGCGAGCGAGGAAAATCTTACTCCATACCACCTCCCGGCGAGATTTCTCATAAAGAGTGGTCGTGGATGCTCGCTGCGGCTCGCATTGAGAAACCTTCCGTTCACATAGAGGAAGCTGCCACTCAAGTAGAACTTCTACTCAAGCAGCAAAAAGAAGCAGCACCCTCTTGCGTTGCACATGGTGCCATTCATGCTGATTTTACAGCACAGGACAAACACGCAGCGCTAAAAATCAGTGTGAACGGAGCAACGTAACACACTCCACCGCTTGCAAAACTCCTTGTAGCACAGCAGAATTTTTTGGTTACTTTGCGGCGGCCTTATTGAGACACCCACCTGCGCCCACTCCCTAATTCTTCCGCGTCACTGCCCGGCACCTGTACCTCTAGCCCTTTAACCCCTTCGCTGCGCGGCAAATTCCGCCGCGGTGCGAGGGAGGCGGGGCTGGGCATGGCACCCAGGTACCCAGGACGGCTCCCGGCCGTCATAAATCACAGTGGGCGTGTGCTCATGACGGCCGGGAGCCGTCCGGACTCCGCCCACCAATTAATTCGCCAGCACAGGCAGGGAAATAGCCACGCGTGGGCAGAGCGGCAACGGTCGGACTGCTCCCGGCCGTCATGAGCACACGACTACCGTGACTCATGACGGCTGGGAGCCGTCCTGAGCATCCATGAGGTTAAAACCTTGCAGATACAATTGCTTACCACTTCCCCTGATGAAGGGCATCCCTCAAAATGCATTTCTGCTATGATTATGAATGTACCGATGAGGTACTAATTCACGAAATAATAGGTTTGTTATTGCATCAAATGTGTACATATTTTGTGTATTCAATATATTTTGAAGCAAACTATTAACTGTGAATTAAAGCCACGAGACACAACTACCCATGTGCATCACGGTATGCATCCTACTTTGAAGGGTGTAGCTACACTGTCCCACCTCATAAGAGACAGCCTGGACCCAGCTGCTAGGTCACATCCCCTTTGAATAGGAACATAAAAAAAGTTTTTGTTTTTACTCTACCGGACGTCAGCGAGGTGCACCTTAAGTTCCTGTAGCAGAGAGACTTGGCATCCATTTGAGACTTTTCCGGCCAATTTATAGTGATTTACATTGTACAAAAAATGATGGGTTGAATGTTTGAATAAATCCAGACCCCATGCTTGTCGACACAAGGTACAGAAGGACACAAGGTTGGGGGACGGGAGCGAAGAGACACAACAGCCATTATTAATATTCCAGAATTGGACCTGACACCTGAGATGAGTCTTTAGAGCATGGGTACTCACATTTACAGTGTGGTTTATGGCCGAAGGCAGCACCGATGGGGGCGGGGGCAGTTGGGGAGGGGGGCAGGGCTAGAGCAAAATAAAAACTATGCCCATGAGGTTGAACACAGGCCGCTGCCGCGGACGCCTTCATCCACTGAGCCACCAGACCCAGCATACACACATCCCTCTCTCTATTTATCTATCTCTCTCTCTCTCTCGCTCTCGGTCTGTCTCCCTCCCTCTCTCTATGTCTCCCTCCCTCTCTCTCTCTCTGTCTCCCTCCCTCTCTCCCTCGCTCCCTCCCTCTCTCCCTCCTTCTCTCCCTCTGTCTCCCTCTGTCTCACTCACTCTGCTTGTCTCCCTCTCTCTCTGTCTCCCTCCCTCTCTCTCTCTCTGTCTGCCTCCCTCTCTCTCTGTCTCCCTCTCTGTCTCCCTCTCTCGGTCTCCCTCCCTCTGTCTCCCTCTGTCTGTCTCTGTCTCCCTCCCTCTGTCAGTCTCCCTCTGTCCATCCCCTTCTGTCTTCCTCTCTGTCTCCCTCTGTTTCCCTCTCTCTTTCTCCCTCCCTCTGTCTGTCTCCCTATGTCTGTCTCCCTCTGTCTGTCTCCCTCCCTTGGTCTCCCTCCCTCGGTCTCCCTCTCTCTCTGTCTCCCTCTCTCTCTGTCCCCCTCTCTCTCTGTCTCCTCCCTCTGTCTGTCTCTGTCTCCCTCCCTCCCTCCATTTCCCTCTCTCTGTCCCCATCTGTCTCCCTCTGTCTGTCTCCCTCTGTCACCTCACCCGCTGCTCTCACTCCCTGCTGCCCTATGTCACCTCACCTGCTGCCCGCTTCTCTCACACCTTGCTGTCCTCGTCACCCTCTGTCACCTCACCCTGCGTGTGTCACCCCCGGGCTGAGTTTACTTACCGGGAACACAGCCGCACCCGAGTACTTCACAGGTCTTTAAAAGACCATTCACTTGTTAATGAGGCTTTGTTGTATTTCACCTCTTCTTAGCGCCCCTGCATCTCCACTCAATCAGAGGGGAGATGCAGGGGCGCCAAGAAGAGGTGAAATACAACAAAGCCTCATTAACAAGTGAATGGTCTTTAAAAGACTCGCCCGGCCCCCATAGCTCCGCGCTGCTGCAACCGGCGGTGTTTGCTGACACTCTTAAAAAAAAAAAAAAAAAAGCACAGGTACGATGTCTGCAAGGTCTGCGGGCCGCCAAGAAAGGCTTGCCGGGCCTGCGGGCTGTACTATGAGTACCCGTGCTTTAGAGTAACATTCGGCTGCAGGCTCGGACCCCACTGTTTAGAAAACTCCTGGTCACTGGACTCGGTGACCCCAGGACCTTGTTACTTTATGTTCACTTCTAATAATACCTTCAGCCCTCCTCTTACGCAGCTGTTGATGGTTTCCCCATCCCATTGCTGTCTCGTAGCCTACAGCTCTCTGATCCCTCTTACATAGTTTTCGGAATATGTCTCTTTTAGGAAAGTGGAAATCTCCTCTATTCCATGAAAGATCTCATGAGTATGTGAATGTCTGCAGTAGCGGTTAGTGTCAGTGAAAAGTGGTGAGGCAGGTGATGGGACGACAATAACAACACACAAAAAAAAGAACTTACCTGTCACCCGCTGCATCACCACTCTTCTGCACCACTGCAGCACAGGTTGAGGCACCTAGACTCTCCTACGGCCAACCCAGATGCTGCTCTCACGCTGCTGGCAGCATGAGAGAAGTGTCGGTATTGGCATGAGTGGCCTGGATTTGTGCTCCTGGAGAGTCTGGGAGCCTGTGCCTGATGTCTCCAGCCCTGGAACGCAGCTCAGGTTGGAGACATCTCAGTGCACATGTCTGTTTGGCCATCCTAAGACAGCCGGCCAAACACACATGCGCACTTGCAGAATGTACCCCCCACGCCTACTCCCTGGCTCTCATCACATGGCCCAGTCTCCAAGACTTGACCCTGTGAAGCAAAATAAAATGATAAATAACCTGTTTAATTATCCTTTTCTTTTTCAGGTTTTGCATCTGCTGGGGGGGAGGGGGTGATACTTCTGCATCACAATGGCGGAGCCGCCACGGTATGTCTGACGAGAGTCTTATTGTGGTCTTTTGTGGCCTTGAGGTTCTGTAGAAGCTCCTGTCCGATAGGTTCCCTTGGTTAGCTTTTGAAGCCTTATTATTAGTGGTAGAAATGTTTACACAGTGGTCAGACCCGCAATACGTAGGTGGTTGCATAGTGTGGTCAGGTGGGATTGGGTGACAAGAATCCTCTCCTAGTTTGGGCAGATAACAGTTTTAAGTGGATGGTTACGAGGGCACGGAAGTGCTTATTTGATCCAGTGGTTGCAGGTGGGGCTCACCTGTACTTATTTTTGGGTGCAGGCAGTTCCTTTTCCTTAGCAGGCTTTGACTCAGAGCAAGAGAGAGAAAAACACAAAAGGAGGAAAGGGCGAGGAAGAGAAGGACAGGAACACAGGGAGTAAGCATGGATAAATATAGAACCTTCAAGAGTGAAATGAAGTGACAGGGATCATAGAGTGGTGGAGAAAAGAAGCAAGAGGTGGATTCAAGACTACACAGCCTTGGTATTCAGAAACCCCGACATTCTGCAGCGCCGGCTGCAAGCTTCTGGGACAAACTTTGTGCACCAGTCCTTATTATTTTGCAAATTATGCAATGGCACCTGTTAAACGAGTCTGTGTGCAACCCACAAGCCACATGTAGGCATCCGGGTAGGAGTGATTCAGAGATTCATGATTTCGAGGTTGGTTTAATTTAACATGATTGAGTTGGATAACAACATCTCATGTTAAAACCTTCAACCAGAAAATCTCTATGTGGTGTGAGTGATATCAACAGTGATTGTGGCAATGCATTAATGGCTGTGGCCCTTGTTATCTGTAGGGAGTCTGAAGCAAGGGATAGACTTCTGGACTTCACATGTGCTGCCAGAAGCTGGTCATCACTAGCGGTGGAGTCCGGATGTTCAGGACTGCAACTTGAAGGCTTCTGGAAGGATTGATTCTTTCATGAGTTTTCTTGTTCCTGTCTGCAATTGTTTTGTTGTTTTCCCTCTACGAGTGCGCTCTCAATGGACGTCAATTCAGCAAGTTGGCAGGGTGAGCAGAAGTGGCATCTAGCACCCTTTAATACTCAATGGCATCAAGGGGCTTACCCCGTGTCCCACCGACTACATCACAAATACCTCCATTTGTACTGCTGAGGGACTGTGAGAAGGGCAAGGAATGAAGGCTACAGAAAGTAAACAACTTTGAGAACGCCGCTACTTGTTAATACAGCTGCTGCCTTCATGAGCCATGAGACCAGGGCTAGGAATGACAGCAACGTGGGTTGCAATGGCAAGCGAGGTGCGGCAGCTGCTACTCCCGACAACCATTCATTGACGTCCACTGTACTCTAAGATGTGTACCTGGCTGTAGGGCAACTCGGACAAACTGCCCATGTAACCCAAATGAAGTGGAGGAATTCCAGGAGGATTGAGGGCGATTCAGCTGCCAATGTAATCATAAATAATAGAGAGAGAGTCAATTTCCAAATACCCCAAAGTTACTGGCTGACTAGGAAAGAGCTGTTCATCTGCCCGCGAACTCAACAGGGCAGACCAAGCAGAATTAAATTGCCCGTGAACTCAACAGAACAGATCGAGGAGTAATAAACTGCCCATGACCTCAACCGGACTGAACAAGGGAGAACGAACTGCCCAGGACCTCAAATGGAGTGATCGAGGAAGAATGAACTGTCCAAGGAAGACAAAGATAATGACAGGAGAAGATGAAACTGTCCATTCGACCCAAGATGACGCACGAAGACTCAAATGTTCATGTAACACACATTCAGTGTCTGGAGCTGAATGAACTGCCCCTGCAATCCTGTGACCCAACTAAGAGAGACAGAATGAGCCATATACCCTAATTCGGCTGACTAAAAGAGAATGAGCGGTTCCTGTGTCCTGTGAGGGCAGAGGGAGACGTAAATGCCCCACGAGCGTTGACTGGGCCAGATGGAATTGCCTACGCAATCTATTGTGTTTCTCCATCCTTAATGCACTATTCCTTCAATAACACCAGGGGTGCGCCCACCTTAATATAGAAGATGGAATATCGTGGTATAAGAATATCGAAGGCAAAATATTGAAAGGGAAGTAACTATAGATTTTCTATACTGAACTCTACACCAATGTACCTTGACGATATATATATAGCTTCATGGTACGTAGATGTGGAGTTAGAAATAATAGATTTATACTTGCTCTATATGCACTTACCTTCTAATATTTTGGTTTTCAATATTTTGTCCATGATATCTTGTACCCAGTGGCTGCTGGTTTGGATCGGGGGGCAGTGAGGGGATGTAAAAATAAGATTAAAAAACTTACCTCATCGCGGCATCTCTTCGTCTCTCCTCCGTGTCGGATTTGGGCCAGAACAGAAAGCAGGAAGCACCCAGGAAGTACCCAGGCTCCCCTGACCAATCACAACGCTGCATTGCAGCATTTTGATCGGTCTGAGAGGCGTAATTCGGCACTCAGACAGGCACTGGGGGCCTGGGCATATTCTCCACCCAGGCTGTAATGCAGCCTGTGTGGAGAACATGCAAGGTGCACATAAATGTCATTCATGCGCACTTGGAGTGGGCAAACCACTCCTCCCCTGCGCTGTGCTGAGAGCAGAGCAGCCCCGCCCGCCCCGGCCACAAAGCAGCACGAAAACATAAAATGATAACAACATTGAGTTATTATCATTTCATTTTTATTTTAGTTACACTGCTCAAAAGCAGTGGGGTGGCGCTCCTCTGCCTTAGCGGAGAAGCCACCACTGCTTGTAGGAATATATTCCTATCCTCATTATTCAAAAGTACAATCACACCTTTTTTGGCTCCCTTACCATATAGGTTATACGCTTAGTGGCCGTTTTCACAAAGTGGAAGGCAGCTCTACAGCTACTTCTGTTAGTGAGGGCTTCCCGCCTTGGCAGCAGTGTTCTACAACATCAGCCGAGCTTGCCATTCACCTCCATCCGCAGAAAGGTTCGAAAGATGCTGTGAATTTTGCACTTCTTTGTTCTATTGCGGGCCCAGGTTCTCTTCAGAAACCCCTGCTAATTCATACAAGATTTGCCTCTGGACTCCAGATTGTTCATCTCTTGAACCTTTTCCAGGAGTGCAGTAAAGACCAGGGCTATTTTTAAACCAGACCCTGGAGCACGTCAAAGACCCCTCTTCACTGCCAGGAGCACTGATTCCAACTCTCTTTCTAAAAATAAAATATAATAGGCTGCCCTGCAGGACCAGCAGACAATCTGTTCGTTTGCAGATGGTTGGTGGCAAAGACGAGGCTAGGAGAACAGCTGCGGCTGCACGGGGGTAGGAGCGGCTGGATATTACCTGTCACTAGCTAGAGTTGAGTAACATCACTAATATATCCTTGTGTTTTCAGCTTGTGATTATGTCTCCTACCAACCAGAAAAAAAGACCAACTACTGTGAAGTGAGTACTCAACCCCCACAGCCAACAGAGTGATTAAACATATTCAGTAAATTTGGTGACCAACTACCTGTAGTCAACTGGGTGATCAGTCAACCTCAGACAATTGGCTGAATAACCACCTCTAGGGAATTTGGGATCAACCCCCGCTGCGCATTTAGGCAACTGATGAGCCACCAGCAGTCACGCATGACAACCCACTCAGGCCAAAAGTTACAACAAACTGCTGTTGTTCACTGGTTGAGCAACCATCTAAAGTCAAGTAGGTGATCAACCTTTGAGTCAAATGGAAAACTCATCAAACAAAGTCAATTGGATGATCAACCACCTTAAGGTACTTAGATGATGAACCACCTTTTCCCAACTAGCAACCAAATTACTTACGTTGAGTGGTTGACAGTCCATTCACAGCCAATGAAGTGATAAGCCATTAGTGAGCCTTGCTGTCTTCTTGTGCTAAGACTACCATGTGCCTGGTCCGTCTATACATTCAACAGCCATGCTTGGTACACTTGTCCGACATAGCATCCCCTCCTCATACTCTACCGCTGTTGTGATTTTTGCATCAATATTTTCCTTGTTTCTAAATCTTGACCACCTTCTCATATGCTGAGTATGTACGATGTACCCAGCTTGTTGCATGCTTCTTGTAGTTTGTTGGAATGTGCTTTTGAGTGTATTTTGTGTTGGTTTGAGTCTGTTTTTGAGTGTCAGTACATGTTTGCGTGTCGACCCTGTTCTTTTTTTTGAGCCTGTTGTTCGTGTTTCATAACTCCTATAGTCACCTCGAGGTTGTTGGCATTTTTCCGGTTTATTTAGCTGTCAGGTTATGGGTATCGACCTCTTTTCGAAGCTTCAATACAGCTCTGCATGAGTTCATTATATTCCTTTGATAACGTCCATAATATCCGCTTCACTCCTTAATGGAAGAGTTATTAACAAACCAATGGGAGGGAGCAGGACGTCGAAGCCCCCCACTGTGATTATGTTCAATAATTCCAACATGAGAACGGTAACATGGCGACATCATTATGAATCCAGGTGGTTTTCCACAAGGTGAGAGGTGATGCAGGCTGAACATAAACCATCTCCAGTTCTCCTATATGTAGGGGGGCCACTGGAATTAAGGGGTTTTGCGGTTGTGGCATTTTCAACATAGTTAAGGATTTTCTGAATTTGCCACACAGTCCATTTCCTGCAAAAACTACAAATTCTACCTCAAACAGATCAAAAGTTATCCAAACGTGGCAACATGGGTTGCTGCACAATGAAAGCCCCTTTGCCAAGGTTGACTGGCCATTGTTTTGATGCTTATTGAGGTGATACTATCACAAATCGTGCCGCATTATGCTGCATAATTTGCCTTTTCTGCGGTATAATGTAGTAACCCTTGCCACATAATTTGAAAACTCTTTTGCATAGCTCCAGTGGCCGTGCCTAAAGCCTGCCAATGGGAGTAAAGAGGAAACCTTTGCTTCCAGTGAGGGTCAGCTGCCTGGATCCTGTAACACTCGATTGATGTCGGCCTTCACAAACCCTCTCTACAGTGGTCTTCTAAGACCTTTGACCCGGAGGCAAAAGGTTAAGTGTAGCACTGGTCACTGACTGTGTCCTCTCTCATCATCTCGTGGGAAAAACTTTGAACACGTTGGTGACTGGACCTCGGCCTCCTCTCTCTTACCCACCCACCTTTGTTCTGCTCCTGTTACCCTCTGTAATTAACCCCTTCCTCCCGGGAGCCGTTGTAATGACACGCTTCTTGTATCAGCTGCTGTGAGACGTCACATTGCGGCCGTTAGCCTGACATGTCCACACAGGTGCTGCTGCTGGAGGGGGTATGGAGTCGAGGGGCTGCACCTTTTTCCAGCTGTCCACCCCACCTCCGCCACAGAAAAACGCCTTTCGAAATAGTTTAATGGTTACCAAAAAGAACAAAGTAAAAATAAACAGCCAACTGCTCTGAAGTACCCGTTAAAGCACAGGGCACAGAGTCAGCGAGGCTCAAAGAAGCTGAACCGGAACAGAAAACAAACTGCGCCACAACAAGCAACTCTGACGTAACCAACTGAAGGAGGAGGGAAAACACTTCAGGTTAAGAGATGTTCTTATTTCAACATATACAGGAACTGCAAAGAGAAATGGTGAAGGCATCGTTTTAATAGACTCTAGGAGCATTTGCAATAAGTCACGACAAGAATTTCAACGGAATCAACCACTGGCAAAGATACGTCTGGCCTTGTCAAGCTAGTGTAATACTTAAACAATATATATATATATATATCTCACAAGCATATACCACAAAAAGGAAAAAAAAGAAAAGATGATGCTGTCTAAACGTGGCGGCCATATGCTTGCAATAAAATTGTTGCATTTAAAAACAAAATATATTTGCATAAAATTTAATAGAAAAGTAAATGCTTCCTAGCAGGAAGATGTACTTACAGCAGGTATTGAAACACTTTTTAGTTTTAATGCACATTTTATAGGGAAGTCTAACGTGTGTTTGTATGCAGAAAATGTACTTTTAGCTTTGAAATACTGTATCCTGAAGACACACGCAGACTAAAATGTACTTTTAAAAGTGAAACAAATGGAATGAAAAACAACATTTGCGAATATAAACATTTTATTTACCAGCCAGCCTTGGCAGTAAAGTACATGTGACATTGGGTAGAATCTCGTGCAACTTACCATTGCGCTCAAATCAGGATGGCTGGCCCAATGAGAAGGACCTCTCAAGTATTGTATTGTATTGTAATTGCATTTATATAGCGCTTACTACCCCTGACAATGCGTCAAATCGCTTTTTCGGGGAGTAACCTAACAAAGACAAACTATTTAACCTACCATAGCACATGTCCACAAACTTAGTCAGGCTCCAGTCTTTAATGAAATCCTCCCACCCATTTTGAAAGTCAACCCTAGGCTACTGAAAGTTATGAGATATCATGCCGATTTTGTGTGGACAGAAGTGCGAATTAACAACCTGCCAGGGGCCACATTCTCTATTCCATTGGTTGTGCACTATGCAAAGGGTTGGTGGAAGTAGGGACAAGGGTGACAGGCTGAGATAGGTTTTCTAAAAATGTGCATGCTCAAATTACTTCCAAACTCCTACCTAAGTCACCCTCGTCTTGTCTACTCCAATCAGATCTTCATGGGCCTGTCAAGATCTGACTCCAAGCCTTGAAGATGGGCCAGAAGGCAGCTATCATATTCCTGGCTGTCCTGAAGAGTAGAGGCCGTCTATCTCCCTGCGCTCCATCAGCTTGTATCCATCACATGGTCTGCACTTGTAGTTAGTACCACAGACACATATGCAGAATACTCCTGTGAGAAATACTCAGCAGGGATGTATAGACTCTTTCGCAATCCAGGTAGATAATATCAGAGGCAGGGTTATACACTGCCGCGGTTATAGAACTATAGGTGTGCCGTACAGAAATGAGGGGGCCCGCATATAGGATAGCATGTCAATAATGGAAACATAGGTTACCGGCTAGGCTAGGACATTAAAGATGTATACATGTCCTCTTGCTATACAGGAACCTAACCGGTAAAAAATAAAAAAATACGGAGGATATCCGCTCAAAAAAAGAAGTGCATGACCGAGCATATCGACCAAAGGAGGAATGCACACATACATATTTTTGGTAACATAAATAAAAGGATGAAAAAATAGTAAGCTCTCTGCACAGCCCAATAGAACTGATACATTTTATTTCATTCTGTCGTCCCATATAGCCAGTTCTGGAGAAATGCAAAACAGTTTCTACCATGACAACATGTGACCACACAGTAGCATTGTGCCAATAAGGGTTCGGCTGGACAACCTTTGAGGAAACATAGCCCGTGCTGACTTCTTTTTACTGAATTCTACAAATTCCCTGCTTAACTCGTAGTAAATAGCAGGTTTGCAACAGCAGGGGTGACTTAAATCCCCCTTTTACGATGGACAAATAAATACATGGGGACCTTGGTTCTTTTTTTCTGTTTCCTCTTTCTTTTGATTCTAACTTAGTAGCATCACCAGATGTTGTTTTCCTTTTCTTCATCTTTTTTTTCTTCTGGGTCACACTTTTCAGACGTTTGTGGATGCGTTTTTAGCTCACTAGCACGGTGGAGGGCACTTTAAGGTAACTTGACTGAGCACATCTTAGTTCTATTCACACTAAATGAATAAACCCTTTATTAGCCAAAATGTTATATATATGATATAAAAATAATGTGTAGGGCAGTCCAGATAAATATATATAAAAGTACCTATATTGTTGATCTATATACAGAAAGTCCCGCCCACTCATTGGAAATTAACCAAAAGAGGGGTCCTGAGGAAGGTGGAAGCTAATTATACCCACCGAAACATACGCTTACCAGATTGCTGGGAGCTTCTAAAAAGACAACACCACAGTAGATCAAATTGTGATAAGTTCAGTCTACTACCCTGTCATCGGTGTATGTCATATTTGGAGTAGAGGGTTTCCCTTTTCGTGTGTGACTGTACTGAATGCGAGAGTGTGGTATTTTAGGTGATATTGGTTGGTGTGAGGTTGATTTGTGGGGGGGTACTATAAATGTATAATAAGGGTGAATACACGTTTTTCCATGTTTTTTAATCTGTAATTCATATGTTTTGTATATGTTAATCAATGATGACACAACATGAAATGTCTAGTACAAGTGTGTATGCATTTTTATAAATAGAGATCTTATAAAAAAAGAAACAAGAAATGATGAATAAAAATAATTATAGTTTGTACTCTTGTGTATAGTAAGATTGATTATTGTAGAACAGTCGGTTTGAGCTTGCTGTAGGCCACACCAGATAAAAGACATGGATTTGGCAGGATTACTTTTGATGCAGTTTCTGCACTTGAGACCAGCGCAACTGCTAACCTGGGGCCACATTATATAAGTGCCCCAAGGGCACAATGGGCGTTTGTGTCCGCTTTTCATGCCCCCGGGGGCACTTTGGTATTACAGGAAGGGCCGCAGGCACTTGTGCGACCCTTCCTGGCGCACATAAAGCACCAGCACTATCTTCAGGGGGTGTTCGTAATTTGTATGGGGGAGTGCCTCATGCAAATTAGGAAATCCCTTTGCCTCTACGCATGCGCCGTATTAGAGACACGGGCCCAGAGGCAAAGAAGCTTTTAGGAGGCGCACTGTCAGTGCACCAACTATGGCAGCCCTCTGGAGGGGCAAACAGGGTCCCATGGACCACCCAAACATCCCCTTGCAGGTGTATGCAGTGACTTACTGCACCCGCCTGCAAGGGGATCTCTAATCCCTTTCAAGATATCAAGATCAGCAATATCGGCCACCTACAGTATCATCCCCAGAGCATTGACTAAAGCTATATCGTCCTAGTACGAGTATGTAAGAAATTATAGATTCACTATTCATAACTCCAGGAATACTCCTTTTGTTGATTTAGAGGCAGTCGATATTGTAGATTCAATATAGTTGACGGGCAATATTTTGATCACAATATTGTTATCCTCCACCAAATGGATTTTTGCTGGTTCTTTTCAATGTAGTTCCTCCCAAATGTGAATGTCACGATAAAGAGCTCCAACTTCCAACTCAACCCATACACATTTTCCCTCTGTAGACACTCCAGCACAAGACGCGTCCTGACTGTGATCGTTTACTGCTGTCGTCAAATTCATGCTACTGCACCAGCAAATAAACCAGCATCCTCAAAAAGATCAAAAACGTCAGCACCTATTCCAAAACTGGAATGTCAGACCCACGCTAGTCCAAAGCAAACAGGTGTCTCACACCAACCATCCAGTCCTTACGCTGACCCGCCACAGATCAAAGGGTGTCCATCAAGATGCTGTGTGAACTACAGCACCTTCTGTTCCTGACAGCTTACACACCCACATATAAACATACCTACACCTACAAACACAGCATTTCAGAACTCTATGCAAGCTGTGTCCCTCTGCCGGGGATTCATTTCACCAGCTATTGTTTACAAAACGTACTACAGATGCAGAAACTGTGGGGCTTCTAGGCTCGGAGTGTGCGACTAAAACACGGGCACCTAAGAAGGCAAAGAAAACACAAGGAGATGATAGAGGGAGCGCTGAAACTTTTCAGACACTCAACCCTAGTCACAGATCTGGGCTGAGTCCATCATTGCTTTTTAGCTCACTATGCCACCAAGTTCAGACCCAGCCATCTGCAGATCAGTCTTGATCCTGTTCCTCATGGGAACAGTCCAGCCCCAACGGGCAGACATAACTATAAATTGGGCTCATCAGACAATTCTTCAAGCACTATTCAAGCATTATGAAACTCAGATTATAGACTAAATATAGACAAACACAAAGTTGCATGAATAATGTTATGTAATAACAATGTCTTTCATTAAAGATTTTTTCCCTTATTTAAAAGGAGTCATCGAAAATTAGTTATTCGTGTCATTATCTGTTCCTCATCTAATTAGTCTCTAAGCAGCACATGTATGCCTTTAAAATAATAATTAGCATTTCAAAACACACTCCCCACCTAAATAATTACCCGTGTTTAACACTGCACCCTTCCTATGAAAGGTAATCTGCTCACATAAATAGCTAAAGATGGAGAACACAAGTGCAAATCTCTTAACTCTGCAGGACAAAACATAATTATTCAAACAAAATGTTTGTACTAAAATGTTACCTTTTGACTAAAATTAACAAAAAATAAAATCGACCAGTTTCATTTCAGAACATAGATAACCAAATGGTATAGATTTAAACTGAAATGACCCTTTCCCATAAATTCTTACCTGTTTGAAAACATAATTTTTAGTCCTGCCATCTTTACAAAAATAAACATGGAAACATAAAATGTTACAAGTAATAGGGTCATGGCCAATAGAAAACGTGATTTTGCGACTTCTGCTTCCCACCTAGGTGTGGATTTTCCACACTTGCTATATATTTCAGAAAATCTGCAGATTTGAATACAAACACATGTTTCAAGTCAAAGGAATCTAAAGTACTAAAGCTGTTCACTCTCATGGACAATTTTGTGCCAGACACACTCCAATGTTTAAGGTCACCTTTCTCTTGTCGATTGCTATATTCTGTTATTAAACTGAAACTAATGAGGTGAAACATTTGCCCAGACAGTAATAAAGTCCCCAGTGGATGGAATGTAGAAAAGCTTTTGCTTGGAACATCAAAAAACAAATTGTAATTCAAAACGAGTGGAAGTAATGATTGCTTCTTTGTCATTATTTTTGTATATTAATACTACACCACAGATAAAGTTCTTACAATGGGCAGGCAAAATGGCAGTCGGAGGACACAAACATTCCAAACATTGTACATCTTTCTCCCTTGTCTGAAGTCTCAAATGAGATACTTACATAATAAATTTGCAATCTAAAACGCTGTTATGCAAGGCTGTTTCTTCATGCAAACATGCGCTTCTAAGGCCTATATGTGGATATAGTGAAAACAATAAAACCGAAGAGCATGTCTAAAACATAAATGGGACAAAAAGAATACAAGAAGCGCGCCTTTGATAACATGAAGTATGCCCGTATAGGGTTGTTTTCTGTCGAATGCAAGACTGTGAGCCCAATTATAAGTGGGGTGGAGCACCTTTATCTTGTGGAATTCCACTCTACCCTTTTACGAGGCTCCAATACTGGTTTTTCCAGGAGCGGGAACACAGGACCCAATTTTATCGAGCAGAAAAACCTTTGATAAAATCACTTGAGGCTTTGGAGGCAGCAGCAGCGAAGTCTCTGCTGAGCTTTTGTTTCAAGTGGAAGAGCGTGTGAAGCTACGCCCTGCCAATAATCTATCCCCCCTTCCCTTATACCCTTTCAACATCTCTCTCTCCACCCCTGTCCAGAACCTGCCCTCCCCAGCCCCATGGGTGTCAATTCACTAAAATTCCAGGGCTAAAGGAAGTGACATCATCTACCCTTTGACCTTAACAACATCATAGGAAGTGACATCATATGAGCTATGACCCTGAATCTCCTAGAAGTGGTATTCCATGGCCTTAAACCTGATGGCATCACAGTAACAACACGAGTATTGCAACAAGACAACACACTGTCTATTTTAGATACCACCTACATCAGGGTGTTGACAGGATCTGTGAAATGGCATGGGGTGTGGCATAATACTTGTCCTGAATTGTTGCAAGTGAGCCAGATGTCTTCTAGGGTGTTTCGGAAGGAGTTCTCGCCCACAAAAATGTTTGTAAAATAGGGTGAAATAGTGCATTTTCAAAACAATTTTACACTTAAATTTGCTAATAAGCTATGAAAGGACGCTCATGAAATTATCAGTACTTTCGTATCAAAGTTTGAGGGAGGCCCATCTTGTGAAGAGGTGCTTTGTCAAATTGTTTTATAAGTTTAAATAAAAGATTAAACTTACATGTATACTATCTGATAAAATATACCACAATTGGGATACAACACACAAGATGCAATTCAACAATTGGTACATATATTCACGGTTAATTCTTTCAGAACTTGTGAACTGTTCCCTCAAACCTCGATCAATTTTGCTTTCCTGGAGATTATAATGGGACTTCTCTACTAATACTCCATATTGCAAATTATAAATTCACAAAGGATGACCACATGACCTGCCTAGTAAATATTAATTAGGCAGGTCACAGTTTTCAACCTTCTTTGACAGGCTTCAAATGTAGGGATGGTGACCTACAAGGGACATCAGACCACCATTCTTGCATTTCGGTTCCCAAAATGGTCCGGATAAATGTCACCACACACTGGACTAAGCAAAATCATATAACAAACTTGAAGTAAGCTCTTGGCACCACATACTCATACCCATCATTCTCATCCTTTGGACTTTGTGTATTACATACACAATCTGTCCCTCCACTCTGCAATCACAGGACTGAAAAAATTTGACTGCCAATTCGATTTCCTCGGCCCATTAACATCAGACTGACCCTGAACGCTTTGTAGAGAGCAAATACACATGTGCAAAAATCTGCAGTTACAAGGAGAAAAACACCCTACAAGAGCACCTACCATGATACTTTCTATCAAAAGTTTATAAACCTTTTTTGCCCTACTGAATGCTCCACCAGACACAGAACCTAGAAACACTTTCCTATGCTTACCTAGCAGTGCCATACATAAAACCTTGTTGTATTTGCGATGAAATTGACACTGGATTACAGACACCATGATGTATGGTCAGGTGCAGCCTAGACCCCCTCCTCCCTTACCACTACTAAGACAGTAACACGCCTAGCCCAAGGAATTTTTGGATTAGGGAGTCGTAAACCCCCGGACGTATTTATTAACTTAAAATTAAATCAACAATTAATTATAATATTTAAACAATACGCAGAAAACCATTACATTGATTACTTGGATAGGTACAGATGTAATTTTCCTAACCTTAACATATCTCTAATACAAATATATTCCTATCCGAATCTAAACATTCCATAATCAATAATCATAACAATAACATTTCATTTTCTGCGTATCCCTATTTTTGAGCCTACGGCAAGGTCATTAACTGGTGCCCGATCCTTATCAAATTATGCCCGCACTCCAACGGAGTGCGCATGCGCAGGGGGCCCGTTTACCGTGAGGGTACTTCCCCCCCAGGTTGCCCCCGTACGCCCTTATGCCCGCCCTCCAACCGGAGTGCGCATGCGCAGAGGGCCCATTTCCCGTGAGGGTACTCCCCCCAGGTCACCCCCGTACGTCCTGTAAATTATCTCCATAAGGGGCCCTTGCAGTTATGAGCCATTTACTTGCGCCCTTGTGCATGTGCGGGGTGGCCAAGCATCCTACTGGAAAAGCGTGACTCCCCCTCCCCCGCACCCATCCAGCCAACCGGCTGTAACTGCCCCTGGAGTTTTATGAGAGACCACTTGTCCGTCCTCCTTGGGCGACGCCATTCAAGAATGGCGCCGCCCTCTAAGGACCTTAAATTTACTGCTCACCAATCATGACCTTACCGCCTGACCAAGGAATAGCCCTAAAATAAGACAATAAACAAATTATTCAAGAAAACAATCTCCTATAATAATGGAAAAGAAACTATCACACATATGAATATACATTACTATGTCAACTTGAAGGAACTAAAATACAACAATAAACATGACCTGTTCAAGAAAACCATCTCCTAAAACAATGGGAAAGAAAATCATCACACATCTGATAAACGTAACCATGTCAACCTGAAATTAACTTCCTAATAATACGCCCTGTAAACCCTGCTTTTAGGGGACAGTGGGTGGGGAAATTAAAATACAGCCTCTTAGCGAGGCTGCTGTCCTTAAGGGGCAGGCTGTGGGAGCGGCGAGCAAAGAGGTAGACTCTGCCGCTCCCCAGCCTTTAATTCAAAACCTATTCAGGCCATGCCGGATCTAACCGGCCTAGCCTTGATGCGATGCGTGCCCCGGAAGTGATTACAATCACCTCCGGGGCACGCCCCCACAACCTAGCGACCAACCATTGGTGGGGCGCGCCTGTCGCATCAGCCTTGCGCGTGACAGGCCCGCCCCTGTGTGGTTGTCGGGGCCGGCAGGACCCCCATACATGCGGCGTGTCCGATGCCGGCCCCGCCTTCCTATAATGTGAAATGAAGGGGGAACAAGTTACTGTAACCATTTATGTGTTAATATCATCTCATAATCACACATATTCATAGTTTGGGGCACACAGAGGTGAGGTGATATGTGTAGAATTGCCTGTTGATTCCGTGAAGTGCTAAAGCTGGAATTACAACCCCCCGTCACGATTTATCCTCTGGACTACATCTCCTTATACATAATAGAAGTTGTAAACCACTACTTAAACGTACAAAATGATTTCCATGCTGTATCTGTCCATGAGTCTTCTGAACTATATAACTGCTTGTTTTAAGTGTAAATTCTATTAATAAATAGTTTAGATTTCAAATATCTATTCGATGTTATCAATATGTTAGAATGCGTAAATGAAGGTGTGGTAATAGTTACATGTCCATCCTCTCCGTTTTGTGCGACACTCCATGGGAAGCTGCCATTTTTCTTTGCCACTTTATCAGTGTTTCCTGTGTTGCCACCTGCTTTTAGATTGCCTGTCATCTCACACAGAGAAGGGTACATGCCGAAAAAGCCATTTGTGTATCAGGAAGAGTTGCACAATTTAGGGATGAATCATGGAAATTGCAAAGCTGATTCATCAGCTTGGGGAATGCCACATATACGAGCACACTATATATTATTGTATTTTTTGTGCAGTGCTCCCTGCATATGCCAATGCTATTTGAGTAAGAAGTCAAAAATATGTTCCAATAAAAGCAGAGTGCACAGATGTGATCAACAAAACCCAGGAAGAGCAGGAGTGCACATCCATAAAGTATAAATTAGGAGGCGTTAGATCATCTAATAGTCTGCTGTGGGAACTCTTCCATCCAAAGCAATGAGCAGACGGTAACGCATTTGCTTCTTATGAGTTGTAAAAGACTGTTAATTAGTGCCACTTTTTTTAGGTTTAACATGCAAATGGCAATACTAAATGAATAACCATTTGAAAAGGTGTATATTAACCAAAGAAGCATGAACAGTGACAATGATCGGTTGTGCCACATTTGCGCGCTGCGAGACGCTGCACTGAAGACAGGTGCCCCAAAATACCCACAACTCCAATCTTACCTGCAGTTTGGAGGACAGCATTGGCAAGGCCTGTGGGGCATGTCTCCAGACTTGGAGTGCAAGCGGCAGAAGGGGGACTAAGGATGGGCATTTGGTTCGGGCACCTGAGAAATACACCAGGTGGCCAGGAACCACTCTTGAGAAGGGTCTGGGGCATACGCTGCGGAGCGGCCCAGAGGCCATGGGGAGGTGGCAGCTCTGGTCAAGCAGTGACAGCCATACTTATTATGCAGACACCAGGTCAGGCATTGCCCGCCATAGCTGAAGAAGCTAAAGCGTGGCGCGTGGGCACGTAAGGGCGGACCTGCATAGCAGAAGCTGAGTAACGCTTTGCACTCCGCACTGAGGCCATCTCGCACCTCCACACGTTATAGTGATGACAGTAACTTCAATATATGTGGTCTTCTTAAAGGCCAGGAAATGCAGGACAGTGGGAGGAACACATAGTCCCGACCCCTTAACGTAAACAGCGGCAGAAATTAACAATTGAGGCTTGGGGACGCAAAAGCAGTGTCAGGGGTCGCGGGGGAAGCTGGGGGTCGCAGTTGCGACTCCTGGCAACCCCTAAATGAAGTCTATGCTACCCCACTCATATTTACCACCTGTGCAGAGCAAGTTGTAAATGTGGGTGAAAATCATCCCGGAACCAGGAAACTGTGCGGATTTACAGGTAAAACTGGGTCTGCACATTATTCCCCATTCAAGTGAGGTTAATTCGTACTTGCACGGTACTGGCGGGGTGTTACCGCAGGGCAATGTTAATTTTGTGTGCAGAGTTTGCACCCGCCAGTCCCGTGTAACTCGCAGTCAGGCCTTTTACATTTTGCACAAGTTGCTTCACTCTGAGAGTTAGAAAGGCCAGTCTTAATACCTTTCTACCCACAATTATACTGTGCACAGGTCAGTGGCACCACTGGAGAAACACAGTGCATTGTGCATAAATGAAAGCACAGGGAAGCTAGGCCCCTTTTCATGGAGTGCACTGCCTTGCTTCATAAGAGTGCATTTTCATAATGAGCTTTGTTTTCTAAGTCCAAGTAACCCCAGAGGACGGCTTCGGAGTCGGCCGTGCGTATGTAGTATGTCGACATGGAAGACTCGCAGGGGTCAGCGTGGTGCCGCCGAATCCTCAAAGGCGCACTTTGTCTCGCGGAGCGCGAGCCTGGGCGGAGACAGACTGTCCCTACAGGACCCATCTAGTCTGGAGAAGAGAGCCAGGCGGGAAGCAGCCGAGCATCCTGTGTGCAGGAAGTGTATAGACAATAAAGCAGGTTTGAACTCTCCTGTGCCACCAGTTCCAATATAGAGAAAGGAAGACATATTAGGTAGTAAAATACTGCAGAGACAACAACACAGAATTGTGCAATAACCGCACTACACGCTGTCGTGATTACGTAAAAGGACATTTATTAGGATAAGGTTGCTTACAAACTAGATGAACTTTATTAACTTCAACAATACTTTCAAATACGCATGATTGACATAACCCAGACAGATTCATTCTCCCCGCCCCATTCACCACTCGCCCGCTTCCACGTCCTCCATAAGACCATATCATTTGTTCCACTGTTCCCCCTCTCAATCACTGACCTCATTCCGTTTACCCGAACTTTCTTTCCCTCGCCCTCCAAACATCCTCCCTTGAAGATCCTTCCCTTGCTCATCGCATCCCACGCCCCGCAATCAGTTCCAGTGCACTCTTTCTCCCCCCCCCCCAGGGGTGGATATGCCTGTATGTGACTCACCCCCCAAACTACTGCCTAAGTAAGCCCTGCAACCCATCCTAAACTGGCAACGCACAACAAGACATTTACCACCCTTTTCCGCCTACAACATGTAGGATGGGTGGGAATCCCAAAAACAGTCTCCCCGCCCAGTGGTGTTCAGGTGTCAGGAAGAGTCCGGATCCTCCTCCCTTGACACCTTTATACCCTAACTGGAACCCTCCCCTTCCCCCTAACTGAGCCTTTCCCCACAATCTGTCCAATTGGCCCTCGCACGAATCATCCCGGGGGAAGACTGGTCTGCGATCTTCACTCCCCCCGGGGCCCTTCACTGTCAAACTTACATTTAAAGATGGTGCTAAAGGTATCAGACCCCCAACTTTAAAATTAGATTCACTGTGTAAGAGGAAGGGTGGAGTCTGGAGTGGGGCGGGGCTTAGAGCCCGTCACTACCTGACCAACCATGGAGTGGGTCACAGGGGAGTTGGGAGTTCAGGAGGGGGCTTAGAGCCCGGTAATGACTGGTTCTCCGCCCACAGACACATGTTAAAGGCTTCAGAGACTGTTGCTGAGATCCTGAGGAGAGGATGAACCCCTTGGTTGATGTTGAATAGGCAGAGCATCCACAGAATGATCTGGAAACCTGCCTTGTAAGGGGTTCCAGCTCACTGTGTGCACACTGTGTAATAGCGGCTCTTTATTGTGGGACCGCATGAAAGGAGCTTATATCGTCTGACATGTTGCCAGCATGTGAGTTGGCAGGTCTCAGGTATTGACAATGGGTGCCTCATATGATTTCTTTCTATGGTTATTCTTTTTTTGCAAATTTGACTTTTTAGTCTGTAAAAAGAAAAAAAAAAGCTTCCATTTCCAGAGAGATCTCCTCCAAAACCTGTCTTCTGTGGATCAGCTCCAATGGGAGCTCCTCCATTGTATACTGTGTTGCGCTAAAGTCCAGCAAGTATTTTCTGTATGGCAGGCAAAGTAAATCCACTGCAAAAATGTAGATTTATTCCCAATTATCAAAGTTGTAACATTTTTGTTGGACAAAAATGAAAAAAAACACAATGCTCAGGGTATTTATGACAATAGTCATGAGGAACCACAAACATCATGAACTAAACTTACATAGAATACCAAACAAATAAAGATTAAAGAGACAATCTACAGTATAAAACAAGCATTGGCAAAGTCAATACGTCTGGCTTTGGCCACCATCCTGATTCTCAATTCTTGTCTTTTGTCATGTTTTTTTTCAAAACGTTATTGTTTTAAAATCTGCCGGGACGTCATCAATGGCAAAAAAGTTTTTTTTGTCTACAAAAACACACATTACCATAGTACTCCGTGGAATTGAAGGGAACCACTTTGTGTGCGGTTGCGCTCCTTGTCAAATGTCAGCATGACGTAACACATAGTCAAGTCAGCCAATGGCTAAAGTGGTCTGCCACATTGTCCCTTCTCACATGCTTGAGTGGTTGGAAGAAAAATGTGAATGACACAACCTCAGACTAATGGAAGACGTCAGGCTGAAACTCCTTCATTGGTTCCTATGTTATACACATAACTTTGGTAAAATCAATAGGTCTTGGCTAACACACACTTAAAAAGGCCCACTGGTCTGGCATTGACTGCCAGCCGTTTCCCCTGAGAAAGAATGAAGGATGGAAGGAAGAAAGAAAGAAGGAAAGAAAGCAAGAAAGAAAGAAAGGAAGGAAATAAGGAAAGCAATAAAGAAGGAAGAAAACAGGAAAGAAAGATAGAAAGAAAGAAAGAAGAAAACAAGGAAAGAGAAGGAAGAAAGAAAGACAGAAAGAAGTAAGGAAGGAAATGAATAGTTGCAGAGCAGACTCATGAGCTTATATTAAGAGTCTGTGTGAGCTGCTGTTCGTATAATCATTGTCTTTCAAAAGGCTCTGTTCACCACAAATATTTCAGACTAGTGAAATAGCAGCAGCCAGATAAACAAAGGTCGCTTTAACAGGCATTGGCAGGAGGCTGGAACTGATATAGCTGGAATGTGCCCTGTACATCAAAAGCGTCCTGCTATCACACCAGGCTCTAAACACACACACAACACTAAAGTAATTATAGAGTAAAAACATAACCACTTGCACTGGAGGGAACTACCGTGTGTGCAGGGGTTCTCATTGTAAGAGGGCAAAACGCAGTCAGTTAAGTTAACCAGTGGTTAACCAGTGGTTTAAGTAAGCTGATACACTGCCCCATGCTGTGTGCGGCAGTATTGTATTTTGAAGACACCTGATCGTACCTTAAAGTAATATTTGTTGCCTGATTTACATGACAAATATTTTCAGGCCTCGGCTTGTGCACTGGCTCTTAGAGCCAGAGTCGACCCTTGGCTCTGGCTCGGCTCTCCTTGTTCATTTGTTGGCGCGCCCACCTATAACAGGAAATTACTTAAACTTCCAAAAAAATGAAATGATTTATACATGCATAGGCATGGAAGCTTATGAATTGTCTCCCAAAATGTTAACTGTAGCTTACAAAGTACTATTCTGGACCTTGTGGCTAATTTTTCACTTTGTGCCATTAATGATTAAATTCCTGCTAACTGATCACAAGGGGACAGAACTTGGCACTGGAGGGGAAGAGGGAACTCTAACAGTTAGATTGCTAAAAATCCCATCTCCCACCTCACTGAGCCCACATACGTCAGCACACAATCAGTTCAAACACTGGAAATAGAACTGGTCAACATCAAGGTATTCTCTCGTCAGAGTGGCAAAGGGTGAGTTTTTACCATGAAGTTTAACTCTTCTGTCTTATATTTGTATACAGTGCAAATGACCTTTCCACCAAAGTGGTTTACTCCCTTCAACAAAACAAGCATTGGCAAAGCCTATAGGTCTGACCTTGGCAAGCAGGGGCTAGGAGCAGAAAAAGGTATTGACAAAGTAAAGCATAAGCCCACAAGTCCTGGCACTGAAATCCACATGCGATCAGGCACAATGACAGGTTTCAAAGTGCAGGAGTGACATCGCTGACAGGGAAAGATCCCCGGCCACATCCTGTACACTGTGTTGGGTAAAATAAAATGTAAATGACATATGAACAAACCAATGTATGAAAAAGGCTGGCCCAAATCCACTCCTTTTATGGTTATATACAAGTATTTTTTATTTATTAATTATTTTGATTAATGATGTTTTTTGAGAAACTAAAGTTTTTCGTAGGCCAGACCTAAAAATAGTACACGGCTACGCCTGATATGCAGTTCTTTCCAAAAGCCAGCATGTCTTCGCTTCCCATCTTGTTGGCTGTAAATAGTATCTAGCCATTTCAGTTGTAGTACTGCAAGTTTTTCATAGGATTCCAGGCATCAAGTCCTCAAACAGGACTCAGAAGCTTTCTGTTCTCACTGTAGGCAGCTGTGGCAGAGCTCCTAAGGCTTTGCCCATGATAGATTGGGTGCACTTTGGTACCACATTTAGTATAACTTTAGGGGGGCTCAGGGCAGTCGGAGACTACTGAGCTCCAACCATGGACGACGCAGTCCTTTGTCACTGGTGACCTGGCGACCATCTTACTGCAGCCCAGCAAACTGTGCCAAGATGAACTTTTCCACATTTGACTCTCAGGGTAGTGAAGGCAGATGGCAGAAGAGGTAGTATGGATGGCACAAACTCAAAACCTAAGAGGCAACTAACATACACATTAGCGTATTGTCCAGCCCAGTGCTTATCTTTGGAAATAAGACAGTTCTTTGAACAAGTAGCATACCGTAATCCCACAGAGTGCAAGTAGGAGAATCAGACAATGGGCTGCACTCCTGTCTGCGATCTTCCTTGCAATTGCATACTTCATCACTCTCCACCTGCTAACAGAAATCCCCAGCATCTCTAATACCTGGCATGTAACTTGGGACTAGGCATTGATTATGCAAAGGTGCAGTTTACTTAAATCAAAGCAGAAACAAAGCCTTCTAATCCCAGCATCGGCAATGGCACCCTTAGTCTCTCAGCCATGGCAAGCTACTGAGCAAGCAAGATGCTTGGTACTTGTAGATGTCTTGATGTAGTTCATGAAAAGAACCATTAAAAGAGAGCAGGGGACCTATTCCACATATGGGTCTCTCTTGAGTTCATTCTCCTTGTAGTCTCTGACTCTCTCTGGATATTCTCCGTACCAGGCTCATGTCAGGCTTCTCCTCATTACAGTCTCTCTTCATGCAGGATGAGGCACCCTCCATAGACAGGCTTCAATGCTCTAGCAGAAAGTGCAGCCTTCAGGGGATTTCTCCTCACCTTAGGAGACTGGCTGTCATGCAGACCCCAGCCCTAGTCATGAAGAACTCGGAATTGGGACAAAGTGAAGTGGTTTTGGTTCCACGTTCATACACAGTTTCCAAACAGGGCAGATAGATACACTCTCCAAGGTTTCAGGGTCTGCTTGGGTTGTTTTCTTTCAAACCTCATTTTTCGGCTATTCCTCAGGCATAGCTCGTGCCAGGCGATGGCTCTCACAGCTGGTACCAATGATACTGGCTCCGAGCAGGAGTATCCACAAGGGCACAAACTGAGAGATATCTGCACTTAGCTGTCATCAGCCTTCTTGAAGAAGTAATCAGGGAACCAGGGATAGACACAAGGACAAGCCTTGTCTAAAACCTTCCACAGCTTGACCAACAGAAACTGCAGTCCGACCCCTCATCCCTATCACCACCAAATGGCAGTGCTCAGGAAGAACTAATCAACAGACTTTTTCTATCACGGTCAGTGAATTTCTAAGTGGAGCTCTGTCTCCATGCTTCCTTTCTTCAGTATTTAGTTACAGGGCCGGACAGGCCTTTTATTTCACCGGGCATTTTGCTGATGGGCTGGACCCATGGTTGCCGGCATTAAAAGCCCGGGGATGCTACTGGTGCCACTGTCAATTACCCCAGGTTCCTGAGGTTAATTGCCACAGGCATGGGGAGGCTTCAACAGAGAGTGAAATGGAGGGAGGGAGGGGAAGGTATAGAGGAAGCAATCAGAGAGAGAGAATAGAGCGATGAGAAAAGGAGAGAGAGCGAAGGGATGGATGGAAAGAGAGATTGTGCGAGGGGTTGTACTACTGATAATCGCCCCCCAGAAAACTGTGGAGCAAGAATCCTGAGAACAGAATATGGAGGCCAAAATATCGAAAGATAACAGCATATAGATTTACTGTTTCTAACTCCACATCTACGTACCTTGAAGACATATGTACCACGCAGGTACATATGTGTTGAGTTAGGTATAGAGATTTAGACTTACTGACCTGTCAATATTTTATTATGGATATTTTGCCCTCAATATTGTGTCCCATTGATATGTTAATATCGAAATTCAGGATGGATGCCTGTGCGAGGAGTAGGACTAGTTTGAGAATATTTGCCAGAACTGATTTTGATTCAACAGTTCAGCCCTGATTAGGTCTCCACGCTCCAGCCACAAGTATGCCGTCAATACGTGTTCACTGTCTGCTGGGGAAGCTGTACCCAGCCTCCATCTTGTGCCATGCTAAACCAGGGTCCATTCAACAGATCTCCTTGGTGTCAGCACTCGAGAAACATGAACAAGAAGCAAGAAAAAACTCAAATCCAACATTATCATGACAGCAAAATAAAGCAAATTTATATGCAAGGTTGATTAGTCAATAACTATTTATATGTGTGCTACAAGCTCCCTGCACACACTCACTCAAGACACACGGAGAATGTCAGGCAAGGGTTTGGGTTTCACATAACAGGCAAATGTTACACAAGAGATGTCAGCAGAACAGCCTCTCTTTAAAAAAGTTCTGATCAAACAATTCTTCCATAAAATCTTATATTATGCCACCATCACTTTCTGTGACTTACTCAGGGCATGGGCAGAAGACTTGTGCCCACTATGTGGACATGCTTGATGTAACAACCAAAAAGGAGCATGCAGTTCCTAAGGGGGGCTAAAAAAAAACTTTGGGCGAGATCCAATAGTGGCTACCAAGAGGGAGGATGGGGAATCCTTCCTTTCGAAATGAGGGCCCTCACACACCCAGCCCACTGGGTATCAGGCTTCATCATCGGGCATACTCCTCGTCGGGTCGGCGCTGCAATACCCGATGGGCACCGACAGTGGGGGCTCTTTGGCGGAGATCTTTTATTCCTTGCCGTTAGGTGTGGTGTGTGTAACGGCCCTAGATCTTTCCACTATACAGGCAAGAAACATGTTGACCGAGTAAATCTAATACAACTGCCTGCAACATTACTGTAGACAGTCGACACACTGATTTTATTCAGGGTGGGAGACTGGATTATTAAAATGAGTTTCCCTGATCCTCCCATTCCCCTGTTTTAATTCACATGGTCTATTAGAACCCACATCACTGCACTTCTACACTCTAGGGCCCGTTACACACACCGCACCTAACGGCAAGGAATAAAAGATCTCCGCCAAAGAGCCCCCACTGTGGGTGCTCGTTGGGTATTGCAGCGCCGACCCGACGAGGAGTATGCCCGATAATGAAGCATGACACCCAGCGGGCTGGGTGTGTGAGGGCCCTCATTCCGAAAGGAAGGATTCCCCATCCTTCCTCTTGGTAGCCACTATTGGATCTCGCCCAAAGTTTTTGTTAGCCCCCCTTAGGAACTGCATACTCCTTTTTGGTTGTTGCTTGTAGCGGGCCCGTATGCTGGACTTTAAAAGCCCTTATCTTGTCCCTCTCTTTTGTAAGCACGACATGCTTGATGTGCCTCTCCAGGTCAGAGAACAGGTTCTGGACTTTTTGCATTAGAGTCAAAATAGCATGATGCCGGGGCCAATGTAAAAAGCAGGGTACAAGTTTCACAAGCCATTTGGCACTGAGAGTAGGGGTACAAGTTAGTTTACCATGCAGGCAACATTCCTGTTTTAAAAATTGTTTTTTTTTAAAAAGAAATCGGAGCCAAATTTACGATGCCATTTACAGTCATAAATCTAAGTTATGTTTCAAAATTGCTCCATAAATGCCTGACAGCTATCCACAAAATGATTCTTGTCGGGTGTAAATGATTTTAATTAGACCTGAGTGAAATTTAAATTATGCCAGTGTAATTACATAACTCTGTAAATTTCCTTTTAGGCGTGTAACACAAAATTCCAAAATGACTCCATTATACCATGTGGCGTAATTATGTGCCATTTGTAGTAAAAATGTACCTTGAACAAAGTGGAACAGCAGAACACGAGCGGCTGTTCGTTTGCGGTGCTTTTGGTTGTCTGCACTTTTCTTTAGTGCAAGATTCATCTTTGCGTCAAAAATTGAAGTGAGGACCCATTTCGCACTAAAATATAGCACTAAATAACGGATTTGCTTCTTGTGTAATTTTGCAGAAATTTTCCATAATGCCATGAATGCAAATAACACATTTTTCACGCCCTTACTTTTAGTGCAGTCTAATTGGATGTCATGACTGCTTCCAATTACATAGTAGTAAACTGCACCCAAGGTGTGGAAAAAGTAAGGTTCAAAGGGTGATTTGCCTTGAGAGGTTGTGTATGACCACAAACTTGGGAGTTCAGTGGAGTTTACAAATTCCTTCCCAACCCAGTCCCATGCTGGAAATGGTCAGAGATTCACCCCAGCACAGAGATGGGTGCAGTGGTGTAGCTAGGGAAAGATACTTCCTTTGAAGGTTTGGGGGATTTGTTGAGATTGAGGAGGATTATGCTGAAGTTACTAGATTTAGGGAGTTTAACCTGACTGGAAGTGATGGCCAGAGCCACCAGAGAGCAATATTTACTGATGCCACTGATGAGCCCATTCCTTTTTTTAAATATGAACTGGAGGTGCTAGACAACAAGCACTGTCAAAGCCAAAAGGACTGCATTTGTGATAAATGGTGTGTCTGTAATAGGGGATTTTGTTTGTGTTTCCTCCAGCTGGTCTAAAAGAAAATCCCATAATGAAGCATCATATTGATCTACAATAATATGGAAGCTGGGAGTAGGGCCACTTTGCTCAGAAGACTGCAATAGAAGAAGTAAACTGGAACATCTAAGAAGAGAATTATAAAAGGAGTCAGAAGTTGGAAGTTGCATATTTAAAGGTGAAGTGAAGGCATACACAACAAAATATTGCACAGCAAATAATTTTGACAAAAGGCCATTAGTTTTATTGCATGTTTAAGAGGGGAGAGAAGATTTTCACAGGCTCATTCCCAGACTAGTTTGTGAGGCGCAGTTTTGGAGCAAAGGTTTACCTATGTCAGCCCGCTGTCGGACAGAGTGAAAAAAAGCTCCATGAAGCTCACTCTCCATTGGGAAGTGGTCAGACTTCCATTGTGCATCCTTCAACGAAGGATCACCACTGTAATATTACCACTGACTAAGGTCAGGCGAGACCACATGGATTGTAAACAGGGAGATGTAGGGTCAATAGACATCACCCCTTGGTAACAGCAAAATGATGTACCTTTAATGGCCATCACACAAAACATGGAAACACTTCCCACACAGGATCAAAATAGAGGCAACATCCTTCCAATCTCACAGGCTACACGGTGTGGCATGCTACCAATGTAGGTAAGTGCTTCAGTCTGCCACATAGCATTAGAGCCATAGAAATGCTACAACACAACACAATAACTTCCATACACGATGAGCTCCCATCCACCAACCATACAGCTGACCATCACCAAGCCGTGGGAATAAATCGGTGTGTATTATGGGTACCCCACAATCCAAGAGAACCTTGAGCAATGCCGACGAGCTCTATAGCTGTCTCTCCAAAAGACAAACAAGGCTTAAAAAACAAACAAGGGCCATTTAGGCAAAAAAGCAAAGAAAGAAAAGCAAAAGAAAATGAAAATACGGAAAGGCAACTGCTACACACAGATCCGTGCTTTTATATTGATACCGCCTACAGCGATATGTGACGTATGAATGACTCTGCTCCAACCCTGCTGTCAGAATGAGAAGCCACATCAAGTCAGCCATGTAAACACGTGGCAAGCTGGACATCCCCCAGGAGCTTTATCCCGCGACCCCTGGCCATCCCTAAGATCTGTTGCCTCGGTGACAGGCCGGAGCTGCCTGTAATGAGCAGGCAGAGTGTCATTAGGCCCCAGAGCTGCCTTAAGAAATGTAATTATCTGCCTAAATCGGTCCTGACTGTGTTATTAGTGAAATTGCTATTTATTCTGTGGCAGCGAGGCGGGTATTCACAATCATTTGCTGCTCCTTTTGACTTTGAGTACTTGTTTACCCGTTGGAAAGGGGTGATATGGAGCTGGGGCTGCGTTTCTAGGTATGAGCGGGGGGCCTGGGCGTGCAGTAGCACACAAGAAGGGACTCTCTCTCTGAGATGTCAGGATCTGTAGAAGAGAGACTCCTCCAGGGGCTGAGGCCTTTTGAGTGGAAGAAGGACTCATATTTAGGAGTTGAGGGCTTTAGAGTGGAAGAAGGACTCATCTTTAGAAGTTGAGGGCTTTTGGAGGGAAGAACGACTCATCTTTAGAAGTTGAGGGCTTTTGGAGGGAAGAACGACTCATCTTTAGAAGTTGAGGGTTTTTGGGCGGAAGAAGGACTCATCTTTAGTAGTTGAGGGCTTTTGGAGGGAAGAACGACTCATCTTTAGAAGTTGAGGGCTTTTGGGCGGAAGAAGCACTCATCATTAGTAGTTGAGGGCTTTTGGAGGGAAGAACGACTCATCATTAGGAGTTGAGGGCTTTTGGGTGGAAGAAGGATTCATATTTAGGAGTTGAGAGCTTTTGGAGGGAAGAAAGACTCATCTTTAGGAGTTGAGGGCTTTTGGATGGAAGAAAGACTATTCTGTAGGAGCTGGGGGCTGGTGGGCGGAAGAGGGTCGTCTCTACTATACCTCTGGGTGTCAAAAGAAGGGTACCCGTTTTGCACCAACTGATACAGCAGTCATTGCACCAACAGTTGAGCTTTCAGCTGCAACAATTAAGTCACCAGTGCTCACAATAACACATATCCCAGCCTGTGCACCAGGAACTGCACCAACCACCTACACAAAAAACCTAAAATGAGCCAGTACCGGTGCACATGCCTGTACCTGTGCCTCCACCTGCTGCTCGACCTCTGCACTTCCAATAGCACGTGCTCAACTTCCTGCACAAGAACACCATATAGATCTACACCTGTACTGATGCCTGTGCCTGCATAGGAAGTCAAAGACATGGGCGGGCATGTATATAGAAAGACCAGGAAATGGAGATGTGTCAAAAAACACTGGTAGGCATCGTCGCTAACAAACATGGGCATGGAGAGACAGGTCACTAGGTCACACTCTCTGGAGGAGAGTTTACACAGCCTTCCCCCTGTCCTCAGGAAACGGTGTCAGCACACTCGCAGGAACCACATATGGACCTCCACGAAAGAACAACGTGCTGCATGGCAATACCAGTGGCAGAACTACACAAAGCTACATGACATATAGTCCTCCTCACCATGACACAATACAGACTCCCAGGGGCAGCTTCCATGGACCAGAACCAAGAATTCTCCAGACTCAAACACAACATAGGTCCAAATGGGGCACTCACTCTGAAACACCTCACACATGCTGGGGTCCAGTCCCCATAGCAAACTGGACCTTCCATTCAAAGTCTTTGGCTCAATCAGACTTTCAAATCCTCACTGGGAGGACCAGTCTGGCACTCATAATGTGGGCTCATAAATAAACACATGCAAACTATAGGGAGGTCATGGGACGCTGGCACCCCAGCCTCTTGCACACCAGGTTAGGTGAGTGCTAGAGCCGAGCCTTCGGCACTCAGTGGAGGGCTCCTGCTGTGCCTCTGACAACTCAGTCTTCCTAGAGATTTGAGCTTTTATTGGAATGAGTGTGCACTCACCTCCCATGCCATCACAAACTACAAGCGCAGGTGCAAGGGTGCATGGATCTCTTAAGGTAGGGTGACCAGGCTTCTCGGATTTGCCAGGACATTCCCATTTTTCACCAGCTGTCCCGGCAGATTTCAGGAAATTTAGATCATGTCCCGATTTTTAGAGAGGGTCGACTGAAAACGGTCGGAGGTACTTTTTTATGTTTTACAAAGCAAGGAAAGTTATCAGCTGTTATAAGAAAGCAATGTAATTAACAGTCAACCTACTTGGTTTAAAAATAGCACTTTATATATGTTCTTACTGCCTGTTCTGTAATGTCTCTGCTGTGGAGCCCTGTCATTCGGTGCGCTCGCTTGAGGTAAAATTGTAGTCCTTCTTCTATTTTTGTGAAATGTCAAGGTTTTTGACTTTAAAATTCTGGTCACCCTATCTTAAGGGAATGCTGTGTACTATGGTGGAATCTATAGTCATGTTTGGAAAGGGAGGCGTTTCAGATCCCCATTGGCTCTCTCTGGCTTGACCAGTTATGCCTTGAACAGTGGTTCTTCTATTCTAAATCTTAATCATGCACTTACTTCTCTTCAGCACACTCTCCCTATCTTTTCCTTGGCACCCCTTGTTGACTCCTCTCGTGCCACCCTTCAACCATCTATATACTTTAGCCATCTATATACGCGCATAGAGGCTTCTGGTCAGCTCTCTTCATTCTTTGGTCTGTTGAAGTGTCATCCAATCTTCACTTCTGCCCACTACCACACACAGCATGGGGCTTGCAGTCAACTCACTTCAACCGTTGGCTCCTTTCACTGTAACGGCATGTGGCTCTTGTACATGGACACACCTCCCCAAAAAGTAGTCCATTCATTGTCAGGCTTAGTAGACCAATAACATCTTCTCTTTTAGGTTTCCTTTTATTTTCTTACTTGCAATGGTTCATTTTTTCCTTGCTCCCCCTTTCAACAAAGGCACGTTTACACTTTATTATCTATACACTGTTCTTGTGTTTGCAGAAAAAGAAATACATACTTTTTGCTTCCCTTTTCTCTATCTGCCAGACCATCACATAATAGGGATACCCGCATTACTGCTGTCCTATGTGAGTAAACATTGTGTACAATTTTGATACTATGACCAGACTCCAAATATATTTGCAAAGGCAAAAACTAATCAACAAGACAAAAAAATAAGTATTAAACCAAGCAGACTGCTGGCCTGGAAAAACCACCAACCTGTTGACAATTCTACCGACTTCTGACCAAGTAAATTCCAGCCAACTGTAGATGTACAAATCTAGACTGAAGAAGCAATGGGACATGGGTAGCTACATACATAATGCAGACCATATGAATCACTGGCCCTCATATCATTGCCTCTCGATCAAAAAAATCAATGCGATGCTCACAACATGGCTGACATTTGTTATCGATAGAGGCAATAAGGCCAGGCTGGCTCACATACAGGCGCGGTGCCTGGCGGGAGTAAACATAGAGCGGAAACGCTGTAATCAGGTGAGTTTTGTACAAGGCGGGGAAACCAGGAGACATTATGTGGAAAGGGCCGCGCGCGAGACCGCGCTGCGTGAACGCCAACGACATGCCAGCAGTAAGCCTCTTGGAAACGGAATGTGTTCGATCGTGCAGAGTGCAGCCCTCACTCTTTGTGCGTGGAGGATGGAATCCACGACCATTTACTGAAATGGATAACGGCGCTTTTATGCTCTAATCCGACCGCAAGTGCGGCTGTAAATGCCGTCTGTCGAGGAATGTTCCCCGCCAGCGAGCCGCGCGCGCGACGAGGAATCCCATTATCAGCAGAGCGGGTTGTGAGGCCGATGGAACGAACCGCTTGGCGCTAGTTATGCGCGGCGGACTGGTTATGCGTATGCACAATTTTAGCTGGCATTAGTTATGCACAATATATTCGTTTTGCACAGTATGTTAGTTGGAAAGACTTATACCTTCTTCTTAAATACCCAACGAAGCAGAAGACATGCATCTATTGCTTAAAGAACGTGCGAATTCCGAGTCACTAAAATTGTAGATATTGCAGTCAGGGATTTTTCGACTATTAACTAAAGGGAAATGCAAAGAGAGGCACGTGCAAGTGCACTTTATTTGCAGACTCCGATGGTGCAGAAACTATGCCGTATGAAGTTAACTCTGTTCCCGTCGGACACTTTATTTGCAGCATAGGAATGCAGCATAACGTGGTAAGAACCTTCCTTAGGGCTTGACTATGAGTGTCCCTGAAGGGTAGTTGGCATTTATCGCACATGGTGAAGTCCCCCACCCCAGGATTTTAAATTCATCAGGTATGATACATTGCCAGTATCCTTTTTTTGTGGAATAAAATGCAAATTTTGGTGGTTACTGCACGTTAAGTACCTGGCATTTCCCCCCCCCCCCCTGTTATTTTCCTGCAAGCTTCACTTACTGAGATTTAGCGGACGGTGCTTGGGCAGGGATTGCAATATTCTGTAACAGATGTAATCAGGTTCTTAGGCCTTAATACATCAATTGAGCATAGAAGTCGGCTTATATTATATAACAAATGTGGTTTATTTACAAATATTGGAGTGGGGTAGATTGTTTTAAATTGAAGTGGGGCAGATTGTTTTGGTTTGGAGTGGGGTAGGTTGTTTTGAATTGGAGTGGGGTAGGTTGTTTTGAATTGGAGTGGGGTAGGTTGTTTTGAATTGGAGTTGGGCGAATTGGAGTGGGGAAGATTGGAATGAGGTGGGTTGGGAGGATTGGAATGTAGTGGATTGGATTGGGGTGACTGGTTTGGATTGGAGTGGGGAAGATTTGATTGGTCTGGGGTGGATTGGATTTCATGGGAAAGAATGGTGTGGGGTGAGGCTGGGTCGATTGGTGTGGATCGGAGTGGGGCTTAATGGAGTGGGGTGAATTGGGGTGTACTGCACGATTATATGTTAAAGCATCACTTCAGAAATTACACATAAGAAAGAAACAATGTCTCTTTGCAAAAAGATAATCCTCATCTTTTGAGAACAGTGCCAATGAGCAAAAACAAAAGAAAACATGAGTGCAAAGTGAGAAAAGAAGACATGGCAAAAAAAAAAGAAAGCGAACTATAGAAAATACATCTTTGCAATTTTGTTTGTCCTGCTGCCAGTCACATACCTTCTGTTTGCAGAGCACTTAAAGTTAAAAAGAACAAAACAGTACCCCACTCACGTCGGGAACAGCTAACGGGCAATTAAGTTGAATCAATCAGTGCTGGATCCCTGCTCCACAGAGAGGAACGGAAATGATGTGAAGCCTGCCTTAACGAATTACGAGACTGTAAAGAAGAGTGCCATGCAAGCCAACAAATGGTAAGCAATAGGTGGGCTCCAAGCCCTTTTATGTAGACAATAGTGTCTCACAAGCGAGAAGCATGTGCTGGTGCATGCTGTCGCAGGCTGGTCCCTAAAAAAGGAGCATGATGTGGCCTGCCCTGGCCGCGTTATAGAGTTTTATACACAGATCCGCTGTTGTACGTGTTGTTCACCCCACATGCCCTCCCTCCCTAGTTTTTACCTCCTACTCCGCTTTCCTTACCGCCAGTAATAAAAGGAAGGTGCTTTGACATGGCCAGCGCTGGTCACGTCATAGGGCTTTTTTTCTTTCATCCATGCTGCAGAGCAGCCGAGATGCTGTACAACACAGCTAAAAACCATTGACCAAGCCAATAGCTCTCGTAGGCGAGGCCTATTGGCTTTGACAATGCTTGTTTTACATAAGACATGCATGTGGTACATCTTTCCCTGATTTCCACAGCAACACATCCGGGACTTTGGTTGGCAAATGTGCACTTTTCTCTGATAATCTGTTGGTGTTTAATCATCCAGTGAAGTGCAAATAATATAGAGCCTCGCTATCCGCCCTGGCGCACATTTCTTTGGGTTGCTAAGTGCGGCCCCTGAATTCAATAACGACCAATAAGCTGAGCAGCACTCTGGAGAGCTGTGATTGGCTTGAAAGGCAGAAACTGACACGAGGATTACATCCAACTTTGAAAACAAATTTCCCTATTTAAGACAGGGCTTTGTCTAAAGATTCCAGCTCTCTTTTCCACCTGGGGCAGGTGTGTTTTAGAGCCTACAATGGGTCTAAAGATTATTTCCCTTGCTAATGAAGAAATCCAAATATCATTCACAAAACTGTTCTGGTGAATGACTGAGGAGGCGTTTCCTTGTGTTAGGCGTCCATGGGACGGTAGAAGCCACCTCTGTGGTAGGCATGCTTCTGACTGAAAGAGTCTGCCTGCCTGCCACCACCTTCTTTCTCAATTCAAGCTGGACACTGGCAAGCAAGATCTCCCCCATGGCCTGGAGTGAAGATCATCACTGAAGTATTTATTTAGTACCACTATATGCGGCGCTGAAGCGGTTGCCCGCACTGGTAGCATGTTCGGCTATACAGTGATCTGTGGACGAAGACTCCTGAGGCAGCGATATTGTGTGGTCACCCCGAGGACATCACTGTGCTGCAGGCACTATTTTGAGTGCATCGATGTAGAAGCTGCTGCCGTGTTCCCTTATGGAGCTGTCTCTCTCAACACACATTATCCAATAGGGGAAGATCTCACCGCTTTGATGTCTTGTACGTACCCTGGGTTCTGGTCAAGTATGAATTGTTTCTTGCCTCGACGAGCTACCCATAATAAAGGGACATTTATGGGAGATCTGACCAAGAGCCTGCTAAAAGAATTTCTGTGCTAGCTCTCTCTGAGTCATCTGAGGATTGGGAAGCAGGACCTCGAGGATACCAATGGATTGCGAAGAAGCTGCGGGCCACTGCAAGAATGGACGCTGCTGTTGAATTCCTTGTAGGGGTTTGTAAAGAGCATAAAATTAGATGTTGACAAATTTGGGCTACTAAAACCAATCAGCATTGGCAAAACCAATAGGTCCAACCAATGGGAGAGCTAGTGGCTCTGCCAATAGGGAACGGGATGGTAATAAAAAAGGCACTATGAAGCGTGCAGGGTTGGGGGCTTCATAGCGCTTTTTTTTCTTATGGTAGTTGGGGGACAGAGGAATAAGCAACAGGGACAACAAGGTTATGGGAGGGGAAAAAGCAATATGGCTTGCGGGGAGAATAGGTAACATGGATGGGGGAAATAAGCAACACTGACTGCATTGGGTAGGGATTAAGTAACAAAGACAGGGGTGGGAGGAAAATAAGCAACATGGAAATGGGTGGGCAGGGAAGAAGGAGCATGGACTGGGCATGGGAGGAGAATAAGCCACATGGACAGGGGCGGGAGGGGAAGAAGCAGCATGCAGGGGAGTGTGAGTGGAAGAAATAACACAGAGTGAGGTAAGGGGTACTGATCAACACTGCCAAGGGGGGTGGGAGGGGAAGAAGCAACGTGGACGGAGGGGTGGGAAGGAGCAAAACAGACAAGGACGGCTGGGGAAGGAGAAAGAAAATAAAAAAATAGTACCTCAGTCACAGAACCAGCCGCAGAATGACCCTAATCCATATGAAGCAATCAGTACTTGGTCCATGCTCCATCCGAAAGAAAAGGAAGTGAATCCGGCTTGTGCTGCTCAATTAGAAGGTAGTAAATGAGAGTGGCAGTGAAGCCCATGAATTGTAAGCAATGAGCGGGCTCCAAGTCATGGTTGAATACAATCTCCCTCGGAAGTGAGAGCACACGTGCTAGTGCACGCGCTGATGCACTAGCACGTGTGAAAATGTGTTTTCGTTTTCCTCTTCTATCAAGTGCAATCATCAAAGACATTTGTCGTAGGTCAAACTGACAGCTCCACCATTCTTCCCCATCTTGGTTCCATCAGCATTTGGTACCTATCATTCGTTGCATTTTCTGTGCATAGTTAAAAGGCAGGGCTTTGTCATTATAAAGGGAGAACCTTAGACTGAAAAGGCTGAGTCATTTTAGCAGTAAACAATATGGTAATGCAGTGCTAAGTTGTTTGGTACAATTCATATGCTGTGTTTCTAAGATCTTTCCCCTGACAGAGTTTTTAAACTTTTTTTTATTTCTGAGCTATACGAATAAAAAATAGGGAAGATATTGAGGAGATGCAGAAAGAGTGATATGTCCCAGATCGCACAATTTTGATGACGCAGGGAAAGTAGAAAGTAGATTCAATTACATTTTTCGCCTCTTTCATGGAGGAGCCCAGCACTGATTTCAAATTACTGGTTAACGTTCCCCCTTCGAATACTGGAGGAATAAATACTTGATGGATTCTGTCTCCTCTCAGATTCCCATTTTATTCTTTCCGCATATTCCTCTTTCGTTTTCTTACTACGATTTAACTACTCAGATTTAAATATATCATTTGCACTTTCCTAATGTACTGTAATTAATAACATTGTGATGGTGTTTCGTTGGTGTGTGATAAAGACACTGTATGGAAAGGGCCTGTTTTGGGTGACAGGCTCCGGGGGTGTGTGCTCCGGAGGGCATACGATTGTTCAGACAAGGCATGGCACAGCACATCCCTTCCCAGGCACGGTTTACAGGAGGGATCAGTGTTTGGTATCAATGCCCGAGCAGCAGGGGACTGGCTATTTATAGCTCGGAATCCAAGCAGAGTCCAATTAGCGGCCTTGTAACCAGGCGAGAGAGTAAAAGAGCCTGCATCGCTAATGCACATAGTGGCACTCGAAGCAGAGTGGTGCCAGACGGGCACCAGCTGGTTTAGTAGACACAGCATAGTGAGGAAACACGCGGGAATGTCATGCTATGTACATACCTGGAACAAGGCGAAGCAACGGCTCTCTGAGACTCGCAAAATGCTCTAAGAAAGGCTCAGTGATGCTCTAAGAAAGGCTCGGAGATGCTCTAAGAAAGGCTCGGAGATGCTCTAAGAACGGCTCGGAGATGCTCTCAGAAAGGCTCGGAGATGCTCGAAGAAATGCTCGGAGATGCTCTATGAAAGGCTCGGAGATGCTCTCAGAAAGGCTCGGAGATGCTCTAAGAAAGGCTCAAAGATGCTCTAAGAAAGGCTCAAAGATGCTCTAAGAAAGGCTCAGAGATGCTCTAAGAAAGGCTCAGAGATGCTCTAAGAAAGGCTCAGAGATGCTCTAAGAAAGGCTCGGAGATGCTAAAGGCTCAGAGATGCTCTAAGAAAGGCTCGGAGATGCTAAAGGCTCAGAGATGCTCAAAGAAAGGCTCAGAGATGCTCTAAGAAAGGCTCGGAGATGCTAAAGGCTCAGAGATGCTCAAAGAAAGGCTCAGAGATGCTCAAAGAAAGGCTCAGAGATGCTCTATGAAAGGCTCGGAGATGCTCTAAGAAAGGCTCAGAGATGCTCTAAGAAAGGCTCAGAGATGCTCTAAGAAAGGCTCGGAGATGCTTTAAAAAGGCTCGGAGATGCTCTATGAAAGGCTCGGAGATGCTCTAAGAAAGGCTCAGAGATGCTCTATGGAGCTCTCACAGATGCTCTATGAAAGGCTCAGAGATGCCCTAAGAAAGGCTCAGAGATGCTCTATGGAAGGCTCAGAGATGCTCTATGGAAGGCTCAGAGATGCTCTATGAAAGGCTCAGAGATGCTCTATGAAAGGCTCAGAGATGCTCTATGAAAGGCTCAGAGATGCTCTAAAAAAGGCTCAGAGATGCTCTACGAAAGGCTCGGAGATGCTCTACAAAAGACTCAGCGATGCCCTAAGGAAGGCTTGGAGATGCTCTAAGAAAGGCTCAGAGATTTTAAATTGTTTTTATGGACCCCCTTTTAATACCTATAAATAAATAAAAAAGCATTTAATTTTCCCTTCTACTTAGGGTGGCCAGATCTCGAGACCCAAAGACCGGGACATTTCATAAAAATAGAAGGACTACAGTTTTTCATCCACGGAAAGGCGCAGAAGGACAGCTCTCATCAACATAGGATAACAAAAGATGCATTAAGAAAATAAATAAAATGTAATTTCTTCAACCGGGGCAAGCTGGCACCTTTATTTTTAGTATGTGTCTTTATATTCCTCTTATTTTCCGGTCCTTTCATTACCCTTTGTCTATCTATACACTTTGTCGTGATCATTGAGCATCATTTATCATACCAGCTTTTTCAGCTCGGTTTGTTCAATATGGCTCTTCCTGATTCCGTTTGGCACATTTGGGATTAACCATGTGCTTACTCAGTATCATCTCCTGTTTTTAATTTGTATTACTATCTGCAACTCGTCATAGCATTAATGTTATCATTTACCTTTTATAGGACCGCATTTCTAATATATGCCATCCAGTCAGTCTAGTGTCTAACCTGGCTAGACTTTTTATCATCTTGGACTTTGGTAAGACAGTTTAACGCTCTGCTTTTCTTTCATTCATGGCTATTGTCTGCAAACCTACCACTGGTATGAGGAGGTCTTTGGATTTCCTTCTATTTCACTTCCAGCATTCAGGCGCATCTCTGGCTGGGTCTTTTGCATTGATCTGTATATATCACTTTTATCTTATGCACCGTTCATCTATGGGTATATGAGGCTCACTATTTTTCATTTTTTCATCTTTTCACTTTTCAATTTTTTTATTTCTCTTTTGTCATATCCCTTATTCCTTGCCTTTCACATTACTTTCTGGTGGTCGGCTCTTTGATGCAACTGCATTATTTGTAATGTATTTGTGAAACGTGTGTACATTCAATATTTAAGTTAGTTATTTTTGTATAGTGACACATAGATACAATGTATTTTGTTTTTACAGAAGAAGTATTTTGGAGGTGGCTCTCCTGGGGAAGGCAGTCTATCTGCCGAAACGCGCGTTGAGACATCTTGGAAACCACCCTTCAGATATAGAAATCCATGAGATTTAATGCTGTAATCATCCTCTTTTTCTACGCGTGTCAGACATCTAATGAATTTAGGATGCTGACATTCTATCATACACATCACAATAAGAATTAAAGTATGAAGTATGATTGTTTGGATGAATGATCATAGTTAGAATGTATTACAGCCCATGTTTAGTCATATATATGTTTTTAAAAAAATGTCTATATACCTAAAAAAAAAAACATTGTAATAAATAATTTTGTATTTTTCTATCTCCAGTGTCACTATGTTGATCATTATATGATTGTTTAGATTATGTATGAAGTAGCCTTAGGAACTTCACAGCATTTCTTCAACCAACATCATACCTATTAATAAAATTGCTTACTTATAACAGCTGCTAACTTGCTCAGCTTTAGAATAACCAAAAAAGAGCCTCTCACTGTTTTCAGTCGACCCCCTCTAAAAACCGGGAAAGAGCCAAAATTGCCAAAATCTGCCGGGACAGCTAGTGAAACACCGGGACTGTCCGGGCAAATCCGGGACGTCTAGTCACCCTACTTCTACTTCTTTCGGGCAGACTTCAGTGAACGGAATATTGACTTCTGACAAATGCAATGATCTTAAAGTGACCAGTCCTAATCGCGGCCAGGCAGACTCACCCTTACACTCTTCCAGGGTCGGTAAACTGAGTAACATAAATAGAGTTAAAGCAACATCAGCAAATTAACTAGCTCGGAAACAGGAGAATTTCTGCATGAAGCACTAGAGGAAAAACTAGTTGTTATTATTCCCTTCCTCAATCCTCCAGAACTCTCCCAATCAGGTATAAGTTTCTCCCAGACCTACCAACTCACATGGTGCTGCCATGTTTTGTGTGGTACCAGCCCTCGTCACACAGCCACACAGTGAAGAATCATCATCACAGTTTAACTTCAACAACAGCCGAAAACTACTGCAGAGAGTGGGCTTCCAGCTTGTGTGTGGTCCAGGCTGAGTCCATATGGCGTTGTTCACTTCTCTTGGGCATGGGAGGCAGCCTTCGAAAGCGCTTTTGTGATTTTGGGGAGGGTCGATGTGGCTCTACCACTCATGCAATGCCAATGCGCCAAAGCCCTGCCCCTTTTTCAGGGCCACTAGAATCATCTGGTTCTGCTACTATGGCATTTACCGCATAATTGTGGATCTACTGCATTTGCCAGGTTATCCTTCATCTGCTGCATAATTTGCAGATTTTAACAAAAAATATGTTTCTAGCTCAAACGGATCAAAACTTACTAAAATCTCAACTATGGGCTGCATGTAGGAAGCATTTTTGTGTTTGAAAATGGCCCTATTCTGCTAATCTGAACGTTTGCGACCCCAAAAATGCTTTTTGTGATGTACAAAGCCCACTTTGCAATTCAGTAACTTGTTACCGAATCACAATTTGGGTTTTTCAATTTGGTATTTGGAAGGGCCGTGTTGAGGGAGTCTCTTCCTAATGCTAAATTGGAATGGTATGTATGAATGTTTTGAGCCCAAAATGCGGTTGCAATACATTTGCAATTTACCACCAATTGGTAACCCATGCGCAAAGGGGTCTCCAAGGGACCCCTTCCACTTTGAGAATGGTTGAAAAAAGGGACCACTGCCTACTCTTAAAAAATTAAACTTTTTGTAAATGCATCCTGTTTTCTTTTAAAGAAAAACGCTGCGTTTAAAAAAAAAGATTGCTTTATTTACAAGTAATCACTGACATGGAGGTCTGCTGACCCAAGCAGGGCACCATCCCTGTGATAGCAGCAAATCATGGAGGATCAAAAATTGCAAACCACATCAATAATATTCATGAGTTAGGTCTATTTGTTATTCCCTACAATCGCAAATGAAACTCAAAAGAGTTTCATACATTGGGAACAGCGATTTCCTGACTGCTTCGCCAAAAATTATAATTAGAAAATCGCTATTGCTAACTTTTGTACATCTAGCCCCAGATTTGATGCCACGAAGAGGAAGGCCCCCTACAAAGACAGACTGATCACCTTTCAGTTGCTTTTTGCAGTATTTGAGTGTTACACTGATGCTAAGGAGATGTAACATTTGCACAGTGTCAACGTGTAGAAATGAGAAAAAAAATGAAGTAAGACTATCACAAAATGTGCCATACTCCACAGCAGATTTGACTATTCTTGCTGCATTATTTAGTCAACTTTACCGCATAATTCAATCCTATCCTCTTGCCTAATTCCAGGGGTCTTGCCCTTTTTGTTGGACCCCATCTCTTCGAAGTCTCCTTCTCGAGCTCCTGCTGTGGTGGACTCACGGTGGACTTTATTCCACTGTTGGCAGACCCTTCATCCCATAAGACACTTCACCTGGCCCCTTGCGGTTGGGAGAATGCAGCATCCTGCTTTGCTGATGCTTTTAGTGGACGAGTCGCGCGGTAATATATCACTTCCTCTAACGACTGACCAAATGCCGAATCGTGACCAGTAAAACGTAACGGTCCTTGCATAAATGTCTGTCCAGCAACTCAAGGTAACATTTCACGTTGTCGTACCCCAGCGTTATTTATGTAGAAAACCGTAGCACACTCAACACGTTACCTATGTATGCCTTACAGCCAGGTACTCATATAAACGGGACACTCGTAAATGAAATGCACCTATAAAAGCAAAGCACCCATTAAAGCGAGGCAAGCAGCTGTGAAAGCAAAACATCTACCAAAGAACCTAACTTCACAAGGAACGTGTTGGAATTAAATCATTCTCCACAACCGTCGAGTTACCACGTGCTTCATTCCAGTCAACGTCACCATAGCTTTTTAATCCCTCCCAACTTCCAGACAGGGTCGACTCCTCCATTAAGGTGGAGCAGCGTCGCCCTACTGCTTTCTCACAGTGTGAGAAGCAGAAACATAAAATGGTAAAACTACCATTTTATGTTTCTGCTTCCCGCACTGCGAGAAAGCAGAAGGGTACGCCTGGCTGGGGGGTGGGGGGGGGTGCTGGAGTCCAGGGGAGGAGTGGCTTGCCCACTCTGAGTGCGCTGACTGTTTGGTCGGCCCCAGGGCCGACCAAACCAGTCATGCACTCTGCATTTTTTCCATGTAGGCTGCATACAGCCTACATGAAGAAAATGGCCTCCCCATTGACGCCTGTGGGGTCGGCGTCCCAGCCCATCACAATGCTACCATTGCAGCACTGTGATTGGCTAAGGGAAGGGGAGGGAGGCTGCCTGCTCTGCCTGCTTCCTGTTCAGCAAAACGCGGGACCCTGCCGGGGCTGAGATGGCGCAGAACATTACGTTTACTTTTTTTTGTTTTTCAAATAACTCCCCCCCCCCCTAAACCCCCTACGTGACCCACCCCACCACCCATGAATCATGCCGGCCACGACTTCTGCAAGATATCGACATTCTTAGGCAAGTACCATTAGAGGAATGAAAGGGAGGGAAACAGAGAGGATGGGAATGCACCAAGTGGAGAATGGAACAGCACACTACAATAGAGTAGAGTGCCAGCCCTCGAGAGAGAGATCTCTATTACCGAGCTGATCGAATCGTAGCAGGACCCCTCAGCAGGGTAGAGGTTGTGGCATACCTGATGAGGGAGGGGGTGCGTGCGTGTGTGTATACACATTTACAAGGCTTCACAAAATTGAGTCAGGCCAGACAGAAAAGTAATGCTAAAGGCTTTAGTCCTACTTTTATATCTGGCCTGTTCTAGGTTTCCCTTCTCAAAATCTGGTCACCCTAAAACAGGGCCACTGGAATTATGCTGAAGGGGAACACTGAATTATGCGGCAGGGTGGACTAAATTATGCAGCAAGAAAAGGTAAATTATGTAGCATAATGCAGCATATTTTTTTTTTATAGTAGTGCTACATTATGTCGAATTTTTTTACACATAGATATACTGTCTGGGAAAGATTTCACCTCATTATCAGTTTAACAACCAAATACAGAAATAAGGAACTGATATATGACCAGTTGACCTTTGAGAAGGGTCTTCCCCTGCGTACAAAGACATGTTGCACTTTTTTAGTAACTCTTGATCTGTTTGAGCTAGAAACAATTTGTTTGGTTAAAATCTGTAGATTATGCAGCAGACAATGGATTATGTGGAAAATCCATAATTATGTGAAAAAGCAGTGACCGCAGAATCACATAATTTCAGTGCCAGGTCTGCTTGCACTGAACTGTGCCCTCTCTGCCTGGAAAATGCTCCACTGAGGGCTGATATTGCTTCCTTTACCCAGAGACATACTTCTTTTGACCAAGACTAGAGGTGCCACATGACTGTAGTGTCTTGTAGATATGAATAGCTGGACTCTTGTGCTCCCTGATGGACTACATAGGAAAATGAAGTAATCATTTGGGTGTGTCTGTGTGTGGTTAGTAAAGTTCATGATGCAGTGTGTACAGTTAAAGGTTCCGCTCTGAAGAATAAAGACGGGCACTATAGAGATCTGTGCGTGGTGGAGTCATTTGCATGCTACCAGGCTGAGGAGGATGCTAAAAATGACAGCGAGATAGGGGATCTGTAACCCAAAGTAATGAGAGTGCTCTCCGTGAGAGTTTTCTGAGGTCCAGCAGACTGCTCGTGCATGCCACGTTTGCTTAAGTCGGAGTGAAAGAGGCAATGGTTGGTTTATGTGGAGTCAAAGTGCCACTCCAGCCACTGCAAGACTTTTGAAGAAGTCAAAGGCGCTGCGGAAATTTCAGTCACAATCAGCCCAGAATCTGCTGCTAAGGCTGAAAGAAGAGGTACAGAATCGCAACATAGCACAGAGCCAGCATATATATAGTACGATATCGCTAAAAGCAGCAACATCCAGGTACATAGAAGCACAGATGGCTGCGATAGCCAAGTGCAACAGCGTGCTAAAATCAGAAGCATCCAGGTCCTAAGAAATGTTAAAGGCAGTGACAACCAGGTATAATGCAGAAAATTGAGATTGGTGCTGATCATGCACATGAGAAAAAACAGTCACTCACCACCAATGATGGAAAAGAGGCCATACAACATCAGATCAGCCGCATCAACACAGATGCACGCATGCAGCTGGGGCTGGTAGGAATGGAGCAGGTGCTAAGGGCAGCAGACAGCACTGTAGAGGGCCCTTCTCTCAATGTCAGTGAGGTCCACAACTGGCTATGATGCTGTAGTCTTCTTGAAACTGCCGCTTCCATTTGATACTGCCAAAAAGCACAATAAAAGTACCAGATGGACTGTCTGGATTGAAACATTCTATGATTTCATTGCTACGCTAGAAAAAACAGATGACATAAAGATCATCAAATACCTAAAGCACCTTGCAGGTGATGAACTGAAGGAAGCCATAAAGAAAATAACCCAAGTTGATTAAATATCTTACCGCCAGATTAAGGCAGCATTAGGAATCACTTCAATCCAAAGCCGAATGTCGACTATGAAGGGTACATCTTCAACCACGCCCGACAGCAAGCTGGAGAAACAATGGATGAGTTTGTTGAAAGACTTGAAGCCCTCATCAAGCATTGCAAGTATAATGAATTCAGTGATGAGGAAGCCATCCGTCTCAGAGTCATCAATGGTTGCCTTTTCGACTCATTCGGACGACATATGCTGCGTGAGAAACTTAGTCTAGAGAGAGTGCTCATGGCTGCAAGAGCAGAAGAACATACAGATCAACAAGCTGCTGATGTGGAAGATGGAGCAGCTCAGAGTGAATCAGCATTGAGCATGAAAAGTAAGCAGAGACACAAGGTCGAGGGCCATAAAGTGATGTCTCCAAGGAGAAACATATTGTGTTTCAGTGCGGATTCTCCTTTTTGCATGAAGGCAAATGTCCCAGCACAGGACAAACATGTAAAGGTTGCTGGAAAGAAAAACATTTTGTAACGGTCTGCAAAGCAAAAGAGAAACTGACTACATCACGTCGAGAAGAGAAAATGGGCACAACAAAGTTCATGAACCCCTCTAGCCACGCCCACCAGACAAAGCCACGACACCAAATGAGGCAATTGGAAACTGAACAAGGTCAATCGTCATTGAATTCATCTACCAAAGGTTCTTTAACTTCCTGGTCGAGTGACAGTAAAGAAGATGGATGTGCAATGATGATGTCGACTGGTGAACAACGTGAGTACATGGGTTTGGCTTCAAGCAGAGAAGAGTAAAAGTCAAAGCAAGATTGTCATGTGAAACAACCATGTTCCTTTGGAAATTGTCCCAAAATCACACTAAAGGTGAATGGTTGTTCCATACCTTTTATCATCGAAATTTGTGCATCGATAAAAATCATGCCATTGGAGAAGTACAATGAACTGTCGCCGGTGCCCCGTATCACCCCTTTAACCCCTTCGGTGCTCATGACGGAATGGTTCCGTCATGACCCACGGTTGAGCTGTGCTCATGACGGAACCATTCCGTCATGACCACGCCCGCGCAAGATTCCGCCAGCACAGCGGCGGAATCTGCGCAGCATCGAAGGGGTTAAAGACAATGGTATACATATGGGCTGCCCCACGCCATTGCAAGTTCAAGAATCATTTGTAGCAACCACGTGACACAAGAAGACGAAAGTAGAAGCACCAATCCATGTTCTTCAAAGGTACTTCACCAGGTGCATGTTTACTCAGTTTCAGTACAGCTGCTGACATGAGTCGGATTTTTATCAACTACAACATGGATGCACATGCAGACATAGTAAGTCAGTTTCCACCACTGTTTCATGGACTAGGAAAGCTTTAGAACATGAAAGTGCAATTCATATCAATGAGGACATTCGTCCTGTAGCTCAACGACAGAGTTATACTGCTTTTTACTTGAGGGAAGCAGTTGAGAAAGAACTGGAAACACTGTTAAAGCATGATATCATTGATTGCTGTACTGGACCAACACCATGAGTTTCACCCATAGTGGTAGTGCCCAGAAAAAAAAGTTGAGGTGCCGTGCCCATCTGTGTCGGCATGTGCCCAGCTAACAAGAAAATTGGCAGAGAACGACATCAATGTCCGGACATTGCAGACATGATTACACAGCTGGATGGTGCCAAAGTCTTTTCTCGTCTTGATCTGATCAAGTGGTGTCATCAACTCGAACTCGAGGAAAACTGTAGGCACATGAATACTTTTTCGACCCACATTGGTTTGTTCAGATATTAAAGACTACGTTTTGAGGTGTCGTCAGCCGCAGAACTTTTTCAGGAAATCATTTTCCGCATAATACAGCCTGTCACACATACTTTTAATTATAGTGATGATATAATGAGATTTGTGACTACTCGAAAGGAGAATGACAAAGTCCTTACACAAGTATGCCACTTGCTGGCTGACGCCGGTCACACTTTAAATGCAGAAAAGTGTAAGTTTAACAAAATAAAACTCCAAATACTTTGGGCATATTTTCTCTGAAAAAGGGAGGTCACCAGATCCGGCTCAAGTACAACTCTTATAGTCCACTACTCTACCACATGATTTGACCCTGCTATGATCCTTCCTTGGCATGGTCAGTTACTGTTCCAGGTACATTCGTGATTTTGCCACAGTCAGTGCCCCTTTGAGAGACTTGACAAAAAGGAACGCTGTGTTCGAGTGGTCACCTGATTGTGATATACGCTTTAAGAAAATTAAACATGCAATTGAGAATGCAACAGAAATGGCCTATTTTGTTCTAAAACTTCATACTGAGATTGCAGTAGATGCCAACCCAGTGGATTTGGGTGTGATCCATGCCAAGCACAGTGGACACAACAACACACAAAGGCACATTGCGGCTTATGCAGGCAGGAGTCTGTCACTGACCGAACGTCCTTTTTACCAATCTGAGAAAGAAAGTCTAGCTGTAGTGTGGGCTTGTGAACATTTCTATATGTTTTTCTTTGGAAATCACTTCCCCCTTGTTACTGACCACCAGGCATTGGTCACCATTTCTGGGAATCCATAGGCCAAGATGCCCCCTCATATCGAAAGGTGGGAGTTGAGGAGTATGATTACACTATTGTGTATAGGCCAGGGAAATATCATAATCTTGCTGACTACTTTTTATGAGTGTCAGTGCAGTTTCATAGTACAACGTCTAAAGCAGCTGAGGCATATGTTATCTTTAGAGTCAAGTTAAGCATACCTGCAGCTCTTTTGGTGGAACAAATTCTTGCTGCTACAAATACAGATTGAGATCTGTATGTTCTCAAATACATTGTTGCCCAGCAATCCTGGAAGAAACACACTCAACTTCTTATGGCTGACTTTAAATACCAAAAATTCAAAAAATGTGAGTGAGGCACTCTCTGTCACTCAAGAAGGCATTATACTAAGAGGTACTAGAATTGTCATTCCAGAGAGTCTGTGACAACAAGTCATTGAACTAGCCCCTGGGGGTCATCGGGGCATTGTCGCCACCTAGAGAGATCTCTGAAACCGAGTGTGGTTTCCTGGCCTTGATGAAAGCGTTCAAAGAGAATTAAATGCCTGTCATGTGTGTAACTGCTTGCCTCCCAAAACAACGCAGCATTCATTAGTTGTGTCTGACCTTCCGAAGCAGGTGTGGGAGAGGTTTGCAGTTGATTTCTTTGGACCCCTTAACAAAGGACATCACCTAATGGAAATTGTTGATGAGAACTCATGATTTCCCCTTGTGAAAGACCTGTCGTCTACAACACAAATAAATTCATTAGGAGATGAAATTACAATTTTGCAACATGGGGTGCCCCATCCATTCTCAAGTCCGACAATGGCCCACCGTTCAACAGCTAAGAGTCTTAAGATTTTCTCACCAACATGAATGATAAACATCAGAAAGTACCACTCTCTGACCATAGGCCAATGGTGTTGTCGAACGCTTCATGGCCACACTAAGGAGAGTAGTTCAGTGTGCTGTGCCAGAAGGATGTGATCTCAAATCGGCTCTATGTTCATCTTTTGATGCTTATGGATCAACTCCCCATTCTACTACAGGTGATAGCCCTCCGACTTTGATGTTTTGGAGAACCATCAGAACCAAATGGCTGCATTCGACAAGAACTGTACAACCGATTCCTTGCACAAGTCTAGAATGAAGACCTATGCTGATAAACAACAATGTGCTTGAGACACAATTTTCAAGGAAGGAGACTGGGCCATGGTAAAGAAAAATGGAAAGGCCCATCTGATGCCTCATCTGAAGCTGAACCCTGAAGGTTGTGATGAGCAAAAAAACATATGGTGACTGCTCAACGTCTAGGAAAGTCCATCACAAGAGATTTGTCAAACTTCAAGCACCTACCTCGATGTTTGTCGGCTCCAGCTGTCAGAAGTGAGACCTGCCCATCAGAAAGTCTGGAGAGCTCACCTTCTACGCATATCTCTGCATCCCTGGTGCCTGAGGCAGGCCCCGCTCCTCCACTCAATGAACATCACGTGACTAGGTCTGGAAGAGTGGGTTAAGCACTTTGATGACCCATTGAGGAACTATGATCTATATATGTAATATTTGTACTTTTTTATTTAACAGAGGGGAAATGTAGTGTTTTGTGGATATGAATAGTGGGACCCTTCTGGTTTGTGACGCAGTGTGTACAGTTAACCGCTGCACTCTGAAGCATGTGTGGTGTAGTCATTTGCATGCTACCCGGCTGGGGAGGACACTACAAAGATATATTGAAAGCTCTCCAGTTTGAGGATCTGACTGAGCAGAGGTGTAATTACATCTGTGTTGGGGTGGGAGGTACAGGCCAGGCATGTGGGGGCATGAACAGTATATCACCACAGAGTAGAAGGAATACAAAACACATATTTCTCAGTCGTGAAGAGCAGTGCATGAAATGGACATTTATGCACCACTTCAGGTGCCTACTTCCTATTTTTTTTATTTTTTTTTATTTTGAAGGTCTAATATAGCGCGAACATGACCCTTGCGTGTATCAGAGCGCTTTACAAGAGTTGTGCGTAGGGAACAAAAGGAACATATGAAAACATAGGTAAGAATTGAAATACAGGTCTTAGTTGCGTGGATGCAAATGTACAAGACTTGACATAGGTCTAGAGTAGGAACAAAGGGAATGTATGAATACATAGTTAAAAACTTGAGATACAGTTCTCAGGTGCGTAGATACAAGTGTACAAGACTTGACATACAGATCTCAGTTGCGTAGATTCAAATGTACCAAGATTCATGAGAATTTCTTTTAAAAGTAGGGATTTTACTTCTTTTTTAAAAGAGATGAGAGAAGGATTCCGTCTAGTTTCAGGGGGCAGTGCATTCCAAATCCTAGGAGAGATTCCAGAGAAGGCACGGTTGTAAGTTTTCTTTTTGGTAAAGCGTTGTGGTTTCAGAAGAAGATTTCTGGTACTTCTAGAGGATCTGTTTCCACAAGATAGCACCAGTTTTTGGGCCAGGTCTCTCGGGTATTGTGATGTATGGCTTTGTATGTCATGCAGGCAATTTTTTATGAATTCTGGCTTTGAAAGGAAGCCAGTGAAGAGTTTTGAGTCAGGGGTAATATGAGAATTTCTTTTTGAGCCCATGATTAGCCTAGCCGCTGAGTTGAGCGAAGCTCTTAGAGGGGCCGTTGATGATCTGGGAAGACCGCTTAGTGTTGCACTGCCATAGTCAAGTCTTGGGATTACTAATGCTTTACCAGCCAGTTTGAAGTCAGTTGTGGGAAGGAATGGTTTCAGTTTTCTCAGGCTGTTGATCTGGATATTTGCGCCTTTTGTTGCAGCACTGATATGTTTCTGCATGTTAAGATTTCTATCCAGTATTAGACCTAGCGATTTTGCTGAGTCAACAATATGAGGTTGGCAATTGAGCGCTGTGAGTTGTTTAATCCATTCTTCGATACTGTTAGTTTTGTTGGGGGTCGATTATGAGGAATTCAGTCTTGAGGGTGTTTAGTTTCAAGTGGTTGTTCGCCAGCCAGGTCTGGGTTTTTTCCAGAGTTGAATTGAGTGCTGTGATATTGTCCAGAGAGGTGATCTTTAAGTATAGTTGGGTGTCATCAGCATACATATGATAATGGATGTTTGAGGAGCTGAGAATTTCAGTCAGGGGATCCATGAAAAGGTTGAAGAGTGTAGGTGAGAGGGACGATCCCTGTGGAACTCCTAGAGTGACTGGTACGGCCGTAGATAGGGATTGATTAACCTTAAATCTTTGGGATCTATTTTGGAGGAAAGAGGTGATCCAATTTAGGACTGATCCTGATAGGCCCATTCTAACTCTTAGAAGGTCTAGAAGATTATCATGTTTGACGGTGTCGAACGCCGAGGAGAGATCAAGAAGAATTAGTAGACAGGCTTTGTTTTGGTTAAGGATTTTTAGTGCGTCATCTATTATGTGAGTCATGGCCGATTCCGTACTGTGCCCTGCACGAAAGCCAGATTGGAATTGGTTGAGCAGGTTGAAATGGTCAATGTGGTTACCCAGTTGGCTATTGGCATATTTTTCGAGGAGTTTGACCAGAGATGGAATGTTAGAGATAGGGTGGTAGTTATTCAAGTCAGTGTGGTCTGCCGTTAGTTTCTTTAGGATGGGTGATACCTGGCCAGATTTAAGGCTTTTAGGAATGACTCCTTGAAGCAGTGTAAGTGTTGATGATCGTGGTCCATAGAGGCAGAACCAGCGGTATGAACTCTTTTAGATAATTGGCAGGAAGAGGATCGATAAAGTGGTTAGAGGGTTTGAGTGATGTGATTATTTTTAGTATTGCATCTTCTGTGTAGAGGTTGAAGGAGGTCCATTTTGCATTATTTTTTAGGGTGAACTTTGGAGGGATCGGGCAGGGAGAGGTTAGAGGAGGAGGAGGGGTGCCCTTTTTGAGTTGCTAGGGCCTTAAGCAGGTCCGTTTTTAAGTTTTCTGTCATCTCAGTAAAGAAGGAAGCAAAGTTTCCCAGCTGGGTTGAGAGCTGGGATCAGCGTGTGCGGTAAGCCTTTAGATTGTGCTTTAAAGGCTTGTTTGAGTAGTGATGCCATCTACGTATTTCATGTTTTATTGTGTTGTGCTGGCAAGCTAAAAGCTCTTTCTATTGTGGCAGCAGACTGCTAGATATATGGTCTGGGTCGTGCTATTCTACCTACTTGCCAACCCCTGAAAACCCCAGAGCGAAACGGGCTATATTAAAAAACCTATATCCTTTGTGCAACAAATGCATCACAAGCGCAAGCTACAGCCCAAAGGAAAAGTTCCGCTTCTTGGCTGTCAGAAAGGTATTATAGACAGAGATCTTGTGAGGTGAAAGTCCACTCCTGGACACCCTGGACTACGCAAGTGGTAGGACTAGGTCATGGGCTGCTCCTAGGGCTGATGGGCCCAGTCCAGCCAGAAGCCCACACATCTAAGGGTATGTGGTAACCCCGTGTTCTCCGTCCATCTTTTTATTTGAGTTGGGGCATGCATGTACATATATCTACTGGAAAGAGGCTGATAGAGGGCTGTAAGGGTGACAGAACTGTACCATCCCAGCCGTTTTATTTTTCCTTCTAAGCGCCCCTCTCTTTTGGAGTTTAGCAACTGTTTGTGGGTCTATTGACCCTGAGAGACCCCTCAAACTTCAAATTTGCTGCTTCTCAGTAACACCCTTGGGGTGCCCTGAACTGTAGAAGCCCTCCAATGGACTGTCCAGAATGTAGTGTGGAGTGGACAGTTGACCCAACCCAACTAGGTGCAGCTCCTTGCCGGTGGCAGCATTTATAGACATTTGTGGAACAACAGCTGCACACAAGTTTGATGACTAATGGCCTCTCTTTCTAAATATAGTGCAGTGGCCAGAGGCGGATACAGACCCCTTTTCCTTTGCTATTTTGTTGGGTATAAAATGCTTGCAATATGTAGCCCATTGGTTCTGCAGTAATGATGGACAACTTCAGAACATGTGCGCATGAGAGATGTTTTGCCAGATCAGGGAGTACTTGAGTGAGCCATAGTGAGCCCTTGGTGCTGTGGGCTTCCATACCATTGTCCCAGTGGGTCAAACTGCAGGCTGCCCCCTTCAGAACGAAGAATGATTACCCCTGAACGTGGAGCCACTAACTGTCAGCATCTAGGGTGGCCATCTTGCAAGATATCCGCATTTTAATGGACCAACAGAAACCCAACCCTATATGAAAGACAGCCATGCCTTCCTGGACCCAGAAACACTTCACATTTCACTTGTAAAGGTGTTGTGTATCACCAAGAAAACCTTTGACCAAACCTGGCTGCTTGCTTATATGAAGGGATGTGTGAGGCAGTGGGTGGATTCAGGCTATATCACGAGAAACAGCCTTTACAAAGAGGTTTTTACCACGTTGTACCTTTACCACACATTTTTTTACCACAAATGTTTTTAGAATGCAAATGCTTTTACAACGTATGCCTTTAATACGCATTTAATGTAAGTTCTGGGGTGTGGGGGGGGTCTCCCCCCACAAATACACTATATATAATATATATATATATAATGTGTTCTAAAGGCATATCTTGTAAAAGCATATGCGATCTAAAAAAAATGTGGGGTGAAAAAATGCGTGGTAAAGGCATGCAGAGTATTTCCCTGCATTGTTCCATCATCCAACCCTATGTCACAACTGAATCATTGCCCCCAAAGTGATAAACTAAGCCATTTATTATTTTCTACCAGCAGCATTTCCAAATCGGGATTTTTTCACAAACCCACAGTGTGGTGAAAGGGCATGCTCCTGTGTTTACCGCACAAGCAACTGGGTCAGAAGATCACTTCCGTTTACGTCATTTGACACCCAGTGTGACTTTAGACAAATTAATATCTCACCTTTCCTAGACCCACATAAGATCGCGGTTGTCACGGGTCCTTTAAGAAATACGGTAATATCTTTAAATAGAAACGGAGCACAGATGCATTAATGTGTGAAGCAGGTGTGAGACCGCCTGGCAAAACACATTGAACTGAGCCATCAGTAAAAACCGACGAGGGACCTGCTGACGCCGCACAGTGTCCATTCAGGAAAGCTCAGAGTGAGGCCATTTGACGGTGTACACATTGCACTGTCTCGTCAGCCTAGTGTCAGACCACATGAAGCCAACACACTGCACTTGTAAAGCGGAGAAGCCATTGGCTGAAATATGGCCCACGTGTCTATGACCGAAATTCACCAAGCAGGGCTCTGATTATAATTAGGGCTCCCGGTTTTATGGTGTTTATTTCCGTCTATATTTATCAATATTTTTTTGCCATCTTATTGGCAGTTATCCATAGGTATATAGTGTTTTGGGAAGTAATGGAGTTGTAAAATGGTATATTTACATATTTAGTTAACTGATAAACATGCACTTAAACTATGATGTCTTGCGTTTTAGAAACTTAAGCAGCAAATATAACAAAACACTACACCCACAGATAAATATTAGCATAATATGCAAATATATGTTACCAAATGCCTACATTTAAGGAAATCTCGTCCTGCTTTTTAACTCCCCATGCTGTCTCTCTGCTCAGCGGTCGACCTGAAATTCATAAAGGACGGCGTTGTGAGTATCTCACAAAACAACAACTTTTTGTTTTTTTCTGCTTTTAAAAATAAATACAGACAGTAAGCACATTGTTTTCTGTCTGTATTTATCTGTAAAAATCTGTAAAAACTGAAAACGGGAGCCTTAATTGTATTATACAGACAGGGCTATTATTTAAGTTCACCTGGCAGGGCTCTGATTGTAACATACAGACAGGGCTAGGAGTGAAGCTCACCAGGCAGCGCTCTGATTGTAATATACAGACAGGGCTAGGAGTGAAGCTCACCAGGCAGCGCTCTGATTGTAATATACAGACAGGGCTAGGAGTGAAGCTCACCAGGCAGGGCTCTGATTGTAATATACAGACAGGGCTAGGAGTGAACAGGGCTAGGAGTGAAGCTCACCAGGCAGGGCTCTGCTTCTAATATACAGACAGGGTTAGGATTGAAGCTCACCAGGCAGGGCTCTGATTGTAATATACAGACAGGGCTAGGAGTGAAGCTCACCAGGCAGGGCTCTGATTGTAATATACAGACAGGGCTAGTAGTGAGGCTCACCGGGCAGGGCTCTGATTGTAATATACAGTCAGGGCTAGGACTTAAGCTCACCAGTCAGGGCTCTGATTGTAATATACAGACAGGGCTAGGAGTGAAGGTCACCAGTCAGGGCTCTGATTGTAATATACAGACAGGGCTAGGAGTGAAGCTCACCAGGCAGGGCTCTAATTGTAATATACAGTCAGGGCTAGGACTTAAGCTCACCAGTCAGGGCTCTGATTGTAATATACAGACAGGGCTAGGAGTGAAGCTCACCAGGCAGGGCTCTGATTGTAATATACAGTCAGTGCTAGGACTTAAGCTCACCAGTCAGGGCTCTGATTGTAATATACAGGCAGGGCTAGGAGTGAAGCTCACCAGGCAGGGCTCTGATTGTAATATACAGTCAGGGCTAGGACTTAAGCTCACCAGTCAGGGCTCTGATTGTAATATACAGTCAGGGCTATGACTGAAATTCACCAGGCAGGGCTCTGATTGTAATATACAGACAGGGCTAGGAGTGAAGCTCACCAGGCAGGGTTCTGATTGTAATATACAGACAGGGCTAGGAGTGAAGCTCACCAGGCAGCGCTCTGATTGTAATATACAGACAGGGCTAGGAGTGAAGCTCACCAGGCAGGGCTCTGATTGTAATATACAGACAGGGCTAGGAGTGAACAGGGCTAGGAGTGAAGCTCACCAGGCAGGGCTCTGCTTCTAATATACAGACAGGGTTAGGATTGAAGCTCACCAGGCAGGGCTCTGATTGTAATATACAGACAGGGCTAGGAGTGAAGCTCACCAGGCAGGGCTCTGATTGTAATATACAGACAGGGCTAGGAGTGAACAGGGCTAGGAGTGAAGCTCACCAGGCAGGGCTCTGCTTCTAATATACAGACAGGGTTAGGATTGAAGCTCACCAGGCAGGGCTCTGATTGTAATATACAGACAGGGCTAGGAGTGAAGCTCACCAGGCAGGGCTCTGATTGTAATATACAGACAGGGCTAGTAGTGAGGCTCACCGGGTAGGGCTCTGATTGTAATATACAGTCAGGGCTAGGACTTAAGCTCACCAGTCAGGGCTCTGATTGTAATATACAGACAGGGCTAGGAGTGAAGGTCACCAGTCAGGGCTCTGATTGTAATATACAGACAGGGCTAGGAGTGAAGCTCACCAGGCAGGGCTCTGATTGTAATATACAGTCAGGGCTAGGACTTAAGCTCACCAGACAGGGCTAGGAGTGAAGCTCACCAGGCAGGGCTCTGATTGTAATATACAGTCAGTGCTAGGACTTAAGCTCACCAGTCAGGGCTCTGATTGTAATATACAGGCAGGGCTAGGAGTGAAGCTCACCAGGCAGGGCTCTGATTGTAATATACAGTCAGGGCTAGGACTTAAGCTCACCAGTCAGGGCTCTGATTGTAATATACAGTCAGGGCTATGACTGAAATTCACCAGGCAGGGCTCTGATTGTAATATACAGACAGGGCTAGGAGTGAAGCTCACCAGGCAGGGTTCTGATTGTAATATACAGACAGGGCTAGGAGTGAAGCTCACCAGGCAGCGCTCTGCTTCTAATATACGGACAGGGCTAGGAGTGAAGCTCACCAGGCAGCGCTCTGATTGTAATATACAGACAGGGCTAGGAGTGAAGCTCACCAGGCAGCGCTCTGATTGTAATATACAGACAGGGCTAGGAGTGAAGCTCACCAGGCAGCGCTCTGCTTCTAATATACAGACAGGGCTAGGAGTGAAGCTCACCAGGCAGCGCTCTGATTGTAATATACAGACAGGGCTAGGAGTGAAGCTCACCGGGCAGGGCTCTGATTGCAATATACAGTCAGGGCTAGGAGTGAAGCTCACCAGGCAGGGCTCTGATTGTAATATACAGACAGGGCTAGTAGTGAGGCTCACCGGGCAGGGCTCTGATTGTAATATACAGTCAGGGCTAGGACTTAAGCTCACCAGTCAGGGCTCTGATTGTAATATACAGACAGGGCTAGGAGTGAAGGTCACCAGTCAGGGCTCTGATTGTAATATACAGACAGGGCTAGGAGTGAAGCTCACCAGGCAGGGCTCTGATTGTAATATACAGTCAGGGCTAGGACTTGAGCTCACCAGTCAGGGCTCTGATTGTAATATACAGACAGGGCTAGGAGTGAAGCTCACCAGGCAGGGCTCTGATTGTAATATACAGTCAGTGCTAGGACTTAAGCTCACCAGTCAGGGCTCTGATTGTAATATACAGGCAGGGCTAGGAGTGAAGCTCACCAGGCAGGGCTCTGATTGTAATATACAGTCAGGGCTAGGACTTAAGCTCACCAGTCAGGGCTCTGATTGTAATATACAGTCAGGGCTATGACTGAAATTCACCAGGCAGGGCTCTGATTGTAATATACAGACAGGGCTAGGAGTGAAGCTCACCAGGCAGGGTTCTGATTGTAATATACAGACAGGGCTAGGAGTGAAGCTCACCAGGCAGGGCTCTGATTGTAATATACAGTCAGGGCTAGGACTTAAGCTCACCAGTCAGGGCTCTGATTGTAATAGACAGTCAGGGCTATGACTGAAGTTCACCAGGCAGGGCTCTGGTTGTAATAGACAGTCAGGGCTATGACTGAAGTTCACCGGGCAGGGCTCTGGTTGTAATACACATACATACATGGCCATGATTGTAATGCACAGACAGGCCATTGGCTGAACTTCAGCAGGCAGGGCCCTGATTATAATCTACAGACAGGGATCTGACTGAAGTTCACCAAGATGGGCATGAGTGCAATATACAGATGAGCCTATGACTGAAGTACATTAGAGAAGACTGTGATTGTAATGTATGGACAGTATATTATAATAGAAGTATAACGAGGCTGACAAAGCTGTCGTCTAACAGTGCCAGACAGGGTATAGCTGTAACATGCAGACACGACTACAACTGAAGTTAAGAGGTAAGGCTATGACACAGACAGGGCTGTGACTGAGGTGAGAGGGCTTTGATTGCAATGTACAGAGGCAGGTTTATGACTGACATTTACCAGACAAGACTATGAGCACAATAGGCAGACACGGCTATGAGATATGAGATAAAGTACCCTCTTCTGTTATAACCGTAGTGCAAGTCACTGAGGTGTTCCATGACCATACAGAGTAACAAGGCCAAAAGGTTGTGTTTCTTTATAAGACTCCAGAAATATCACCATGATAGGGTTCTAAGATCTAATCACCAGAATCTGCTCAGGATTCCTCGGTTCTCTAAGGCCAGGTTAGGCGGTCGAGCTTTCTCAGTGAGAACTGCATCACTTTGGAATTCTATGCCTGTCCATCTTCATAAATTAGAATCAGAACTGGCATTTAGGAAATTGCTGAAAACCTGGCTCTTCAGCCTCCCGTAGTTCTCCCCTTTTTCTCACTGCCGAATCTGCTTATAGCGCCGGGACACCTCCGTTGGAGGTAGCCATGCGCTATATAAATATCTTTTTATTTTTATTTATAAGGTCATGAAATTCCAAGGTGCCTGATAATATCATTTTAACATATGCAGGGTGTATTTTATTGCTTATAATACATGGTCACACCATCACCCTTTCTGCAAACTTCTTATATCCTTGGTGTCTTGCTGATTCATATAGAAGAGACATTGTAGTTGCAGACATAAGGAATAAAAACATACCTTAGTGTGGAATTAAACATACCAAAATAAGTTTGTAATTTGTTACAAAAAACATATTAGAATTAGTTTAATGTGAGTCAGATTAAAATAAATGTTGCAGTTTACAATGAATACTGGCATGCAGATAGATTATTTCTTACCTAGAAGTATTGTGTGCAAAAATAAACATGTTGCAAAGAGTCTCTCCTTTCTGCAGAGCAGTGCTCATTTTAGAAATGAATATCAAAAGCAACAACATGCCAGTTCTCATTTTTGTTGTTTAAACTACATCTGTAATAATGCTCCGTGACCTGCTTTCACCTTAGCAGCTGGCTCTGGCAGCAGGCATTACGATGTGACAACTCAACTGCACTAAATCATTACAGTTGAGCAGCTGCATCATTTTCTTATTACAGGTGTCTAGATATGTCACAACTCAAAGGTCTATATATTATAAAAGAGCAGCAGACAGGGATGTGAGTGACGTTTACTAGAAAGGGCTATGAGCACAATATGAAACAGGGATGTTATTGAAGTATTCCTAGTCAGAGTGGGCAATGGCTGGAATATACTAGACAGAGCCATGGCTGCTATCTTGAGAAAGGGATACAGCTGAAGCACAGTAGACGAGCCTGTGATTGCGATGTATAAATGTACGGAGACTGGTGTATGGTAGAAGTACAACTAGATGGATAGAACTCTGATCAAACTATAACATACAAGCAGGTATGGCTGGTACAGGCAAACGCGGTGATGTTAGGGGGGAGTCCACAGAAGTCGCAATAGGGGGAAGAAAAAAAAATTAAAACCACTTAACTTGCGCTCGCCACATCGCCGACTCAGCGATGCAGCAAGCGTAAGGGAAGTGTTTTTCTTTATTTATTTTCCCTATTCCGTCGTCGGTTGACTTCCTGCCCCGCCCATCCCACCACCCCAGCACTCTTACCTGCACCGGCCGCGCCTGCATACAAGGTATGATTGATACATGTAAACATGGCTGCAATTCACATCTGCCATCTAAGGGCATGTCCACACTGAGCAGACAGGGATATGATTGAAGTGCTCCTGATCAAAGAGGACAATGGTTGCGAGATACTGAATAGAGCTGTGATTGCAACGCACAGAGACAGCACGATGATTGAACTACAAGGCAGCGCTGTGACCACGACAGACAGACAGAGCGATGATTGAACTACAAGGCAGCGCTGTGACCACGACAGACAGACAGAGCGATGATTGAACATCACCAGGCAGAGCTGTGACCACGACACACAGACAGAGCGATGATTGAACATCACCAGACAGCGCTGTGACCACGACAGACAGACAGAGCGATGATTGAACATCACCAGACAGCGCTGTGACCACGACAGACAGACAGAGCGATGATTGAACATCACCAGGCAGAGCTGTGACCACGACACACAGACAGAGCGATGATTGAACATCACCAGACAGCGCTGTGACCACGACAGACAGACAGAGCGATGATTGAACATCACCAGACAGCGCTGTGACCACGACAGACAGACAGAGCGATGATTGAACATCACCAGACAGAGCTGTGACCACGACAGACAGACAGAGCGATGATTGAACATCACCAGACAGCGCTGTGACCACGACAGACAGACAGAGCGATGATTGAACATTACCAGGCAGTGCTGTGACCACGACAGACAGACAGAGCGATGATTGAACATTACCAGACAGAGCTGTGACCACGACAGACAGACAGAGCGATGATTGAACATCACCAGACAGAGCTGTGACCACGACAGACAGACAGAGCGATGATTGAACATTACCAGACAGAGCTGTGACCACGACAGACAGACAGAGCGATGATTGAACATTACCAGACAGCGCTGTGACCACGACAGACAGACAGAGCGATGATTGAACATCACCAGACAGCGCTGTGACCACGACAGACAGACAGAGCGATGATTGAACATCACCAGACAGCGCTGTGACCACGACAGACAGACAGAGCGATGATTGAACATTACCAGACAGAGCTGTGACCACGACAGACAGACAGAGCGATGATTGAACATCACCAGACAGAGCTGTGACCACGACAGACAGACAGAGCGATGATTGAACATCACCAGACAGAGCTGTGACCACGACAGACAGACAGAGCGATGATTGAACATTACCAGACAGCGCTGTGACCACGACAGACAGACAGAGCGATGATTGAACATTACCAGACAGCGCTGTGACCACGACAGACAGACAGAGCGATGATTGAACATCACCAGACAGCGCTGTGACCACGACAGACAGACAGAGCGATGATTGAACATCACCAGACAGCGCTGTGACCACGACAGACAGACAGAGCGATGATTGAACATTACCAGACAGCGCTGTGACCACGACAGACAGACAGAGCGATGATTGAACATTACCAGACAGCGCTGTGACCACGACAGACAGACAGAGCGATGATTGAACATCACCAGACAGCGCTGTGACCACGACAGACAGACAGAGCGATGATTGAACATCACCAGACAGCGCTGTGACCACGACAGACAGACAGAGCGATGATTGAACATTACCAGACAGCGCTGTGACCACGACAGACAGACAGAGCGATGATTGAACATCACCAGACAGCGCTGTGACCACGACAGACAGACAGAGCGATGATTGAACATTACCAGACAGCGCTGTGACCACGACAGACAGACAGAGCGATGATTGAACATTACCAGACAGAGCTGTGACCACGACAGACAGACAGAGCGATGATTGAACATCACCAGACAGCGCTGTGACCACGACAGACAGACAGAGCGATGATTGAACATCACCAGACAGAGCTGTGACCACGACAGACAGACAGAGCGATGATTGAACATTACCAGACAGAGCTGTGACCACGACAGACAGACAGAGCGATGATTGAACATTACCAGGCAGTGCTGTGACCACGACAGACAGACAGAGCGATGATTGAACATTACCAGACAGCGCTGTGACCACGACAGACAGACAGAGCGATGATTGAACATCACCAGACAGCGCTGTGACCACGACAGACAGACAGAGCGATGATTGAACATCACCAGACAGCGCTGTGACCACGACAGACAGACAGAGCGATGATTGAACATTACCAGGCAGCGCTGTGACCACGACAGACAGACAGAGCGATGATTGAACATTACCAGACAGCGCTGTGACCACGACAGACAGACAGAGCGATGATTGAACATCACCAGACAGCGCTGTGACCACGACAGACAGACAGAGCGATGATTGAACATTACCAGACAGCGCTGTGACCACGACAGACAGACAGAGCGATGATTGAACATTACCAGACAGAGCTGTGACCACGACAGACAGACAGAGCGATGATTGAACATCACCAGACAGCGCTGTGACCACGACAGACAGACAGAGCGATGATTGAACATCACCAGACAGAGCTGTGACCACGACAGACAGACAGAGCGATGATTGAACATTACCAGACAGAGCTGTGACCACGACAGACAGACAGAGCGATGATTGAACATCACCAGACAGCGCTGTGACCACGACAGACAGACAGAGCGATGATTGAACATTACCAGACAGAGCTGTGACCACGACAGACAGACAGAGCGATGATTGAACATTACCAGGCAGTGCTGTGACCACGACAGACAGACAGAGCGATGATTGAACTATACCAGGCAGCGCTGTGACCACGACACACAGACAGCGCGATGATTGAACTATACCAGGCAGCGCTGTGACCACGACACACAGACAGCGCGATGATTGAACTTTGCCAGGCAGCGTTGTGACCACGACAGACAGAGCGATGATTGAACTATACCAGGCAGCGCTGTGACCACGACACAAAAACAAAGCTAAGATTGAACTTTACCAGACAGCTCTGTGACCATGACACACAGACGCAACGCTGTGACAATGACACACAGACAGCATGATGATTGTTCTTTACCAGGCAGCGCTGTGACCACGACACACAGACAGAGCTTAGATTGAACTTTACCAAATAGCACTGTGAACACAACACATCGACAATTCTATGACTGAACTTTACCAAACAGAGAACCACAACACACAGAAACGGCTATGATTGAAGTTTACCAGACAGGGCTATGACCAGCGGCGGCTCCTCCTCAATGGCGGAGGAGCATCGCCCCACTGACTCACAGCCAGCAGATGGAAGATAAAACGATATTTTACTATTGTTTTAGCTTCCAGCTGCTGGCTGTAAGCCAGCATATGTGGGGAGGGCGAGCCGGGCCATAGGAGGGGGAGGAAGAATGTTGTACACTTCTAAGTACGCATCTCTATTTGGCTGGCTGTCCTAGACCGGCCAAACAGACATGCGCACTTAGGTTTCTCGAGAAAGAGCGTAGCATAAAACCAGCCCTCTCAGGCAAATCCCCACACTGCTCTCATAGTATGAGAGCAGCATCTGGATTGGGTGGGGAGTCTGTTGCCTCGTGGACTGCCGGGAGTAGCAGAATGGTGGAGCATCAAAGTGTGAGGTAGCCGCAGGTACGTTTCTTTTTATCTTCAAGCCCCCACACCCGGTCCTGCTGCCCCGCCCCTCCATAATAGCAGTAGCTGCGACTGGCTATGACCACAATACACAGACAGGCCTGTGATTGATGTATGCCATTCAAGGCTATTATTTTAACATACAAAAAAGGAAGTGACTGAAGTACACCAGAGAGGGCTGTGACTGAAGCTTGTCAGGCAGAGTTCGGACAACAATACACAGAAACGGATGACTGAAGTGTCCAAGACAGGGCTGTGGTTCAATGTATAGAAAATGGGGTATGCTGGAAGTATACCAAAGGAAGCAGGGCCATGCCTGAGGCAAGCCTGACAGCATATACTTGTTATATGTAGACAGGGTAGTTATGACTGAAGTATAACTAATCAGACAGGGCACTGATTAAAGCGCTCCATTAAGGGTGATGAATGAAGTGTACTGGGCAGGCTGTGCCTGCAGTGTACACACAGGGCTATAACTCAAGCACAGTAGGCAGAGCTGTGTTTGCAGTTCATATAGAACATTGATGCTCAACGTACTGCTGGAGGGCCGCATGCGGTCCTCCTGACCTTTACATGCAGACCCCGGAGTAGTAGCAGCACTGGGCTGCTGTTTACTCGACCCAGCACTAACTTAAAAGAAATGTTAAATATACAGCAAACACTTATTTAAAGGTTAATTGCAGTTAAACAAAAGGAAGTAACAAGCTCCTTAACTTTAGGAACACCTTCATTTTTAAAGACAGCAAACATGTAAAAATATGATAGTCTTTTCAAAATTCAGAAAGTGTATTTCATTGACCTGTAGAACCATTTCGCCTTAGTAAATTAAATTATGGCGGTGCATTCAGAAGTATTTTTTTAAGTGATGGTTTTCAAACATGAATTTGGAAACTCTCATGGTCCCCCCCCCACACCCTGACAACAATACCATTAGTGATTACATCCAAGCACAGGAGATGGTTTTGCACACCACGCATCCTGAAGTCATGTATTTTGAGGTCCTTTTATGTGATAATGAAGGAAAAGGAGGGAAATTGTAATAAAACAATTACCCAAGGTCACACAATTTGGTCAAGTGGAGAAGCCGGGATTCATCCCAGGTTTTCTGGTTTCACATTGTGCAATTGAGTTCAGCCAGTAGATATACATGCTTTGCTTCCCCTACACCCACTTTACACCCCTCTCCCCGTAGGCATCAGTGCGGCCCTCGGTCACACCAAATACGAAACTTCCGGGAAAATGTTTGTGAGAAACCATGATATAGAACATTGATACTCAAAGTATGGCCTGGGGGCGCATGTGGCCCCCTTGATCTTTACATGCAGCACCCTGATCAATAGCAGCACTGGGCCGCTGTTGACTCGACTCAGCACTAACATTAAAAAGATGCTAAATAGAGAGGCAAGCATTTATTTCAAGGGTAATTGGTGTAACTAGGGAGTCCTGTACCACTTTACGTTAAAAAAAAAAACCTTCATGTTCAAACACATACTGCAGCAAAAGTGTAAAAGCATGACAGTCTCTTCAAAATTAAAAAAGAGTATTTGATTAATATGCAGAACCTTTTCACCTTAGTACATTTGATTATATCCATGCATTGAGAAGTATTAATTTAAAAAGTGATAGTTTTCAAATATGAATTTGGAAACATTCATCCTTCTTCCTACCCTGACAAGTGAATAGTGAACTAAAGAGCCAAGTTAGTTGTGATATGCACTCTTTGGGTGGCCTGTGTTTCTATTATACATGAACATTACAGTTTATTAAACCAAACACAAGAGAACGTTCTGTACAGCCCACACCATGTACATATGTATTTTGGTGTCCTCTTATATGTGATATTGTAGAAAAAGTAGAGAAAGTGAACTTAAATAATTGCCTAGGATCACACAATTTGGTAATGTTGGGAAGCCGGGATTAATCCCAGGTTTTCTGATTCGACATTGTTCAATTCTGCCAGTAGATGTATAGTCTTCGCTCTGCCTACACCGACCTTACCACCAATACCTCCAACCCCCTCGCCCTATCACTGCTCTGCTGGCATCAATGCGGCTGTCGGGCACATCACATCCACCATGACCCCTGGGAAAATGCTTGTGAGTACCCATGATATAGAAAAAGCTATAAAAGAAAGATAACAGTCGTGGCTCAGATTGAAATATACCACACAGGGCTAGGACGGAAGCTTGCCCGCCGGAGAATGATTGAACACATAGAAAAGTCCAGGACAGAGGTGTGCCATTATAGACACGGAGATGCTTGACATACAGGAAAGGGCTGAAATGGCAATCTAGAGAGAATGGACGATGACAGAGGCACAGCACAGCTGACACATCTGTCATCGCAGCATCAGACAGGCCTATGATTGGAATATGGCCAGGGCTATGACTGAAGCAGGCCTAGCCGCATCTATGACTGAAGTGTGACTGGGCTAATACTGGAGGATGGCTTCTTCCTATATGAAGAGGTGGCTGTGACTGAAAAATGTACACAGAACAGTGCCTGAACACACAGACTTTGATGGCATTGGAGTACAGAGGTCATGGTTGAGTTGCACAGAATATCCTTTAGGCACACCGAGGGAGCGGTATGCAGACAATGCTCTCACTGAAGTCTTCTAATTCAAGCGCCTAGACTGCACCATGATTGATGAATAGCGCATTGAGTGGAGAGTACAAGTACGCCCTTACGTGATGTTCCTTGACATGGCTGTGAATGAAGCCCAGAGACGAGGCTTGGATTGATGTATCAGACAGGGCTCTGATTGAAGTGAATCAGAGGGTGATGATCGATATGTACCAGTGATTGAAGTGTATCAGACAGGGTGGCGATTCGTGTATAGTAGACAGAGTGAAGGTTGATACGTACCAGCCAGGGCACGATGGCAATTTACAGACCGGGCTATGAATGGTACATACCACAAAGCTTTGTGATTCATGTATATCAGTATGGCCTATGACTGAAGTGTACTGTATTTGTATTTATAAAGCGCGACATTCATCCAGAGGATATCACGGCGCTATGCTAAGACTTCTAGTGAGAAGCTGAGTGGTTTATGGGTGGTTCATGAGAGTGGCCAGTATTATTTACCGGAGGACAGATGAGTTTTAAGTTTTGTTCTGAAAACAAGATAGTTCTCTGTGAGGCGGAGTTCTTGTGGTAGGTCATTCCAGTGTTTAGCTGCCAGGTATGAGAAGCTGCGGCCCCCTGTTCTTGTTTTCTTAATGCGTTTTGTCCTTGCAAGAGCTAGGGACCGCGATCTTAGGCACCTCGAGGGTACATAGGACTCAACTTTCCTCTGTAGAATGATACTGCAAGGATGGCACCATGAAGATGGGGCTGGCTCTGGGATATTTAGACAGGGAGAGGGCTGAACACACAGACTCTGTTATGATTGGCTTTTAGAGACTGCCTGACAGACGCACCTAGATAGGGGTATCCCTAAAGCACACAGGGGAGCACTGATTGTCATATACAGGCGGAGCTGAATGAAGTGCGCAGAGAGGGCTCTGAATGAAATCCGCGGACGCGGCTCTCATTCGGACACTCACATTGGGCCACGACAGGAGTGCATTACTCTGACTGCAGTACATAGATAGGAATCAAGTATTCCATTGACTTTGCTGTGAATAAAGCACACTGTCGGTGCTTTGAGCTGAGAATTCCGTATATTTTGTTTATTCTAAGTACCCCAGGTGTCCACACCGACAGTTTAAGTAAAGGGTAGGGCTTGGCCCAAAGGTACAGCGCCCAATACAAGGCCGGGTTTAATACGAGGGCTCCCCGCTGCAGCGGCGCCCGGTGGGGGTGGATGGCGGACCCTGGGCGTGTCCCTGCTTTAATACAGACCCGAGCCTCGGCGGCATGCTCGTGGCGAGAGATAGGGAGATAAGGTGGAGAATGGAAGAAAGGGCTTATACAATGGGGAGCGTCGCGGTATCGGATGGAAAATCCAACGGTGGCGATAAAAAACACGAGACGGGATGGGGATGAGAGAAGGTGTGTCAGGGAGGGGGAGAGGACAGAAGATGAGGGGGAGGCGGAAAGGTCCGTGCGTGTTTACGGAGAGGTGAGAGGAGACAGGCGAATGGAAACATGGGAGAGAGATGAGTGACATACGAGGAATGCAGACAGACATGATCTATAGCATGCCAGAGAGAGAGCGAGAGGCGAGCTCGGAGAGCGGGTGTGAGGAGACAATGCTGCGCCGCCGGCCTGGCCTCTGGAGCCAGCGTGAGTACAGTGAGCCCTGCCAGGGAGCGCGAGAGCACCAATCACGTCACAAGAAAATAAACAACAGCCAGGATGCAGACAGGGGAGGGCCGGTGTCCTAAACTATTGTGCCGCAAACATGCACCCGAATAAAAGTACCAACCTATCATAAATCCACTCACAAACTCACTGTCACTCTCCCCCATCCTATCAGCACGCAACCCCTGCAGGGAACCAACCAACTGTATGTACCCACGCACGGCCACACTTCTACCATCTTTTAAGGAACACTGGCCAAACATCCATGCCTCACCCACAAACATATACACCAATACAACACACCCACAGAAGCACGCTCACTCTGCCCCGTGCACGTTTGCCACTGTAAAGACATCTCTAGTTCATAAAAAAATATGAACTCCCTCAAAACTGTACCCTTAACACCAGCTGTCGCTCCCAATCACACGTCCACAATTAAGAACACAATTACTCAGCCAGCCACTCCCAAATACACTCACCCACCCACAAAGGAACATTCAACTAATAATTTGCTCCCACTTACCGGTTCATACATACTCGTATAAGGTCATATACAATAAGTTATCCAAGCACATTCTTGCACCTACCCACAAATAAGCAGTCACCCACAAATACACCACAACCAACTCTCAAAACGTACAAATGCATATTTATCCTGTGATACACACCCACTACCTGTACCAATGTAACCAACCACAAACACCGACCGATGCATAAAAACACGTGCATATTCACCCAGAGATATACAATAACCCATCCGTAAACACATATTCTTTCCAGTACACACACAACCCACCAAACCCATACAACCACCTGCCAGTACACTTCCAAAAAGACACCACCACTTACAAATTCATATCTAGCCACACATGCACGGCCACCCACAAAAACACTCTCCTTCCCCAAACCTGAATTCTTCAGAGACCGACCCGGCTTTCTACAACCAATAATTCAGCAAAAATTCCCGGCGTCGACATTACTCGTGTACAGGGATGCCGACCCTCCCCCACCATCTTCTCCCACCTGACAGCACCCGTAGGGAAGCGCACTTACTGCTTGTGCTCATATTGGACGCGCCAAGAAGCCCTCACATCCACGCCGGGACCGCGGCGTCCTCCTGTCCCTCAGCACCGGTTCTGCCCTGGTTCCGCTGCTCTGCCGTCAGAACCGACTCTTCTCCGCGATCTCTGTCCAATACCAGCTCATCCCCGAGAGGTGTCCAGCGTGTTTTGTTCTAATTCCACTTCAAGAATCGAACCTTATTGAAAGTGAGTCGTGAGATCAACTGCACGTTTGGAAGCAGCGCTATTCATCGCAGGGGCTTCTACCCGCTACATGCCACCAATTGCTGTGCTACCCAGGACAGCGCAGAACCTGCGAGGCCAAGAAGAACGGGACAAATATCCGAAGAGGTACCGGTCCGCAGTATCACAAGAGTGCTGGTGACCAGAGAGTGGTAGTGAAAGATGCCTGGTGCCACAGCGATGGCCCACAATGCGCAGCGGCGGCCACCTGCTTTCCTCCACTGTGGCTAAGAGTGATGTGCACCGGAGGCGCTGAGCAGGATCTGACAGAGCGCTGTGCCGCCGGCAGGCCTCGCTGACAGGGGGGCGTGGCCACGTGGAAGGGGTGGGAGCGGACAGGGGTGTGCACTATGGGAGGGGCTGGAATGATGTGGGATAGTGGCGTGCTGCACCAGAGGGAGCACCGGGCTCTGCCTCGCTAGCTACTACTCTGTCCAGCTTTATGTGGCTATTATATTTCTCCTCAGACACCGTGTTTGACTGAGCGCCGCTTGTACCTAAAAGTCAGTCATTCAGTAGCCAGGCAGCGAGGAGGTTTAATAGGAGTATGGGGATGAAGGTGGGAAGAGTCTCGTGACGGAGAGCGCGATTGGCTTAACTCTGGTGCTGGGAAGAAGAGCAGAGATGACATTGGCTGCTGCCACCTGCTGGAAGGGTTCAGCATCAGCGACGCTCCGCTCCTATTGTTTTATCGTCCCATTCGTGGGCGAATATTTATCTGTCTGTGATTCCGAGTTGGGCGGAATCCAGGTGCTTTTTATCACACTCGATGAATAATGGTACTCAGGGGTATGTTAATTTTGTAGTGTGATAGGTAGCAGGGACGAAGAGTTTCTGGGCAATAGCATGCCGATGTCGATGCGTGGTACTGCACATACCACACTCTTTTCCCCAGTTAAATTCTTGCGGGTTTAATCTGCTGAAATTTAACAAAGGGTAAGTAAGATACTTTAACACCTGGTTATAAACGTATGTAGTAAATGCCATCCAAGCCGTAATTCCGATTCCATCGCAAACAGATTTATGCACGGTCCGGAAAACACTGACCCACTCATAATCAGGCCAATGTGATTATTTGCCATTTTATGTTACGCTGTTTTTTTTACATAGAGCTTAATCCATTTCAAATGCAAAAAGAACAGTTGATGGACAGAATGTTGAACAATGTCAAACATTCACCCCAGTACTGAGACCTGGTACTAAATCCATCGTTTTTTTGCTCCTCGTGCCAATCCAGTTTGGACACAGCCATATGCAAATCAGTCTTGACCCTGCGTCCAATGGGAACAGTCCACCCTGAACTGCCAGGCCAGGTCCTTCCTGGACCGGAAACAAGCATCCTAGGACCGGTTTCGGGCTTTCAGCCCTCGTCAGCCAGGATATCTTGATTCCAGTGGCATGGAGAGCAAGGGACTCACGTCTGGGCATACCCGTCCCACTCGGGGTGACAAATTCAAAGAGAAGAAATGATGGACAGAATGCAGAACAATGTCAAACATTCACCCCAGTACAGAGACCTGGTCCTAAATCTATTACTTTAAAGGTCAGCTTAAAGGAAGCTATGCATCTTTGATTCACCTGATGCACTGCTCATAACTTGATGTGGCATCACTTATGCCATCCCATCTTACGTCACAATGGCTTTGTCTAAATCATCACAAATGACATCCAATATGACATCACAAATGACATAATTGATGACATCACTGATAACTCCACAAACTCCACAAACAAAATAGCATTTTGAAAGTCTTTATTTAGGAAGTGTATTTATACAACATGGACTTGCCAACTTTGGAAATGGACCTTTATATATTCAAGAACAGTCATTTCAATTCAAATGAGAAAGCCAGAGAGGAGTAGTGTAGAGGAAGAATAAACAATGTGAATTCTGAAGAGGTGAGGTTTTAAATCTTTCTAGAAGAGGGTAAGGTTAGGATTTAGTTTTTGTTTCCTGAAAGTTGGTTTCAGTGTCTTGCACTATACGGAGCATGCTTAGTTAAGAGTTTCAGTTTTTCTTTTTTTGGTTATTTTGCGCAGAAGAAGGATTTGTCTCTTGGGTGGGTTTCCTTTCCAGGAGTTCAGCGCCTCTTCTTTAGGTGAATGGGTGTTACGTGTGCAGATTTTTGGGTACAATCCGTGCCATTTTAAAGGTACTTCTTGCTTCAGGGATAAGCACATTCAATCCAACTAAAATGGGGAGGTGGTGATGTTCCATTTCATTGTTCTTGTGACAAGCCGAATTGCTGATTTTCAGATTTGTGTGAGCGAAACCAGCTCAGATTTGGAAAGTCTGGCTAGCATTGCATTACTGTTGTTTTGATGTCAAAGCACCAATGCTTGTACGGTTGCTCTGAAGTCTGACGGAAGGATGGATTCCCTGAGTTACTGCTGAGCATGTATTTGGAAGGTTGTGCTTCAAACAATGTGCAATCCTAGTTAAATTCTGCTCTGTGAGGCAGCATGGTGATTTAGTTTCGGGGACAAGAGAGGGAGAGATACCAAGCAGTATTCCTGATGGCTTTGTATTTCAGGCAAAAATTGTTGAGTAAATGAGAAGGGCATGTGCCTTAGCTGGATTCAGTTATAGGAAGATGAAACTCATCTAATTAATTTGTTTTTTTTAGATTTTTCTTTTAGCATTACCATATTAGATAGTTATAACTCTTTTGAGTGTGATTGTGTATTGTTGGTGTATTTATGAATGCTGAGTTCATTAACCCCTGGTATATTGCTTAGTGGTTGATGCAGAGATTGAATAGCTGAGGCAAGAGGGTTGGACTCCATGACATCACACAGGTGAGAGGTATAGCTGCTCTAATCAGTAGGAACCCATTGTTTACAACTTCTGATCTTGACTTTAGGAAGGAGCAGAATCATTTTAAGGTTTTGCCTTTAACCCCTTGTGTGCCATGCCCTTTCCCCGCCCTGTGCCGGGCGTTGCATTAGCGGGCGGGGTTCATGACGAGCTGGACTCGTCATGGGCACAGTGCAACCGCGGCCCATGACGAGTCCAGCTCGTCATGGGCACAGAAGGGGTTAAATCTCATCTTGGACGAAGGGGGTTCATCATGGTTGTGCTTTCCAAACTCGTGTGACTTTTAAATAGCAAGAAGTATAGCCTCCTTTCAATGTCTTCATGGGTAATAAATCCCTTTTCGGGTGGTGTAGTACCCCCCTAAATCATCTTCCTCCTTCGTGTGTCAGAGCTCGATGTCGGGGAGACGCGTTGGAATACCGGTACTGCCCGCATCCACGATCTGTTGGCCCGTTCAAGTGATCGGGTTCCTCCCCTTCATCTATGAAGTAAGACTACCCACCAAGTGAGGTGGAGAGACACTGCGTGTTCCTACAATTGGAACCAGACAATTACATATTGCACTCCCCAAGCTATATAGGGGGTGTAACTCTAGGTCCACATTCTGGGATTACCCCTAGAGGACTTTGGTCTTGAAGCAGTGCCGCTCGATTTTGGAGCCATAAAGGCACGAAACATGTCGACCACATACACATAAGAGCTACCCTGGTACCTTATGACCTACTGGCAGCCGCACTGCTTTTACTTAGTCCCGGTCCTATTTCTGGAATAAAAAGGTCCTTAGGACTGGTACCTATTTTAAATCACTGTATCACTCTTTACACAGCATTATTCACTTTTTCTGAGCCCACAAACACACCACTGACATACGGCGTTCTCAGATCAAAAGAACTCCGCTAAAGATGCCACCATGCCCGTCGGACATTGCAGCGCCGGTCCAACAAGGATCGCCCTATGATGAAGCATGACACCCTAACAGGTGTGTGATGGCATAACGGTCTGAAATAGAGGTCCCCCAGCGACTCAAACAATAGGCAGTTAGTGGCTCTCAGGACATCTGCCTCATAGAGGAACTATTTCCTTCTTTTGATTTAAATGTGTACACGAAGGAGCACAGGAATAGGACCTCTTTAAATATTAGCTCTTCTGTTCCCCAACCTTTGATTATACTTCTAGGCAGTGGGGCCATGGAAAGTTGAGCGTGGGATCACTGATGATATTTGGTACAATACACTTGTGCAACAGCAGGGCCTACACTGCTTTTACTTATCTGATGTGTATGTTTGGATGAAGGGGTGTTCATCAGGATACTGTGATCAATTTTGTTGAACATCACACACAAGAAGATATGCTTTCCCTTCATCGAGGGTTGGGAGAATATCATGTGGTACTGGAAATGTTGACATTTTTGGGCTACGGCTGAGTTGGAACCCATATTGAAAGACAACAAGAAGGTTGTTGTTAGAAATGTAGGACATAAGTTGGATAGAAAAAAAATCTGTCTCAATGATTTTTAACAGTTTTGTCTGCTGGGTATTTTTTTATCAGTGTTGTAGAGTATCAGTTAAACATCAACAATTCAATGTAACCTGATGCAAACCAGGACGATGGGCGCACCGCATTACTCATTTGGGGGGGGGGGCAATTGGAGCAGCCATAACTGAGATGCAGTGGGCCACTTAAAGCTCTCAGAGACATACTACTGTAGCTGTTTCACTAGGGGAAGCTATACTCCTGTAGGTTACATTGGAAACCCTTTATAAAATGGTAGTATATTAGAGTATCTTCATTGAGGTGATGAGTTCATTTCAGTGCTATGTGAAGGTCATATTGTGTCCTGTAAGTAGGTAGATGATGCAGAACGTTTGTTTCGGCTAGACAACGTTAATAGGAGTTGAATGATGGTGATTCTGCAATAGCACAGTTTCAGTTTTTTTTCCAGATGATTATAAGGCTTTTATATATGTAGAAATGTCTTTGTGGAGCGTGGAATAACTATAAGGTAGAAGGTTGTCAAAGGTTATGGGGGGAGGTGTGAGAGAGGCAGGTTTTGTTAATGAAGTGATGGGGTTATTTATGTTGCACGCGTGTGCATGGGCAGGGTTCACATTTATCATGGTGTATTTAGGTTAATGCATATTTATGTGGTTTTGTGCAGGGTGTGGTTGGTTTTAATTTGCATACCTTGTCATGGTCTTATTTAGGCATGGCACTGATTTTATGCTGCCCTGAGGATGAGGATGGGCAAGTTTTCTGTTTTAAACAGACTTGTCTTGTTTAAAGGTGTAGAGCTTGGGGTATCAGAAGTATTGAAAATATAAAGAACTGACCATACTGCTTCCTTGTTCAAATGATAATAATTGCTAGATCATTTTTGTATATTCAACACTTAGATATCTAGAGGGAATTAAATATTTTACTTAATAGTGGGTGAAGCCTTGTTTATGCTTCATAGAGAATATAAGGCTCAAACAAGGGATCATATGTTCATGTGGAGGCTGCCTGACTCCAAGATGGCCATCAAGATTGGTCCGATGTTGCAGAAATCGACGAGGCACTTCACGACTCTACCAGAAAACAGGAGTTATCATGAAGTGTTAGTATCTCTGATAGATTGCAGTGCATGTGAACTGTAGCCTGGTAAGTAATGTTGTAAAGATGCATTTAGATTCTGGATAATTTTTAATGATGCAAGAGAATGTTTAATGGGTTAAAGATGATTAAGATGCAACAGGCTCTTGTTTCTAGTTTCAATTCTTTATAACATTTTTAACAATCGTAAGTAAAGGTAATCAATAATCAACGATCTGCACAATTGGTTTTAATTTCAATTCTTCATTACATTTTTAACAATAGTATGTAAGCAATGATCAAGAATCAAGGCTCTTCGTTCTAATCGCTTCAAGATGACTAATGTTTTTGGTACGGAAGGATCTGTACAGTTTTGCATTGGTGTATTGTCCCTTGATTTTGTTTTTGATTTTTGCTTACTGGGCTTTAATACGTGTCTCATTTAGATATTATGGGCTTGTGATTCAAACAACATACATTCCAATCCTGGGGGCCCTCGGCCATTTGTGTCCTATGGTGGTTTTATCCTGGCTTTTGAGAGGTTGTTGGTTGTGTTTGGGGATGCAAGGACCAACAACATTGCAGCTTATGGGAAAGTTGAGTTGGATGCAGGTGGAGGGCACAAAGGCTGGTGCTAAATACATACTTGCTGACACATCTGGATCCCAAAGTTCAGGTTGGCAGCTGGCAGAACAACCAGCAATCAGAGTAAAACAGGCCCATTGGCTACTTGTCCTCACACCCACTAACACTCCCTAAATCTAGGAAAGAAGGGGCACCCCAGACACCATAACCTTCAATTCAATGTGATACCAAGAAGAGACCCTTTTCCATGACAAGGCAGGACTCCATGAAGAGAGGCGGTAAGCTCTGCACACGTGGCAACCACCCTGCACCTGCTGCATTTCAACTCGACCAAGGCAAGAGACCAGTTCCAAAAGGAAGTTGAACCCCTCTCCAAACTTCAGACATCACAAGAACCCCCTTGGACTAGAGGAACTAGTCCCCTGCAGTCAGCTGGCGCAAACCGCTAAGTCTATGAACTTGAGGACTTGTTCCTCGAGTCATCCGGCATGGTCGCTCAACGTCCTTGGGTAGGTGGCTTTTGTGGACTTTAGTCCCAACCCTCAGCGAGACTCAGCTTTCTACAATGTTCCCCTGATCCTCTGGACACAGATTTCCTTAACTGGAGTGCTTGCTGGTACCAAGGCTTGTTGGTGGTCAGTCTGACTACAGCCTGCTTTATTCGATGCTTCAAGAGAAGAGAATCACCTGCATGAATGAGCAACAATCCCTGTGGCTCCATTGTAAAGATTTTGCATTTGTTTTCGCGCTCTCTTGGTACAAGTGCCAGCTCCTCTGGCCGTAGATCTAGTTCAGCACAACGGATAGTCAAGAGCACCTCTGCACCTAGTCCCATGAGCGAGGTAGATTGGATCTTACTGGAGACTCCTGGTCCAGGGCCAGCTCCTTGCATAAGTTCTTAAGGGTTTTGCTCAACTCGCCCCGCAAGTACAGTTTAAGGTAGCCTTTCTAATACCCAGAGCCTGATTGACAGCTCCATTTGACAGCTTAAGTGCACCTCTACACTCTAGCTGTTGTGAATTACCCTAGGGGCTCACGAGACCTTAATTCTGAGTGCATTGCTTTGAACTCACTCTCGAAGTAACCAATTGCATATATGTGTTTTTCCTATTGAGAGTGTTTTCACATTGAAAAGTACTGATTTATTTAATGCTTTAAAATTGATAACTCCAATGATACTGTACATATTGATTTCGTTTTGCAATCTAAAAATATATAAAAATCAGAGCAATTTTTATAAATTGTTTTTGGATTTCTCTCGAGTCGTGTTATTACTTATTGTCTATGTTGGTGATGTAGAATGCTTAACACATGTTCCTCTAAGTAGCCTGTCTGCTCTTTGCCACTTTACCAGGACGGAGAGAAGGAGGTGTACTGAGAGTACCCAGGGTCCATCTTTGTGTATTGTGCTAGTATTACAGGGTAAGGCACCCCTGTCATCCAACATAATGCTTTCAGCTTGCATCACCTAGCTTGTATCCAAGCTTAAAGATAACACAAGCTCAACCTGTATGGTACACAGGTAGGGTGCATTTTCACAAGCTAGTGTATCTTGGACACACAGCGAGTCTTGCTCTCTAACTGCATCTTTCCTAATGCCTAAAGTCACTCTTACGGCCTACCATGCACCTCCCCACCTGTTTTATAGTCATATGGATCCCAAGGCAATGTGCCAAGGTGCACAAAAATTCACCCACCTGCCAGCAAGATGCCCGAGGGGGAACGAAAGCAGAAAACATGAAATTCCCAATAGGGGAAGGCCTTGGAGTCAGCAATAGAGAGGCTACTTTCATCCAAGGCAAACTGACCTTTCTGGAAATCCAGAGGTTTTTCACAACTTGCTCGTATCTATGAAAGGCTCATATGATCGGTGTTGAGTCAGTCATATCTACTAGATGCTTCCTACATATAACATATTCTACCTCTGCCTTACTAGCACTTTATGGTTCAAATTGTTTTCATTGAATTTCAAAAAGTTACAACCAGTAAACAGCGAGCGGGACGGCATTACAAAATAAAATCAACGAATGCAGAAATAAAGCCCCACAATACCTTCAACTCCACCCTTACCCACCTTTTGGAGCACTCACATCTATCATTAGTTCATTAGCTACACGTTAATCGTTGTTGGTGGGTCTGTCACCGCTCTACCTTGTCTGATCTTACTGAGGTGTCTGCATCAGTCAGGCGTGGTAAGCGCAGATATCTAGGGTATGTCAGCTCCCCAATTTCTGAGGATAAGACAGCAGGAAATTCCTTGAACCATGCTTTCCACCCATCACCAACTTGACAAACAGATGGAATCTCCTTCAAACACAAAGGGGGACTCTCTTTGGGATCTAAAAGTACATGCAAATACCGTTGATGGAACCAGCTTATGAGTGAATCACCTTTTATGGACACATACACTTTACCCGGGATGATCCTACCCTTAAGGTAAATTGTTCCCCAAAAATAGCCTAGTAGATCGATAATTTCTCCACCATACCCCCTTGGCTTTATGTCTGGTTTGGACAACTTGACTTTCTTCACCAGATATTGTTCAAAGAAGGCCTTTGGAATTAAATGTCACCTTAGCTCCTGAGTCAAAGAGTATTTTTATTGGTGCATCATTAATAAACACTAACTCCATGGGACCGTCACTACCAGATCCCTTGATTTGGCAGATATTTATCTCTTCTAGTTCCAAATCATCTTCATAAAGATCCACTTCCCTGATCTTCTTTTGATCTTTACTCGATTTACAACACTTTGCAAAGTGACCTTTGCGCCCACACACACCACACGTAACTTTCCAACCTGGACAACCCTTGAAATTTGCCATATGTCCAGAATTGCCACACATCTGAAGCACTTACCCAAGAAAGACTTAGAGAAAGAGGGTTTGTTTTCTACTTTAACAGTCTCTTTGGCCCTAACCACTTTTTCTTTATCAACCTCTAATACACCATTTCCCCCGCTCTTGGTCAAAGGCTCATTCTTATGAATTGTTTCTACACAGGCTTTAGAGTGTTTATGCCACAAGTTATCCCTGGCTATATCGATACCACATCCCAACATAGATTGATCTCTAAGTCGTTCATCCAAAGATGCAGCAAAATTAGAAGTAGAAGCAAGTTTGCACAACTCAGTAATGTACTGCTCCACAGACTCTTCTTGTCTCGGCATACTTCTCCCAAAATGGTACCTCTCAAGAACAGTGCTGATTTTTGGTAGGCAATGTAAATCCAGTTTTTTAACAGAGATTTCAAATTCATTTAGACCCGTGGCATCACCATCTGAGAGTTCAGGAAGATGTTCGAAAACCTCTTGTCCCTCCGAACCCAAACAGTGCATTAAAAGGGACGTTTTCCCCTCAGCGCTGAGAGATATGTTTGGTCTTGACGCCAAAGAGCATGATAGTAGGATGAGAGTGGTCTTAGGAAGGTTATGCGATGCATGTCTGACTTTGAGGGCTGATAAGTGCCGCTTTTATGTGGCATAGATCGAGTATTTAGGGCATTTGTTGTTGGCTAATGGCATCAAACTGAAACCGGCCTGGTTGATACAATTTGCAATCTTAGAGTTCCTATAGATAAGGTCGAACTCGTGAAGTTCTTAGGGATGGCGCAGTTCTATCATAAGTTTATTCTCAACTTTGCTGGAGTTACAGGAAATTTTAGAAATCTTCTAAAAAAAGGTTGTGAGTTTGCATGGTGCAAGTCTTGTGGTGATGAATTTGAAAACGTGAAAGTTTGTTTGAGAAAAGCTCCTGATATAGGCAGCTTTGACCCAAAGAAGGATTCTTATTTAATGACTGATGCAAGCTCTAAAGGTCTTGGTGCGGTTCTCCTTCAGAAATCTGGTGGTGAGGAGAAGGCTATTTTGTTTTTGTCTAGGCCTTTGAGAGACACGGAGTGCAATTATTCAGTCATCGAGATTGAGACTCTCGCAATATTTTGGGCCATCCGCAAATTGCGTAAGGTTCTGTGGGGCTGTAAATTCACAGTTTTAACTGACCATAAACCACTGAAGGAGGTATTTTCGAGGAAAGGCATGATTTTGTTTCTCACCGCATTCGAAAGTGGGTAGTAGCTCTGCAAGAGTTTGATTTTATGGTTTCTTACCTTCCTGGGGCGAGCAACACATTGGCAGACTGTCTTTCTAGGTTAGGTGATGTCCATGTTGAAGTAAATGTGGTTCCTGGTGAAGGTGAATGGTTCGGTGGTGAAGAACTTGAGGAGGAAGTTGATGTGTGTGCCATTAGTGATGGTATAGTGTCTGAAAATGAATGGAGGGAGTGTTTGGCTAAGGATGTCTTGTTGCAAAAGGTGGTGACAATGGTTTTGGGCGAGTGGTGTGAAAAAAAAGATTGCAGTGAGGAACTGAAGGGTTTTTGGCAGATTAAAGATGAATTGTCTCTCGTTGACGGTATTCTCTTGAGATTCAGTAAGTTGGTTCCTCCTCGTGATCTGTGGGAACGGCTGCTGAAGAGCGCCCATGCCAGCCATATGGGAATTGTTAAGAACAAAGAGAGAATTAGAGAAGCTTATTGGTGGCCTGGCATATAGCTGTTCATGTAGAGAGGGTTGTCAGAAATTGTACAGAGTGTGCTTGTAGTGATAGGATATTAAAGTGCAGAACTCAACCCACAGTAACAAGAGAACAATCAAAGGGGCCCTGGTCTGATATTGCTAGAGATATTTTGGGTCCAGTTAAAAGGAACGCATGTGACCGGTACGTGTTGGTTTGTATGGACATGTACTCATGATGGCCAGAAATCAAGGCTGTGAACTCTGTAGAGTCGACCGTTTTTAATGATTTTTATTGATTTTTTGGATGAAATGTTTGAGAGGGAGGGTTTCCCTTCTTCTCTGCTTTAGGACAATGGTGTCCAGTTCACCTCCAGAGTTTTTGAGGATTTTTTGTCTGGTAGAGGAATTAAGCATAAAAAGGCGGCTCGCTACCATCCTGAAAGCAATGGCGTTGTTGAAAGGTTTGTGAGGGTTTTGCAGGAAAATTTGCAGCAGGGCAGTGAGACAGGATTAGACTGGGAGCTAGCCATGAGGAAGAAAGCCAGAGAGTATAGGTTTACCCCACATTCCTCTACTGGAGTTTCCCCTTTCCGCCTGCTCAAAGGAAGAGTGGCAAACACTGAGGTGTGTCCTTCGTGGGTGTTCTCTAAAAGATCTATGGTTGTTGATAAGGTCGGTCTTATGGAAGGATGGAAAGAGAGAGAAAGGTGTGTGGTGGAAAAGAGGGGGATTTGGCTTGATGACCGCAAAGCTGTGAAAGAAACTGTTGTTTATGTTGGTGGCTGGGTTAAAATTAAGTCTCCGCGCTTGGGTACAGGTTCTTTGAAGTTTAGCAAACATTTTAAGGTTATCAAGGTTTTTAAGAATGCCATTAAGACCAATGACCACATGTGTGAAACCTGATCAGAGTGGCCAAATGTGATTCCATGAATGTGTCTGGTTCCACCATGTCTACCTCAGAGTCTATCCCTGGAGAAAGGTGCTCTAGACCTCATAGGGTTGTCAGACGTCCAGCCAAATTGCAAGACTTTGTCTAGTGTCCTGCAGCATCAGGATCTCCTTTCTATGCTGTTCTCATGTTATGTGGTGCTCATATTTCTGGGTTTCACACTTTCCGTTTTAAGTAGAAGCCTCATTGTTATCATTTTGTTGTATGCATATATTATTTGGTTGTTCTTCTCTTACAGCGTTTCATTGAATATTGGGGGAAGGTGATGTAGTGTCTTGTTTCATTGCCTTATGACTATGCATGGAATGTAGAACACCCCAGGTTGCTAAGGAAGGCTGTGGAACTGGTCAGTTGACAGTCTCCGGTGCTGGATGGGGTCTCTGGAGTTACCTGCATAATAAATACTCCTTCAACTTTACTGCTGTCTCTGCCTATGTTCCTGCGTAAGTTTAATCTTACACATTACAAAATAAAATCAATGAATGCAGAAATAAGGTCCTACAATACCTCCAACTCCACCCTTACCCACCCCTTGGAGTACTCACATCTATCATTCATTCATTAGCTACATCTTAATCGTGTTGGTGGGTCTGTCACTGCGCTACCTTGTCTGATCTCACTGAGGTGTCCGCTTCAGTCAGGTGTGGTAAGCACAGATATCTAGGGTATGTCAGCTCCTGAATTTCTGAGGATAAGAGAGCTAGAGAGGGCCTCCACACATCTCCATAAGAAGCACTCAGGTTCGTTAGTGTAAGGGTTAGCTTCTCCGTCCCATGCCACAATCGATGCAGCCATCCGAGGTGCATCGGTGCTTGTCAGTACCCCACAGCAAGACGACTTTCTGCAGGGCTGCCCCTAGGGCAAGGCTAATGTGTTATCCCCTACGGGATTTATGCAGGAAGATAAGTGCATTTGGGAACCCCTGGATAGTGTAGGCCAGGACGTGGGGCAGCTGTGTGTCAAAGGGTGTATCGATGTCAGTCAACATTGTGTCCCAGTATCTTGTGAGCTTGGGGCAACCCCACAGCAAATGAAGCAGCGTCCCAAAGGATTCCTAATCCGAACCAGATGTCTGCACTATGCACTGAGTTACCCTTGCACAAGTGCACCGGGGTGAGAAACCAATAAGTAACTACCTTAGTAGCCATCTCTATGTTAGCAGTATTATGTGCAGTGTATCATGCCCTGTAGAAAATGTCTTCCCATTCTTAGCGTGTCAGCGTCCTCCCAAGTCAGGGCTCCCACCATTTTTACCCCACGGTCTCGGTCGCTGGAATAGCATTCTGGAGGATTGCTTAGAGTTCTGTAATCATGCGACTATCAGAAGACTTTGTCACCAGCCTTTTTTCAAAGCCAGTGAGTGGGCGGTGGGCCCCAGCCTTCACCTCCGGTTGAGTAAGAAAGTGACTAACTTGCAGGTAATGTAGTCTCTCCAATTTTGGGAGTACATAGCCTTTACACTGTTACTCATAGGAGAGAAGGCCTTCCTCAGCAAAAAGATGGCCCATAGAATGGCAGTCTGCTGTTTGCCATGACCGAATGCAAAGGGGTCAAGCCCTGGTGTAAACTCAGCATTGCGTATGATTGGAGTAAGCGGGGAGGGGAATGATGACAAGATTTTGCACATCACCACTCGGTCTCCCACCTCAAAGGTGGTCCTGGTGACTGAAGAAGAGTAAAGGTCTCAAGCCCTCTGTGCCTGCTGCAAAAATGGAGCTCACCACAGGTGGGAACCGCCTACCACTCTGTCCATAAACAACCAGTGCTTCTCTGACTCCTCCCGGGTCCATTCCACCATGTAGCAGAGTTGCACTGCCTGATAGTAATGCAAAATGTTAGGAATCTCCAGGTTCCCCTTTTTCGGGGATTGGAAACTTTTTTCCTGGTTCATTCTGAGTCACCCATCTGCCCAGGTAAAGCAACACTTCTCTCCATGTAGGGAGTGAAGCATGGAGGAGGGCTTGCAAAAAGAACAGGATCTTTGGGAGGATGGTCATCTTCAATGCCGCAACTTGGCTGAGCCAGGACAGGCAGCAATGTTTCAATTGAGCTAGGACTTTCTGGAGGTACCCCAGCAGGGTGTGGTAACTGAGAGGTGCAGGCTCCTTTGCTGTTGAGGCTAGTTGCACCTCTAAATATGGGATGGAAGTAGCTGGTCATTGAATCTGATATTGACGCGTCAGTAATGTCTCCGTTTCTGGGGGTCTGGACAGGCTGAGGGCCTGAGACTTCTGGATATGAATATGGAATACGACAGCTCTGTCAAACTCCTCTATCTCTGCTAGGAAGGCTGGCAAGGCTGATGGTATGTTCCTCTCTGTCGAACCAAAGCCCAGTGATGGACGGGTTGTCCCGGATACGCAGCCGCATTGTCTTTTGTCCTTCCCTGGATTAGGAATAAGAACAATGTAAACATCTATTTACATATTCCTACTGACAATAACAAGGATAACTTTGTTGCACCAGTGATATTTACTCAGAACACAATTTTTCACTTTCCTTTCTTGATTTAAAAAGATATATCAATAATGATGTAAAAGCTGAAAAAAATGTAATAGATTAAATGATGGGGGTTAATTATTGCCCCTGACACCAGCCACAAGCTATGTGGTCCGTTGCTCCTGTCTCTTTGCCAAGGAGGAGGAGCTTGTCAGCTCTAGATCAGCCATAAACAATACCTTTGCCCGGCCCTTGTCCACTGAGGACAGAATGGGTATGTCATCAATGTTAGCTGAACCCACCCCAGCCAGTGACCAGAATAGGCATTCACTTGTTTCTAAAAAAACAAAAAGCACAATGGCCTCTACACAAAGGAAGTTTTTCCTTCTAGTTAGAGGGTAGAATTGTTTTTCCCTGCCTAGTATGGCAGGCCATGACAAGGATCTGCATAGGAAAAGTCACCTAAAGTAGGGCAGACCTCTCTGATGTACTGATAGAGGGGATGCTGTGGTTGATAGACCACCACCTGTGATAGATTGCAGGCAGACTAGGGCTCAGCGTCTAGTACCCACTGACTTCGTCATGCAGAGTTGCTGGTAAGACTTGTGTTATTATGTTTGGGATATGGCATTACCAGGTGCTACACCCGGGCACTCAGAATAAGGCCTTAAATGGAAAGGGGAACTGCCAGAATCATAGATTGGGAGCCCCGCAAATTTATGGTAGATTCACTTGCGGTGCCAAAATGTAAATTACCTTGTGGTGGCTAGATTTAATTTCCACCAGCACACCCCTTACAAATCTACTCCCTTATTTACTCAGCAGTGAAGAGAATATACATTTAGCCCCTGAGGTTCACAAGTTAAAAATAATAGTAATATTATAATAAAATATGAACACAACTCCATTTTCAGGATACCTTTCTTCTCTTTGATGTTAAACATATCATGGAAGCTCCTACTGATGTGGTGGATGCAGGCGGCAAAGGTGAAGTACTTCTACAGGGTGGTTGGTGACTGCGAAGGTATCGGCACTGTAGGGCCTCTCTCACCATTCTTTGGCACGCGGACCCCTTAAGAACTTCTTACATCACGGGATGGTCGACAATGTTGAAGGCTGCTGGTAGACCCAGAAGAATACGAAAGAATACTGATCCTTCATCTAGTATGCAGTGTATGTTGCCTACAATTTCAAGTGTGGCAGTGTTGGTCCAAATCCTCTCCGGATAGTTTTTGGTTGATGGGTGCAGAAAGCTAATTTTGTTCAAAATGTGTTGTTAATTATAAGGCTTCACATTTCTTTGAGCATGCTCAAGGGAGAAAGTCCCTGCAAATAATTCTGCCAATTCTTTGCTATATAAAGTCTCACCCAAAAGTCATCATTAGGAAACATATATTTTGTTTGTGTAGCCTGGAAAGGCCTATGTTCTGTGTATCAATATATCAATATACTTTGCCAATAGTGTTAACAATTATGTGTTCTGCACCTGCAGCAACCCAAACTCCATACTTTCCTCTACCATATGTGTCTTTGAGTTACTCTTCTACTGCTTATGAGCTCTGTTTTGGTACTCACATACTCTACATAGTTACCGGATGGACCATATCAGAGAAAACTTCACAATGCTTCAAAAAGAGGGCACATTTATTTGTACCCTCGTGTGTAATATTGAATAGGGCAAACAATGTTTTCTTCAGTCTAAATGGCGGAAAGATTTTGACAACAGGATAAATATTCAGAAAATGGATTGTGAAATCATATGTAAAAGACGTAGTGCTTGCACAGTAGTGCAATTGAGTCATGTGAATTTTTACAAAGAAATCATAATCTGTAAATAATAATGTTTTTAAATAAAAGCAACAGAGAATGCACTATTTTTCTACTTGTGTAAAAAAAAACAATAGACTGATCTTGAATCAAGCACAGACCAATATTTCACTAGCAAACTGCATAAGAAATGTACGTTAAACTTCGTATTCAGAAAGGAACCATGCATTCTAGTCTTGCACTCAGTTGACCATCCACCTGTACAAGAAGTTATACATAGGTAGAACCTCAGTGAAAAAGGCTTTGGTCTAGTCTGTATTATACAATCCTAACAAATTGTGTAAAATTGATCTACTCTGTTTTCTATGCACCAGTGCAAACTTTCTATGATATGGCACCTCATGCTTATGTACCCTTAAAGCCAGTATTGAAAATTGTAAACGTTTACTCAGAGCCAATAAATTTGGTTGGTTGAAAAGGGATGTTGTGCAGAGAGGTGCAGTAATAGAGGGTGTCGTCATAAGGAGTAAGTTCAACGACATTTAGCATGTGCATTATTTTTAAGACAAAATCTGCCCGCAAAGAAATTGGTAACATAGGAAATGTAATAGTAAAATTGTCCTAATCTATTTTATTAGCAACACACAGGCAGTAATTTAATATATCTCGGGGGTGGGGGGGGGCTGGTTAAGCAGTAATTTACGTAATGATGAAAAGATGGACTTCACTTAATTGGCTGCGGGCTAAAAAGAGTAACTAAGAATCCTTTATAAGAGATGTGGACTCTGTAACTAAGGGCATGTGCTAATACAGGTGGCCAAGAATCACACTGACCTGCTCTTCCTACTACACTTCCTGGTCCTTCTCATCCTCATTATCCTAGTCCTTCTCCTACTTTTCATCCTGTCCTCCCCATCTTCTTTATAGCGTCTGCTTTCTTCCTCCTCGTTCTCTTCGTCCTCGACATCTTTCTCTTGGCTTTTCTCTGGATGCTCCTCCTCATTCTAATCATTTTTGGTTCCTGACCCTGTTCTGGTACACCTTGCCCTGGTCCTTCTGGCCCGACTCACACCCCTGGCCCTTCTCTGGGCCCTATTCCTTCTGGTGCTGATACTCAGTCTCATAGTTCTGGTCTTTCTGGTCCTCCTCCTCTTTATGCTCCTCCTCATGCTCCTTCTCCTACTACTTCTTCTCCTGGCCCAGGGCCTCCTCCTTATCTCCTCAATCTGATGGTCTTACTCCTCGTCTTCTTCCTCATTTCGGTCCATATTCTTTGTCATTCTCTTTCTGCGTCTGGGTCCTGCTCCTCAGCCTGCTCTTCTTCTATTCTTCTTCTTTCTGATCTTGAACAAGTCCTCCTGGTTCTGTTCTTTTTGGTCTTCTTGGTCCTGTACTTCTCGGTTATGCTTGTTCTGATCCCCATTAAATTATGTTCTTTCTTTGTATCCAAGACCTTCTCCTGGGCATTCTGTTCCTGCTTTACCTGGCCCAGCTAAACCTGGTCGTAGCCTTCCTGATTGTGGTCTTCTTGGTCCTCTTTTATCAGCCCCCACATCCTCTTGTTCATGGTCCTTTTTAACTTTCATGTTTTGCTCCCACTGGTCGTTGGCCTTCTGTTCCTGGTTCTTCTGATAATTTTTGCTTCCTTGATCATGGCCTTCCTAGTCCTGAATCACCAGTCCCCCATCCTCTAGTCCTGGCTCTATTCTTAGGCCTCCTGTGTCTGGTCCTGTTTCTGCTCCTCTTGGTTCTCTTAGTCCAGCCTCCAGGTGCAGATGCCCCACTGGTCACAATATTCTTCCGGTGTTTCCGGTCCAGGGAAGACATGGCTTGGCAGTTTGGGCTGGACTGTTCCCATGAGGCACGGGGTCAGACTTCTTTGCATATGGCCATGTCTGAACTGGGGTGGCAGAGTGGGCTAAAGAACGGTGATGGATTAAACCCAGATCAGTTGACTGGGGGTGAGTGTTTGCAATGTTCAGCACTCCGTCCATCATCCCCTTTGGTTTTGCTATGAGTTATAGATGCTCCAAGCCCAGACATTACTCAGACAAATAGAATGAATTGTCCTTTGATGGAGTCATTCTCCTTTGCGTTCTGTTGAGGGCTGATGCTCAGTATAGTGAAGCACACAGTGACTTAGTGGAGTCACCATGTCGTGTCCCTGTATTCAGCTCACTGCGGTGGGGCACAGATGGGGTGAAGTACACGGCCCGGATACTTGCTAGAGCTCAACGACAGCAGAAGGGTTCATCCTGTGACCGGAGCCGACTCTCTCCCAGCACTGCTCAAAGTAACACTCTACAGCTGAAGTACCCCATTCTAACCACTGCTACATGGTACTTCACCCTACAAACCCCCGGGAAGGCTCACTGTTACACATCAGAATTAGGATAAAAACCTGGAATCCGGTTGGAGATGGGGGAATTGGTGAAGGCCAGGGGCAGTGTTACAGAGTGTGGTAATGTGTGGATAGCAGACATTGAGGGTGCTCCCTCCCTCTGTAACCCCTGTTGGGGGGCGCAGTCACATACTGCACTCATCTGTGGGGGTATCCCCGGCCCTACATACACCTCAGCGTGTGACCAGTCCTGCCGCATTTCAGACTGTATGTCCACCATTTCACGTTGTGCTGTCACCTTGGCTCCTGCGCTGAGATCAACACATATTTTGTGTTTATGTAATAGGGCGCACTGCCCTTGTCTGCAACAGGCACACCCAGTCCAAACCAGATACATTGTTAGACAGGGAATGGGGAAGTATAGAATTACTGCGGAGTGTAAACAGGTCATGTCAAAGGTGTGCACCCAATTACTCTGGTGCATAACTGCACACCGTCCCATAGAAAGGTCATTTAAATTGCTACATTGCAGAAATAAGATAATTTGGCACATATTAAAATAGCCAGCATTGTGCAACACTCTTTAACGTGAATTTACATTCTTATACTGGAGCATTGTCCTCGTTGTGTGGAAACCGGCGCTTAAAACCGGTCAGACTATCTTTTTTTGGGGAATTTTTTTTATTAAACATTTGGCACATTACATCCAGTAGGCAATATGATAATGGATAAGCAGTGGCATACATCAATGATAATCCAGGTGAATACAGACATGGCATAGTATCATTAATGAGGATTCCAACTTCATCAACCCCTCTGTGCCCCTCGGGTGCGGTAGAGTGTGGCTGATCCTGCCTTAGTGTGGTGTATAGATCAGTCACTATCGCCCGATACCTGCCCAGGTGTGGGGGGGGGGGCTCGCATATGTCGCCCCGAAAGTGGTTCCACTTTCCCCAGATTCGCGCCCAATTCTTTGAGCTTCCTCTATGGATGTAGACAGATTTCTCCGTTACCATTGTGTGGTCCATATCTCGACACCACTGCTGAGGCGTTGGGGACTGTTCCGAACCCCAGCGCTGGAGACTATCTTTTTAAAGTATTTTAAAAAAAAGTTTTTTTGGTTCCAATCTGTTTTATTGAGTTTACAAAATCAGAAAAGTACTAAGAATGTGCTGCTGTTAAAGGATGTGTTCAAGGGTCCAGCCAGAGTTGACAAGCATTGAGGGTCACCAATGCACACAGTCAAAAACGAAGGGGCATATATATGAGAGGAGTTGCGTCGCTCTTGCTACTGTAACAAGCATTTGCAATGCACTAGGTCTCGCAATTGCAAGAGTCTGACCTATTGGCATTGCAAATGACAATGCCTTTTATTTATGTGTTGTTTTTAAAACAGATAAATAAAAGGCATTGTCATTTGCAATGTCAATAGCTTTAACTCTTGCAAAAGCGAGACCTATTACACTGCAAATGCTTGTTAGGCTTTGTGCTCGTGTACGTTTGCAGGAAATGATGCTTATTAGTACTCACTTAGGGCCAAATTATCAAGGACGGTGTTAAAATTATCGCCGGTTTAGCGGCAGAAAACTGCCGCTAAAGCGGCGATAATGAGCTTGATAATATGCCCTGGAGAGTTCCAATGGAAGCCCATGTTGACACCAGAACATGGGCTTCTATTGGAATTCTCAAGGGCATATTATCAAGCCCATTATCGCCGCTTTAGCGGCAGTTTTCTGCCGCTAAACCGGCGTTAATTTACGCCATTCTTGATAATAAGCCAATTAGTATTAAATGTGTTACGATAAGCACAGTAGGGCAGGAGACTGTTTCGGAGCAGATAGCATGGGTTCTCTCTCTCACACACGAGCCCGTTTGTGTTGCTTTGACTTCTGTGAGAGGACACTCTCACACTTGTGCATATATTACTTTAATCCACTCTCTCACTCTGGCATCGGTGCAGTCTAGGTGTGCGAGTTTATCCTCTGCGGCCATGTTTGTGCTGCTTCCCTCTGTGACGCAGACACGCTGTCTCACACTTGTGCGTTAACCTCCGCAAGGCAGGTCCTGCTCCCTCATGCTTGTGCATTTCATTTGTGGTGGTTTATGTGCGGCAGGGCACTTTCTCACAGCTCTGCCGATCCGCTTTCTTCAGGGAACGATTCGTTCATGCATATACCTGCCTGGTGATGCACGTCACCTCACACCCTGCAGCAGTGCTTTAAGTGGGATGAAAAAGCTGGGGGGGTATCTCCCATAGGGGCGTGGCCAATGTAATTCAGGGCGTGGCTTAAAACACTTAAGCAAAAAATCTGTATTTAGCATAGTGTGCCGCACGACTGGTACTTTGCTGCTTCTGTCCATTCATCCAGATATATATTACAAGTAACATTTCACGTTCAAATTAGCAACACCTATGACTTTGTTGTATATAATATTAAAAATGCTTCAGTTCTTGTAGGCCGGGTTGTGGCATAAGGCTAGAGCTACCGACCTTTTGAGCTGAAAAAGCAGGTTCGAGTCTGACGTCTGCTCACCATCCAGTGATTTAAATAATGAACACGTCCTTGTGTAATGTAACTGGCTCTCATGTTTATATAAAACTGAAAAACGAGTCACTCTAAAGTTACATCAAAAACAGTGACGTGTGCCACTATTGCAGAGTTAAGCAACCCCGAGGGTAAAATGTTGAGTCCGGTATGGACCCGTTTCGGCACCTGCTTTTAAGAACTGCCGGTGCTGAGCACCCGCAAGATCCGGCCCACTTAAAGCCCTGCCCTGCAGCGAACAACACCCTCCCTCGAGACAGGCTCAGTAAAATCTCCTACTACTGCGAGCTGCTGGGGAAGAGCAGCCCGTCTGACGCCTTGTGTATTAAATCAACAAATGATCTCCATTGTACTGTGTGCATGGTCAGTGTACGCTCTACAGGCCAGGGGACCCTGCACCTGTAAGGCCTGTTTCTGGTCTAGTGCAAACCATAGACCTAGTCCTTCTGCCTCGGATAACTGGGCGGCCTGTTACTGCTGGAGGGCAGGGGGCATCTCGCTGCCTGCCTGGATCTAAAGCTATGCCGCGGCTGCTAGTGAACGCGTTTGTTAACGTGGCTGGTCAGGAGTCATGCATGGCTGGTCACTGAGTCATGTACTGATCCGACAGTGCTGGGCCCTTACAAACTATTCACAGAACCCATAATATACAATATAAAGAGAACAGACCCGTATGCCGCAGCTGCGTCCTGGCGCTGTGTAGACACATGACATAATCAGAAACAGGAGTCAGGCGAGGCAGGGGCGCAGCAGCTCTGCTACGGGCATGTTGTGGTTGTGTGCAAGTTTTCACTCAGCTGGCTGGCCTCTAGGCGCATCAATAAACAAAGTAAATAAATATTTACTACTAACAAAGTTATCCGAACAAGGAATGCAAAGTAAGGCACCAGCTACAGTCTGCCTCCAGACGCATGGGTTTAAGAGAAAATGAACAACTGATAAAAACGTGCTGAAGAATAGTGCCGAGATCCACGGGATAGTGCATAGAGCGCTGGAAGGCAGGTTCGTCCCACCTTCAGACGCGGGCTGGTCATGTTTCTATCATAGAAGAAACCTGTCGGGCCGGGGGCAGGGTCACTGAGCCAGTGATGAAGGCTCTGGTATCCGAGGTCCTCCCAGGAGCATGAGAGCACTGGGGTGCGCCCCGCCCAGGGCATGAGAGCACAGGGGCGTCTTAGATTCCCGTGCATCCCGTGTTCAAAGCTCACCCACGCGTGTCCTGCTTCTAGAATCCAGGCCGATGCCCCCTGCGTTCACAGCTGTTCTAGATGAGAAATGTACTCCGCTTACACAATTTACCCTGCAGCCAGTATCCATCCAGGTATCAAATTCCACATATGCCGTGTTCAGAAAACGCACAGTGCAACTAGCGATCAGGACTTGTCCAGGTATGCCCCGACTTTCACAAGTAGCCCATCTGTGCAACATATAACTCGCCGTTAGAGCATTTGCATTTGTTTCCTGCCTTCGTAGTGCCCTGTTGTGTTCGAGACGCGGTCTCTGTGCTCAGAATCTGCCCAGAGGTGCTCTGTCTTTAGAAGGCCCCAGATGTGCACCGCTTAAAGAACTCCCTTTCTCTAGAACCGACCACTCCAATTCACGCTCAAAACTGCCCTCTTGCGTACCCACCTGCCCGAAGAGTTTAGTTAAAAATAAAAAAAAATAAAAACAGAAGGGCCCATGATTTATGGCCTGTTGTCCTGTAATCAGGGCCTTCCAGAAGTTAACTCCTGCAATGCCCATTAGTCCCACTCTCAGAATGTGCCTGCCAGGTGTACCATGCACCCGAGGTTGCCCTCTCACTTTGCCAACCATTGTGACACTGCACCACCAGCAGGATGGGGGTATTTGCCCACTTTCACAGGGCACCGCTTGGCACACCGCCTAGGGTCTGAGAGCAATAAGCTTCCCCAACTCTCGACATCGATTTCTAGAAATCACAAAACAGCACACGTTCTCGGTCTCGGACAATATTAACAGGCGTACAGTAATATTACATGCCACTAACATGCAATTTAGACTGCAGTTGCGTCGGGCACGTCGTAGCTTTATTGAGGCCGCTTGACACAAACAAGCATCGATCTCTTAGCTTTATGGGGCCATGTGTTTCTAATTCGAAACACATGGCCCCATAAAGATAAGAAAGTGCTTTGCGACACACACAAAGCAGGCCACCGAGTCGGCTCGGAGGCGAAAGGGCGTCCACAGAAAACCCTCTTTTCCAATGGCAGGTCACCGTTTAGCGTAAACGGTGACGCCAGCCAATGGAAATGAGGGGCGGGGCTTAAAGCCCTCTTCTGAAAGTCCTCTCTTACAAAATCTCTCGCGGAGGTGGAGTGGGGCTCTGCCTTGTAACGCCACGCGAGACCTAAAAAGGGAACCCCCTCTGAAAAAAGAATGAGGTCAGGGAGAAAAGGGGGAACAACAATAAATATGATAAACAAATAAGCTCTCTCACGACCTATATTTCTTTTATGTAATAGACTGAATCTAGTATGTTCAGAACATGTGTATAGACAAAAACTTCATCAATACCAGTTAATAGTTCATTTAAAATTTTGTAATTTATATTTCTTAAATATTCATCACAATTCATAAATGTTCTCTTTTTTTATGACACAAAATAGACATTGATTTTTGGTATTTTTTTAAACATTTTATACATTATTAACCATAGACCAATACGTTGAAGACATGATTGATTATAAACATAACAATGTGCTCTGGACCCCTGAATAAACTCACATATACAAACAAAACAAAAGAGTGAATCTCACTCAATCACACCCAACCAAGCTCATACATTACCCAAACATACATACACATTTGGGTCAGGCGGAGACATAGAAGTTCAAAGTCTCCACGACCGTGTTGAAAGACCTTGTTGAATAACTTCTTCCAACACGGACCTTGAACTTCTATGACTGGGTGCAGTAGTTAAGAACCACAGTTTCTTGGGTTGTAGGGCAGTGCTTTAAATGGGAAAAAATGAGTGCAGGTACTCATTAAAATGAGCTAGCGGTGTAGTGAGTGGGCGGGGCTAAGGGCAAGAAATGATGATACTTAACGACTTCTTTAATAGTTGCAGCGCACACCAAAACACATGATAAATGTGTTTATATAAACAAAGCAGGTTAACTCATTACACAAAATGAAAGAGAAATGCGAAAATATGGTAACATTTCCTTTATTTGCAATAGTTGCACCTTCTTAATGCCATACTGTTAATTGCTGTTGTTTGGCACAATACTATATATTTTTGAGCATGTGAGTAGGAAGAGACTGAAAATACCCCCACTTCGAAACCAAAGCTCTTATGGCACCAAGCAAATGAAGCAAATCATCATGACCCTCCCAAGAAGATGTCTCTTGTCTCTTCCATCAATCTATCTATTCACCCTTTCATCCTACCATTTACCTGCTAATGTCCACCATTTACCATTTGCATTCTGTTGTCTATTCAGTTTTTCATCCATCATTCAGTTTTTCACCGTTCCGTCTGTCCACCCTTCATATTCAAACATATCCATCTGTCCATCTTTAAACCTATCCATTCATCCTTTCACTCATCCATCTCTTTATCCTCCCTTTCACTCATCCATCAATCCTTTTGCCCATCTATCCGTCAACCCTTTCACTCCTTTATACCATCCACCCTTCATTCCATCCACCCTTTCACTCAATCCCTCCTTTCACTCATCCATCATCCACCTTTTCATCCATCCTCCCTCCCATTCATTCATCCATCCATCTATCCATCCAATCTTTCACATATCCACCCTTTTATCCAATCATCCACTCTTTCACCCATCCATTCACTCATCCATCCATCCACTCATCCATACATTCATCCATCTATACATCCACCCTTGCTCACTCATCCATCCACTCACTCACTCACCCACCCACCAACCAACCCTCCCTACTATGTTATTTATGAACCTGTGTCACCGAGCAAACATGTACACAACAAGTGCCACCCATTTTCTTTAAAATACCTCCTGAGAGTGTCTTGATTCTCTCTCTCGCTTTTTTCTTACAAAAAACAGGCATACAAATGCAGGCAAACACACAAACATAAGCAGACACACAAAAGCCTCCAGTATGTTAAAAGCTGTGATATACTCTTTTTTAATTGCCACTGCCAGGGGACTGCCATGATTCCTGTTTTTGCGCAAGTGCAGAGGATAGTGTGAATGTGGTTGACATCACAGGGCCTGAATGGACCCTGCTCTGTCAAGCACAGCGTGATGGTGAGCACCCGGACAATATTCAAATGAGCCCTGCTGACTAGCTCAGCTGGGGCTCAGATCGGGGATACAAAAGCGGCGCCTTAGCTGCCAGACACGCTCCACTCCTGCTCATTAGCAGTCTCAGCCTTTGAGCCTACCTTTTCGTGAGTACCGGTACTCTCCTGGGAAGTAGAGAAGTGCCGGTACTCAGAGTGATGAATTTAAGAAGTACTCAGTACTCAGTACCGGTGAGTACCGGCCCATTTAAAGCACTGTTGTAGGGTTTATGCTAACGTAGCTATAGGTGCTGAATATCCATTTGTGGAACTTGGGCCATTTCCAAAGTGGTCCAGGGCAGCATCCAGGTAGGGCCAATGTGCTCTATCAAACACCTTTTTGGCACCTATTGCCAGCAGCATCACCTCTCGTGAGCGTGTGACTTTGTCTACCAGGTGTAGGATCTCTTTGTGCTATCTCCGTATTGCTGATATTGGGATAAACTTGAAGTGATCTGGATCTACCGGCCCTGGCATAAGAAGATTAAGTCTCGCCCTCCAGAATACTAGTGTAGAATTTGGCATCTATGTTTATCAGTGAGATGGAGTGAGAGGATACTCAGTTGGGTTTATCTTTCCAGGGTTTGGGAATCACGGAGATCAAGGTGTCCAAAATGGGGACAGTCCCATATATGCAAAGAAATTAAAGAGTCTGGTAAGGACTTGCTTGAGCGTCTGACAAAAGGTTTTTATAGAAAAGGGTGGAGAACCTGTCCGGCCCTGAGGATTTCTCAGGCATGAGATAGTGGAGATCAGCTCTTCGATTTGTAGAGGTTTGTCTAGGGACTAGGCTTGTTGTGGGGTCAGCCAAGGTGTGTGATAGCCCAGTAGGTGCTTGTGCAAGTCCATTAACTGTGGATTCTGTGCTTCATAGAGGGACGTGTAAAAGTCCCTGAAGGCTGATGCTATGCCTGTGTCATCGCTGGCTTCCGCGGTGCTGGAAGTGTGGGGGGCCTCAATTCTGTCCTCCTGGCATTTGGCCTGTAGTTTGTGGGCAAGCAGTCTCCTACACTTGTCTCTCCCCACATATAAAGTTTGTTGGGGGCGAAGTAGCACGTACTCCATTCAATTCATATCTAAACTGCATAGTTGGGATCGTGCGGACTCCAGTTTCCGCATTCTAGGATGTCTGGGGGGCGCACCTGCCCCCCAGTCTCGGGACACCCCACCCTGTGGAGTTTGTTTAGTGGTCTACATTGCCAGGTCTTGCACATTGTTTTTTTAATTTTTATTTTACAAACCTTTAATGAAGATGTCCTTTGAAAAGTGAAAGCAATACAATTGCTATTTCTTTATACAAAATTCTAAATACGAGTTGTTTGCAAAATAGTTTCATAACTGTAACATTTGCTATGCAATTGAAATTCTTGTAAAGCACGCAATTTATATCGCCTTTAGACTTTTAGCTCCCTACAAAGGTTTCACAAATATATGGCAGTGTGCATTCTGCAAGTACAGTAAATATTTCAGAAGAATTGAACCCATAAACAAAATTCTTTGGTTTTCATTTAAACATGCAAATGCCTTATATTGGTTTCCCTATATCATGTCTTGTGAACAGTTATCCTTTTCATGCATCAGTTTATAGTAGCTTCTTTGTATCATGGCTATGGAAAGGGAGATGTTAGCGATCAGCCTTAATAGAAGGGAATCTGATAGATAATTCTAATAAATTTGCCCTTCTTTCCATTTGCTCTAGAAAGCCAAAGGCCTAAAGATATGAATTTAAAGCTCAATGTGATATGTTATCACATTAATCATCATAAATAAATCGAATTATTAAGAACAATAGCTATTTCATAGTTCCACCCTCATACCATTGTGCACTGTGTTTAGGTTTTACATTTACATGTTTACGTGCAATGCAATTTTTTTGCATTTTCTTTTAGTCTCAAAACCTTCAGGTGTAACATGAGAATCATGTAGACACTTCAACCAAGACTGTGCTGCATATTTTGGCTAAGCATTTTAATTAAACTCATTGCTTAGTGAAATAATTTGGGGTGTTTCGTACTCTACTTTTGCTTCATTTCTTCCAATAAGTGAATGTACCTTTTGTGGTGGTTTTGAACATCCTGTTCTAAATCTCAATAGATTAGTTTCCCTATCAAGTTTTAGTTTTTTTCTTGGTGTTAAGAGCCTCCTTTTTTCTGTTTTAGTCACCATTCTAATTTCTGAATCCAGATCTATTTCAGCAAAGTCTTTTAACTTTAATACATCTTCAGTAAATGTGCTTCTTTGGAATTCATATTTCTCCATTAGCTCTTAATTACATAACACATGTAATGGGATATTCCTTATCAGGTTTTGCAAGTTTTAACATTTAGGCCCTGATTCCGATATCAGATGGACCGGAGTCCGTACTACATCGGTTTGGAACTGGAACCGAACGACCTCCTGGTGTCGGTTCCAGCCCAGGGATTAGGATGCGACCGAACCCTGTTCAGTCGCCACCCTATTCTTTGCAATGGGAGCATGCATTCCGAACGGAATGCATGCTCTCATGTAAAGAGCAGAGGTGAGGTTCATCCCTGCACCCGGTGGCAGGCACCTCAAGGTGCCTTCCACCGGCTTCAGGGATCAACAGGAGGGCACCTTAGGTGCCCAAGAGGCTGCCATTCGGTGGCCTTGTACCTATGGGGGCCCTGCTGGGGGCTCCCAAAGACAGATTCCCAATTAATTTCTGTGTCGGAAAGTCCGGCACAGAAAGGCAGTGAGAAGCTGTCATCGTAATGCCTCGGCCGGAAAGGGCTGGCCGAAGGGAATACTGCAGGTTTTCAGAATGGCTGACGGGCTCTCCTAGCCCGTCGGAAGTCATTCGGAAAATCGATTCGGATTCCCTTTTGATCGACTGCATCGAAATGGGTCGGTCGGAAATAATCCGACCAGCCGTTACGATGCAGGCTGGAGAGCTCCGACCCATGGTCGGAGCCGTTCTGGCCCGCATTGTAATCGGGCCCTTACTGGTAAACTGGCTGAGACATATGTGTCTGTAAAATATCAGCTTAATGTTTTTTCCTAGTTCTTGTAGACTGGTAGATGCCAGAAATTCATTTGTGTTTAACATTTGAAGAAACAATTTAAATCAGTGGTGGATCATTTTGAAAGAAGCAATATATTGACATCATAGCGCCCGTATAATTGGCAAATAGAAACTGACATATGATTATAGATGTTTTAATCTCACATAAAGACACATTTTTATATATTGGAGACCATTCTAAATACCATTAAGAAATGCAGTTTATTATTGGCTGATCTAGTAAATAAACATATGATAACTGTTTTAGTCTTTAAGTGTTTACATGCCAAATATTCAAGATTACCTTTAATTTTTCAGGTGCAATTGTGTCACTAAATACTGTTAGATTCACGGATATGCTATGTTTTCTACAATTAAATGAGGAAACAACAAATTTGGATAGAACCTTCCCCTGGGAAAAAGAAGTGGTTCTCCTTTTACTTCCCACAGTAAGTGCAGAATTAAAAACAATGGACTCAGCTCATTTGTGTTTCAATTCACAATCATTTAATATCCAGGGCCACCGGAATCATGCATTTCTTCAGCTGCAGAGTTTTCTGCATGGTTATGGATTTGCCCACTACCTGCGTCACACTGTAGATATTTCACCATAAAATGTTTCTAGGTGATAAAAATCAAGTTACAAAAACATTGCCATATGGAATTCAGCATATTGTAGACCTTTGCAAAGTTTAAATTGTAGCCTTTCAGTTGCTGATTGCAGACCAGTATCAGTTGAAGTGGTTTCTGATGAGGTGCACCTTTGCCAAGCAAATTCTCCAATCCCTCAGCTGCAACAAACAACATTACCCCTTCACAGGAACTTAGCGACAACCTTGCAGACTTTGTTTACAACAAGATCGCCTACATCTATAGAAACTTCAAACCCCAACCCAAAGCCACTGACATTTTCAAGCAACACAAGGACCCCACTACCACCACAGACATATGACTAGCAAATGGAGCCCCTTTGCCCGACAGGACAATGCCTCCATCATGAATTTGGTCCATTTAGGGGCCCCAACTGACCCATTCACTCACCACATCTTAATCCTATGCAAAGCCAGAATCAGCCACAATCTCACCACCTTGTTCAATACCTCAATTACCACAGCTGCCTTCCCCGAGAACAGGAAACATGCAGAAGTCAACGTCTTACTAAAGAAACTATTGTCAGACCCCAGGAAACTCAACAACTACTGACCGATCTCCCTGCTCCAGTTCCCTAAAAAAGTATTAGAAAAAACCATCAACTCACAACTCTCGTCATATCTGAAACAGAACCTCCTACTCAACTCCTCCAAATCTGGATTCTACAGCAACCACAGCACCGAGGCAGCTGTCATCGTGGCTACAAATGACATCAGAGCCCAACTTGACCAAGGAAAGACTGCGGCTCGGGAGCCTACTGTACGATCTTCCGCCACACACTCATCACAAGCCTGCACAGCATAGGCATCCATGGAGCTGCTCTCAGATGGATCGCCTCTTTCCTCACGGGAAGAATGCAAAAAATCTGCATTGCCTCTTTCACCCAAGGAAATCATCTGTGGAGTACCCCAAGGATCCTCACTCAGTACCACCCTCTTCAGCACTTATATGACAACTCTGGCCAGCATCGCCAAAATCCATGAACTCAACATCATATCTTATGCCGGTGACACACAACTCATCCTCTTCCTCTCCGAAGACACCACCAACACCAAGTCCAACTTCCATAACTGCATTACACATGCCACCAACTGTATGAAGGACAACTGCCTGAAGCTCAACACAGACACGAAAGAGTCACTGATTTTTTTAAACAAAAGCTCCCCATGGAAAGCATCCTGGGGCCCACAGCACTCCTATCCCCACTGACCATGCTAGGAACCTAGGCATCATTCTGGACAACAAGCTAACCATGACTACGCAGGTCAACTCTGTCTCCTCCTTCTGCTTCTTCATCCTCCACATGCTTCATAAGATATTCAAATGGCTACCACAAAGCTCAAGATGCACCATCACCCAGGCCCAACTCTCCAGCCGTCTGGACTACTTCAACACTGTCTACTCAGGGATTGCAGCTCACCACCTCCGATTACTACAGACCATACAGAACGCCACTGCCAAACTCGTACTGGACCTCTCTGGACAAACCCACGTCACCCCCTAATTCAGGGAACCCCAGTGGCTCCATGTACAGAAAAGATGCCAATTCAAGCTCCTACACAACTACAGACCCTCTTACTTAAACCACCTCATGAACTTACATAGGCAAGCCCGTCTGCGCCCGTCTGCGACTGGACTGCGCCGTGTGCCAGAACCCCTGGACAAAATGTAACTGCTACTTACTTGAGAGAAAACTTGCTAAATATCCAAGACAAAGGTGAGCAGAAAAAATGTGTCTTGATGTACCCCCAAAATATTTCCTCAGCCTGCAACTGTCACACATGCAACTTTCGTACTGAAATCTATAGCTCTCATTTCTACCTGGTGTCACATATACACCGAGGAAATACATGTCAATCCAATAAGCATGCCTTAAGGTGTGTACTATTGAATAGTAGATCACAAATACGAACTGGCTGATTTTCTGTAACAACACAAACCAGACGTAATGTTTCTTACAGAAACATGGCTGCACAATTCCTCAGAACTGGATTTAAACATCGCTATACCCGCCAGTTACGACTTGTACAGGGTTAACAGAGAGGGACAATGAGGTTGGGGGGCGGGGGGTGGCCATTGTGTACCGCTCCCATATCAAAGCTCCTTTCTCTGATATCCCTCAACTAAAGGAGGAAGCCATTCTGTTCTCATTTAAATGTAACAATACATCTACTTTCAATGGGATAGTAATATACAGGCAACCAGGGCCTAGAAATCCCCTCATTGAATATATCTGGTCAGTCATGGAGTCCTGTATGCAATACTCCAATTTGTCCATACTAGGAGACTTTAATTTCCAGTTAGAGTCCATAGAAAGCCGTGACACTACTAAGCTGCTAGATGGGCTAAACAGTCTTGCATTAAAGCAAATTGTCACTGAGCCCACACATAATGGGAATCACACTCTGGATGGTATTTTCACAAATTACATACAGATAAGGTTTAGCAGCACACTACCACTGACTTGGACTGATCATAGAGCTGTACTCCTCGTATTATCTCCCACTGGTCCGGCCATTAGAGAGCAGAAGAAAAATAGGACAAGCATAATACACCACTGGAAGCAAATAAATGCTTCAGACTTGGAAATCGCTCTATTGTCTCAAGAGTTCCACACTGATGAAGATCTGGACTCTGCAGCCCGAAATTTTAATAGCTGGATTGATCATGCAACACAAAGATTAGCCCCATAAACATGCAAACATACTGGCAAAAGAGAATCATCAGCTCCTTGGTATTCTGCGGAGTTAAAAGAGTTAAAGAAAAAATGTAGAGCCAAGGAGCGAATTTGGAGAAAGGAATGCTTGGACACTGACAAAAAACAGACAGTAAAACCAGGCACAAGCAAAATACAAATAGTCAATAGTCTTTTCAAAAACCACTTTTTTTTACAGAAAAAATCATGGCCTCCAAAAACAGTGCCAGAGAGCTTTTCAAAACTGTCTTTAACGTAGCTAAATTTGGTAATAGCAAACAACTTAGTCCTACAAGGCAGTTCTGTGACAAACTTGCAGATTTCTTTTTCGACAAAGTGGCCAAAGTCTATGATGAGTTTTCTAACAGCAAAACCGAAACAACGTTGAATGAAACTAATGACGACAGCACAAACACACAGGTATACTTACATGAGTTCAACACTCTAACACCGGATAGAGTAGAGAAGCTAATATTATCAACTAAGTCGGGATCCCCCCTAGATCCCTGTCCTGCCATGGTGTTTCATTTAGCCCCTAATACAATTGCAAACAACCTAACACCTCTCCTTAACAACATTCTAGATACAGGAATTTTTCCGGTTACCTGGAAAAAATCTCTGGTTAGACCTATCTTGAAAAAGCCAACTCTAGACCCAGTGGAGGTTAGTAACTACTGGCCCATTTCCTGTCCACCATTTCCCTCAAAAAGTCTGGAAAAAGCCTTGAACCAAGAACTACTGTCCTTCATAGAGGCAAATGAAAAACTCCATCTGGCGCAACATGGGTTCCGTTCCTGCCATAGTACTGAGTCCGCACTGATTGCTGCTACAGAAGACATACGTGCTCAACTTGATGGGGGGGGGGGGGATGCCATACTGATCCTACTAGATCTATCGGCCGCATTTGATACGGTTGATCACCATACACTTATCCAGGGTCTGGCCGATATAGGAATCATAAACAAAGCTTATGCAATTCTTCGATCCTACTTAACGGGTAGAGAACAATCCATAATCATGGATGAACACACATTGCACCCCTACGTTTTGCCGTGTGAGGTGCCCCAGGGATCGTCACTCTCCCCAACCTTACTCAACGTGTACGTCAGCCCACTGGCAAAAGTTATACGATCCTATGGTTTTACCGTTATATGCTACGTGGATGACATGCAAATAATTGTCTCTCTGTCATCCAAACCTGAGAAAGTGGCAATTAGCTTTAATAACTTGAATAGCCATATTATTACCTGGATGCTAGACAACTGTTTGAAGTTGAATACTGGTAAAACTGAAGTGGTCATGTTCGGAAGAGACACCTCCATCTGGAATCACACTTGGTGGCCGGATGCAGCAGGGCCTTGCCCCCAGCCTGTCAAACAAGTTAGAAATCTCGGGATCAAGATAGACGACCAGCTCATACTATCTGACCGGGTCAATAGCATTATCTCCTCATGCATTTTTACCCTGAAATTCCTTCGTAAGATTCTACCTTCTATTCCCATGGCTCTTAGAAAAACCACTATCACTGCCTTAGTATTATCCAACATTGATTATTGCAACACACTTTACCTGGGTGAAAAAAGGAGTACGATACGCAAGCTGCATACCTTACAGAATGTGGCTGCCTGGTTACTTCTTAAGATTCCAAAATTTAGCCCCATAAGTTAAGTCAAGCCATTCAGGATCTGCACTGGCTGCCCGTCTATGCAAGGATCCAATTTAAATCCATGTGCATACTCCACAAGACTTTGCACGGGTCTGGACCAGCTTACTTCAAACATAATATCAGACATCACATTCCACAGTGTAATCTTAGATCTGCATCAGCCTCCCTTCTGGTGGTGCCAAGGATAAAGACTTTAAAGTGGGGTGGTAGGAGCTTTCTCTACCTTGCTCCAAAGCTATGGAACACGCTGCCCATCAATCTTAGAAAACAAACCAATCCGCTGATGTTCCAGAAAAGCTTCGAAAAATTGGTTATTTGCCCAAAGCCATAGCCAATCCCATTCTTCCCTGCATAGGTTGAAGACAGCCAGCGCTAAGACGCCACAGTATACATGAACTCTATAAAACCTTTCATTTCATTTCATTTCATTTCAACTTTCATAAGCCTATCAGACACCTCGCTCCGCATCCCTTTCTCTAACCCTCACCGCCCACTTCCAACATACCAGATAGGGAGGTCACTCCTCTCTTACCTAACAGCAAATATTGTGGCCTCTATATTCTGGCTTCAATATTCAGAGTGCACATCCCAAAAGTTTAACCCAATAAACAAGCACAAGCTAGTGGGGTGCAAATTTAGTTGGCTGAACGCCCAATGAATTTTTAGGGCGTCAATAAGCTTTGTAGGAAAAGTAGAAACAGATACGAAAAATGATCCATTTGAGGAACAGTGTCAAAAGGATTACTGTGACCGCTAACTTTTTGTTAGTTTTTGTGTTCTGTCAGGTCAGTACCTGGTCCCCAAAGCCTTTCATTCATTTTATTGTAGAGATTTAAGGGGCATATTATCAAGCACAGCGTTAAAAATATCGACGCTTTAGCGGCAAAAAACGGCCGCTAAAGCGGCGATAATGGGCTTGATAAAATGCCCTTGTGAATTCCCATAGAAGCCCATGTTGACACCAGAACATGGGCTTCTATTGGAATTCTCAAAGGCATATTATCAAGCCCATTATCGCCGCTTTAGCTGCAGTTTTCTGCCGCTAAAGCGGCGATAATTTTAACGCTGTGCTTGATAATAAGCCCCTACATTTTTAATCAATTTTAAATTATTATTTTTTAAATGTTTTTAGTTATTTTATTGTATACATTTTAAAGCATGTAAATAATAAAAAAAAAACAGTAAAACATTGAATTGAACAGAAACCGAGACCTTTATTAATTCATAAACTGAAAGGTTCATCTCCCAGCCTCCACATCTAGCAGCAGCACTGGGGAGCGTATAGTCAGCCCCCTGCCCCAGCGCCGCTTCTGTTTCCGAAGCCGCACTTTAATCAACAGGCCTCTACTCCAGGAATAGATTTCATGTCGAGAGACTTTGTCAGATTCAAGGCTGTAATTACCAGCGTTTCCAGATTTGAGGGTAACTGGAAATTGCCTGCTATTTGCAGCCATTAGTGATAAACAGTTTCCCTTCTGCAGCTCAGGTCACAAGCAGGCAGATAGAGAGGCCTGTTTAACTCTATATGGCCTGACCTGTAGGGAAATCAGGCTACATAGTTTAGGACAGGGCCTCTGAATTGTCTGCAGGGCCGGAGCAGAGTCAGTTGCAGGTCAGAGGTATAGAGGCTAGGATTTATACCCGTAAGGCATTATGCATAGGTGCAGCAACACATCCGGTAAGAATTAATTTAGGGTCCTCATTCGTGACATCATTACACTACTCCTATTAGCCACATGGCAGAAACGCTATGCAATCCAATTGCAGTTCCATGTAGTAGCTGCTATAGGTTTGCAAATGTGCTTCAGGGCCTCATCAGTGGTATGAAGTTCTACATAAATCAAATACAATGCAATACATGTTTCTGTCTTTACCCTCATTTAGCCCCTACTGTAAAGATTTACGACCTGAAATCTCAGGATGTCCGCTGCAAACATTACACCATCGCGTGGCTCTCTGCTGCAGAGTTGCCATGCTATCTATCATTTTGAAAAATGTAGCCTCATATATTTGGAACAATACAGCAGATAGAGCCTGTAACTCTGGAAACAGTAGCTGAGAAGCCAGCAGGGTGGCTCAGTGAGTTGAACACTTTCGCTTTCAAATGCAGTGATCTGCATGTCACAATTTCACATCCCAGCAAAGCAACCTCAGATTTCCATCTTTTGAGGACCAGTACATTGAGTACCATAAATAGAGTAATAGTGACATCTTTTGTTTATAGAGCTAAGAAATGGTGGACGTACAGCATGAAGCACCATATGAAACAAATTATTATTATTATGAGTGGCCTCGAGAACTGGGCACCGTGCCTCAGATGTGACCTCTACAACCAGACTCAGGGCCACAGAAGTGGACTCTGAAGCCGGCCATGATATAAGGGGTCTGGTCCCAGAACCTGCATTCATAAAGCAGCGGTGAGCAGAGCCAATAATCCCAGTGCGGTCTTCGGAACTCTGAATAGTACTGGGGTTGAAGCTCTCAGAACTGAGCACAGTACCTGAGGTAAGGCCTCCAGATTTGGACAGGGTGCTCAAGATACACCTCCAATTTAAACTTTTGACATTGGTTACACCTCTTCTTTTACTGCTAACACTGTTAATAAACTTTGTGTTCACAAGATATAATGACCTGATAATCTACTTCCTGTAATATGCTCAACACCCCTGTGCTCCATCTTGAACATATCAAATCAAATAAGCTTTATTCGGTTTCACATAGATAAAACCATAAAAGTTGCATAAAATCCATAATACATTAAAACATGAGTTTATTAAAAATCACAGTTTATAAAATATGAAGTGAACCCATTGCACAACCACCCAGATTAATCAATAACAGTAAAATGCATAGCACCATAAAAGTATCTCCCTTGGGTTGGGTTTTCCTTCTAAAGTGAGCTGGTCCTCCTCAACCGCTAAGATCGAGGTGAGTCATCAACCAAATGGCTACATATCAAGGCAGGCCCTGGTTTTCACAATGGATTTTAGGCAGCCCACAATAAAAAATTTACAATCCTCCTTCACCAGTTGAAGATATAAGAGGGCAGGGCGAGCCTGGGTAAAATTCATCCTCTTTAAAATGGGGACTAGAAAATGCCATCGAGGGATTGGAAAAAATTTACAGAAAAGCATAAAATGTAGCAAATCCTGTGGCGACTGTCCGTCGCAGCCCCAGGGTGCTAGCACTTGACCTCTACTGCACCCTTTGGGCCTAGCTAGCAGGAGGTGAAATAGATTCATGCGAAACCTAGTCAGTAAAAACCGCTCAAATGTGGATAAAGACCCCAGGAGGTAAGGCTCGGTAGAAGGAGTTGGTTTGAGCGTTAAAAAGATGTGAACACTCGGTTTCTGAAGTTCCCGCTCATCCCTGTCCAGTTTCCTTAGAAAGGATTCCCTGACTAGATCCACATCCTTTTTTACGATGGGTTCAGGCTTAAAATATAAATCAGCACGCTCTACCCCTTCAAGGCTATTCGGGAATACATAGTCAAGGGACATACACTCTCTTAAAATCAAATGATTAAATGTTAATGCCTGGTTTGACCAACACTTCAGCCAAAACACAAGTGGGCGTAGAGCCAGGGTGTCACTTAGAAAGGGGATCCCCAATTCCTCATGGGCCACCATATTCGACAGTCCACGCGGAACACACAACAGGCGCTTCAAAAAATATTTCTCTGTCATCTGAAGGGAGTCCACAGCAATATGCCCCCATATTTCACTTCCATAACTAGCTATAGCCTCACTTTTTGCTTGGTACACTTTCAGCAAAGTTGTGATTGGTCTCCTCCCTAGTTTAGAGGTAAAATTGAAAATAGCCGCTTTCACCCGCGTCAAATCCTCCCTTTTCCTAGAAATTAGTGGCGCCCATTTTATTTGATCATCCAAGAGGACCCCAAGTTAAATAAAAACATCAGTGCAGGGGACTTTAGCGGGACCGACTCTGAATTGAAATTTTTTGGGGGGTCAAGACCCCACCTGCATTATATAAGATTTTGAGTTGTTGATTGATAAGTCCCGATCCACCATGAAGTTGGAAAATGCATCTAGCAAGGTTTACAGGCCTATAGCAGTCCTAGATAAAAGGATGGCATCGTCCGCATAAAGTAGAACGGGGAGGCCACGCCGCCCTACACACGGATAATCTACCCCAGTAGCTCTTAATGCTCTGTCCAAATCATTGCAAAAACAACAATTGATGGACAGAATGCAGAACAATGTCATACATTCACCCCAGTACAGAGATCTGGGCCTAAATCCATCGTTTTTTTGCTCACCATGCCATTCCAGTTTGGACCCAGCCATATGCAAATCAGTCTTGACCCTGTGCCTCATGGGAACAGTGCAGCCCGAACTGCCAAGCCGGGTCCTCCCTGGACTGGAAACAAGCATCCTAGGACCGGTTTCGGGGTTTCACCCCTCTTCAGCCAGGATAGCTTGATTCCAGTGGCATGGAGAGCACGGGACTCACGTCTGAGCATACCCCCCCACTCGGGGTGACAAATGCAAAAACAACAATTGATGGACAGAATGCAGAACAATGTCATACATTCACCCCAGTACAGAGATCTGGGCCTAAATCCATCGTTTTTTTGCTCACCATGCCATTCCAGTTTGAACCCAGCCATATGCAAATCAGTCTTGACCCTGTGCCTCATGGGAACAGTGCAGCCCGAACTGCCAAGCCGGGTCCTCCCTGGACTGGAAACAAGCATCCTAGGACCGGTTTCGGGGTTTCACCCCTCTTCAGCCAGGATAGCTTGATTCCAGTGGCATGGAGAGCACGGGACTCACGTCTGAGCATACCCCCCCACTCGGGGTGACAAATGCAAAAACAACAATTGATGGACAGAATGCAGAACAATGTCATACATTCACCCCAGTACAGAGATCTGGGCCTAAATCCATCGTTTTTTTGCTCACCATGCCATTCCAGTTTGAACCCAGCCATATGCAAATCAGTCTTGACCCTGTGCCTCATGGGAACAGTGCAGCCCGAACTGCCAAGCCGGGTCCTCCCTGGACTGGAAACAAGCATCCTAGGACCGGTTTCGGGGTTTCACCCCTCTTCAGCCAGGATAGCTTGATTCCAGTGGCATGGAGAGCACGGGACTCACGTCTGAGCATACCCCCCCACTCGGGGTGACAAATGCAAAAACAACAATTGATGGACAGAATGCAGAACAATGTCATACATTCACCCCAGTACAGAGATCTGGGCCTAAATCCATCGTTTTTTTGCTCACCATGCCATTCCAGTTTGAACCCAGCCATATGAAAATCAGTCTTGACCCTGTGCCTCATGGGAACAGTGCAGCCCGAACTGCCAAGCCGGGTCCTCCCTGGACTGGAAACAAGCATCCTAGGACCGGTTTCGGGGTTTCACCCCTCTTCAGCCAGGATAGCTTGATTCCAGTGGCATGGAGAGCACGGGACTCACGTCTGAGCATACCCCCCCACTCGGGGTGACAAATGCAAAAACAACAATTGATGGACAGAATGCAGAACAATGTCATACATTCACCCCAGTACAGAGATCTGGGCCTAAATCCATCGTTTTTTTGCTCACCATGCCATTCCAGTTTGAACCCAGCCATATGCAAATCAGTCTTGACCCTGTGCCTCATGGGAACAGTGCAGCCCGAACTGCCAAGCCGGGTCCTCCCTGGACTGGAAACAAGCATCCTAGGACCGGTTTCGGGGTTTCACCCCTCTTCAGCCAGGATAGCTTGATTCCAGTGGCATGGAGAGCACGGGACTCACGTCTGAGCATACCCCCCCACTCGGGGTGACAAATGCAAAAACAACAATTGATGGACAGAATGCAGAACAATGTCATACATTCACCCCAGTACAGAGATCTGGGCCTAAATCCATCGTTTTTTTGCTCACCATGCCATTCCAGTTTGAACCCAGCCATATGCAAATCAGTCTTGACCCTGTGCCTCATGGGAACAGTGCAGCCCGAACTGCCAAGCCGGGTCCTCCCTGGACTGGAAACAAGCATCCTAGGACCGGTTTCGGGGTTTCACCCCTCTTCAGCCAGGATAGCTTGATTCCAGTGGCATGGAGAGCACGGGACTCACGTCTGAGCATACCCCCCCACTCGGGGTGACAAATGCAAAAACAACAATTGATGGACAGAATGCAGAACAATGTCATACATTCACCCCAGTACAGAGATCTGGGCCTAAATCCATCGTTTTTTTGCTCACCATGCCATTCCAGTTTGAACCCAGCCATATGCAAATCAGTCTTGACCCTGTGCCTCATGGGAACAGTGCAGCCCGAACTGCCAAGCCGGGTCCTCCCTGGACTGGAAACAAGCATCCTAGGACCGGTTTCGGGGTTTCACCCCTCTTCAGCCAGGATAGCTTGATTCCAGTGGCATGGAGAGCACGGGACTCACGTCTGAGCATACCCCCCCACTCGGGGTGACAAATGCAAAAACAACAATTGATGGACAGAATGCAGAACAATGTCATACATTCACCCCAGTACAGAGATCTGGGCCTAAATCCATCGTTTTTTTGCTCACCATGCCATTCCAGTTTGAACCCAGCCATATGCAAATCAGTCTTGACCCTGTGCCTCATGGGAACAGTGCAGCCCGAACTGCCAAGCCGGGTCCTCCCTGGACTGGAAACAAGCATCCTAGGACCGGTTTCGGGGTTTCACCCCTCTTCAGCCAGGATAGCTTGATTCCAGTGGCATGGAGAGCACGGGACTCACGTCTGAGCATACCCCCCCACTCGGGGTGACAAATGCAAAAACAACAATTGATGGACAGAATGCAGAACAATGTCATACATTCACCCCAGTACAGAGATCTGGGCCTAAATCCATCGTTTTTTTGCTCACCATGCCATTCCAGTTTGAACCCAGCCATATGCAAATCAGTCTTGACCCTGTGCCTCATGGGAACAGTGCAGCCCGAACTGCCAAGCCGGGTCCTCCCTGGACTGGAAACAAGCATCCTAGGACCGGTTTCGGGGTTTCACCCCTCTTCAGCCAGGATAGCTTGATTCCAGTGGCATGGAGAGCACGGGACTCACGTCTGAGCATACCCCCCCACTCGGGGTGACAAATGCAAAAACAACAATTGATGGACAGAATGCAGAACAATGTCATACATTCACCCCAGTACAGAGATCTGGGCCTAAATCCATCGTTTTTTTGCTCACCATGCCATTCCAGTTTGAACCCAGCCATATGCAAATCAGTCTTGACCCTGTGCCTCATGGGAACAGTGCAGCCCGAACTGCCAAGCCGGGTCCTCCCTGGACTGGAAACAAGCATCCTAGGACCGGTTTCGGGGTTTCACCCCTCTTCAGCCAGGATAGCTTGATTCCAGTGGCATGGAGAGCACGGGACTCACGTCTGAGCATACCCCCCCACTCGGGGTGACAAATGCAAAAACAACAATTGATGGACAGAATGCAGAACAATGTCATACATTCACCCCAGTACAGAGATCTGGGCCTAAATCCATCGTTTTTTTGCTCACCATGCCATTCCAGTTTGAACCCAGCCATATGCAAATCAGTCTTGACCCTGTGCCTCATGGGAACAGTGCAGCCCGAACTGCCAAGCCGGGTCCTCCCTGGACTGGAAACAAGCATCCTAGGACCGGTTTCGGGGTTTCACCCCTCTTCAGCCAGGATAGCTTGATTCCAGTGGCATGGAGAGCACGGGACTCACGTCTGAGCATACCCCCCCACTCGGGGTGACAAATGCAAAAACAACAATTGATGGACAGAATGCAGAACAATGTCATACATTCACCCCAGTACAGAGATCTGGGCCTAAATCCATCGTTTTTTTGCTCACCATGCCATTCCAGTTTGAACCCAGCCATATGCAAATCAGTCTTGACCCTGTGCCTCATGGGAACAGTGCAGCCCGAACTGCCAAGCCGGGTCCTCCCTGGACTGGAAACAAGCATCCTAGGACCGGTTTCGGGGTTTCACCCCTCTTCAGCCAGGATAGCTTGATTCCAGTGGCATGGAGAGCACGGGACTCACGTCTGAGCATACCCCCCCACTCGGGGTGACAAATGCAAAAACAACAATTGATGGACAGAATGCAGAACAATGTCATACATTCACCCCAGTACAGAGATCTGGGCCTAAATCCATCGTTTTTTTGCTCACCATGCCATTCCAGTTTGAACCCAGCCATATGCAAATCAGTCTTGACCCTGTGCCTCATGGGAACAGTGCAGCCCGAACTGCCAAGCCGGGTCCTCCCTGGACTGGAAACAAGCATCCTAGGACCGGTTTCGGGGTTTCACCCCTCTTCAGCCAGGATAGCTTGATTCCAGTGGCATGGAGAGCACGGGACTCACGTCTGAGCATACCCCCCTACTCGGGGTGACAAATGCAAAAACAACAATTGATGGACAGAATGCAGAACAATGTCATACATTCACCCCAGTACAGAGATCTGGGCCTAAATCCATCGTTTTTTTGCTCACCATGCCATTCCAGTTTGAACCCAGCCATATGCAAATCAGTCTTGACCCTGTGCCTCATGGGAACAGTGCAGCCCGAACTGCCAAGCCGGGTCCTCCCTGGACTGGAAACAAGCATCCTAGGACCGGTTTCGGGGTTTCACCCCTCTTCAGCCAGGATAGCTTGATTCCAGTGGCATGGAGAGCACGGGACTCACGTCTGAGCATACCCCCCCACTCGGGGTGACAAATGCAAAAACAACAATTGATGGACAGAATGCAGAACAATGTCATACATTCACCCCAGTACAGAGATCTGGGCCTAAATCCATCGTTTTTTTGCTCACCATGCCATTCCAGTTTGAACCCAGCCATATGCAAATCAGTCTTGACCCTGTGCCTCATGGGAACAGTGCAGCCCGAACTGCCAAGCCGGGTCCTCCCTGGACTGGAAACAAGCATCCTAGGACCGGTTTCGGGGTTTCACCCTCTTCAGCCAGGATAGCTTGATTCCAGTGGCATGGAGAGCACGGGACTCACGTCTGAGCATACCCCCCCACTCGGGGTGACAAATGCAAAAACAACAATTGATGGACAGAATGCAGAACAATGTCATACATTCACCCCAGTACAGAGATCTGGGCCTAAATCCATCGTTTTTTTGCTCACCATGCCATTCCAGTTTGAACCCAGCCATATGCAAATCAGTCTTGACCCTGTGCCTCATGGGAACAGTGCAGCCCGAACTGCCAAGCCGGGTCCTCCCTGGACTGGAAACAAGCATCCTAGGACCGGTTTCGGGGTTTCACCCCTCTTCAGCCAGGATAGCTTGATTCCAGTGGCATGGAGAGCACGGGACTCACGTCTGAGCATACCCCCCCACTCGGGGTGACAAATGCAAAAACAACAATTGATGGACAGAATGCAGAACAATGTCATACATTCACCCCAGTACAGAGATCTGGGCCTAAATCCATCGTTTTTTTGCTCACCATGCCATTCCAGTTTGAACCCAGCCATATGCAAATCAGTCTTGACCCTGTGCCTCATGGGAACAGTGCAGCCCGAACTGCCAAGCCGGGTCCTCACCACCCCCTTTTGTACCGCTTTGTTCGCCATAAGTTGGCAGGGTATGCTCAGACGTGAGTCCCTTGCTCACTTTGCCACTGGATTCAAGCAAGCCTGGCTGAAGACGGCTGAAATGCCAGAAACCGGTCCTAGGAAGCTTGTTTCCGGTCCAGGGAAGGCATGGCTTGGCAGTTCGGGCTGGACTGTTCCCATGAGGCACAGGGTCAGACTGATTTGCATATAGCCATGTCTGAACTGGGGTGGCAGAGTGGGCTAAAGAACGGTGATGGATCAAACCCAGATCTGTTGACTGGGTGTGAGTGTTTGATTGGTTCTGATGCTCTGTCCATCACCACCCCCTTTTGTACCGCTTTGTTCGCCATAAGTTGGCAGGGTATGCTCAGACGTGAGTCCCTTGCTCACTTTGCCACTGGATTCAAGCAAGCCTGGCTGAAGACGGCTGAAATGCCAGAAACCGGTCCTAGGAAGCTTGTTTCCGGTCCAGGGAAGGCATGGCTTGGCAGTTCGGGCTGGACTGTTCCCATGAGGCACAGGGTCAGACTGATTTGCATATAGCCATGTCTGAACTGGGGTGGCAGAGTGGGCTAAAGAACGGTGATGGATCAAACCCAGATCTGTTGACTGGGTGTGAGTGTTTGATTGGTTCTGATGCTCTGTCCATCACCACCCCCTTTTGTACCGCTCTGTCCAAATCATTGACGTAAAAATTAAACAGAAATGGGGCCAAGATACAGCCTTGCCGTACTCCCCTCTTAATCTCAACGTCCCTTGTAATACGGAGATCCTGGGAGAACACGACATTGGCCTTAGTTGACTTATGAAGGTCCTCTAAGAAATTAACAATACTATTCTCTACCCCATTACCCTCATGGACTGCCATAGTTTAAGCCTATTCACGCAATCAAATGCGGAAAACAAGTCCATGAAGGTGAGGTAGACAGTACCTGGGCATGCAACTGTATATTTGCTTAATAACATAGTTAAATTAAGACATTGGGCCACGGTTGATCGCCCTGGACGAAATCCAAATTGGGTGTCCGACATGATCTTGTGCTCTTCCGCCCAGGTGGATAATCTTTCTAGAAGTATACGGCCTACAACCTTGACCACTGAGTCAAGAAGGGAGATTGGCCTATAGCAATAAGTGCTATTCCTGTCACCCTTCTTGAAAACGGGGACTGTGGTGGAAGTGGCCCAGGACTCAGGGCAGCCGTTCGAAGCAGCTGCGTTAGACACAGCCACTAGGACCGGTGCCCAAAAGGATGGATCAAACAAATCCGGGGGGATACTGTCTGGACCCGGAGCTTTATTACTGGTTAACTCTGCAATGCCAGCTTCAACCTCACCCTGTTCAAAAATCACTACAGTGGCATTCGAATCACGGCATGGCTGGCCAAAGTGCTCCATAGGGCTATCAAATATTGATTTAAAGTAGAGCAACCATTCCTCCTCGGTAATATGCGAATCTAAAGCCCCCCAAACTTCATATTAAAAAAGTGGTCTGTTGACAATGCTCCAAAACCTGGAGCTATTCCTGAGGGTACTTGACTCATTCAACTCCCTCCAAGCCTCCTCTTTCAGAATGTCCTTCCTTTTGGCCAGAGTTGTTTTATATTCTTTGTGGCATACGCGCACCTGGGATTGATTTCTCAGCTTAGCTGACAGGGCTTCCCTCAGCTTTTTCGCGGCCTGGGAGCAAGAAGAATTGAACCATCTGGGGATAGAGGTCGCTACTCTGTGGGCCGGGGCACTTAAAAGTTTTCCAACTTTGGTGGAGATGGATCTATAGGCACTGATAACCTCACCTGGGGGAGTACCTGCAGAAGTGCACAGCGCTAACTCAGAAGCACAGGATTCTTTGACTGCACAATAAAAGTTATCTGGAGAAATCTGGGACCATTTAAGCTGACGTGTGCCATCAGTAGGTCTAAGCGTAACCCTGATTACTACACTACTAATTCGTGCTAAAAGCGGGCCACACATTTCGACACAAAGCGGGTTGTGGTCACTACAGGCACTCTCCACGATATTTAAATCACAGAATAAAGTTTGTAAAGAAGAGGAAATTAAAATGTAGTCCATAAAAGAGCCCCTGCCTGTCCCTTTAAAGGTGGGAATGGGAAATATACTGTGCGGATCGGAAAAGGACATCAGGGACAACATATCAAATTCATTCAATAGAGTATTTAGTAGTTCCCCATAGCAAGATGTTCAAAGTGAATCCCCCTCATCCAAGGGCAGCCTAACTCAGAAATGCAGGTTGTCCTTGGGTCTCCACAAGGATGGATGTTAAAATCACCGAGAACCAGGAGGTTATGTAGAATAGAGCCAAAGGACTGCCTTATAAAGTACCCTGGGCAGTAATATTACAGACACCTGAAGGGCATGCCACCGAATTATAAAAATTAATGAGGCCCAATCTTATAGCCCCCCTTTTTAATATCAATGCCAGTTTTCCTGGGCTTGGAGACGGCACAACCAGGATCTGTAAGTGACTAAACCACCCTTAGGTCTTCCACCCACCGATGGGGAGGCTGGCACAAAGAAAGCCTGATAACCTTCCAGAATAAGGTCACATTCCACCAACCACGTTTCTTGTAAACAAATCACAGGGAATTGCTTCACAAATTGCAACCATACTGAGTCGTGAAACTTGTTAGCCAGGCCTGCAGTTTTCCATGTTAGAATGTTATTAGCAAACGTACGGGAGTTCTTCTCAACTACCACTGGTGAGTATTGCTTTTTTAAATCAGATTTAATGCGAGAAAATGAAGGACTCCTTAGTCAGTTACACTCCTCCAACCCTGCTAGTGGGGAAAACCTGTTATGTAACTCCAGCGTGGGCGGGGCAATATACTGACAGCCTGTCAGAGATGATGCATAAACCGTGGGTGTAGGCAGTTGCGCAGATGCAGGCGGAAATCTATGTGACCACCCACCTCGGGGAGCTTCCATAAAGGTGTTAGTATAAATATCCCCTGGGGGGGTTGGGTTTGTAAAAAAAAGCCCAATGGTAAGGCCCTAACAACAGATCCTGGCTTGAGAAAAGCGGGGTGTGTGTCCCTCAACAGTATCCTACCAGCAGGATGAGGGTTATCAAAATTAATAATAACACAATCGCCCGTGCCTGCTTTACAAGAGCTGCCAGTCCAACTACCTCTGCGGGCCATGATGATATTTTTACCCACCCGTGCACCCAAAGCATTGTTGTTTGATAGCCAGTGAATTACTTTGTTTTTTAACTGACCAAAATCCTCGCTAACCCCCTGGGGTAGAGATGGAACATTCCCCAGGACTACTACATAGGGGGTGGATTCAGGTGGTAGGTCAATTACTGGTAGACTCGATAGCTGGGTCTCTCTGCTAACCAGCCTCCCGGCCCTTAAACAGTGACTGTCATCTGTAGAGCTACCATGTACAGAGGTATCTCTTCTCACGCCTGCGATTATATTCTTTGCTCCATGCTCCACCTGTACCACAGACTGATTCTGTGCTTGATTATGTAGCTGATCTATGATGGAGTTCAACAGATTTGTCAGTGTGTCGGGGTCCCGTATAATTCTCTGGCCCAAGTGGATACTTGGCTCTCCTGTTGGGGGCGGCACATCATTAATATTCCGGGATGCTATATTTTTCTCAATCCGAGACAACCTCTCAAGGATAGGGCCCAATTTTAAGTCCAACAACCTGGTCATCGTTGCCTGGAAAGTTTCCAGTGCCCCGGAAAGATCCAATGTAGGGATAGTGGTAGGGTGTACTGTGGTGAGTGCTGGGGTTTTAGAGACCATATTAAGTTTATGATTCTTCGCTTAACCCCTAGTAGATTGAATTTTCCTTTTAGAGCCAACGCCCAACCGCAAGTTCCCTTTAGCTGCCGGGTTTATATCTTCACCTCTACGGTCTGGGAATGGTTCCATCGGCTTACTGTTCAAGTGGACGACATTTCCCTGATTGGAAATAGGGTCAATGTGCTTCAGGGCCTCATCAGTGGTATGAAGTTCTACATAAATCAAATACAATGCAATACATGTTTCTGTCTTTACCCTCATTTAGCCCCTACTGTAAAGATTTACGACCTGAAATCTCAGGATGTCCGCTGCAAACATTACACCATCGCGTGGCTCTCTGCTGCAGAGTTGCCATGCTATCTATCATTTTGAAAAATGTAGCCTCATATATTTGGAACAATACAGCAGATAGAGCCTGTAACTCTGGAAACAGTAGCTGAGAAGCCAGCAGGGTGGCTCAGTGAGTTGAACACTTTCGCTTTCAAATGCAGTGATCTGCATGTCACAATTTCACATCCCAGCAAAGCAACCTCAGATTTCCATCTTTTGAGGACCAGTACATTGAGTACCATAAATAGAGTAATAGTGACATCTTTTGTTTATAGAGCTAAGAAATGGTGGACGTACAGCATGAAGCACCATATGAAACAAATTATTATTATTATGAGTGGCCTCGAGAACTGGGCACCGTGCCTCAGATGTGACCTCTACAACCAGACTCAGGGCCACAGAAGTGGACTCTGAAGCCGGCCATGATATAAGGGGTCTGGTCCCAGAACCTGCATTCATAAAGCAGCGGTGAGCAGAGCCAATAATCCCAGTGCGGTCTTCGGAACTCTGAATAGTACTGGGGTTGAAGCTCTCAGAACTGAGCACAGTACCTGAGGTAAGGCCTCCAGATTTGGACAGGGTGCTCAAGATACACCTCCAATTTAAACTTTTGACATTGGTTACACCTCTTCTTTTACTGCTAACACTGTTAATAAACTTTGTGTTCACAAGATATAATGACCTGATAATCTACTTCCTGTAATATGCTCAACACCCCTGTGCTCCATCTTGAACATATCAAATCAAATAAGCTTTATTCGGTTTCACATAGATAAAACCATAAAAGTTGCATAAAATCCATAATACATTAAAACATGAGTTTATTAAAAATCACAGTTTATAAAATATGAAGTGAACCCATTGCACAACCACCCAGATTAATCAATAACAGTAAAATGCATAGCACCATAAAAGTATCTCCCTTGGGTTGGGTTTTCCTTCTAAAGTGAGCTGGTCCTCCTCAACCGCTAAGATCGAGGTGAGTCATCAACCAAATGGCTACATATCAAGGCAGGCCCTGGTTTTCACAATGGATTTTAGGCAGCCCACAATAAAAAATTTACAATCCTCCTTCACCAGTTGAAGATATAAGAGGGCAGGGCGAGCCTGGGTAAAATTCATCCTCTTTAAAATGGGGACTAGAAAATGCCATCGAGGGATTGGAAAAAATTTACAGAAAAGCATAAAATGTAGCAAATCCTGTGGCGACTGTCCGTCGCAGCCCCAGGGTGCTAGCACTTGACCTCTACTGCACCCTTTGGGCCTAGCTAGCAGGAGGTGAAATAGATTCATGCGAAACCTAGTCAGTAAAAACCGCTCAAATGTGGATAAAGACCCCAGGAGGTAAGGCTCGGTAGAAGGAGTTGGTTTGAGCGTTAAAAAGATGTGAACACTCGGTTTCTGAAGTTCCCGCTCATCCCTGTCCAGTTTCCTTAGAAAGGATTCCCTGACTAGATCCACATCCTTTTTTACGATGGGTTCAGGCTTAAAATATAAATCAGCACGCTCTACCCCTTCAAGGCTATTCGGGAATACATAGTCAAGGGACATACACTCTCTTAAAATCAAATGATTAAATGTTAATGCCTGGTTTGACCAACACTTCAGCCAAAACACAAGTGGGCGTAGAGCCAGGGTGTCACTTAGAAAGGGGATCCCCAATTCCTCATGGGCCACCATATTCGACAGTCCACGCGGAACACACAACAGGCGCTTCAAAAAATATTTCTCTGTCATCTGAAGGGAGTCCACAGCAATATGCCCCCATATTTCACTTCCATAACTAGCTATAGCCTCACTTTTTGCTTGGTACACTTTCAGCAAAGTTGTGATTGGTCTCCTCCCTAGTTTAGAGGTAAAATTGAAAATAGCCGCTTTCACCCGCGTCAAATCCTCCCTTTTCCTAGAAATTAGTGGCGCCCATTTTATTTGATCATCCAAGAGGACCCCAAGTTAAATAAAAACATCAGTGCAGGGGACTTTAGCGGGACCGACTCTGAATTGAAATTTTTTGGGGGGTCAAGACCCCACCTGCATTATATAAGATTTTGAGTTGTTGATTGATAAGTCCCGATCCACCATGAAGTTGGAAAATGCATCTAGCAAGGTTTACAGGCCTATAGCAGTCCTAGATAAAAGGATGGCATCGTCCGCATAAAGTAGAACGGGGAGGCCACGCCGCCCTACACACGGATAATCTACCCCAGTAGCTCTTAATGCTCTGTCCAAATCATTGCAAAAACAACAATTGATGGACAGAATGCAGAACAATGTCATACATTCACCCCAGTACAGAGATCTGGGCCTAAATCCATCGTTTTTTTGCTCACCATGCCATTCCAGTTTGGACCCAGCCATATGCAAATCAGTCTTGACCCTGTGCCTCATGGGAACAGTGCAGCCCGAACTGCCAAGCCGGGTCCTCCCTGGACTGGAAACAAGCATCCTAGGACCGGTTTCGGGGTTTCACCCCTCTTCAGCCAGGATAGCTTGATTCCAGTGGCATGGAGAGCACGGGACTCACGTCTGAGCATACCCCCCCACTCGGGGTGACAAATGCAAAAACAACAATTGATGGACAGAATGCAGAACAATGTCATACATTCACCCCAGTACAGAGATCTGGGCCTAAATCCATCGTTTTTTTGCTCACCATGCCATTCCAGTTTGAACCCAGCCATATGCAAATCAGTCTTGACCCTGTGCCTCATGGGAACAGTGCAGCCCGAACTGCCAAGCCGGGTCCTCCCTGGACTGGAAACAAGCATCCTAGGACCGGTTTCGGGGTTTCACCCCTCTTCAGCCAGGATAGCTTGATTCCAGTGGCATGGAGAGCACGGGACTCACGTCTGAGCATACCCCCCCACTCGGGGTGACAAATGCAAAAACAACAATTGATGGACAGAATGCAGAACAATGTCATACATTCACCCCAGTACAGAGATCTGGGCCTAAATCCATCGTTTTTTTGCTCACCATGCCATTCCAGTTTGAACCCAGCCATATGCAAATCAGTCTTGACCCTGTGCCTCATGGGAACAGTGCAGCCCGAACTGCCAAGCCGGGTCCTCCCTGGACTGGAAACAAGCATCCTAGGACCGGTTTCGGGGTTTCACCCCTCTTCAGCCAGGATAGCTTGATTCCAGTGGCATGGAGAGCACGGGACTCACGTCTGAGCATACCCCCCCACTCGGGGTGACAAATGCAAAAACAACAATTGATGGACAGAATGCAGAACAATGTCATACATTCACCCCAGTACAGAGATCTGGGCCTAAATCCATCGTTTTTTTGCTCACCATGCCATTCCAGTTTGAACCCAGCCATATGAAAATCAGTCTTGACCCTGTGCCTCATGGGAACAGTGCAGCCCGAACTGCCAAGCCGGGTCCTCCCTGGACTGGAAACAAGCATCCTAGGACCGGTTTCGGGGTTTCACCCCTCTTCAGCCAGGATAGCTTGATTCCAGTGGCATGGAGAGCACGGGACTCACGTCTGAGCATACCCCCCCACTCGGGGTGACAAATGCAAAAACAACAATTGATGGACAGAATGCAGAACAATGTCATACATTCACCCCAGTACAGAGATCTGGGCCTAAATCCATCGTTTTTTTGCTCACCATGCCATTCCAGTTTGAACCCAGCCATATGCAAATCAGTCTTGACCCTGTGCCTCATGGGAACAGTGCAGCCCGAACTGCCAAGCCGGGTCCTCCCTGGACTGGAAACAAGCATCCTAGGACCGGTTTCGGGGTTTCACCCCTCTTCAGCCAGGATAGCTTGATTCCAGTGGCATGGAGAGCACGGGACTCACGTCTGAGCATACCCCCCCACTCGGGGTGACAAATGCAAAAACAACAATTGATGGACAGAATGCAGAACAATGTCATACATTCACCCCAGTACAGAGATCTGGGCCTAAATCCATCGTTTTTTTGCTCACCATGCCATTCCAGTTTGAACCCAGCCATATGCAAATCAGTCTTGACCCTGTGCCTCATGGGAACAGTGCAGCCCGAACTGCCAAGCCGGGTCCTCCCTGGACTGGAAACAAGCATCCTAGGACCGGTTTCGGGGTTTCACCCCTCTTCAGCCAGGATAGCTTGATTCCAGTGGCATGGAGAGCACGGGACTCACGTCTGAGCATACCCCCCTACTCGGGGTGACAAATGCAAAAACAACAATTGATGGACAGAATGCAGAACAATGTCATACATTCACCCCAGTACAGAGATCTGGGCCTAAATCCATCGTTTTTTTGCTCACCATGCCATTCCAGTTTGAACCCAGCCATATGCAAATCAGTCTTGACCCTGTGCCTCATGGGAACAGTGCAGCCCGAACTGCCAAGCCGGGTCCTCCCTGGACTGGAAACAAGCATCCTAGGACCGGTTTCGGGGTTTCACCCCTCTTCAGCCAGGATAGCTTGATTCCAGTGGCATGGAGAGCACGGGACTCACGTCTGAGCATACCCCCCCACTCGGGGTGACAAATGCAAAAACAACAATTGATGGACAGAATGCAGAACAATGTCATACATTCACCCCAGTACAGAGATCTGGGCCTAAATCCATCGTTTTTTTGCTCACCATGCCATTCCAGTTTGAACCCAGCCATATGCAAATCAGTCTTGACCCTGTGCCTCATGGGAACAGTGCAGCCCGAACTGCCAAGCCGGGTCCTCCCTGGACTGGAAACAAGCATCCTAGGACCGGTTTCGGGGTTTCACCCCTCTTCAGCCAGGATAGCTTGATTCCAGTGGCATGGAGAGCACGGGACTCACGTCTGAGCATACCCCCCCACTCGGGGTGACAAATGCAAAAACAACAATTGATGGACAGAATGCAGAACAATGTCATACATTCACCCCAGTACAGAGATCTGGGCCTAAATCCATCGTTTTTTTGCTCACCATGCCATTCCAGTTTGAACCCAGCCATATGCAAATCAGTCTTGACCCTGTGCCTCATGGGAACAGTGCAGCCCGAACTGCCAAGCCGGGTCCTCTCTGGACTGGAAACAAGCATCCTAGGACCGGTTTCGGGGTTTCACCCCTCTTCAGCCAGGATAGCTTGATTCCAGTGGCATGGAGAGCACGGGACTCACGTCTGAGCATACCCCCCCACTCGGGGTGACAAATGCAAAAACAACAATTGATGGACAGAATGCAGAACAATGTCATACATTCACCCCAGTACAGAGATCTGGGCCTAAATCCATCGTTTTTTTGCTCACCATGCCATTCCAGTTTGAACCCAGCCATATGCAAATCAGTCTTGACCCTGTGCCTCATGGGAACAGTGCAGCCCGAACTGCCAAGCCGGGTCCTCCCTGGACTGGAAACAAGCATCCTAGGACCGGTTTCGGGGTTTCACCCCTCTTCAGCCAGGATAGCTTGATTCCAGTGGCATGGAGAGCACGGGACTCACGTCTGAGCATACCCCCCCACTCGGGGTGACAAATGCAAAAACAACAATTGATGGACAGAATGCAGAACAATGTCATACATTCACCCCAGTACAGAGATCTGGGCCTAAATCCATCGTTTTTTTGCTCACCATGCCATTCCAGTTTGAACCCAGCCATATGCAAATCAGTCTTGACCCTGTGCCTCATGGGAACAGTGCAGCCCGAACTGCCAAGCCGGGTCCTCCCTGGACTGGAAACAAGCATCCTAGGACCGGTTTCGGGGTTTCACCCCTCTTCAGCCAGGATAGCTTGATTCCAGTGGCATGGAGAGCACGGGACTCACGTCTGAGCATACCCCCCCACTCGGGGTGACAAATGCAAAAACAACAATTGATGGACAGAATGCAGAACAATGTCATACATTCACCCCAGTACAGAGATCTGGGCCTAAATCCATCGTTTTTTTGCTCACCATGCCATTCCAGTTTGAACCCAGCCATATGCAAATCAGTCTTGACCCTGTGCCTCATGGGAACAGTGCAGCCCGAACTGCCAAGCCGGGTCCTCCCTGGACTGGAAACAAGCATCCTAGGACCGGTTTCGGGGTTTCACCCCTCTTCAGCCAGGATAGCTTGATTCCAGTGGCATGGAGAGCACGGGACTCACGTCTGAGCATACCCCCCCACTCGGGGTGACAAATGCAAAAACAACAATTGATGGACAGAATGCAGAACAATGTCATACATTCACCCCAGTACAGAGATCTGGGCCTAAATCCATCGTTTTTTTGCTCACCATGCCATTCCAGTTTGAACCCAGCCATATGCAAATCAGTCTTGACCCTGTGCCTCATGGGAACAGTGCAGCCCGAACTGCCAAGCCGGGTCCTCCCTGGACTGGAAACAAGCATCCTAGGACCGGTTTCGGGGTTTCACCCCTCTTCAGCCAGGATAGCTTGATTCCAGTGGCATGGAGAGCACGGGACTCACGTCTGAGCATACCCCCCTACTCGGGGTGACAAATGCAAAAACAACAATTGATGGACAGAATGCAGAACAATGTCATACATTCACCCCAGTACAGAGATCTGGGCCTAAATCCATCGTTTTTTTGCTCACCATGCCATTCCAGTTTGAACCCAGCCATATGCAAATCAGTCTTGACCCTGTGCCTCATGGGAACAGTGCAGCCCGAACTGCCAAGCCGGGTCCTCCCTGGACTGGAAACAAGCATCCTAGGACCGGTTTCGGGGTTTCACCCCTCTTCAGCCAGGATAGCTTGATTCCAGTGGCATGGAGAGCACGGGACTCACGTCTGAGCATACCCCCCCACTCGGGGTGACAAATGCAAAAACAACAATTGATGGACAGAATGCAGAACAATGTCATACATTCACCCCAGTACAGAGATCTGGGCCTAAATCCATCGTTTTTTTGCTCACCATGCCATTCCAGTTTGAACCCAGCCATATGCAAATCAGTCTTGACCCTGTGCCTCATGGGAACAGTGCAGCCCGAACTGCCAAGCCGGGTCCTCCCTGGACTGGAAACAAGCATCCTAGGACCGGTTTCGGGGTTTCACCCTCTTCAGCCAGGATAGCTTGATTCCAGTGGCATGGAGAGCACGGGACTCACGTCTGAGCATACCCCCCCACTCGGGGTGACAAATGCAAAAACAACAATTGATGGACAGAATGCAGAACAATGTCATACATTCACCCCAGTACAGAGATCTGGGCCTAAATCCATCGTTTTTTTGCTCACCATGCCATTCCAGTTTGAACCCAGCCATATGCAAATCAGTCTTGACCCTGTGCCTCATGGGAACAGTGCAGCCCGAACTGCCAAGCCGGGTCCTCCCTGGACTGGAAACAAGCATCCTAGGACCGGTTTCGGGGTTTCACCCCTCTTCAGCCAGGATAGCTTGATTCCAGTGGCATGGAGAGCACGGGACTCACGTCTGAGCATACCCCCCCACTCGGGGTGACAAATGCAAAAACAACAATTGATGGACAGAATGCAGAACAATGTCATACATTCACCCCAGTACAGAGATCTGGGCCTAAATCCATCGTTTTTTTGCTCACCATGCCATTCCAGTTTGAACCCAGCCATATGCAAATCAGTCTTGACCCTGTGCCTCATGGGAACAGTGCAGCCCGAACTGCCAAGCCGGGTCCTCACCACCCCCTTTTGTACCGCTTTGTTCGCCATAAGTTGGCAGGGTATGCTCAGACGTGAGTCCCTTGCTCACTTTGCCACTGGATTCAAGCAAGCCTGGCTGAAGACGGCTGAAATGCCAGAAACCGGTCCTAGGAAGCTTGTTTCCGGTCCAGGGAAGGCATGGCTTGGCAGTTCGGGCTGGACTGTTCCCATGAGGCACAGGGTCAGACTGATTTGCATATAGCCATGTCTGAACTGGGGTGGCAGAGTGGGCTAAAGAACGGTGATGGATCAAACCCAGATCTGTTGACTGGGTGTGAGTGTTTGATTGGTTCTGATGCTCTGTCCATCACCACCCCCTTTTGTACCGCTTTGTTCGCCATAAGTTGGCAGGGTATGCTCAGACGTGAGTCCCTTGCTCACTTTGCCACTGGATTCAAGCAAGCCTGGCTGAAGACGGCTGAAATGCCAGAAACCGGTCCTAGGAAGCTTGTTTCCGGTCCAGGGAAGGCATGGCTTGGCAGTTCGGGCTGGACTGTTCCCATGAGGCACAGGGTCAGACTGATTTGCATATAGCCATGTCTGAACTGGGGTGGCAGAGTGGGCTAAAGAACGGTGATGGATCAAACCCAGATCTGTTGACTGGGTGTGAGTGTTTGATTGGTTCTGATGCTCTGTCCATCACCACCCCCTTTTGTACCGCTCTGTCCAAATCATTGACGTAAAAATTAAACAGAAATGGGGCCAAGATACAGCCTTGCCGTACTCCCCTCTTAATCTCAACGTCCCTTGTAATACGGAGATCCTGGGAGAACACGACATTGGCCTTAGTTGACTTATGAAGGTCCTCTAAGAAATTAACAATACTATTCTCTACCCCATTACCCTCATGGACTGCCATAGTTTAAGCCTATTCACGCAATCAAATGCGGAAAACAAGTCCATGAAGGTGAGGTAGACAGTACCTGGGCATGCAACTGTATATTTGCTTAATAACATAGTTAAATTAAGACATTGGGCCACGGTTGATCGCCCTGGACGAAATCCAAATTGGGTGTCCGACATGATCTTGTGCTCTTCCGCCCAGGTGGATAATCTTTCTAGAAGTATACGGCCTACAACCTTGACCACTGAGTCAAGAAGGGAGATTGGCCTATAGCAATAAGTGCTATTCCTGTCACCCTTCTTGAAAACGGGGACTGTGGTGGAAGTGGCCCAGGACTCAGGGCAGCCGTTCGAAGCAGCTGCGTTAGACACAGCCACTAGGACCGGTGCCCAAAAGGATGGATCAAACAAATCCGGGGGGATACTGTCTGGACCCGGAGCTTTATTACTGGTTAACTCTGCAATGCCAGCTTCAACCTCACCCTGTTCAAAAATCACTACAGTGGCATTCGAATCACGGCATGGCTGGCCAAAGTGCTCCATAGGGCTATCAAATATTGATTTAAAGTAGAGCAACCATTCCTCCTCGGTAATATGCGAATCTAAAGCCCCCCAAACTTCATATTAAAAAAGTGGTCTGTTGACAATGCTCCAAAACCTGGAGCTATTCCTGAGGGTACTTGACTCATTCAACTCCCTCCAAGCCTCCTCTTTCAGAATGTCCTTCCTTTTGGCCAGAGTTGTTTTATATTCTTTGTGGCATACGCGCACCTGGGATTGATTTCTCAGCTTAGCTGACAGGGCTTCCCTCAGCTTTTTCGCGGCCTGGGAGCAAGAAGAATTGAACCATCTGGGGATAGAGGTCGCTACTCTGTGGGCCGGGGCACTTAAAAGTTTTCCAACTTTGGTGGAGATGGATCTATAGGCACTGATAACCTCACCTGGGGGAGTACCTGCAGAAGTGCACAGCGCTAACTCAGAAGCACAGGATTCTTTGACTGCACAATAAAAGTTATCTGGAGAAATCTGGGACCATTTAAGCTGACGTGTGCCATCAGTAGGTCTAAGCGTAACCCTGATTACTACACTACTAATTCGTGCTAAAAGCGGGCCACACATTTCGACACAAAGCGGGTTGTGGTCACTACAGGCACTCTCCACGATATTTAAATCACAGAATAAAGTTTGTAAAGAAGAGGAAATTAAAATGTAGTCCATAAAAGAGCCCCTGCCTGTCCCTTTAAAGGTGGGAATTGGAAATATACTGTGCGGATCGGAAAAGGACATCAGGGACAACATATCAAATTCATTCAATAGAGTATTTAGTAGTTCCCCATAGCAAGATGTTCAAAGTGAATCCCCCTCATCCAAGGGCAGCCTAACTCAGAAATGCAGGTTGTCCTTGGGTCTCCACAAGGATGGATGTTAAAATCACCGAGAACCAGGAGGTTATGTAGAATAGAGCCAAAGGACTGCCTTATAAAGTACCCTGGGCAGTAATATTACAGACACCTGAAGGGCATGCCACCGAATTATAAAAATTAATGAGGCCCAATCTTATAGCCCCCCTTTTTAATATCAATGCCAGTTTTCCTGGGCTTGGAGACGGCACAACCAGGATCTGTAAGTGACTAAACCACCCTTAGGTCTTCCACCCACCGATGGGGAGGCTGGCACAAAGAAAGCCTGATAACCTTCCAGAATAAGGTCACATTCCACCAACCACGTTTCTTGTAAACAAATCACAGGGAATTGCTTCACAAATTGCAACCATACTGAGTCGTGAAACTTGTTAGCCAGGCCTGCAGTTTTCCATGTTAGAATGTTATTAGCAAACGTACGGGAGTTCTTCTCAACTACCACTGGTGAGTATTGCTTTTTTAAATCAGATTTAATGCGAGAAAATGAAGGACTCCTTAGTCAGTTACACTCCTCCAACCCTGCTAGTGGGGAAAACCTGTTATGTAACTCCAGCGTGGGCGGGGCAATATACTGACAGCCTGTCAGAGATGATGCATAAACCGTGGGTGTAGGCAGTTGCGCAGATGCAGGCGGAAATCTATGTGACCACCCACCTCGGGGAGCTTCCATAAAGGTGTTAGTATAAATATCCCCTGGGGGGGTTGGGTTTGTAAAAAAAAGCCCAATGGTAAGGCCCTAACAACAGATCCTGGCTTGAGAAAAGCGGGGTGTGTGTCCCTCAACAGTATCCTACCAGCAGGATGAGGGTTATCAAAATTAATAATAACACAATCGCCCGTGCCTGCTTTACAAGAGCTGCCAGTCCAACTACCTCTGCGGGCCATGATGATATTTTTACCCACCCGTGCACCCAAAGCATTGTTGTTTGATAGCCAGTGAATTACTTTGTTTTTTAACTGACCAAAATCCTCGCTAACCCCCTGGGGTAGAGATGGAACATTCCCCAGGACTACTACATAGGGGGTGGATTCAGGTGGTAGGTCAATTACTGGTAGACTCGATAGCTGGGTCTCTCTGCTAACCAGCCTCCCGGCCCTTAAACAGTGACTGTCATCTGTAGAGCTACCATGTACAGAGGTATCTCTTCTCACGCCTGCGATTATATTCTTTGCTCCATGCTCCACCTGTACCACAGACTGATTCTGTGCTTGATTATGTAGCTGATCTATGATGGAGTTCAACAGATTTGTCAGTGTGTCGGGGTCCCGTATAATTCTCTGGCCCAAGTGGATACTTGGCTCTCCTGTTGGGGGCGGCACATCATTAATATTCCGGGATGCTATATTTTTCTCAATCCGAGACAACCTCTCAAGGATAGGGCCCAATTTTAAGTCCAACAACCTGGTCATCGTTGCCTGGAAAGTTTCCAGTGCCCCGGAAAGATCCAATGTAGGGATAGTGGTAGGGTGTACTGTGGTGAGTGCTGGGGTTTTAGAGACCATATTAAGTTTATGATTCTTCGCTTAACCCCTAGTAGATTGAATTTTCCTTTTAGAGCCAACGCCCAACCGCAAGTTCCCTTTAGCTGCCGGGTTTATATCTTCACCTCTACGGTCTGGGAATGGTTCCATCGGCTTACTGTTCAAGTGGACGACATTTCCCTGATTGGAAATAGGGTCAATACCCCCCTTGTTAAATATTATAGTCACAGGTGAGAGAGGCATTGGTATTGGCGTTTGCTTAGAGTGGGCAAATAACACTCTAGTTGCCCCAGCGCCGATCTGTGAGTCCACAAGAATCCCAGGGTTACTGGACAGGCACAAGCATTCGTCATTACCCTCTGTCTGAGACACAAGAGTATCCATAAGGGGTAGATGAGGAATGCTAAATGGAGACCTCGAGAGGTGCCTGTTCACCAACTTGATCGCCTTATCTATCACCGCTGCTGCCCTTTGCAAGAAGGAGTCCATATTAGAAACCAAAGCGGTGGTGCCTTTCTTTCCCTTCACCGAGGCAGTAGCTGTCGTAACCTTGCGCCTAACCATAGCTAGTGATCAGGAGATAGAAGCAAGGAGCAAAAGCTGGATGACACTAGCAAAACAAAAGGGGGGGGTAAAACAGACCCTCTTAACCCTCTGAACAGGAGATCAACCACAAGCAATGATATAGGGGTATTAATCAACTTAGCGAGCCCAGTCCACCACACCACACTACTCTCTCCTACCTCCTTTGTCACTGGCGGAATCACTCGGAATTACAGGTAATCGGTACTGGGGCGAAGCACAGTTCCTTCGGTGGCCTAAAACATCGTAGTTACCACAGTCATAGGCGTGCAGGAATCCCAAGACCACAGGCTGCAAGGGGGGGCTCCCTTTTCAGCGCCTCCTGGCGCGCAATTGACAAGCGTGGCGTGCGCACCGCTCAGGCTGATGGGATGTGTAGTCCCTTGGCCTCATGGGTTCTCTTGGCCCCCTCCGCCTCGTAGAAACAAACTATGGTGGGCGTCCGGTGAAAACAACTGTTTTGTGCAGTAAGTAGAGGCGTGTGAGGGCTCCCGCACTGCGGGACCCCCGGCTCCCTTTTCAGCGCCTCCTGGCGCGCAGGTGACAAACACGGTGTGCGCGCCGCTCAGGCTGATGGGATGGAAACAACTGTTTTGCGCAGTAAGTACAGGCGTGTGAGGGCATCTTGAACATATTCTGTATGGCTCCTCTACCCTAGATATGTGAACCTCCACTTGTCTACTGTGGCTCTCATTCATCACATGTTTCACCACTGTATTAATTTGGAAATCATTCCTCATTCATTCTGCCTCATTCAGTCTATCAGTCTAATTGCTGACCATAAAGGCATTGTCAAATAGCTCCTGCCCAAATTAACTAAATATTTTAATCTTACACAATTGTACACTCATTTAGGGAGTCATTGTCTGACAGAGGGAGCAAACCCAGACCCTGTATAATCCAAGGGTCCTAATTTCAGGTTCTTTTCCCAATGGGACAACAGTAGTGCACATATTTAGCTACTTCCATTCAAACACCAGTTGCCGGGGACCAAGTTCCCAGCCATCCAAGTTGTAAGTCCCTCCTCCACTGACATTGCAGGGAGTAGTAGCTCTGAGACTGCACCTGTTTGATCTATATGCAGTTCCACTGCAGGGTCCCAGAAATGACCCTAAGGAGACAGAAGAGAAGGGGGGATCAATGTCAACAATAGCCACATTTGGTAAATGGTCTCATTGGTTGCAGCTCTATCATCTAGGTGGGTTACCTAGAGGAATGGAGCAGGTTCTCAGTTGTGGGTAAAGGGGGGCTGCGGGAGGTGCAATTTGTGGATATAAATTGTGTAGAATGTAAATATCGGGTCCCAAATCTTGACACAACAGAATACTTTTATAACAATATTGAGGGACAAAATATCAAACTGTAAGTTTATACACATTTTATATACCTACCATGGTGATATATATATATATATATAACTTCAAGGTAAGTAGAAGTGGAGTTAAGAAAGGTAAATCCTTACCACCCTCTCTGCACTTCCTTTTCGATATTTGGTCCCTTGATAATGTTGTAACAATATTTTCTCTCTTCGATTTTCGGGATTCAATATTTCCTACCACAATTACATTAAACAATGGTGGCCATCTATGTTTCGAAGAGGTGCAGCGCTGGGACTGAGATTACACAGAACCTGGTGTGCACACCTTCAAACCCTTTTTGAAGAGGTTGGTACCTGTGTGTAAAGCTAGAGCATAGTTGCCTAGCCTTCGTATGGACATCTTTATATGTGGAAACCCAAAGGATCAACACAAACAGCAGGTCTCCTAGCGACAGTAGCAGTGTTTCAGGATGCTGACATGGAATAGCAACTAAGTGAGAATGTTGTTATAAATCACTTATCCACAAGGCATTTATTTCTGTGAGTTAAGCTCCCACTGCAGAGATCTGTCTGTAACCTACATGCCACTCATGCCTGAACTGTACATGGTCTGTGAGCAATGAAAGCTTGCCCTCGTCTGCCCTGTTGAATCTGTTCTGCAGGGAAGGGAATATGGTACTTTCTTTGAGTGATGGAAGCTTGCTCTACTGTGTATGTTCTGTGAGGAAGTCACGCTTACACTGCTGCTACCTGTGTTGCATGTGTGCTGTAATCGGGAAACTTGCAAAGCTACTGCCCCAGCAAAACCCATCCTCTGAAAGACAGAAGCATGCAGTACTTCAGTTCTCAGTGTAGCTGTTCTAAGAAGAAGGGGTACTTCCACTGCTAATGCACGTCTTATAAAAAACACAAACAATAAATTGAATTCACTTGCATAACATGCCCTATGAACAAGGCACACGATGGAGCAGGTAAAACAACATTTTGTATACCTCCTCTAATTTGCATGAAATTAATTACGTAATCATTCTAAAATTAACTTACGATAATTTGTTTGCATTGCAAGTGTTAGTAATCAACTTTACACCTTGATAAACATAAAATACATGTGGGACTAAATTGCAAATTGCATGGCAAAATTAATTAATTAACAATGATATGCAAACTAACCTTAGATTGTGGTGAAATAGTAAAATTGCATGATTTATGTTGCTTTGTGATCGTTTGTGCATTAAAGATATTAAGTGGTAAGTATGATTGCTTTAAATATTGCTATAGCTAGGATTATACTATTACACCGTGGGATTAGTGTGAGTTTGAACATTAGTATCTTCATTTCTATATTTTAATTACTGTTATGTCTATTTTTTCTTAAGATGACATTCGGGCCTACTAGGCCGCAGTACCCAAGATGGCGTTCTCTGAAGCAGATGCTACCATGTGCACATGATGACTTCTGCGCATGCCCAGATGGCTCTTGAAATCACGAGGCAGCTTGAATTCCTGACATCGTGTTTCCTGCCAAGGGCGAAAGTCAGCACTTGACCGCCAGCCAAAGGATGACCAAATGAAATTCAAGGAAGAGACAAAGAGAAGACCAATCCGTGGGACCTTTTTACCTTGGGATAAGATACAGCTACTGTTCCCCCACCTGGGAACGGAACAGACAATTACAATTTGAGAACTTTGTGAAAAATCACTATGGAGAACCAGTTTACACTGAGAAAATTTCAGCAAACTACTGATAACCCCGAACTGTCCAATCAGAACATTTGGTCTGCCCTAATCTAAAGTGAAGTAAGACAGAAAAAGATATAAAAGCCCTCTCATCAATCATTGAGGGGTCGGAGGAGTTAGAAGGGTTGGTTGCCGCAGTGTTCGTTTGGTTCGTTCATTGAGTCGCGGTCGTGGCTGCATGTATCATTGGCTTATTTGTTTGTGTTTCCTAAATTCTATGCTATCATTCTGAGTGTGGAATTGGTCCATGCTCCGGATTGATGTTCGGACTTTGCTGAAATTCTGAACTTTTCTACGCTGTATCCTGTATTTTGCACGCCGGTTTGATCCTTTGGTGAGGACTGGACTGTCCGTTCGAGGGAGCCTTCATTTGAGAATGCTGATAACTCCCTGTTTGACTTGAACCTTTCATCATCTTTAAATTGGTAAATGATTCAATGTACTTTTCTGAAAAAGAGAAATTTCAGAATGTTCATATTTTTCTTTGATAAATTTACTGATCAAACAACGAGCTCTAGATAATAAATGACAACTTAAGAGTTTAATTAATGGTAAGATAAACAAAATTTGAATTAATAAGAAATGAGTTTGTGGTTCTTAAATTACAGAAAATATCAAATGTTTCCTAGGCTTTAATTGTGTCTTAGCTGGTTCTAATTCACCATCAACCAGTCCAACTAATTGGTCCATCGACCAAATGGTGGAGTGCCTTGATGTTAAAGTCAGGATTCTGAAGATGTATATGTATAATGTGTATATAATGTAAAGCAAATTAACCCTGATAGGTAATAAGGTACCCACATGTCCAGCGCCTTTTTCTCCTGTGTACAGATTCGAGTGAGTTGATTGAATGACGAGTGTGTTGGTGTTATGGGCCCCACCAATGAATGAGTGTATGAATGAGTTGTTGTGAATAAGAATCTGTGACATAAGGAGAATATGTAAATCTTGTCCCCCATGCGCTGCATCGCCTCTCACCGCAAAATTTTATTAAAATGTAAAATTAATATAGTTAAAGACACTTGTGCAATGTTAACATGCAATTTATTCTGAACTAACAGAACTTTAAAATGTGCAAATTGTAGTGCAGAACCATTTCTATCAGTAATAGGTCTCGAAATGTTCAATCAAGCTTCATTATTTCAGAGGCAACATTGAATATGCTGAGACCTGCACAAAATGCTTAAAAGTTAACCTTCTCCTGACTTTTTTCAAAGCCTGACACCACATTGCATTAAAGAATGTACTTGATCAATAATAACGTTTTTGCAATATTTGCTAGAAACATTGAATCAAATGTCATCGGAGACTCAATGGGAAGGGGAGTCTGAAAACACTTATAGGGGAATTAGTTTTTTTCAAGGATATGTCATTTCACCTTGATCCATTCTTCATAACGAAGGATAAATCTTTATGTTTCCTCTGGTCTTTTGCATTGTTCTCACACTACTTGTAAAACCAACACTTTCACCCAATCACAAGTGGCTGTGACATTCTGAGTCCTACACACACACCTCATCACCATCCACCTCACTTGTGATAAAAGGCCATGTCTGCAAATTCGCTACTACTATGATTGCGAAAACAATGACATACTTTACACTTCTTTTTAACTTTCAAAATGTACTTCTGGTGTCTTCTGTTTCCAGTTGTGATTCATGTGGTGCTGCCTTGGCAGACCACCCTAAAGCACCCTATATAGATTCAGGTGTTCCTGAGGAGCCTATGCCAACTAAGCAAACACAAGGAGATTCAGACACTCACCACCCGTCACAGATCTGGGTTGAATCCATCATCGTTCTTTAGCTCACTTCGCCACCCCAGTTCAGACCCAGCTGTATGCAAATCAGTCGTGACCCTGAGCCTATGCCAACAGCCATTGGACGCGGAGCTCAGATGGCCCCAGGGTGGTTGCTGTTCTACCTCATTGATACATTGCAGTGAGCTTGTAAAGCAGGAAACAGTGGGGACATGAATAGGCCAAACCTTGAAACATGCAGTCCCAGACTCCACTGAACTGCTGCTGCTGCTGAAGCTCCCATTAGTATTAACTATTCATTCATATATTTTAGCGTTTTGGAAAGGGGTGATAGCTTTTCTTTTTGATGCTTATTTGAAAGGTTGAATTGACATCACTAAGATTTGCCAATGAATATACATTCCTCCATTTTATGTAAATGAAAAGGAGAAGGAATACGTACATTGAGCTTTTACTCTTTCCTTTGAAGGAATGGTAAGGTGCGAAGATGTCCATCTATGACTCGATTGTGCTACATTTGACATATTAAAATGTGTAATTTTCACTCTTTATTGATATAGGAATAATAATATATGTATCCTCTCATCTTATTTAGCAGGGAACCCCCTTTTATATCTGTCATATTTATGTAATATCTCTCTGTTCTCCCTGATAGCACATATCTTATCTGATATCTGGAAACAGATGTGTCTAGGAGCTGGCAGGTGTTGTTTAAATAAGAACCTGGTGGTGGTTCAATCCAGATCCCCCCACATTGCACATAGTTAGCCTGTCCGACCTTGATTGCTATCAGCACTCCAGAACTGTTTGGGCGAGATTTTTGAGAAAGGCTACCTTTGTTCATTTGTAAAACGCCATAAATTGTGTTCAAACTTCAGGAAAGGGCAAGTAAAAGACTCTCCCGCCTTGAAGCTGGTATGTGACATCTGATATTGGAATGTTTTTTGGCAATATTTCCATCAGTGCCTCTAGTTTTGGAACACACTCGCCAAAAATGCATTTATTTTTGCATGCTGGGCATTGAGTTAAAACACTGAAACTCGAAAATATATTGAAAATCGAAGCTGCTGTTTCCATGCTCTCATAGAACCTGACATGAATATCTTAGAAATACCTTCTTTGTGAAAAAAGATTTCATTCTTCCGTAGTAACATGAATTAATGTGACTCTCATTACAAGTTTTGTGTGCAATAATCACACAAACATATTATAGGTTGGTTTAAGGTCACTATACGGCTGCCAATAATGCTACAAAAAATGTCCCATATTGCTTTGGTGGCCATTTATCCGCCAATGCTTACAACATAACCCCCTGCAGCACATAACCAAAGTGGATTGGAATGCTCCTATAATTCCTTCGTAGCCATTTATTGATCGATGTTTACTGCATACTTCGCCACAGCACATTGTAAATGGGGACTTGAACACGCCTGTAAATGTTTGGTGGCCAATTATTGACCGATACTTGCCACATACCTCCCCCTGCCTATTATGAATGTTGACTGGGATGACACATCATTGCATCATTAGAATAGGAGGATTGAGGTAAATCCCATGAAATATTTATCAAGGAGAGATTTTAAGAATGAAACAAAACAGCATATCTAACTAGAAAATGAATTTTAAGAAGCCAGTTAAAAAAGAGCCACTGTGGTTGGACATTAGGCCCATGTCTGCCTTCTCTTGATGATGTCACTGCCACAGAATCATGGGGAACAGATGTGGCCTAGCGGCTATAGCTGCTGACTTTGGAAATGGGAACTTGGTTCAAATCTCGCTCTCATCTCACCATCGTGTGATGTTCAGCAAATTACTTAATCTCTCCCCCCACGGCCCTCCCCGGGGTGCCAAAAAGTAAGAGTGGCAAAGGCAATAAGTATAACCTTGAATGCCAGCTTTTTGGCTTTGTCTATGATTGTTGTTTTGGCATGGTTTTTGTGAATCTCGTTGTGGTTGGAACTGCCAGGCCATTGCCAATATAAAAAAAAACTTTAGCGAAAAACCAAAATATGTTTTTGGTTTCAAAAAGCCCATCTTTCCAGAGTAGTCCCTGGCACTGACGGGAACTACTTTGTGTGAGAGTCTGCTTCTTGTGAAAGAGCGGAATACTATGGCTGTGAGTGATGGCATTCACAAGGAGGACTTCTCACAGTGAAGTTATCTACCGGCTGAAATGGGCTGTCCAACTGCCCCGTCCTGCATGCTGTAGAGGACATAAGAAAGAGGATGTGGCCTAACGATTAGAGCGGTCGATCTCAAATCTGGGGAACCGGGTTTGAGTCTCAGCAATGGCGCTCAACATCCTGTGATTCTGGGCAAATCACTTAATCTTCCCGTGCCTAACAAAAATGAATGTGTCCTTGTGTAACGTAACTGGTGCTCATGTGAAGCGCTCTGATATCTTCGGGTCAAGTTTGTGCTACATAAAACTTCAGGGAAAAAAGAGAAATGTGAATGACATCGCAACAGACCAGTGGTCGGGGAGAGCTGGCTAAAAGGTCCTTTAAGTAAGTATGTTATATTTGTTCTTTTATTAAACTCAAAGGGCCTCATTTATGAAAAGTGACGCATCACTGCGTGAAAACAGTGATGCGTCACTTTTCACTGTGCCCTCCCTGCGACTCCAATGATGCGTCATATTTACAGTATGACGCATCATGTCGCAAGGAGTCACAGATACGTCAGTATTTCTGACGTATCTGTAGGCGCAAAAGTGACGCATTGCTGGAGTGTGTCACGAAAGTGACGCAACTCCAGCAATGTGTCCTTTCACATGGGGCAAGCCCCATGTGAAAGGGCCTGCGTCAGTCTTACGCCTGCTGTCAGGCAGGCGCAAGATATTGACGCATTTGCACCCTAGAAGTGGCGCAGTGAAATCTCGTAGATTTCACTGCGTTACTTCCACGATGCTTACTTACGTGGGAACGCCCACCCTGCATACATTATACCTGACGCAGGTATAATGTAGCGCAGGGGTTTACAAAGTGACGCATCTACCTAGATGCGTCACTTTGTAAATATGGTGCAACAAGGTCCAGTTTTTACGCTGCTGATGCGTCACAAAAAGTGACGCACCAGCGGCGCAAAAGTGACGCAAGGACTCATAAATGAGCCCCAAAAGGTCTTGCATAAATCGTGACCTAACAGTGTGTATAGTTGTCTGGTTCCTCTTTAAATCACTCTCAATCCTTTGGGCTATTTTTGTGCTAAATGAATACGGTGAAAAAAGTCACTTAGTCAAAATGAGCCTTTTTTAGGGAATTCAATAAATAGGGCTGGGTGTAATAATGGCAATGAAAACGCGCATTACGTCATATTATTGACCGGACATAAAAGCTATATTCATTCCCTCTTCAGCCTGATACTGGATGCAGTGAATGCAGTGGCACTGAAAGACAGTTTATGGAAGAGGGAAACACACATTTAGACAGGAGCATATACACCTCGACTAGGAATACAGAGTCTACCTCAGGGAGACATTTACATTGGGACACGTGAGACTTTGACGCTGAGAAAGGGAACACAATGACACAAGAGCAGGAAATACTGACACTGACAGCAGCAGCACAACAGATGCTTTCTTACTTGGCAGGAGGGAACTCTTGTACTTGAAATAGAGGACTTGTACACTGGGAAAGAAAGACACATGGGGACCTATTTACCAAAAAGTCATGCAGTGCAGCGCACTAAAGCATGTCACCTTGCTGCACTGCATGACAGGGAAAGGGCAGGATTGCGCCCTTTTAAAGGCAACATGGCAAACTCCTCCCTTTTCCTCTGGCGCACTTATGGCAGCGTGGCTCCAACACAGGCACCCTTACATCATGGTTCAAGGGACCCTGCATTGCATGCAGGATTGTTTTTGTGCAGGAAGGGACACCTTCCTGCAGTGGAGTAACGAACCTTGAGGAGGCCCACTGCAAAGTGCCTGGAGAGGGCCCCCCACACTTTGGCCCCTGTCAAGAGCTCTCAGGCAGGCCCCAGTACAGTGCCAGAGGGGGCCCCCTGGAACTCAGGCCCCCCACACCACAGGGGCTGAGGGGGCTATTATTACACCATTGCCTTCCTGCACAAAAACAAATCTGAGAGACATATTGCTCTCTGTGTGTTGCGGAATGCCGCACACATAGAAAGAGGAAGTAACAAGGAGAAATACATTTCTTCTTCTTGCACCTCTCCTGGGAAGGCGTATCTTTTTGGTGCATTCCCAAGTTTACCAGTTCTGTTAAATCTGGAAAAGCGTAAAAAACCATGGGAGTTACTCAACACTCATGGAACAGCTTCCCAGGGCAGAGTAAGGCAATGCAGAGATTTGCGCTGTGTTGTCTTACTCCAAATTTGTGGAGCCGCTCTGGGCCATACAAAATGGCCTTGCGTGGCTTCATAAATCTGACTTAAGGTTTGCATCGCTCTTGTGATCCAAACAAGTTTGTAAATAGACCCCATAGTTTAGGACAAGGAAACGTGCATCAGGACAGGGAGCACACTGACACCGAAGGAAATGGGACAGATGGAAAAGGACACTTAGAAAATAATATTACACAAACACAAGTGAAGGAGAGCACGAATATCACAACAGAAAGACTTGTACATTGTGACAGAGAATACACGAACAGTGAATGTCCCAAATTTTGAGACAGGAATTTTGTGGCACTGGCACAGGGAAATCAATAACAATAGGTCAGAAAATGTATTGACTCTGACACTGGGGCAGGCATCACACTTACAGTCAGGAAGGGGAATACAGACTAGAACACTACAAATGAGAGATTGGTGCACATGAGGAAATGAAAAAAATTAATGAATTAAGAATGGTGAATCGAAACTCTAAAGGGCGTACTGGCACTAAAAGATCAGACTGATAAAACCTCAGATTAAGTAAACTGAAATAACCACATTTTGAGGTGCTTCAGAAAGAATAGATAATTGTCAAATTTGTGAATCTTTGGTGGGCAGAAAGTGCCAGTATTTGCAAATAGAAAGGGGAATGCGTGGCTCCAAGGCGAAGGCATCTCAAGTGGAGAAGAGCAAAGAGGGTAGCTGAGGAAGATCACAAACAACAACTGGAAGATAGGGCTGAAACCGACTCGTAAGAGACTTGGGGCCAGTATTATGAAGGGCCAGATGGAGAGACAGGGAGCTTTGAAAATATAGAGTTTGTACACTGGCAACCAATGGAGGGGTTTGAGATGATTAGAAATTGGGAATGTTTGGAGACCTGAAAATGAGGCGGGGCAATGCATTCTGGACTATCTAAATGTGATAGAACAGATAGATGTGAAGACCAAGATATACCTAGCTCCCGTAATCAAGATGGGACAGGATAAACAGTTTATTGAGAAGAAATGAGAAGAGGAATTGTTACCTGGACCGTGCAGATATAGTAGAAACAGAAGGAAGACATCCAACCTCACCAACAAAGGATAAGGAAGAGTCAAAAGAATATGAAGAATCCCGGCGGAGGTACGAGGGACCGGCATGGGGTGAAGGTCTGAAGGCCACCAGAGGGATGAACACACAGAAGAGTGAGAGCCCATAACGAGAGCCAATGTTTTATCCCCATCTATCTTAAGCCAATTGCTACTTATACAGCTGTAGCCTGCAGATATACAGGAACAATATCTTACTTGAGTGCAGATGAGATTATCATGATGATGTGGGTGTCATCAGTTTAAGACATGCGATTGTGAGTAAAAAAGTTCAAATTAGAGAGGCCGGAGGGATAATGTAAGCATTGAAAAGAGTTGGGCTCAGGGAGGAAACTTTCGGGAGTTTGCAAGCAGGAACAAGATAGCGGAAGATGGGCCGCCTGTTAGAGAAGAAAGAGCAGAGTCAGGCGAGGGTGCGATTGTCAACGCCGATGGAGAAGATGGGGGACATACGTGTAGTAGGGAGACATTGTTAGGCATACTGGGACAGAGACACACACTTGTACACAGGCACAGGATGAAGATGAAACCAGACAGCTAGGAGAGGGCAGGCAGGCGTGCATACGCAGCTGAAACAGTGGCGCACTGATGCACGTTATGCAGCGGTGCATAGCATTGTATTTCCATCTGTAGGCCTCGCAGGTCCATGCCCTAGTTATGAAGATTTCATATTTGTGGTGGGATAGTGGAAAAGTACTCACACACTGGGGCAGGAGACACAACACACACACCGGGTCAGGAGACAGCGACACACACACTGGGGCAGGGGACAGTGACACCCACTGGGACAGGAGAAGAAAGTGACACACATACACTGGGGCAGGAGACAGTGACACACACACTGGGGCAGGAGAAAGTGACACACACACTGGGGCAGGGGACAGTGACACACACACTGGGGCAGGGGACAGTGGCACACACACTGGGGCAGGAGACAGCGACACACACACTGGGGCAGGAGACAGTGACACACACACTGGGGCAGGAGACAGTGACACACACACACACTGGGGCAGGAGACAGTGACACACACACACTGGGGCAGGAGACAGCAACACACACACACACGGGCGGGAGACAGTGACGGACACACACTGGGGCAGGAGACAGCGATACACACACCGGGGCAGGAGAAAGTGACACACACACACTGGGGCAGGAGACAGTGACACAAACACACTGGGGCAGGAGACAGCGACACACACACACGGACAGAAGAAAGTGACACACACACAATGGGGCAGGAGACAGTGACACACACACACACACTGGGGCAGGAGAAAGTGACACATACAGTGGGGCAGGACACAGTGAAACACACACACACTGGGGCAGGAGACAGCGACATACACACACACTGGGGCAAGAGAAAGTGCCATATACACTGGGGCAGGAGACAGCGACACACACTGGGGAAGGAGACAGTGACACATACACTGAGGTAGGAGACAGTGACACACACACTGGGGTAGCAGAGACACACACACGGGACAGGATACAGTGACGCACACACTGGGGCAGAAGACAGTGGCACACTGGGGCAGGAGACCGTGACACACACACACTGGTGCAGAAGAAAGTGATACACACTGGAGCAGAAGACAGTGACACACACTAGGGCAGGATACAGTGACACACACACTGGGGCAGGATACAGTGACACACTTTGGTAGGAGACACTGACACACAAACCACACCATAATACTCACCCTATAGCACTCATTGTGATACATCCGAAGATGTGACCTCTCAGGATTCCTCCCAGTTCCTAAAGCCAAACTGTAAAATGGGACAAATAAACTCTTTAGTCTGAACGGCGGCCGCAGGGCTCTGCGTGTCACGTGATTGAATAACGACATTTCACAAATATGTTTTTAAGTGGTGAGAGAATATTCCGTTTGTCGTTGCACTGGATAAACGGTGAATAGTTTCTTTTTTTACAAAGTCATTTTTGGGATTTTTACTTACCACAAAAGGCTGTGATTAAAATAAAATCTGATTTTAACACTTCTGCTCAAATAAACTGAAGTCTACATAATGAAGAGTTTATTCTTCTTCAAAGAGCTTTCAAAGGAGGGGCGGGGGTGGGCGTGGTGGCGGCGGACACCAGCTCAATTCACAATGATTACTCCTGACCCTCGGGGCTGTTGCAGGTTACTGTACTAATTACTAAAGGTTTTTGTGAACCTTTCTGTATGGGAAGTTCAGCTGATACTGATCGATCGAATCTGAACTTCATGCCCACTGTCCCTCTTGCCTTTTGACCTTGAACTGTTGATGGGTTCCTGCTAACACCCATTTTGTCCCTTTCTTTAGAACAGAGATTCTTTTCTTTATGGAATGTGCTGTATTGTTTACTTGATGACTTGCTCCAACCAATATTTTTTTACCCTCAATTCTGTAATCTGATTGATGCATTTTGAATTAATCAAATAAAGAAAAAGGGATCTTACTAAACCGCTTCATGAAAATAAAACCCTTAAAACTAATCAAAACTCTCATTATTGACTGAACTTAGAAATATTATTGTGAATATTGATTTTTGTGATGCGTAGCTCCTGACCTTCTCATACACGACGGCAAAGGTCAATCGCAGAGAAGTGAGAGGAAACTCACACAAGGGAGAGCGGGATCAACCCTGTTTGGTGTGAGCTAGAGATGATAAATCTTTTTTATTTATATCGACTCCCGCTCCAGCAAAAGCATGCCATACAAGGTAGAAAAGGGTTCATCATGCTGCATGAGTGTTTGGTAATTCCTGAAGAGGTTTGGCTATTACTTCCAGGAGTCGTGTACTTTTCATATGTTTATGCCTATTTACGGGGAGCATGCAATAGTCTTTTAACTCCTCTCGGTCTATGTTTAATGTATTAGCTGCCTGGGTTGTACATGTCATGTATGTGTAACAGAATCGTGAGGTATCCTCCTGTTACTGACTCTTTTCCTTTACTATTGTTTAATTTATACACAGTTGCACTGCTGCGATCCATGTTTTATCTTGGTGGTGTGGTGAAGTTTGGTACAAAACTTTTCACTGCACAAGAGACAAAACAAAATGCATTTCCAATGCTTGTGTTAATGTACAGTGTGAATGAAAAGGTGTACCCTGACATAATATGTGAGCACTTAACTTTTGGTTTCTTGTGTGAAACAAGCACTTTTTGAAATAGGCTTGACAAATTTTAAACACAGCTGGCAAGCATCTCCATGTCTCCTATAGAAATTCTGGCATTTAAGTCAACAGAACTTTTTATGCTGGGGTTTTGAGTCCATAATGGCAGTGCTAAAAGCTAAACAACAAGCCCCGAAATGCAACATGATGTTGGCCAAAAAGCCAGAATGGCTGATGGTGTATATCTTAGTAATGAAAAATAAAGTTTAGGTCCTGACTTTCTGCCTTGTTTCTTGTAGGCAATTAAAGGTTAAACAGCCCAGTGAGTGTGAGTACGGAGATGATTACTCTCCGCAAAAACAAACTGGCATGTTAAAAAGACATTACTTACCAAAAACAAATGTGAGTAGCATGCAAATGTGTCTTAAGAGACACTGAAAAGTAAAAACAATGTGCAGGCACCCCTCTTCCTGAGCCCATCCTCGACCTTATGTTGGCTTGATCCACCATTGCATCCTTTCACCCTTCCATTCAGCCATCTATTCATCCATCCACCCATTCATTCAGCCTTTCATCATTACAGACACTTTCTTTCCCCTACCCATGTAAATCTTGTTTTCCCCTTCCGTCCATTATTTAATTCCTTTATCCTTATATTCATCCTTTCATCCACAATTACTTCCTTTATTATGTATGTTCTCACTTTTGCTCTTCCTTCCAAACCTCTCTCCACCTCTCTCTTTCATTCCTTCTCTTTTCTCTTAATTTCTTTGCTGTGGTTTACTTCTCATCACTGTGTTATCGGTTTCCTTTACTTTTGATTGTTTAATAGCTTTTGTCTGCAGAGCTGCAGCCATGACAGGGTCATAAATAACTATAATTGTCAACATAACCCCCTTAAGCAGTGAAAGTGGGGGGTTCACGACGCCACCGGATAGCCAAGAAGATAGTAGTTAGAAAAGTGGCGACGAAGGCAGATTTTCCTGACCTGAGACAGTCCACGGCCATTTTGTAATTACTCAGGCTCTGGTCCTTTTGGAGGCTTGATATTGCAATATTAAGCATGAACGCAGAAGTCAAAGTTCCTCCCGCCTGCGCTTGTAAATCATGTATTTAATACCATTTGTGGACATCTCTTTGCTCGGGAACTGGTCACTCGAATGATCTCACCCACTGAGATACGGCTATCTCTCTTCACTTCAGGAAGGCATTTTGGATGTACTCAAGACACATTGCCCGCTCTCCTCTTTGGATGTGGAGTGAGCTTCAGCCGCGCCCTAGCTGCAGTTACTCTCTTATTTGTTCGTCCTTATCTCAATATCAAAGCGACTTTCCCTGCTTAAGTGTTCCAGATTTACAGTCCACACTCCATTGCCTTGGACAAGCTGAAGCAGCAGAACAGACAATCTAGTCAAAATGGGATTGAGGTATTGCCTTCTGGTGCTACAAACGGTCAATGCGAAAGGAAACAGCGACATCTAGAGGATTACGTGGAAATTCATCATACAAACAGTTCGAGAAGTTAGAAGATGCCTCTCTCGCTGTTTTCGTTACTACACAGTCTACACAGGGACATTTTAAGGATTTTGGGGGCCATGGGCCAAACGTATCCACCCCCTGTTTGGAATAGCTTTGGATTGATGATACAATTTTAGCTCTTTCATGCAGGGCTGGACTGGCGCCGGGCGTTTCCACGGTGGGCCGGAGGGGCTGGGACCGGTTTTGTAGCTGGGAGCCGGTTTTGCAGCAGTGTTGCAATATCGGCCCCCTGCGCCAAAATAAAAGCGGCAGCGGTGCTCGCCACTAGAGCTTCTCAGTGCCACAAACTCGACCCCTGGCTCTACCAGGAGGCCCCCTGAAAGGCTGCGGGCCTGGCCCAGAGCCTGCTTTGCCCATGCCTTAAAACATCGCTTAAGTCTACAAAATACTAGGGACAGTATTAGCGACTAGGCTATTAACAGTTCTCTTAGGGGCGTATGTACAACGGAATGACAAAACATGTCATTAAGCAAAACTTGCTCTGCCATTCTGTAATCACAGGGATGCACCGTTTTTACAAAGATACAGTGCACACGTACTTTTACCCTAGTGCTGGCACTAAATTAAGCTGTCTAGTGCCATTTAGGCACTCTTGCACCGCAGTCCAAGGGTGCCTGTGTTGGAGGGAATGATTGTTTACATATGTGCAAATGGCAATTTGTGACTCCTATGTGTGCTGCATTTTACAGCACCAATAGAAGTTGCAAATCGTCATTTCTTTAATGATGGTGTATGTGCAGGAAGGGACACCTCCCTATACATAAACAATCATTCATGGTGTTTAGCTTTTTCTATGTGTGCTGCACCATGCGGCTCACATAGAGACAGCAAAATTAGGTGAAATAAAGCATCGTTCCTTATTTCGCCATGTTGAGACCAGGTTTTCCTGGTCTCAATAGTGCGAGAAGCATAAACATAAAATGGTATTATAAATACCATTTTATGTATCTGCTTCTCGCACTGCGAGAAAGCAGAAGGGTTTAGTTGGGGGCGGGCAGGTGGGCGGGTCTGCTCCAGGGGAGGAGTGGCTTGCCCAATGCTGCGGGCCTTGACTGTTTGTTCTGCCCTCTCGGACTGACCAAACCTGTCATGCACACTCTCCCTTTTCTCCATGTAGCCCGTCCCCACCACCCCGTGCGACCGCACGCCCGCCCCCCCCACCCGTGAGCAATGCCGGCAGCGACTGGATATCTATGGTCGATGTCGAGATTAAAACATGTAACAGACCTTTGGAGTATAATCGTCCCTGGCTCTGATGTGCGAGAAGTGTTGTTCACCTATAGATCCGCTGCTGTGCTTGGATCTACATTCATGGTCAGCATGTTTCATGCCCTTAGTAGTCGAGAAGCGATCTGTTGGCATTTCGTCAGGACATATTACAAAAAAAGCCAACCTAATCTTCTACAGAGGCTGACGAGCTCAAAAGTGTGTTTCTCGCCTCAAGTGAAAGGATGGTACGACGCAAACTTACATCTAACAATCAGTATTGACCACATATAATGCTCGAGATTTATGGAACAAATTGGTACAAAAGGATGAAACTCCACCCGAAACTGAACTGGCCAATAAAAATGAAAACACACATATATATATATATTCACTTAAAAAACCATAGGTTTCACACATGTTATAGTTAGCTGGACATTTCACTCATAAAAAACCAATGAAATTCCCCCGTTATAGTTAGTGCAGGCAACTATAACTCACACGACCGCAATCCTCTGCTGATGACGTCAGATATTACATCACTGTATTTAGACACTTATTTACCCATGTCTTCTTCCATTAATCTTTAGCTATACATATATAACAAATATTTATTTTTCAGAAAGACGAATATGTCATCAGTGATGTAATATCTGACGTCATCAGCAGAGGATTGCGGTCGCGTGAGTTATAATTGCCTGCACTAACTATAACGGGGGAATTTCATTGGTTTTTTACGAGTGAAATGTCCAGCTAACTATAACATGTGTGAAACCTATGGTTTTTTAAGTGAATTTGTACGGTTTTTTAAATGCTAAGTTATGTATTTATAAATTTTTATTTTTTTCAGGTTATTTACCGTGCGCGCACCGTGCGCGCACCGTGCGCTTCGCGCGCGCGCGCTTCGCACGCGCACGCTTCGCACGGTGCGCAGTGCTGTGGGCACTCGGTGCTCTTCGCACACCGAGCGCCCACGGTTCGCAGTGCATGCATTTAAATTGTTTTTTTCTCCCTTGGGGGTCCTTCTGTGACCCCCTGAGCAAGGCTAGGGGGTCAGGAACTGTCCACTCTGCCCCCTTTTCACGTTCTCCACCTTTGTTTTTCACCCCCTCAGACTGCGAGAGACAAAATGGCGGCCGACACTTCCTGGTTTCGACCGATTCGAATGTTTACCAACATCTAACAACCAATCAGAATTGCGCTCGCGCACGGCAGGGTGCGCGCACAGTGCGCGCACGGTGCGCACGTACAGATATTGATATGCTTTTAAATGCTATTTTCTCAGGAAATATTAAACAGATTTACACCAGACCTGCAAAAGGCACTTCCTTGACCTTATGGCTACCTCTCTGCCAAATTTCAAGTAATTCTGTTCAGCCGTTCGGGCTGTAGCTGCGACTAAAGGTCCTATGGAAAAATACATGGGGAAAACGCGTTTTGGGACCCCCCCTTTTTCTCAGCCCTCGCTTGATGAATCACCCCGAGACTTTCAGGGTAGGAGCTGAGCGGAGCGCCCCATTAGCTTTGAAAATTTCGCGAGGATTCGTCAACCGGCGCCAAAGTTATTCAAAATAGAATTTTGAGATTTCCTATGGAAACTCGGTCCTAACTATAACTATCTACTGGCGACCGCCAGTAAATAATATATATATATATATATATATATATATATATATATATATATATATATATTCACTTAAAAAACCATAGGTTTCACACAGGTTATAGTTGGGTGGACATTTCACTGAATCCAATGAAATTCCCCCGTTATAGTTAGTTCAGATAACTATAACTCGCGCGACCGCCACTCTACCACAAGGATGATGTCATCAGTGATGTCATGAGTGATGCCACTGACCATGTCATGAGTGATGTAATATGTGACGTCATGAGCAGTGGATTGCGGGCGCGCGAGTTTTAGTTATCTGAACTAACTATAACGGGGGAATTTCATTGGTTTTTTACGAGTGAAATGTCCACCTAACTATAACCTGTGTGAAACCTATGGTTTTTTAAGTGAATTTGCAAGGTTTTTTAAATGCTAATTCCTAACTATAACGTGTGTGAAACCTATGGTTTTTTAAGTGAATTTGTACGGTTTTTTAAATGCTAAGTTATGTATTTATTAATATTTTTTCTTTTAAGGTTTTTCACCGTGCGCGCACCGTGCGCGCAAGGTGCGCTGCGCGCACCATGCACCGCACCCCGCAATTATTTGTAAAAAAAATTAAATGTTTTTTTCACCATTGGGGGTCCTTCTGTGACCCCCAGACTACGGCTAGGGGGTGAGAAACTCTCTTCCCTGCCCCCTTTTCACGTTTTCCATCTTTTTTCCACCTTTCCTTATCACTGCGACAGACAAAATGGCAGCCGACACTTCCTGATTTCGACCGATTCGAATGTTGACTGACATCAAACAACCAATCAGAATTACGCTCGTGCACGTTAGGGTGCGCGCACGGTGCGCGCAGGGTGCGCGCATATAGATATGTATATGCTTTTAAATGCAATTTTCTCAGGAAATACTGAACAGATTGACTCCAGATATGCAAAAGGCACTTCCCTGACCTGAGGACTACCCCTTTGCCAAATTTCAAGTAATTCTGTTCAGCCGTTCGGGCTGTACCTTCGACTAAAGGTCCTATGGGAAAATGCATGGGGAAAACGTGTTTTGGGACCCCCCTTTTTTCTCGGCCCCTGCTTGACGAATCATCCAGAGACTTTCAGGGTAGGAGCTGAGCGGTGCGCCCCATTAGTTTTGAAAATTTCGCGAGGATTCGTCAACCGACGCCAAAGTTATTCAAAATAGAATTTTCAGATTTCCTATGGAAACACGGTCCTAACTATAACTATCTACAGGCGACCGCCAGTAGATAATATATATATATATATATATATATATATATATATATATATATATATATATATATATATATATATATATATATATATATACATATATGTATATATATTACCTACTGGCGGTCACCAGTAGGTAGTTATAGTTAGGACCACGTTTCCATAGGAAATCCGCAACATTCTATTTTGAATAACTTTGGCGCCGGTCGACGAATCCTCGCGAATTTTTCAAAATAGGTGGGGCGCTACGCTCCGCTCCTACCCTGAAAGTCTCGGGGGGATTCGTCAAGCGGGGGCTGAGATAAAAGGGGGGTCCCAAAACGCGTTTTTCCCATGCATTTTTCCATAGGACCTTTAGACAGGGCTACAGCCCGAACGGCTGAACAGAATTACTAGAAATTTGGCAGAGAGGTAGTCCTCAGGTCAAGGAAGTGCCTTTTGTAGGTTTGGTGTAAATCTGTTCAGTAGATTCTGAGAAAATAGCCTTTAAATCAATATATATATCTGAGCCAGCTTACGGTGCGCTTACCGTACGCTTACCGTACGCGTACGGTGGCGTGCGCGAGCGCGATTCTGATTGGCTCTTAGATCTAAGTAAACATTCGAATCGGCCAAAACCAGGAAGCGGCGGCCGCCATTTTCTCTCTCGCACTGAGAGTGATTTTTAAAATATAAAGCCCAAAAACATGTAAAGGGGCTGTTTAGACAGCTCCCACACACATAGCCATGTTGAGGGAGTCCCCAAAGATCCCCCAAGGCCAAAAACGGAATTTTTATTTTTTCGGTAATTTCGCCGATTACGCTTACCGTACGCGTACGGTAAAAAATTAAAAAAAAAAAAAATTATCCACACTCTCTCCACCCCGTCTGCAATTGTTGCCCGAAGGGCACCAATTGTGCATGGCTTATTACACATGAGATAAACTAAAATATTAAAAAAAAAATAATAAAAAAAAAAATTATCCACACTCTCTCCACCCCGTATGCAAATGGTGCCCGAAGGGCACCATTTGTGCATGGGTTTTAAAAATATACGAAAAATTACAATATTACCTTTCAAAACGAAGTGCATCATATGTCCTCCATGTGCGCACGGTGCGCGAAGCGCATCGTGCGTACATGGCCCATCTAGCGTAACGTGGGCACGCGGTGCGCATAGCGCACCGCGTGCCCACCGTGCGTGCACGGCACTAACTGCGTAAAGTGGGCGCGCGGTGCGCGAAGCGCACCGTGCGCGCACGGAACGAACTGCGTTAAGTGGGCGCGCACGCCACGAATGGCGTAAAGTAACTTAGCATTTAAAAAACCGTACAAATTCACTGAAAAAACCATAGGTTTCACACACGTTATAGTTAGGAATTAGCATTTAAAAAACCTTGCAAATTCACTGAAAAAACCATAGGTTTCACACATGTTATAGTTAGCGGAAATTTTACTGATAAAAAACCAATGAAATTCCCCCGTTATAGTTAGTGCAGGCAACTATAACTCACGCGACCGCAATCTTCTGCTGATGACATATGTGTCTTTATGAAAAAAAAATATTTGTAATATATGTATAGCTAAAAATGTATGGAAGAAGACATGGGCAAATAAGTGTCTAAATACAGTATTAGCATCAGCAGAGGATTGCGGTCGCGTGAGTTATAGTTGCCTGCACTAACTATAACGGGGGAATTTCATTGGTTTTTTATCAGTAAAATTTCCGCTAACTATAACATGTGTGAAACCTATGGTTTTTTCAGTGAATATATATATATATGTATGTATGTAGCAAAAGTTCTCCTCAAGGGAGAGAGTGAGTCGCACACATCGCGGTGACATTCAAGATTTATTCGCCAAACGTAAAAACTCCACTGTTCCTAATGCATTTCGGCCAACCTTTGGCCTTCTTCAGAGGAGGAGCTTCAGGCATTTGGGGGCCATACTAACACACTCAAACCAGATGATTGCTCAATTTATCTCCGGTGATTACCCTCTAGTGGGCGCCACGATGGACTGCAGCAAGGAGCATTCTGGTCATTGTAGTGAGTCTGTCAGCCAAAGTTCGTTGATGGAAGTATGCCGCAATCTCCTTGCACACCATTTTCGAGCGTGCTGAAGTCCGGAACCAGGGGCCAGTCCCTGGTGGCTGCCACTGCCCTTGTAGCTTTCGCTAATCCAAAAAGAGGGTCTTTTTGCGGGCAGTTTTGGCGCGCTTTTAAGGTGGTGCGTTATTCTGCGGCAGGACCAAGTATGTATGTATGTATGTATGTATATATGCATATCACTCAGCCAGATGAAAGTGCTAACTAAGGTAGAAAGCGTTCCTCTTTCTGTTGATTCATGATCGATAAATTAACTAGGGCGTTAACTTTACCATCTCCAAATGAATGTGAACATTGCACTTAGACTGCGTTTTATTCAGGGTTCCTCACTGAAATATAGCTAATACTGACCTTGGAACCTTATGTGCACACCGCTGTCACGTGTCCCCATGACGATGACCTTCAGCTTGTGGACTTTTCAGTTACAAATGTTATGTTATGTTACCTTACATTACTTTTCATTATGTTATGTTATGTTAAAAGGTTTTTATAGCTCGCACATGCACTCCTTAAGGAGTCTCCCGGCTTGTATTTCCTCTTTTCTGTTTACCATTTGTGGTCCTTGTTGCACAAAAAGAAACTTGGTAGGAGGGTTTTCCAGCCACCTGTGAGGCTGGCAAGCCTGTAATAATGTCAGGACTAACTTAGTGCTTAAGGCCCACATGGGCTGACTACCTCACACTTGAGGTGGGCCAGTCCGTTTAATCTGGATGCTGTACTGTGTTGTCTGAAAATTAGTGAGTATGGCTACGGGGTACTGCAGACTTGGAGAGATTTAACGTTCTCCTGCTTATTTTTTCAAATTGCTTTTATAGAGGATTAGGCTCCAGCTATTTAGCAATATGTAATAAATAGGTACAAAAGGTTCAAGGGTCAGACGTACAAAAATAGTATCAAAATAATGGTTGCAAATGGAGAATTTTTTTTTTGCACCCTATAAAGAAGAATATGAACTGAATTCTGTAGTGATAGGTTGATTCTTGAAATCTCACTTTGCAGTAGGTTGTATTCCACTTACTTCAGGAACATTAATGAGACTGTTCACAGATTGCAACTCACTGAGATTGGAGGCCATTACTGGGTTGGTGACCTGCTAACGTCAGTAGATCACCATGTCTGTGATCGCTTTTTAATAAAACAAATTTGTTTCAAATGCAGCCTGTTTTGCTTAAAAGCAAAAAGTCTGCATTTAAAAACAAAAGTTTAATTTTTTATAATCTTTATTTGAGAGGTAATAGTGATTCCTGGACTAATGCCTTTTCTCCAACAAAGGGCCTCAATACGATGGCTGTGGGACCGCCACCGACAGGACGTTGATGGTGGACCCACTGCGACAGTCTTTTGTTCCGACTGCCGCATTTTAATGTTGGTAGTCGGACCATATTCTGTCGGGAAACAGACTGAATGTGACAGGGCGATGGTGGAACTTGCAATCCCGAATGGAGGCAATACCGAACCAAGCACCTCTGTTGGAATTAAGCTGTCCCTTTCAAAATTGAACGTTGGGGGCCCCCAACAGGGTTCCGGTCTCTTGTGGGCCACTGTAAAGTGTCCCTGTTTGCCCCCATGCACCTCGATGCACCGTGCGCCATGCACCACATGGTGCATGGCACACAGTGCATGGAGGAGCACAAAGTGCTCCTTTACACTGCTGCTTGTCCTACGGCCCTTTTCGTAAGCCCCAGCACAAGCTGCCATGTAAATGAGCACATTCCAACCACCAGCCCGGCAGTCTCATTGTAATGCAGAGTTCAGACCACCGACTGCTTGTCTGGTGTTCTCCTGACCGCTGCAATAGCAGTCAGCAGTCCAAGCTTCCAGCATCAAAATGATGGCCAAAGTTTTTATTGAAAATTCACAACGGAAAGGGGTGCCAAGAAGACCCTTCACCTGTTGCAAATTCATCACCACCCCAACTCAGGAGCTACTAATTGTCAATTTTTTGCAACCACATTTACGTTGTAGAACATTGATACATCACATGTGAAGTCTCAAAGCCAGTTTGGGAGTCACTAAAAATGTACTGACGCTAAAATGGCTTTGATACATTTAAAAAAGCATTTTAACGGTTGCAAACATTGAATCAGAGAGTTTGTGTATGTTAAAATGCTTTGGGGCACATTTACAAGCCCCTTGTGCCGTCAGTGCGTCACTTTTTTTCATGCACCTGTGGTGCTCTATATTTACAAGAACACGTAAAGCCATCCTGCCTGGCTTTTTGTCTCCTTGTAAATATGGCTCCTTTTCATGCAGCACTTTGCGTGAAAGGGGCTTTCCATGGGTGTCGCTGTGGGTGTTTTCACCCAACACCCATGGATTATGCCGCATCCCCAGATTTACAACATTTCATAATACCTGGGAATGCATACGTAGGTGCAACAAGGAGAAATACTTTTATTTCTCCTCGTTTTTTCCTCTTTCTATGTGAGCTGCAACTTGCAGCACACATAGAAAGAGGAAAACACCTCTTGAGATTGTTTTTGTGCAGGAAGGTGTCCCTTCCTGCACAAAAACAATCATCCCCGCAACGCAGGCACTCTTGCATCACCATGCTAGGGTGCCTGTGTTGGCGCATGACATTCAATTGTGTGCCAGTGCAGGGGAGAGCTCAGTGATACGTCATATTGTTGTAAATATGATGCATCCCTTTGCTTCGGAAGTAACGCAACGTGGCACAGCCAAATGGCTTGTGGCACCACGCGGTGTTGCTTTCTTGTAAATAAGGCCCTTAGTACTTCTGTACCGAACACCTGCTGAAATTTGCATTTTCCTTTCCATTTTGACTATGATGGACCAATGGCGCCATATTGTGGGATTTACTGGAACTGCACCTGAAAAGCAAGGTTCAAAGATTCATCTTCGCATTGAGAAAGCAGTTGTTAGACCATAGTCTCAAGTCAAGCAATTGACCACCATTTATAATGCCCGACCAGTAAAAGTAAAAACAAGTCGTGTATATAAAAACATGTCACTGAGTCCAAAAAAGGCGTCATTTAAGGGACAAAGATTTCTCTATTTTATTGAACCATAATAGATACATTGCCAACTTTTCCAAATTAAATTGAGCATCAGGACGAGACTCAGTTTTCATGGGTGTTACTAATTAAGGGCCCTATTTTGATGTCCCGTCCGATATTGATCTGGAACTGGGACCAACCGACCTCCTGTCTGCGGTCCCAAAGCAGTAATTAGGATGCGACCGAACACTGTTTGTTGCAATCCTATTCTTTACAATGGGAGCATGCATTCCGACCGGAATGCATGCTCTCATTGTAAAGAGAAAAGGTGCAGTTCATCCCTGCACCCCGTTGCAGGCACCTCAAGGTGCCTGCCACGATGTGCAGGGATCAACAGGGCTGCCATCCGGAGGCCTTGCACCCATGGGGGCCCTACTGAGGGCCCCCAAAGTCAGATTCCGACAGCTTTTCTGTGTCGTAAAGGGAAGCACAGAAAGGCTTAGGAATCCACCATCGTAATCCCTCGGGCGGAAAGAGCAGCCCTTTGGATTACTGGCCCCTTTCCGAATGGCAGACGGACTCTCCGAGCACGTCAGGACTCAGAAGCCATTTGGAAAGCCTGTTCGGATTCCTTTCCGACCGACCACATCATAATGGGTCTGTTGCAAAGGAATCCAAATGGGACATTTCAATGTGGTTTCCAACCGCATTGAAATCGGCCCCTAAATTGTAACCAATTCTTATCTCAGAACCTTTTGTGCACGCAGCTGTGAACTATCCCCATGGCAGAAGAGTGACCTTCTGCCAGTCTTGACTTTTTGGCTAAAAACTTTAGGAATGCTGGGACTTGAAGTTCCACTTTTCCTTGTAGTGTTTGCAGTCCTTGGTGCTGAGCAAGTACTCTCTTTTGAGGAATTTGAAGCTCAGGAACAGCCCGTACCAAAAGGAGCGGTGGGACGGGGTGGGGGGCAGTCGACAGACGATGTTGAGGAAATATTAAATGTATTAAAAAAATTATGCAGTGCAATGCAGTGAGGGCAAGCTAAGTGGTTTTCTTTTTTTTAAAGTGATCTTTACCTCATCGTTGTTTGTCGACTCCTCCCCTACCCCAACCCCCGCCCCGCACCTGTGGTAAAGTCGGGGCTCAGTACTAAAGGCACATATGAACTGACTACATCTTATGTGACAGAAACATTGCAGCCAGAATTAACTTTAGGAGCTGCAAGTGAATTGGAGCATGAGGCTGAGGCTTTGGGGCTTATTTACAAGCTCCTTGCACCACTGGTGCATCAATTTTAATATGGAAAAAAGTTACGTACTGGTGGCACAAAGGGGTTGTAAATTATCCCATTTGTTTTCTAGAATGTTTTTGGGTTACAACTAATGCTTCCCTCAAAACCTTCTAGGTGCACAACTGTTAACTTTCTTCATGTATGAGTGTAACCTCCAGCTAGTGATAACTTCTCAGCTAACAGCATTAGGAATGCTTGAATTGATAGTTTCACCTTTTCTATTAAAGGTATGGGCTAACAAGCTATGACTTACTTTGTGCTATTAGCTTTATAATATAACACCAGCTAAAAGTTATCCCAGAGACATGGAGACGTTATTCGGACAAAATATCGAAAAGTTTATATCAAGTTACAGAAATATTCTGTGCAAGAATATTGTTTATGAAAATATAGATGTTAAGGTAAGCAATATAAATTTCAAAAGTATAGAAAGTGTAAATATTGCTAACAAAAATATCTATGTTGTTAATATTAATGTTAAAACTATCTATGCTGTTAATATCATTTACAAAAATATTGTTATTAATAATATTGTTTTTTAATTATTTTTATGCATTTTACTATATATGTTAATTACATATGTTATAAATTGATTGTATGAATATTGGTAATGTTTTTTAATATAGTTTGCACATTTTTTGTAGTTTTTAAAAGTAATTTTAATCGTTTTTTTCATTTTTAATATCATAGCAGGTTGTGGGGTTAAATGGGGTACACGCTGGAAGGTAAATGAATTATAATTGATAAATCATTAGTATTTAAATAAATATAATTAAGTAATTATGAATTAATGAATGAATGAATAGAGGATTTTTAAAGCGCAGACTTAGCCCAAGGGCATCATTATTATTATTATTATAATTGTATTATCATTATAATTATTAATTTGTAATTAATATTTATTATTTAATTGATGATTAGTTATGTTAATTGTATAATACATTTTTTTACATTTAAGTTTTAGGTGTGGATCGTGGGTTTTGTAGGGGTATAGGGTGGGAAGTGAATTAATTATAATTAATGAATAAATATTATTATAATTAGTTATGTAACTGATAATTAATTATTTACATAATTTACATTTTTTTATTTACTTTTTTTGGGTGTCAGTTGTTTTTGTCTGGGTAAAGGGTGTGCAGGAAATTAATTATATTAATTAATTTATTGTTAATTTATAATAATTATTTAATTGATAATTATGTTAAATGTGTAATTAAAATATTGTTTAAGTTATATATTGGGTGTGAGTTGTTGGGTTTATAAGGGTAAAAGTTGGGAAGTTAATTAAATACAATTAATTTATTTTTAGTTATTTATTATTAATTTGTAATTGATAACTAATTATGTAAATTATGTAATTAGGGCTTTTTAATATATATATATATATATATATTGAAGACCACAGTCCTGATCCTCATCAAACGGGAAATCAGGTACGGACCACCCAGTAATTTGAATAATGCAGTGCTTTATTGTGGATTCAGCAACATGACGCTTTTCGACCGAGTTTCCCCAGTCTTGATCACATGACATGTCAGGACCCAATAACGTTTATATACAGTTACACCATGAGAGCAGTCCCTCCCATACCTTTCGTGAAGCTAAACAACAGACTGCTTCTTCGTGATGATCATGTGGTTAAATAAACCAGGGCAATATTATATCAATTTATGTGTAAATACATATACATATTTGCTTTCTCCACTGCTAGTTGATGCAAATAAATGCACACATCCACTACCAAAGAATGGTAAATATAGAGTTAATACAAATTCGAAATACGGGGCAGGTGCCCAATAGTATGATAGTTTCTATTAACCTAAAATCAACATGATACTCATTGTAGTTTACATCTGTTGGTCAATTAAAGTGTATACTGCATTAGCAGTTTTGAAAGCTGTCCTTCTACCTGTGAGCAAGGCCGGACGAGGCCGAAATGTTAGGTGCAGAAAGGAATCTGCAGTGCTAGACGCTGCTCCATGCCCATTGTGAAGAGGCCGCCCAGAAGGGTCGGGGGCTCCAGTAACGAGAGACTAGCTTTGTGTGTGTATCTATATATATATATATATATATATAACACAGCAAACGATTTCCAATATGAAATCACACGGACACCCAGGAGATTTGCAGTTCAGATTGATTTATTGACTGCAAACACAACGCGTTTCGGCTTTCGCCTTGTTCAGGAGCGTGAACAAGGCGAAAGCCGAAACGCGTTGTGTTTGCAGTCAATAAATCATTCTGAACTGCAAATCTCCTGGGTGTTCGTGTGATTTCATATTGGAAATCGTTTGCTGTGTTATATTTAGGGGCTGCCGATTAGCCCCGCACGGACCGCCCTACCAGACAGCCTTCAGCTTTATCGGGATTGTGGAGTTATATATATATATATATATATATATATATATATATATATATATATGTATATGTGTATATATATATATATATATATATTCACTGAAAAAACCATAGGTTTCACACATGTTATAGTTAGCTGGACATTTTACTGATAAAAAACCTATGAAATTCCCCCGTTATAGTTAGTGCAGGCAACTATAACTCACGCGACCGCAATCCTCTGCTGATGCTAATACTGTATTTAGACACTTATTTGCTCATGTCTTCTTCCATTAAATTTTAGCTATACATATATTACAAATATTTTCTTTTTCATAAAGACACATATGTCATCAGCAGAGGATTGCGGTCGCGTGAGTTATAGTTGCCTGCACTAACTATAACGGGGGAATTTCATAGGTTTTTTATCAGTAAAATGTCCAGCTAACTATAACATGTGTGAAACCTATGGTTTTTTCAGTGAATTTGCAAGGTTTTTTAAATGCTAATTCCTAACTATAACGTGTGTGAAACCTATGGTTTTTTCAGTGAATTTGTACGTTTTTTTAAATGCTAAGTTACTTTACGCCATTCGTGGCGTGCGTGCCCACTTAACGCAGTTCGTTCCGTGCGTGCACGGTGCGCTTCGCGCACCGCGCGCCCACTTTACGCAGTTAGTGCCGTGCACGCACGGTGGGCACGCGGTGCGCTACGCGCACCGCGTGCCCACATTACGCTGGATGGGCCATGTACGCACGATGCGCTTCGCGCACCGTGCGCACATGGAGGGCATATTATGCGCTTCGTTGTGCAAGGTAAACTTTTACATTTTCATTGCATATATATGCCATGCACAAATGGTGCCCTTCGCCCACCATTTGCACACGGGGTGGGGAGAGTATGGTTAATTTTTTTTTTTTAAACATTTAGATTTTCATTTCTCTTATATGCAATGTTCAAATGGTGCCCTTCGGGCACCGTTTGCACACGGGGTGGGGAGAGTATTGTTAATTTTTTTATTTTAAATATTTTTTACCGTACGCGTACGGTAAGCGTAATCGGCGATTTTTCGAAAAAAATAAATATTGACTTTTTGGCCTTGGGGGTTCTTTGGGGACACCTTCATCAAGGCTAGGTGGTTAGAGCAGTCTAAACAGCCCCTTTACATGTTTTTTGCCTTTGTTTTTCCTCCCCCCCTCAGAGTGCGAGAGAGAAAATGGCGGCCGCCGCTTCCTGGTTTAGACCGATTCGAATGTTTACTAAGATCTAACAGCCAATCAGAATCGCGATCGCGCACGTCACCGTACGCGTACGGTAAGCTTACCGTAAGCGCACGGTAAGCGCACCGTAAGCTGCCACAGATTTATATATTGATTTAAATGCTATTTTCTCAGGAACTACTCAACAGATTTACACCAGACCTACAAAAGGCACTTCCTTGACCTGAGGACTACCTCTCTGCCAAATTTCAAGTAGCTCTGTTCAGCCGTTCGGGCTGTAGCTGTGTCTAAAGGTCCTATGGAAAAATGCATGGGAAAAACGCGTTTTGGGACCCCCCTTTTTTCTCAGCCCCCGCTTGACGAATCCCCCCGAGACTTTCAGGGTAGGAGCGGAGCGTAGCGCCCCACCTATTTTGAAAATTTCGCGAGGATTCGTCGACCGGCGCCAAAGTTATTCCAAATAGAATGTTGCGGATTTCCTATGGAAACAGGGTCCTAACTATAACTACCTACTGGCGACTGCCAGTAGGTAATATATATATATATATATATATATATATATATATATATATATATATATATATATATATATATATATATATATATATATATATTACCTACTGGCGGTCGCCAGTAGGTAGTTATAGTTAGGACCACGTTTCCATAGGAAATCCGCAACATTCTATTTTGAATAACTTTTGCGCCGGTCGACGAATCCTCGCGAATTTTTCAAAATAGGTGGGGCGCTACGCTCCGCTCCTACCCTGAAAGTCTCGGGGGGATTCGTCAAGCGGGGGCTGAGATAAAAGGGGGGTCCCAAAACGCGTTTTTCCCATGCATTTTTCCATAGGACCTTTAGACAGGGCTACAGCCCGAACGGCTGAACAGAATTACTAGAAATTTGGCAGAGAGGTAGTGCTCAGGTCAAGGAAGTGCCTTTTGTAGGTTTGGTGTAAATCTGTTCAGTAGATTCTGAGAAAATAGCCTTTAAATCAATATATATATCTGAGCCAGCTTACGGTGCGCTTACGGTACGCTTACCGTACGCGTACGGTGGCGTGCGCGAGCGCGATTCTGATTGGCTCTTAGATCTTAGTAAACATTCGAATCGGCCGAAACCAGGAAGCTGCGGCCGCCATTTTCTCTCTCGCACTGAGAGCGATTTTTTAAATTTAAAGCCCAAAAACATGTAAAGGGGCTGTTTAGACAGCTCCCACACACATAGGCATGTTGAGGGAGTCCCCAAAGATCCTCCAAGGCCAAAAACGGAATTTTAATTTTTTCGGTAATTTCGCCGATTACGCTTACCGTACGCGCACGGTAAAAATTAATTAAAAAAAAAAACATCATCCACACTCTCTGCACCCCGTGTGCAATTTGAGGCCGAAGGCCACCAATTGTGCATGGCTTATCACATCTGAAAAAACTAAAATTAAAAAAAAAAAAAAAAAAATGATCCACACTCTCTCCACCCCATGTGCAAATGGTGCCCGAAGGGCACCATTTGTGCATGGCTTATAAAATATACGAAAAATTAAAATATTACCTTTCAAAACGAAGTGCATCATATGTCCTCCATGTGCGCACGGTGCGCGAAGCGCATCGTGCGTACATGGCCCATCTAGCGTAATGTGGGCACGCGGTGCGCGTAGCGCACCGCGTGCCCACCGTGCGTGCATGGCACTAACTGCGTAAAGTGGTCGCGCGGTGCGCGAAGCGCACCGCGTGCTCACTGTGTGCGCACCGTGCGCAAAGCGCACCGTGCGCGCACAGAACGAACTGCGTTAAGTGGGCGCGCACGCCACGAATGGCGTAAAGTAACTTAGCATTTAAAAAAACGTACAAATTCACTGAAAAAACCATAGGTTTCACACACGTTATAGTTAGGAATTAGCATTTAAAAAACCTTGCAAATTCACTGAAAAAACCATAGGTTTCACACATGTTATAGTTAGCGGAAATTTTACTGATAAAAAACCAATGAAATTCCCCCGTTATAGTTACTGCAGGCAACTATAACTCACGCGACCGCAATCTTCTGCTGATGACATATGTGTCTTTATGAAAAAAAATATTTGTAATATATGTATAGCTAAAAATGTATGGAAGAAGACATGGGCAAATAAGTGTCTAAATACAGTATTAGCATCAGCAGAGGATTGCGGTCGCGTGAGTTATAGTTGCCTGCAGTAACTATAACGGGGGAATTTCATTGGTTTTTTATCAGTAAAATTTCCGCTAACTATAACATGTGTGAAACCTATGGTTTTTTCAGTGAATTTATTATATATATATATATATATATATATATATATATATATATATATATATATATATATATATATATATATATATATGGTGTAGATTGTTGGTTTTGGGAAGGAAATTAAATATAATGATTTTACAATTAGTTAATTAATATTAATATTTTAGCTGATGATTAATTATGTGAAATGTTTAAATATTGTAATTTTAAAAATATCTTTTAGATGTGTGTTGTGTAGTTTGTACAGGTATAGTGTAGGTAGGTATTTAAGGAATAACAAATTTAAAAATAGTTAAAAAACAATTATTATAGTGGTATTTATTATGTTATGTGTTAATTGTGTTGTGCTTTTTAATTGTAAACAGCATTGTATTTATTTGTTGCTAATATTTTGAGAATTTTGGGTCTGATTATGATGTTGGGTGGACCACCACTGACAGGCCGCCGGTGTGGGTCTGCCTGACATCCAGGGTATCGGTCTGACTGTCAGAACACAAACCCAGCGGCCAGAGCGATTTGGGGGAGTGGAAAGATCGGCGCCTCCGACAAGCTCAAGGAGCCCCTCGAGGCGGCGTTCGGGTCCTAATCCCTACAATGGAGGCGGTGCCTGCGGAGGTACCGCCGTAGGGATTAAAGATGTCAGTTTCCGACATCCTTTTTGCGGTAGTCCCACAGCTGTGAAAAGTCTGTTGGAAAGGGACTTTGGGGGCCCTGAGCAGGGCCTCCGTCCCCTGTGGGCCACTGCTAAGTGGCCAGGAGGGCAGATGTGGTGCCCCCAAAACACCCATGCACCGTGTGCCAGGCATCACATGGTGCCTGGCACACAGTGCATGAATGTTTTAGAACACACAAGATGAGAGGCAATTTATAATATACATATTCAAATCCGCAACAATATTTGCTGGAATATGCAATAAGTCAATTTGTTCTTGCAATTTCTTTTTATTTCTTATTCTTTCTTCTTGACAATGCATCCAATGCATTTTCCCAACACATGGGCTTCATCAGGGCTGCAATCATGTCAACAAATACACATATAAGTTAACAGTGACATATAAAAAAACACAGAAAACAGTACATTAAGACATATATATCAAGGAAGCACCACAAAAACAGTACATGTCAAAGTAATAATACAAGACAAATTGGCCTAGTGATTGAAGATAGAATCACCACGTAGGTTCCCAAATAAAAAACATATATTATTAAACATAATACAATACGAAAAGGGTAGAACAAGGGAGGCATCACATAATATAAACGTAAACATCACTAAATAGCAAATAACAAGAATATTGACATGTATACAGGCAACACGTAAGACAAAAAAAATTTAGATACAACAAGCAAATATGTGTGTTCACACATGTAAAATTCTCCCAGTTTTGTTGACTTTTTGTTTATAATCCCATTACAAAAAGTGAGTTGCCCTATTTCAAAGGAATATACCAAATTAAGGGGCTTATTTACAAGACCCATGTGCTGCCGGTACGTTAGGTTTTCACATATTAATATTGATGCACCGGCAGCGCAAGGGGATTGTAAACAAGCCCCTAGGTATAAAACATCACCTAATCACAGTAAGTGGATCATGAAGAATCCTGCTAAAAGCAACAGTATATAGTGAAGAAGGGGAGGAAACAGAAAAAAGGAGTGTTAACCAAAAAATAATATAAGATAAAAATAAAAGTAAAAAGAGGGAAAGATGCCCAAGATCGCCACATACCCAGAGTCAATGGGAAAAGAATAAAAGAATACATATAAAAATGATATACATAGGGAAAAAGGTGAGACTGACAAAGCTTATATATGGATGTATAGACAAGTACATTGCAGAAATAGTACTCAAGGCTAGCTAAAAATAATAATGTGTAATTTCAGGAGAGACTACATTGCTACAAATGGCAAGAGATTTCTTATCAATGGAATTCTACTAGCTAAAGTACTATATTCGGAGAACGGTTTCATTTCATTGAAGATTGAAAATTGTGTATCACATTAAGCCAGAAAACAGATACATTAAAGTTAACCAATTCATCCATTAATTAAACAGAGGCATCAATTGATTCAATAAAGTGTAATATTATAGATCTACATCATACCTATGTTATTATACCACAATGTACCTATCGAGTTCTACATAGTCAGCGTCATTTCATGATTAAAACACTTTTTGGCCCTGGTGCACCGCTAATATCCTTCGTTTTCTGAAACAGTGAGGCACCACAATAATGTTTTTTAAAAATCCTCCTACAGCATGGGTGACTCCACATTTCATGTTTTTAAAGGAAGTGGTAGTGCTATCACCCTTGAAGAAAGGAAGAAGGAAGCCAAAATACCTATTTACGCACTTTTAGGGTCACAACCATGATGTCTTCACGCAGTTCTTTGTCCCTTAATATTTGGGTGAATTTTAGAATGGATATGCTGCAAACAGAGAGGAAACTGTAATTAAAAAAGCACAAATATAAATTGGGGAACCTTAAAAACATTCCAAAAAGTTACATTTGGTACTCCCACTTGTCCGATTTCTAATCTCCAGCGTCATTTGATATCCCGATCGAGTTGTACCTCATCAGTTTGGCCACATCACACTGTACGTGTGTAAAGTGTTATTGTTGTTTACATGGATGCAAAAAAACAATTGCCATATTGGAAAGTTAGATGGCATATATATGTATTGAAAGAATCGAAGGTGCCGGTACAGTTGGGCCATGTGGCAACAGTGATTTGTTGATGCTACACAGGCAGTGACCCTGCAGCAGTTACTATAGATAGTCTAATACTTTTGTAAAAAATAATAAGCAGATGTGCCTGAAAAATTGGCTTGCATAATGGTCAGCAGATGGACCTAGGGTACCGGGTACCCTGAAAAATAATGCACGATAGAGACAACAGATTAGAAACGAATCACTGTATGAGAAAGTTTGTGTTATACACTAATCAGTAGACGGCCAAAGGGTACAAGAGTACCCTAACATTCTAGAAACAAACAGTAGTACCAGAATATTTAGCTTGTACACCAGACTGTTTTGCTTGTACACTGATCAGTAGATGGATAGAGGGTACAAGGCTACCCAGACAGCATAGTAGAAGCAGTAGGAGCAGCAGGTTAGAGGAAATGGTGTAGTTCATGATCAACATTGAGTCCCATTTTGACGGATCTTAAGACACGGATCCATCTTGCCTCCAATTGTCCGAGATGTTGTGTTCTGTCCCCACCTCTCTTAAATGGCAGGGCTAGGTCAATCCCACGGAACCTAACGTTGGACCTATTTTTCCCACTGTCAATCAGATGTTGCCAAAGAATAAGCAGTATCTTGATTAATACAGGCCCTGCGATTTTCTTGTATGCAGACTTTCAATTAGCGTGTTGTACTACCAATGCATATTTTGTTGCAAAAACATATATTAACGTAGACCACATAACAAGACTGACGATTAATGAAATTATGAATGCTGTGTTTATCTCAGCGTTACAGCTAAACTCTTTTATTTTGTGAACACCCATATGGTATGTGTTGCAGTCACCACCTGTGTGTAAACCCAATGTTTTTTTCAACCAGGTTTCTGAATGCTGTTTCTTTGGTAAGGTGTAACTTGGACATAGTGTTTCCCATATGGTTCTACTCCTTTTATACATTATGGAGGGTTTGTATGAAATAAAATTGCCAACTCCAGGCACTCCTTTTAACAGGGCCCAATGTCTGTTAAGAATTCTGAATACTTCTTGATTGAGGTTAGAGTGTGTGGTTCTGAAGGACAAATGTTCTTTCAAGTCAGTCCTCTGTTTACTCTTCAGTGTGTCCCCACAACTGGCATTCCTGGCCTTAACCACAGCCCATTAGAGATCGTGAGTTTTATAACTTCTCTTTTCGAGTCTAGAAGCTGTTTGCTTGATTTTATGCTCAAAATTTGCTTCCTCACTACAATTTCTACGTATCTGGATAATTTCCCCAAACGGAATAGCATGTTTGGTGCAGGGAGGATGTGTCCTCTCATAGTGTAAAATACTGTTCACAGTTGCTTCTTTAGGAAATAGGGTGCTCTGCAATATGTTGTTGGAAACATAACATTCTGTGTCTAGGAATTGGATTCACGTTTGTGACATGTTGAGTGTAAAGGTAACGTTAAACACACTGTTACTGAGATATTCAAAAAAATATTCTCACATCTGATTCTCTGTACCAGTCTAAATGATGCTCCCATCGTCTATATAGCAACCCCAATAGCAAATGTTCTTAGTCCATTTAGCAGCCGCCAAGGACCATGCAAGAGTGTGTCCCACCAACTCAGGTAGAGATTTGTATATGATGGTGCGAATCTTTCAAAATGCATTTTATTATTGCAGCTTGTGCAGCGGCCATTTTCCTGGGACAAACCGCAATAGTCAAAAGCATTTTCACGACTGCCTGAATGGCTTTGATATCATAATTAGGCTGTCAGGACCACTGACTCCTTGTCGTACGATGGCAGTCTGACACTGGTCTGACTGCCATCGTATTGAGGACCATAGTTTTGTATTTTTATTATAATAATATAATATTTGTTTTAATTTATAATATGTATTAAAGATTGTAATAAATATGTAATTTGTTCATTTCTTTTAATTTATATATAAATTTTGTATTTAAATATTTCTATTTTTGTTATTTAATATAGTTTAAAAATATATTTTTGTGAACTACTGTGTGTATAATGTTGCACCAAGTGTAGTGGGACTAGTACATTTTTCCCCTCTGCAATCCAACACTTTCCCTACTGTAGCACTGACTAGAGTGGGAATAGTAAATTTCACTCTTCTGCAATCCAACACTTTCCCTACTGTTGCACTCACTGGAGTGGGAATAGTAAATTTTACTCTTCTGCAATCCAACACTTTCCCTACTGTTGCACTGACTGTAGTGGGAACAGTAAATGTTACTGTTCTGCAATCCGACACTTTTCCTAGAGTTTAACACCTTACTTAACAGTCAGAAGGATACGCTTAATGGGAAATGGTCACTCAGGGCATTTTTGTGGATCATAAAAGACTTAAGCCTAGTTAAATATCTGTTTGATAATAATGTAGTCAATGGCCAAGTAAATACCTCTCCCATTAAATGTGGAACTAAAGGGGACTGGCGGGGTACATAACTCATTTGCTAATCCTAAATCAGTTGCGAACATGACTTCATTTAGGTGTTCCCCATAATTTGTGTGCCAGAAGTGCATATAACTATTACCGTCATTAGATGCAAATCCACACCTGTCCCCCCAGTATGCGGGCAGAGTACAGAGTTAAAATCCCCACCTCAGAGTATTAATGCATCTTTTAAGGTTTCATTCTGTATGGTTGTTAAATCATTATTTAATTTCCTCATGACCCCCACAATCTAGTCCAACTGTACATTATTAAAGAAGTTCAACAATACAATGCAACACGTGTTGTCAATGCAAAAAATGACTAGTTGGTAATATGTTTATGATTTCTTCAATTCAATTTTGGTTATATTCAAGTAATTAGAAACATATGTACATAGATCACCCTTGGATCTCCCACGCTCCGATGGTATTGCAGCAGTGTGAAAAGTTATATAGCCATTGATATATAGGGGATTTTCTGTCCATGTTTCCTGGAAACACAGTATGTTAAATTTTCCTATGAAATCCAGCCATAATGGGTTGGTAAGTTTTGATCTTAAACCTGCGACATTCCAAAATAACAAATGATAACGATTTTGGTTGCTACTGTCTATGTTATTCGCGTCATTAGTTTTTTCAGGTAGATCTGTGGCTGTTGGAAGTGTTACAGGATTTAGACACTTTTTCCGAGTGGCTTCTATGCCATGGGTAGAGGACATGGTGACAGCTACCAAACAGAGGACTCAACTTGCAGAACTTTGATACCATCCCCAAGCAGGGCAGGGGGAGCAGGTGCAGTATCCAAAGGGAAGTTTAGCTGGTAAAGGTACCCCACACCTAACAACAACATGTCCAATAGCCAGTTGAAGTGGGATGGGATACAAAACTCTAAAACAAGGGGCAGCAAAGGGGATCACCTGTATCATAAACTCTGTCCTTTAACTAACAGGAAGCTGCCTCAAAAGTCATTTTTGAAGGCGACTATATATTATATTTGTAATTTAATTTGTGTTAAAGAAGGGCATGCTTATGCTGTTTTATGCTTGTATTTAGCATGGGTAAGATGTATGCCAAAAGCATAAATAATGATTAAAATGAAATAAAAAAAGAAAATATGAAGGCAAGGGACAATATTACTTGAATGTGAAAGAGACATTAAAACATACTGACCAATCTATGTAAAAAATAATAAAACATTGACAATAACGTGCAAAACAAGCATTTGCAATGCAATAGGTCTCGCCTTTGGGACCTCATATGTATTTAGCTATGCAGCACTTAAGCCTGGGTGCTGAAACATCTACTGTTCTTTAACATGGAGGGAAAGTAAGCACCAAACTGCGTGACACACCAGGTATGGGAACACATGGAGAGAAATATTACCTTTCAGTGGGAAATCCAAAGCTCTGTTTTTAATATAAAAGCAGGGCCTTCGGTAGTCATATCACTGAAAATTAAAGATTTGAAAAAAATATTATTATCTACGGGTGCTTGTGGAAGACAATTTCTATGGAATGGAATCTAGAGAATGCTAAAGATATTCTGGTATTTTACTGACCACTGCAGGTTGTGTTCTATCGAGAAAGTTAAATAGAGGCCGTTGCCAGAAAAATTTAAAAAAGAAAGTCCCTCAGCAGAAAGCAATTCTGGTATTTTACTGACCTCTGCTGGTCGTTTTCTATCAAGACAGTTAAAAAGAAGCCTTTGAACAGAAAATAAAGTCCCTAAGCGGAAGCAGACAAGTCCTAAGGATGATCTCCAGAGCCCACAAAGTGCATACACATATAATTATATACTAAAGTACATACTAAAGTATATATACTAAAGTATATACAAGAGGTCTCGAATGCTCGACCTAAACATTTATTTGGGAGAAGAATGGCAGGGTCAGCATGCAGTGAGCTTAGCTGTGAGAAAGGAAGATAAAGCTGAATTTTTATTAGGTTATATATCCTCTCCTCAACTCTTCCACTTCCTTGGACTCTCTGCTTGGACGATCATGCAGGATAGCCTGTTTCAGTACTTAATTTGAGCTGGTGGTTTCCGGTGCTGTGCACCGGCACTTAATTGTCAACACCGGCGCTTGTGACAGTATGCCGCAAGGTGGCGATGTCTAGGTAATTTAGAGATGAACACAACAACAGTCAATCATTAATTTAATATACATTCAAAATATTGTAATAGTCCGAATTGTCACACTGATAGGAGTGTGCTGGTTAGTAGTTATTTTGTTGCTATCACTGACACCTTGACAGTGGAAATGTGTGATGGAGGCTGCATTGGACTCCTGATGAGAGCCCTGGCACTTATTTGTTTACAAATTACGAACTGACCTGTTTTGGGTGGCACAACAGATTTGTTTACACTCCCACCCTCATTCAAACTTGTTGTAACATAACCCTAGTTCAACTCACATTATCCACTAATGCAGTGTTTGTGACCTGGCATGATATAATGTTCGATTTAAAACCACATTATTAAAACATCATCCATTTTTAATTTGGTTCTCATTGCTGTATCAGCGTGCCCACAATCTGTGGATGTCCAATGCCATTAGCCCTGGAAATTATCTTATGCTTTTGCCATCTACATTAAAATCAGAACGCGGCATCCACCAACATTGAACCCAAGTCTGCCAAGTATAGAGTTACAAAGTGTTGCTAATCAGTGGCATTCCTCCATGCCTGCTCCCTTTCATTTCCTGTATCCCTCCTTTGGGACACAGCATGGTAAAGAGTGCGCAAGTTTATATTTGCTAAGCAATGTGTGTGTCTTTTTTCCATGCATATGAACTTTACATAGGATTTTATAGGAGAGTGCATTTAGAGCAAGGGTGTACAACATAGGTCCAGGAGGACAGAATGCTTGCTGTTAAAGTGCTACATATAGACACATTTAATTTACATTAATCTTATGTAGTTCTCCAATAAGTGTGGCATTGTTGTGGCACCCTACACATACATTGGACACCCCGGTATAGAAGTGTGTAATAACTACAACTGGCAACGCGGGTTTAGGGTACTGAGATATGTACATAAAATAGATAAATGGAATGAGGCAAAAAGCACACCTATTGGGCAGACTGTGTTTAGAGCCACATTCATTATGTGTGGTAAAGATGCCTAGCACATGGGGGTGTCCAATGTAGGTCCTGGACGGCCATATTGTTGTCAGAGTTTATGGATATTCACATTATAGACCTGTACTTATTGAGAGCGGCAGTGATTATTATGAAACTTTATAAAATCTACCGTCATTCAAGACAATGTTGGAGACCCCTGGTGCAGCAGGGCATTGCCGCCTACACATGCTGATTGGGCGACCCCGCAATAATCACCAAAATGTGCAAGGGACAGGAAATGACGCTTGACAGCCATTTTCATATTCTAACATCAGAATTATAATTGTATGAGAATATTTAAATTTGAGCATGAGGAATATATCTACAATGTAATATTATTGAAACGATATCATGGGTAGTGCTTCACCCCGGCATTTAGGGCAGAGGGCATCTTTTCCCCTTTTAAAATGTGGATCTTCCACCCCTTTAGTTGGCCCTGCTGGTAGCCCATGAACATCAAAACAATGAACTGACAATAGAATCAATCACGCATGACGTCATCATACTTGAAGAAATGATTGGTCCAGGTTTAACAATTTCCTTTCCCTGCGTTGCAGCATCCTCAGGTCAGCAGTATCTGGCTCCTCTGTCCCACCTCCCAGCCCAGGGCCAGGCACTGCTGCAGCCAGCTCCTCCATCGATGAGAGGGACATGTAGGGCTCAGGTCCACCCCCTGTGCACTGGCAGCTCAACACTTCTCACCTTGTTTTTGTTCGGTTCTACGTTTGCAATCATGCCGTCTCTTTTTACACTCTTCCACTGTGCTGCATGTGCACTGTTTTCATGTTTATAATGCTTTTCCACAAAACCGCCTTCTTAGCTAGAGGAGGCTCAGAAGTGACACAGACTTGATTTTCCAGTTTGTTCACCTCTGTGATTAAAATCTTCACCTCCTCTTGTGTGAATTTCAAATTTCTTTTCCTTCTTCCCTTCTGTATTACTTCCTGAAATCCCTCCTAGGAGGGTTCTTAGGTCACCTACAGTGCACCAGGTGCGTCCTTCAGGCTTTCAGTTTCCACCACTTGTCCTTCAGTTACTTTCCTCAATCTTTGTGTATGTTTTCCAATGGTTTGCCTTGTCTTTTTTATTGCTGGCGCCCTGCAATGACGTGCTGCTTTGCGTCGCAATACTTTCTTGCATAGGCGTATCATCACTCAGCATTTTGTGGTAAATATGATGGGTGCAAACATTTATGACAAACACAGGCAGCCACTTTGGGGCTAGATTTACTAAGGTTTCCCTCGATGCAGGGCAGCAAGCAAAGACACCGTACTGCGTTGCGTGAAACAGGAAGAGCAGAAATGCACCATATCTACTAAGATATGGCGCTCTTTTGATCCATCATTGCACTGGCGCACTGTGTGCAGCCTAGCGTCAATGCAGGCCCCCGTCACATTTTATGTGTGATGGGGAATGCATCACACATAGAAAAAGGAAGTAACAAGGAGAAACAAAGACATTTCTCCTCATTACACCTGGGTCTTAGAGGCGCACCATTTTACCACACTACCAACTTTACTGATCTTAGTAGATCTAGGATTGCGTCAAAGTCCATAAGTGGATGCATGGGAACGCCAAGCTCCACCCATAGAATGCCTCCCCAAGGCAAGGTGGCGGAAGGCACTGCAATACTCTGCCTTGTGTTACTTTAGTTTTCCAAACCCACGCAAGGTCCGCAAATCAGACGCTGCCTGGTATTGAAAATCTCTACTAACAGGGGAAAGAAAGTGGCTTAACAGCTAGGGCGGTCGAACTCGGAGCTAGGGAAGGAGCTAGGGAACCGGGTTCGAGCCTCGGCAGGGACGCTCAACATTCTGGGCAAATCACTTAATCTCCCCGTGCCTAACAATGAATCCGTCTGTATGTAACATAACTGGTTCTCATGTAAAGCCCTCTGATGCCTCCAGGTCTAGTTAGCGTTATATAAAAATCCACAAAAAAACATTTTGCATCGTGGAGGTGCATCCAGATTTTTGATGCAGCAGGCCCAGGTGGTAACTTTATTAAATCTAGGCCTGCGTGTTCACATTGTGAGCTTTAGGAATGCAAGCTTTTCTCTTGCTCCACGTATTGGGTGGGAAAACCCTTTGTTTAGCACTGAGTATTTACCAGAAACCAAATTAACGCTCATGTACAATCAGCCCAAAATGTTTCCAATGGGCAGCAACATCTTTGTCAAAAATGTTCACGAGGTCGGCGTAACTTCTAAAATTATGCGCCCCCACATTGTGTGACAACTTTATCAAATCCTGGATTTATAACCAAGAGTCTGTTACATGCTATGATTTTTATAGCATAATAGTGTTATAATCGTAAACCCAAATCCCAGAATGTAACCTTTTCTTGGTTTAAAAGCCAGGGCTGGCAGAAAGTGGCATACACACCTGTGGACTAATGGCGAATGTAAGAAACCAAACTTCTATACTTTGGGTTAAAAAAATGTCATAATGCCTAATCTGCTTTGACACATCAACTAATTAAGATACTTATTTTAGTGCTGTAATGCTTCTCTTATTCTCAACAAATATTTTATAGCAACCACAGGAACAACCTACCTTTCTCAACTCCAGTCGGCACGACAACACCCCAAACCAACCCCAACCTACGCCACTCCTCCTGAATCTACACCAATCAATCACACTCTACCCCATTCCAATCCACCCCACCCTTTCCAAATCCAATCTACTTCACCCCACTAATATCCACCCCACTCCACTCCAGTCTATCTCACCTCATGTCACTGGAATCTACCCCACTCCATTCCAATCTACCCCACCCCAACCCACTCAAATCTACCCCATTCCAGTCTATCTCACCTCACTTCACTGAAATCTACCCCATCTACCTCACTCCATTCTAATCTACCCCACTCCATTCCACTAAAGTTTACCTCAATCTACCCCACTCCACCACAATCTACCCCCCACTCCAATCAACCTAAATCCAATCTATTCCACTCCACTCCAGGCTACCTCACTCCACTCAAACCTACTCCACTCATTCTATACCCACTCCATTCCAATCTACCCCAGTCCACTCTACCACAATGTAACACACTCCACTCAGTCTAACCCAATCTACTCTAATGTCACCACTCCACTCAAATCTATCCCCTCCATTTCAATCTAGCCCACTTGACTCTACCCCAATCTACCCAACTCCACTCCAATTTACCCGACTCCTCTCCAATCTACCCCACTCCACTCAAATCTATCTACCCCTCTCCACCTTAATCTACCCCACTCCACTCTAGCTCACTAAACTCTAGCCAACCCCACTTCACTCAAATCAACTCCAATCTACCCACACCACTCCAATCTACCCCAATCTACTCCACCTTAGTCAACCACAATGTACCTCACTAAGTCTACCACAATCTACCCCACTCCACATTAATCTACCCCACTCCTCCATTCTACTCTAATTTACTTCACTCCAATCTGCCCCACTCCAATCTACAATAAGTGCAAGTCTAAAATCTACCCACTCCACTCCACCACAATCTACCCCACTCCACTCCAATCTACCCCAATAATCTACCTCACTACAATCCCCAATCTACCCCACTCCTCTCCAATCTACCCCACTCAACTGCATCCCATCCCAATTTACGCCACTCCACCCCCTTCACTCTACCCCAATCTACCCACTCAACTCCACTCTACCCTGATCTACCTCACTCTACTCCAATCTTCCAGACTCCACTCAAATGTACCCCACTCCAATCAAATCTAACCCGATCCACCCTCGTCTCCCCAAATCCACGCCACTCCACCCCACTGCAATCTACCCCACCACACTATCCAAATGTACCCCAGTCCAATCTTCCACACCGGTTCCAATTTACCCTGCTGCAGTCTACCCCAATCTACCCCACTCCAGTCTACTCCCAATCTACCCACTCAACTCCACTCTACCCTGATCTACCTCACTCTACTCCAATCTTCCAGACTCCACTCAAATGTACCCCACTCCAATCAAATCTAACCCGATTCACCCTAGTCTCCCCAAATCCACGCCACTCCACCCCACTGCAATCTACCCCACCACACTATTCCAATGTACCCCAGTCCAATCTTCCTCACCGATTCCAATTTACCCTGCTGCAGTCTACCCCAATCTACCCCACTCCAGTCTACTCCACTTCACTCCAATCTATCACAGTCTATGCCAATCTACCCTGCTCCACTCATCCCATTCCACCCACCCCACTCCAATCTACCCGCTCCAATGAACCCCACTCCAATCTATACCATCTCAATGTTCCCTAATCTACCCCACTCCACTCAAATCTACCCTAGTCTACCCCACACTAATCTACCCAATTCCACTCCATTTACCCCACTACACTCCAATCTACCCCAATCCACCCCACTACACTCTGCCTCTCTCAAATCTTCCCAGTCTACCCCAATCTACCTCAATCTACCCCACTCCAATCTACCATCCTCTACTCCACTGCAATCCACCCCACTTCCACCACAATCTACCCCACTTCAATCGATTTTGCTCCAATCTGCCCTACTCCACTCCACTCCACCCCAATCTACCCCTCGCAACTCCACTCCACCCTACTCTACTTCACTCCAATCTACTGCATTCTACTATACTACACTACAAATCACCCAATCTACCCCACTCTACACCCCTCCACTCTACCCCAATCTACCCCTCTCAACTCTACCCCAATCAACCTGCTCCAACCTATCCCAAGTTACCCACTCCACTCTACCCTAATCTACCCCAGTCCAATCTACCCAGCTCCACTCCACCCACCCGACCCTGCCCCATGCCACTAACCTTTAGCCATGCTAAGCAGCAGCCACACTGGTGTACAGCACGGCTAAAACACATTGCCAAAGCCTCTAGCTCTTGCATAGGTGAGACCTATTGAAGTTGCAAATGCTTGTCCATGAAAGCAAGTATTTGACTGGACAATCGTTATTTGCTGCTACTTAACGTATTTTGAGTTGTGAGCCTGTTTCCACTTCCCTGTATCTGCCGCCCCCACTCAAGAATCCTTGAACTGCTCTATCTGCGCTAGAACTGAGAGTCTAGTGCTGAAGGGGTACGTGGCCCAGTAGCTTAGGAGCCATAGTAAGGGGGCCCCGGGCATCAGGAATAAAAGGCGGCCCATGGTTGAGCCCAGAAGCTCCTGCTTGCGCCGCGGTCCTCTGAACGGGGTTCTGGCAGAGGTGTAGCTATCATTGGTGCATCAGGTCCAGTGATATCAAGGCTCAGAGCCTCTAGGGGCCCATCCTACCCACATAACTACTTACGTTTCCTGCCCCAAAAGTAGTCAAAGGGACCATTTTTCTTCCTTGCACCAGGGACCATGGCACCCTTACTATGTTATGTTCTGATTACGATAATAGTACCCTAGGAGTACTCTGTTGTAGTAATTGTGCATGAATTTGACCTGAATATTCTCATTTTATTCAATTTTGCTCCAATTGTAGGTGTTTTAGAATTGGTTCACAAATGCGTCCAAGAGCTTTTGTAAATCTATCCCACAGAGTTGTTGGGTTAAAAGCCAGGGTGGGCGAAGCAGCATCAGCGACACAATAAATTCGTACAGTCAGCAATTCAAAAATATTCAAAAATAATATGGAATTGCAGCACTTCACATAAAGATGATGATATTCGTAAACTTAATTGCGCCTATTAGATAAGCCTGTGGCGCACACACAAACACGAACGCACTGTGCAGCAGGCGCTGCGCCCACTGAGCTAGCTCTGGTATCCTCTTCCCACCATCTCCCAGGCTGCCTGACCTGCCTTAACCTTGCGCGCGCCTGAGTGTCTGCTGGAACCACAGTGACCCTTTAGATCCCAGGCCAGACCAGAAGTGACAGGATGCAGCAGGGCGCCTAAAAGCACACCTGTCTGGTTTTGAGGGCGGCTCACCCAAATGACTACGGGATTTTTCTGCTGCTGGCGGAGCTGGTTGGACTGGCACAGAAATGTTCAATGTTTTATCGTTCTGAGACAGATTCTTAGAAAGCTGCATCTCCCACGCGATACCTGCTTGAACATAGTATTGATTTGTGCTGAATAATGGATGCTGTTATGGGCAAGGAAGGGAGTGTAATGGGATGGGAGTGCCGGAAGTACGACCCGCGGAGGATAGCGGGAAGGTAGGGTGCCGCCCGGGGAGTTAGTCCGCTTGTTGAATCCATACTGGCGACCTCTGATGGGAGGCCAGGGCTCCACGGGTACCTCCCCGGGCACGGGGCACTTGGTACAAGGTGACCCACATGGGTCAAGCCCTGGGCATCGATGGGGACCGGGAGCTGGACTCGGAACCTCGCATATCTCCAGTATAAACCCCAGCGCCTGGAAGGCGACCCAGCAGCCGAGGCACAGAGGGCAAAGTATCGAAAGAGATGGTCACCGGAGAAGCGTCCCTGGGATGTGGAAGATATGGACTCCGGCAGCCGCAGGCAAGTGTGTGGCGCCGCTGTGGGAGTCTGTACGTCTGTCTGTACACAGATGGCATGGGTCCTAAAAGATACACGTGGGGGTCCATTAGTACTTATCTTAAGCTTTGCGCGATTACATCACAGTAAGTGACGTCACAACGCCCAATGGTAATGATTATATTCGTTCTCTTAAATAGAATCAGGTGAGTGTGTGGGACTGCTGTGAGAGTTGGGGGGGGGGGGGGTAAATTAGTAACTATCATAAATTGTGAGCAATTACATCATAGGAAGTAACGTCACAACATTCGATGCCCAGTCATTGGTAATCGTTTTATTTGCACTCTTAAAAAAACTCCGGACTGCACAAGAGCAGTTTAAAAACAACAAGTACAATAGACGTTCTCTCATGCAAAACGTAAAAATAATGTTTAGAAGTAATTGTACTTATTATGGTAGGTTAATGGCATTCGTGTAACGTCGTCTACCGGTAGAATAGTATTCCAGTGACTTCTTTTCTGGGCACCTTTTTCGTGCCAACCTGGGATTTCAATTGAACGGTTGTGTACAGTTTGGATGTGTATGGGTAAGTAAAGAAAGGGCTTTAAGTGGATTGAGAAAACTGGGGGTCTCTAAAAGGGCGCGGCCGTTGTAATTAAGGGCGTGGCTTTAAAAACATTAAGCGTACAATCTGTGCTTAGCATAGTGTGCCGCCCGACTGGTATTTTGTTACTTCTATCATTGCATCTAGATATATAATACAACAAGTAACATTACACCTACAACACTTCAGGGCTATTGGCTTTGTCAATGATTGTTAGTTGCGTAAGATAAATAAGCATCAACTATGGCTTTGTTCTATATAATATTGAAAATGCGTCAGTTCTGAAAAGGTGAGGCTGAAAGAACTATAACGAGTCTAAATGAAGTTACCTCAAAGGCAGTGAAGAGTGGAGCTGCTGCAGAGTTAAGATTGAGTTGAGAGTGAGGGCAAACATAGAGTGCCCAATAAGAATCCACCTCAGCACCTGCTTTTAGAACTGCCAGTGCTGAGCACCAACAGGACCCGGCCCACTTAAACCCCTGAATAAAGATTAGTTACATTTCTATTTTGGTAAAACTTTGTGTTATTAAAAGTGAAAGCTGCACTCTACGCAGGCGTCACCTAGAAATGCCTCAGGAAACAACAGAATGTACAGAACACCGCAGCCAATTGGTCCTCAACAGCCCCTGCCGCAGCCACATCTCCGAACACCTGCGAGAACTCCACTGGCTCCCAGTCAACAAAAGAGTCCCGTTCAAGCTCCTAACACATGCCTACAAAGCGCTCCATGACGCCTGACCAGCATATTTGAACAACCTCCTCTCATTCCACGTACCCACCAGACACCTCTGCTCCGCCGAACTGGCCCTTGCCACCGTCCCTCGGGTCCGCAAGACCAGGACCGGAGAAAGATCCTTTTCCTACCTCGCCGCCAAAATTAGGAACACTCTGCCTCTCCACCTCAGGCGATCCCCGTATCTGACCCAATTCAGGAAGTATCTCAAGGCTCTTCAACTGAACGTCAGCACCCAGTAGGACTTGCAGGCCAGCGCCTTGAAACCCTTGCGGGTGAGTAGTTGCGCTTTACAAATACTGATTGATTGATTTAGTAACAGTTGATCCATTTGACATAGAAGAAACGCATTTTTTGTTAGATTATGCAATAGATGATATTATGTAGAAAATGCTGTGCATCCCTAATTATGCGACAAATGCCAAAGCAGAAAAATTGCATAATTCCAGTCACCCTGGCTATGAAGTAATGTTATGTGTATGAGGTTATGCTATATTTAAGAATTTAAGAAAAATGTATCTGAATGCTACAAAAATGTATAGTGGTATGCTGCGGGGAATTGCTGTTGAGTTGTCACTGCTTTGTCAGCTATATGGTTTGGTGCCATGTTGTGCACCAGAGGCGCAACTAGAGCCAAATTTGGGGGGGGGGCTAAGAAAAAGTTTTGGGGGGGGCTGAATCTTTAAGCCATAGGCAAAGTGGAGCTGCAGGGGCTCTTAGAAGGGGTGAAACAACAGCAAGGCCTCATCAATATGCAAATGGTCTTTTAAAGACCTGTGAAGTGCTCGGGTGCGGCTGTGTGTGTGCCGGGAAGCTGTCTCATCCCGGGCTGCCACACACAACGGGGGGGGGGGGGGGCTGAAGCCCTGTGAGTCCAATGGGTGTTGCGCGCCTGTTGTGCACACAGGAGTGTTAGGGGCTCTGTAGGAGAAAGGTGAATTATAAATGTAGTGCTGTAGTCTATGGGTGGATTGAGTGGAGGCTGCTATTTGGAGTTTGATGATAGCCAATGATGGCATTTCTGCAGTGAGTTGGTGTGTGTGTGTGTGGGGGGGGGTGAGGTCTGTTTATTGTTCCCTGGATGGGTATTTGTGTAGTCTTGTTTGGATGTGGGTGATATTAGTAGTACAGTGATTGCTGGCCATATAGCAAATATAAGATATTTGGTATGCTTGACAGGAATGTATGTGCATGAATGTGGCAGTCAGTGAGTGTATGTCTCTCTGTCAATGTGATGAAACCAGACCAGAGAGGAATTAAAAAATAAAGGTAGTATATAGATAAAGACTTGGCAACGGAGAAACCAAAGGGAATAAGAGGTTGACAGCTGCTGTCTCAGTTGCAGTGTCTGCTGTCAGACCACAGACAGCTGCCTCTTACTCACTGATATATTTAACTGCAGGGCTCACAAGTGGGGGATGGCAGGACTTAAAACTGGGACTGTGAGATACACGTCCATTCTGTTCCTTCAATGTTCTAGCTTGTAAAAGAAGGGAGGTGCCAGGGTTCAGGGAGTAATAATCTCAGGATGCACAGGGCCAAGCCTTTCCACTCAAGCTTAATTGAGGTTAGGCTACCAGGTTGAGAAAACTCACCCAGATGGCTGCTGTACTGTAGTCCGGACTGGACCCGTTGAGGGTGTGAAATCACATTTGGGCATATTTGGGATAGGCAAGAAAACACAGAGCTAAGACCTCTTCCTTTTTAGGTCGATACTAGCAGACAGTGCAGCTGTCTAGTTGCAAAAGACATATTGTGGGCTTACATAGAACATAGAGGGGCCTGCAGCCCACCATTGATTACCATTGGTTAGCTTTACTATCATTCTCATTTGCCTGCTTTTTATTCAATGTCATTCCTTGTTCGTCTTGTGTCTGTCCCTTCCCTGGAGCTTTGCCAATTTACTTGTGTCCTTCTACTGCTCACTTTTTGGGAACTGCTTTTTTTGTTTATCTTTAGTACTCCTTGAGAGGGCATGTGTTTTCCAGTTGTCTCCCTAGTGTACCTCTGCTCCCCTTCCACACTATGTTGCTGTCTCTTGTCTGTGTACTTTGCCCCACCTCCTCCGTGATGTGCTTGCCTTTGGGCGCTTCTCCCCCCAGCGTTGCTTTCATCCTCATTTGCTTTTCTACTGTGCTCTACATTGCTCTCTCTCTTGTCTGTTTGCTTTTCTCAGCATCATCCCGGCTCCTTCACCAGCCCGCGCCTCTCGTGTTGCTTCTGCCTCCCCCTAGTATTCCTAGCTTCCACTCCCCTTCTTTCAAAACAAAAAGAAACACCTTCACACCCTTGTGGTGCGCACCTACAAAATGATGCTGATGAAGGCGCATAGACTTTTTTTTATTCTTCTTTAGTCAATAGATCCTAAAGGGGAGACCTGTTGGCTTTGCCAAAGTTTGTTTCCTTTGTGATTTCAGGATCTTGGACTGAGAGGGAAGAGTGAGTTACAGTATGCAGTGCATAGTGTCAGAGGTAGAGTAAAGGATGCCAGTGGTCGCGTTACATGGGCGTAATGCAAACACCTGGTGGATCCCCAGCAGTTCAGGAGTCCCCCACCCTTCAGGATCTACCTATTCACTACTGAGCCTATGGATATGTGTGAGATATAGGAGTCTCCAGGGGACCCTCATAATATTTTGCACAGTTATGATTCATTTGGTGTTATGCCACTGTCGCAGGAGATAGTAATTGGAATTTGAGATGACTGAAAGTGACAATACCTTAAAACAAAAGTGTGGGTATATGTAATGCTAAAGTCATTACAAAGTAGTTGTCGTGACCTGGGCACAGGGCACTAGGACCCTGGACCCGACTGGTGGGGAGGGGGGCAAGGAACCAGACACCACTTCCGGTCAAGGGGAGGGGGACGGGCAGAAAGCCAAGACCAGGGCATGAGGCAGGACATGTGGCCTTGCGCTGGAAGCAAAGAATAAAGATACCTGACTCCAGCAACCGACTCCTGCCATTTTAAGGTCAGGAAAGAAAGGAGAATACAAGTGCAACAAAGAGACCATAGGAGGGAGGAGCCTAGCGCTTGACCAAGATGGCCGCGTGAGCTCTGAGCTCCCGAGACCCTCGCGCCCTCCGTCGACTATCCTGTCTCTAATCCTGTCTGCATGCATGGCATCGTGTAGATGACTTGTCAGGGAGGCGATTGATGCTACCCGAGGTCGGATCGCCCACTGGGAACCGGAGTTATGCATGGCGGAAGATTGCGGCCTATCTCCGAGGGATGCCAGGGGCTGGAGTTGGCAGGATGCCCGACCTCTAGTTGAACAACAGCGGCCAGGCGAGGTGTGAACTGTCGGATGGAGGTCCCCGTCCTTTCACTTTCACTTTCTCTCCCTTTGTCTGCCCTGCCCCTGGAGAGCCCTTGGTGGCTTTATTTTCCTTTGGACGCTCTACATGCTACTCTGGCGGCCCACTGCAGACCTGATCACTCCTGATTCCTCTTGCTGAGAGAGGGCCGTCTTATCGGAACCGAACTGCTTGGTGCCAACCATGTCGGGCAAAGCAGAGGTGGATCGGCTGAAGCCTAAGTCAACCAGGCGGGGAGCCTATTCTCAAGCTAATAATATGGACCGCTATGCTCTGCAGAAGGGGTCACCGAGTGGGTCGAGCCAGTCGCCAGATACCCAGAAGGAGGTCTCGCCCCTGGCCCCGGAGCTCTCGCTGCAGGATGTCTTGGGGGCGCTCGAGGGGATGCAGACCTCGATTGGGAGACAATTTGATGCCCTGGCGCATAAAGTGGATACCATCTTGGTGGACGTTAACCTGATCCGTGCAGATTTGGGCAAAACCAACGAACGGGTTAAAACCCTGGACCTCAAGACCACGGGCCTCGCCGATGAGGTTTCGGAACTGCAGACCGAGGTTCGTAAGCTGAGGACCGAGAGTGATCTCGCCGCCCGCCGGCTGGAGGACTTTGAGAGCCAGGCCAGGCGCAACAACGTGCGCGTTATCGGGGTCCCGGAGTCCTCGGATGAGGCTTCGGTTGACCTGCTCGTGGAGGATTTGGTGCTTAACCACCTGCAGCCTAAGGGTCTTGGGAAGTTCTTCGCGGTTGAAAGGGCCCACAGAGTGCCGGGTGGGAAGCCCAGGGTGGGAGCCCCGCCGAGGCCGATCGTCGCCCGGCTCTTTCATTTTCGAGATCGGGACGCTATCCTGCAAGCATCGAGGGTAACGGGCCCGGTCCCCTTCCAGAACGCGTCGGTGAATTTCTATCCTGATTTCACCCAGCAGGTGCAGAGGCAGAGACAGGGCTTTCTGGGGGTGAAGAGGCGCCTTCGGGAGAGGGATCTGAAGTATGCCATGCTCTTCCCTGCCAGATTACGTGTGGTGTACGAAGACCGGACATTCTTTTTTGAGTCTCCCGCCATGGCCGATGAATGGCTGGACGCTTTGCCCCGACGACGGACGGGAGAGGACACTGCCGCGGATGGGGACAGTGGCCGGGATGGGCAAGGGTGATGTTTTCAGAGCTGGTCTGACTCGATTTGACTTTATCTAATGACTTGAATAGAGTGCAGTAAATGCGGAGGGTTGCGGGAGGACGAGGGGAGCTCTTTCCTCCCTTAGGGTACTTTTTGTAGATTTGGGTTTGGTAGGGCGACAGGCACACTGCAAGTTGGGGGGGCTTTGTAAGCTGCAGCAGGGGTGCAGGGTGGGGGGGATGGTTGGGACTTTGGGTTTGTTGTTGGGGGGTTTGTTTCTGCAAGGCGTAATGATCATTCTCGGGATTGTTCCATGGTGGCTCTTCGGGTGGGGGGTGGGCCTCTTTGTGTTTGGGGATGGGGGGTAGAGGTTTAAGTGTTATTAGCTGGAATGTTAATGGTTTGGGAGATCGCATTAAGCGCGGGATAGTTTTGCAACACTTGAAACGGTCAATGCCAGATGTTGCCCTACTGCAGGAGACACACCTCATAGGTAATACTTGTTATGCTCTTAATAGGAAGGGTTATAAATTCATAGCTCATTCGGGATTTTCCTCCGGGTCCAGGGGTGTGGGCATCCTAGTCAGGGCCTCGCTACCATTTGAGGTGGACTCCACAATTGTTGACGATAGGGGGAGGTTTGTGGCGGTGGCGGGGAGGTGGGAAGGTAGAACTTTGGTTTTGGTTTCGGTTTATGTCCCTCCAGCCCTGCAGGCCTCCACGTTTACAGATCTGGGTAGGGCCTTGCTGGTTCTCCCGGGAGGTATGCTAGTGGTGGGGGGGGATTTCAATGCTGTCGGCTCTGGGCTGCTGGATAGGTACCCGCCCAGAGACACTGGGGGGGCTCAGAAGTGGCTCCCAGACTTACTAGACACACTCGGCCTGATAGATTGCTGGAGGCTCCGGCACCCCACACAGCGTCAATACACCTTCCACTCCGGGGCGCATGGTAGCCTCTCTAGGATTGACTACCTGCTCACTTTGGCTGCGCACGCCCCACTGGTGTCTGAGGTCAGGCACATGGCGCGTGGCATATCGGACCATTCGCCAGTGTGGGTCAGGCTGGACATAAGCCGCGAGGGAGGGGGAAGGGTGGCTCCTATTAACCCCTGGTACTTTCGAGATTCTAAGATGCGCAGCGCACTGGTGAAGACAGTGGATAATTTCTTCAAGGACAATCATGGGTCCGTGGACTCGGCTGTGTCGTTGTGGGAAGCATTTAAGACCATGCTGCGAGGGGAGGCCCTCTCACTTGTAGTGGCGGCCAAGCGGCGGAGAGATGGCGAGGTTATGCAAGTGGAGGAGGAGATCGGGGCTTTGGAGGGAGCGTTAGAGGAGGAGGTAACAGCGGCCTCACTGCATGAGCTGAGCTTGAAGCAAGCCGAGTATAAGGACCTTGTGACAAATGCCGCTAAGACCCTCAGTAGGGAACAGCAGGGCCGCCTGTATGATGTTGGTGACAAGGCCGGGAAGCTCCTAGCTTGGCTGGATAAAAAAGAAAGGGTTAATAGAGTAGTGCCGGAGTTGACGGGAGAGGGGGGAGAGGTGATTGTGGAACCTGAGGGGATTGTACAGTCTTTCTCGGACTATTTCTGTAAGGTTTATGCCTCAGTGTCGGATAGGCCGCCTAAGGACTCGCGTGACCTCTTGAGGGATATCGCTCTGCCCTGTCTCTCTGATGTAGATAGAGATGATCTTGATGGAGACATAACGGTCGATGAGGTGGCGGGAGCTATTCGCGCGCTGAACCCGGGCAAGGCCTCGGGCCCGAATGGCTTGCCGATTGACCTGTATAAGCTGTTCCCGGATAGGGTAGCCCCTCACCTGCGCGCCATGTTCGTGGAGGCGCGGGGGAGTGGGACCCTCCCGTTGGACCAGAGGCTGGCGACAATTGTTGTGATACACAAAGATGGTAAACCCCGAGATAAGTGTGCCTCATATAGGCCCATCTCACTCCTCAACGCCGAGCCGAAGATTCTGGCTAAAATCCTGGCGGGCCGATTGGTCAGGGTACTTGGAGACTTGATTCACCCAGATCAATCCGGTTTTATTCCGCATCGCAACACCGCGTTAAACCTTCGGCGCCTTCATGGTGTGATCGCCAGGGCTGGCACGCTGCGAGAACCGGCTATTGTGGCGTCTCTTGATGCCACGATGGCCTTTGATACGGTGGAATGGGAGTATTTGTGGGCTGTGCTAGCCAAGTTCGGCTTTGGCCCTGGTTTTGTGAGTTGGGTGAGGTTGCTGTATGAGGGACCCCTTGCGAGTGTGGTGGTAAATGGCCGAGCATCGACTCCGTTCCGGCTTGGGAGGGGGACTCGGCAGGGCTGCCCCCTGTCGCCTCTGCTGTTCGCCCTTGCCCTTGAACCGCTGGCGGCGTGGATACGATGGCATCCGGACATACGTGGCCTTCGCTGGTCGCCCGAACACGAGGATCGCATTTCGCTATATGCTGACGACATCCTGTTGTATCTTGCCTCCCCCAAGAATTCATTCATAGTGGTTTGTGACATTCTTACATCTTTCGGTAGGAACTCTGGTCTCGTCATCAACTGGAGTAAATCGTATTTATACGTCCTTAGTGGTGAGGTTCCACCGGTCCCGCAAACTTGTTCGATCCAGATTGCTCAGCAGGGCTTCATGTATCTGGGGATCTTTATCTCCATGGACCCCGCTTTGCGGTATGAGAGAAACCTGCTCCCCCCCTGGCGCGCCTGCGGCGGGATGTTGAGGGCTGGCGGAGGTTGCCGCTCTCCCTCGTCGGGCGCGCTGCCTTGTTCAAAATGATGTCCCTTCCTCGGTTCCTCTACGCATTGCAGAATACTCTGGATTGGGTGCCGGCCAGGTACTTTCGGGAGGTCGAAAGCCTCCAACGAACGTTGTTGTGGGATGGGCGGCCGCGGATAGCGATTGCTAAATTGACGCTTCCATGGTATGACGGGGGTATCGCTCTTCCAGACATCCGACGCTATTACTGGGCCACCCAGTTGTCCGCGATTAACCATGGTCTTTATGGCCCGGCTCTCAGCCCTGGTTATGCCATGGACAGATGGTTGCTGCGTGGTGGGAACTATCTTAGGGCATTGTATTCGCGGTCCCTCGACTCGTCCCTCACGGGGCCCACTGGGGTGGCGGTGCGTGTATGGAAGATGGCGACTGACTCTCTGGGCTGGAAGGATAGGCTCACCCTAGCTACCCCGTTGTTTGAATCTGAAAGGTTGGGTAGGCTTTGGCATACGAAAGGGTTTGATAAATGGGACTTTATCGGCATCTCCAGGGTTGGAGATCTGCTGATTAAGGGGAGGGTGAAGTCCTTTGAAGAGTTGCAGAAAGAGTATGAGTTGGGGGCATCCGAGTTTTTCCGATATGCTCAGGTGCGTCATGCCCGGCGGTCAGTCCTTGTGGAGGGTGAGAGGGTGCCTGAGTCCTCTCCTTTGGAGGACCGGATCCTTGATGGCCATATGCCAGAGAGCACGATCTCGCTCATCTACAAGAAACTGATAAATGTTCGGGCTGATATGCTTCTGGGGCTGCGGGACCAGTGGACCAGGGACGGACTCGAGTTGGATGATGAGGACTGGCAGTCTGCTGTTTCCTCTCCTAAGGAGGTTGCGATCCCGTCGCGTCTGAGGCTGGTGCAGCTCAAGATTTTGCATCGAGTGTATGTGACGGGGCCGCGACTGGTTCATATGGGATTCTCTGAGGAAGGCCTATGCAGGAGGGGATGTGGTATGGTGGGTACTTTCCTCCATATCATTTGGGAATGTGGTGTCATCACGGAATTTTGGAGGCGAGTCCATGCGGTGATGGGGGAGGTGACGGGCATTGCTATGCAGCCGGAAGCGCGGTGTTGTCTCCTGAATGTCTGGGGGCCCACTGATCATGATGAGGCGCAAACCCAGTGGGTGACTTTGGGTAACATGGTTGCTAAGAGGGACATCGCGCGCTTGTGGGGTTCCGCGGGGCCCCCCACGTTAACCGCGTGGAAAGAAAATATGGACTGGAGCATGCTCAGGGAGAAGACAGTCTATTGCGCTAGAGGCCGCCCTCGGAAGTGGCATGCCATCTGGGGGAGGTGGAATCAATACAGGGGGGGAATATGTCTTGCCCCTGATCTGGATCCCCCCGAGGAACAGCTTTCTTCTTGATCTTCTTTCCAGCTTAGTATGCAGATGTGATGGTTAATTGACTTCTTGGGCCTCTGCGTTCCCCCCGTTTTCCTCTTTTCACAGTACTGTAACTGTTAGACGATTGGGGTCCGGCTCCCCCCTGAGGGGCTAACACCGTGGGTATTCAGTGTTGTTGCCTTGCTGGGGTTTGTTGTGTGTTTGTAATTATTTAAAAATGGAACCTTTTCACTGCTCCTTCAATGCACTGTGGACGCTTCTTTGTCCTCTCCTACCGAAGCTGCCGAACCTCCGGGTTGTCGGCTGAATAGCTGTGTCCAGATTCTTGAAGAAATAAAGGTTTTATAAAAAAAAAAACAAAAAAAAAAACAAAGAGACCATAACGACGAAAGAAGAAGACAAAGTGCACTAACAAAACAAAGAGACAATAAGAAAGAAAAAAGAAGAATAAAGCAGTTTAAAGTCAGGAAAGACAGAAAAACAAGTAAAAGTGCAGAAACAGCAGAAACAAAGTATAAAGAAGAAGAAAAGCTGCACAAAACAAAGAGACAATAAGAAAGAAAGCAGGATAAGGAAAAGAAAACACAGAAAAACAAAAAGAAGTGCGAAAAAAAAGGAAAAGCTAAACGAAAGTGACAAATAAGAGAAGAACAGAATAAAAGAAAGAAGTGCCACAGGCCCACAATGACTGAACAAGCGAGTGACAAACCCAGCGCTCAGTACCATAGACCCCTTCCATTCAACCTATCTGAACCACAAGTAGGCATCAGATGGGAGCGATGGGTTCGCAAGTTCGAACGATACATGCGTGCCACGGATGTAGCAGACGCTAAGCAGCTGAATCTATTTTTAAACCTTGTAGGGGACGAAGTAGACGACCTACCAGTGACATTCCCTGATGACCAAACGGCAACATATAAAGGGCTAATAAAGTGCCTCTCAGACAGATTTGATCCGCAAAGAAACATTGATTTTGAGAGATACACCTTCGCAATTGCATTTCAGCACTTGACGACTTTGCGACAAGATTGCGCAAATTGGTCACACACTGCGAATTTGACAAGAACGACAACGAACAAGCAATTCGCCTGCGCATCTTTGAGGGATGTCGGTCAATGGAATTCCACACACAAATTCTGTAAGAGCCGACTTCGCTGGAGAAAATTCTAACGATGGCCAGGGCAGAAGCGAGGGTGACGGCACAAGCAAAGCAGATTGAGCTGTGTGAAGAGAAGCGAATAGAACAAGCAAACCGCATGGTCGGAAGCAGCCGCATGAACAACTGGAAGAAAGAGAACAATGAGCAACCGCCAAGGAAACAACATGAAAAAACATGCTACAGATGCGGACTTGAGTTCCCACACACCGGCGCGTGCCCGGCAATGGGTCAGACATGCAGAAAGTGCAACAGGAGCAATAATTTTGCAAGCGCGTGTCTGGACACACAATTCAGAAGTGAGAGAGGATGACTTGGAAGACAACGGATGACGACAAACAGATATGCCAGGCACATGGAAACGGCAAACGTCAGCTCGTCAGCTGAATCTGATGGAGAAGCGGTGCAAGAGAACGTAGGATGACTATACTTGATGTCCGAAGTTGCTTCTGCAGAAGACAAAGGGTGAGAAAGCATCCACCTAATAGAGAAACATCAAGTAAAAAAGACAGCGACGGTGAACATAGATGTGGGACAACACAAAACACGCTGCGTGTTAGACACCGGCGCCACATGCAACATGACGTGTGTATCAGAATATGAAAAGACGGAAACAAACCCGGCGCTAGTGCCATCCACGGTTGACGTTCACATGGGGATCGAAAAAAACAGTGATCAACATGGGGAAATTTACAGAGACACTGATATACAAAGACAGATCAAGCAAGGAAGACATACATGTACTGAAGGGTGACATTCCAGCACCATGCTTACTGAGTAACGTCACAGTGCAGATGATGGGCCTCCTCGCAATGACATACCCCATGTCAGAGAAGAAGAACATCCTGCGAGATTATCCAAGTATCCTACATGGACTAGGGAAACTAAAAGGACGGCAAATAACACTGCACATCAATGAAGCAGTGAAACCAGTAGCTCAACATCACAGGCGAGTGCCGATACACTTGCAACAGCAAGTAGAGGAGGAAATACAAGCATTGCTAAGTCAGGATATCATAGAGCCGGCAGACGGACCAACGCCATGGGTGTCACCAATAGTGGCAGTCCCAAAGAAGAACACATCCAAAATTCACATCTGTGTCGATATGAGGATACCAAACACAGCAATTGAACGAGAAAGACACCCTGGACCACACCTCAACGACATGATCAGCTGCCTAACTGGCACATGCCGATTCTCAGAGGTGGACCTGTGCAAAGGATATCATTAGCTAGAGGTTGACCCACAGTCAAGGTACATTACGACATTCTCCACGCACATGGGTCTATTTCGCTACAAGCGGCTGAGTTTTGGCATCTCATCGCGGCAGAAATATTTCAAGAAACAATACGGTAAGTCATAAGACCTGTAAAAAAACAGCCTCAACTACAGTGATGACATTTTGGTATTTGGTCGAACAGATGATGAGCATGACAAAGCATTGTGGGACGTATGCTCCCAACTGGAACAGGCAGGTCTAACGCTGAATGAAGAGAAGTGCGAAATAGGGAGAAACGAACTGGTGTTCTTCGGATACATCTTCTCTAAAAAAGGGATGCGACCAGATCGCAGCAAAGTGGAGACGCTGGAAAAAGTGAAACCTCCGAGCGACGTTGCAGAAGTGAGGTCATTCCTTGGACTCGTCAGTTACTGCGCGAGATACATAAAAGACTTTGCCACGGTAAGCACACCGCTGAGAGAACTAACGAAACAAGGCCAGACATTCATGTGGACAGAAGACTTCAACAAAGCATTTGAGGTCATCAGACATGCAGTGATAGCGGTGGACCACCTTGCGTACTTCGATCCCCTGCTGTGCATATAATTGACGGTGGACGCCAGCCTGGTGGGGCTAGGAGCGATTCTGGAACAACATAGGCCAGGTAAAGAGTCCCCACGACATATAGTGGCATACGCAAGCAAAAGCCTGTCCGAAATTGAGAGGGCATACACACAGCCGTAAAAAGAAAGCCTCGCAGTAGTATGGGCATGTGAACACTATCACATGTTCATATATTTGAAACCATTCACCATTATAACGGATCATCAGGTCCTAGTAACGATCTATGGAAATCCCTACACGAAAATACCACCTAGAATCGAGAGATGGGGCATAAGGCTGATGGACTACAACTTCAAGATCGTGCAAAAACCAGGGAAAGAACACAACCCGGCGGACAACATGTCGCGGCACCCTTTGCCACAGACACCTGAGGCAACATCAATAGCGGAGGAATACCTGAACTTTGTACTAAAACAAAACACTCCAGATCAATAACGGTGGCAGAGTTGGAGCTAGAAACAGAGAGGGACGCCACAATGCAGGCTGTCAAAATGGTAACAAGACAACAGAGATGGAGGCATGTCAACAACAACAGCATCATGGAAAATGGAGTGATTAAAGAGGAAATGCGGGCATTTAAAAAGATTCATGAAGAGCTATCAGAGACCAAAAATGGAATAATAATGAGAGGAACAAGAATAGTGATGCCAAGAGCTCTGCGGAGACAAACTGTAAACTTGGCGCACGAATCACACAGAGGCATGGTGGCAACAAAGAAACTACTACGGGAGAAAGTGTGGTTCCCGGGGTGGGACAATATGGTGGAGGCCACCGTCACAAACTGCCACATCTGCCAAACGACGGGGTAGCCAGAAAAAACGAAACCATTACAAATGTCAGAGCTCCCACGGGCAGTGTGGACCGAACTGGCAGCAGACTTCTACGGGCCTCTGGAAACGGGAAACTACCTGCTCGTAATAATTGATGAATTCTCCAGGTTTCCCATCGTGCGACAAGTCAAGACAAGACAAGACATCAGCAAGCGCAACACTGCCTACTCTGGACGACGTATTTGTCGCGTGGGGTTCCCCACAAACACTAAAGACAGACAATGGACTGCCATTCTCAGGGGAAGAATTTCGAAAATGTATGGACTATTTAGGGATCCATCACAGGAAAATAACGCCTCTGTGGCCACAAGCAAATGGCATGGTGAAAAGATTTATGGGGAACATAAAGAAGGCTGTCCAAAGAGCAAAGCTGGTACAAATATCAATAGGACAGGCTCTGTGTCAAGTACTAAGGGACTATCGGAACACTCCTCACAGCTCCACAGGACGGTGTCCCCCCGAGCTAGTTCTGGGCAGATCAAGCAGGACGAGGCTACCGCAGATGGAAGCAACAACAACGCCAGAGCAGACCAGCATCGCCATCAAAGACCAAGAGGCCAAGGAGAAAATGAAGACATTTGCCGATGCAAGGAGACATGCCACTCCTGCACACCTCAAGCACGGGGATAACGTGGTGGTGCGGCAGCGGCAGCTAAGAAAATCGGACAGCCCGTTCTCAAAGGAGCCATTGACGGTGACCGAGGTAAAGGGGCCCATGATAACAGCATCAGCAGGATGCTACCATATCACACGAAACAGCTCACACTTCAAGGAACTCAAGATCATGGTCGAAGACGGAAGAGATGTTGCTACAGGAGACGCAGACATAAGACAGGATGAGGACGAGCAGATGGACAAAGGAGAAACACGTCAAAGAAGAGAGGGCAAAAAGACCAAAGAGACTGATTGAAGAAATGTAAGGAGGACTCTCTCTCTCTCTCTCTCTCTCTCTCTCTCTCTCTCTCTCTCTCTCTCCAACTATTTGGCATCAACCATCTCTCTGTCATTTCTGCAACAAAGGGGGAGATATCGTGACCTGGGCACAGGGCACTAGGCCCCTGGTGGGGAGGGGGGCAAGGAACCAGACACCACTTCCGGTCAAGGGGTGGGGGATGGGCAGAAAGCCAAGACCAGGGCATGAGGCAGGACATGTGGCCTTGCGCTGTAAGCAAAGAATAAAGATACCTGACTCCAGCAACCGACTCCTGTCGTGCTTTACTGATAACGATACGACAGTAGTGTCCAAGTCTACGCTGAGTCTTCCACAGTGCAGATCTCTGCTCAGTGTTTGTCGGGGCTCCGTCCAGTGTGCTGTGTGAACCTTTGTACATGGTGCGATGCTGGTCTCTACAGGAACTGAGGAAGACTTTCCATGATGTGTACTCCCTGTAAAGAGCAATATACAGAACTGTGTTCGTTGAGCTGCACAACACTAAGGACAAAGTGTTGTGCAGCTCTCCTTGCCATGCTGTGTGTTCTGGAGGTCACTCTGTGGAGATCAAAACTCATTGCCATATGAGTCTCTGTGACTAGTGTTGTGTTCCTATAAGTGCTTAATTTGTAAAACAATAAGTGCCAGGGCCCTCGTCAGGAAGTCACTGCAGCTTGCACCTTCCATTGCCACTACCAGCGCTGCCGATGACAGTACCTACACAACTATCTATCACACTTCTACAAGTGTGACACATCAGACTATTCCAGTCCCCCAAAGCTGGAAGAAAGGTTTGAGCTGCAGATATTAGTTGTTTTGAATTTATATTTGATTAAAAAACAACTGTTGTTCGCTCATCTGTAAATTACACAAACAGTTCCTCCATGTGGCAGCTGTCATAAGTGCCGATGTTGACAATTAAGTGCTGGTGCCGAGCGTCGGAAACCACCTGCTCAAATTAGGCACTGGTTCCTTTTGTAGGGTTAAGGCACAGATCGCACTTTGTGAAAGAATGAAAGACTCAAAATTTATTGTCCAGGTCTGTGAACTGATTCACTGTGAAACATGTTTTAGCTTTGATAACCAATTTGCACACCTTCTCTGAAGAAGAATGTATAGAAGGTTACACAGAATTGTTAAAAAAATTGCAAAACGTCGTTTGAAACTAAATGTTCGCAATTCACAAATAATATACAAAAACGATTTATATGGGTTGTTCCAAATACATCAGGATGCACATATATTCTTTACAAGGCAGACAACAATGTGCAGAGAGCAGTTAATTATATGTTGTGGTTGTGCAACCTCACTGTGTAATAAACTCACAAACCTGTTTTGGGTCCAGCCAGGTTTGTTTGCAAAGCCTTAGCTCAACTCTGGGTAGCTGTGGGTTTGAGCAGCCAGGCTTTGTCAAAGGAACAAGTGCAAAGCATTTAGATGTTCGAAGATAGCTGAATAAGAAAGAAACGCAGCACAAAGGAAACCCAATGCCAATTCATTAAAATAGGTCTTATTTTTATGAATTTTTAGACACCGATATAAACAAAATCCACCAGAGGGTTCTGGAGGAATATGAGATTAAGTAAATAATAAATCACTGCTTTTCATTCAAATCCCAAACAAGCATTGACAGCTACCCCAGTTAGCGGTTACTTTAAAAACTTTCAAAAACTTTTGTAAAGTTGTAAACTGCAATTCTGGCCCACTTTGGTCGACCAACACCAGCATGGAGCAAGTCACAGGGACCAGTGAGGCTTACTTGGGCAGTAACCTTGCAGTCAAAGCAGTCTCCAGTCAAGTTCCAGGTTCTATGGGTGAACCTCTATAGACTTCAATGGAGTGGTCCTGATTCAAGGAATACAAGAAGTTAAAGCTTCTGAAGGATGCTGAGAATGCTGATCTGGTGACCGGGGTCTTCCTGGGGCTACTTCTCGGTCCACAGTAACATTGGGGTGACTTTGGCCACAGACTCTCGGTTGAAGTCCAGCCAAAAACCAGTTGCCAAAGGTCTACTGGTCTCCGGTTACAGTCAAATAAGTGGTTCCCTTTATCTGGCGATAAATTCCTGACTTGGGTGACAAATTGCACGCTTATGACTCTCCAGGATTCGGCACTCTGGTGCAGCTTTTGAAGGGCCAGTATTCGGTCTCCCAGGCTGAACTTTGGCGGTCAGGCAATTGTGGCTACCAACTCACCACTACAGGCTTCTTCAGCTTTTGTGGCCCTATAGCTTTAACAGGAAGTTAGCCACTTCTTCGTTGTGAGGCTTAGGGGTAACATTTCCCTAAGCAGAACATCACAAGCACAGTACTCCCTTTGCAAGCCTAAAGAGCAGCAGGCGGATTCCAGTCCTGGTGCAGCCTCTCTTTGCTGGGTCCAGGGAACAGCCGGACAGTTCTTCTTCTGTTCAATCATCGGTACAGACGTGATATGAAGTCTGGGTGTCAGGGGTGCCACTTTTCTGGCCAGAACATGCCCTGGATTGATCTGGTAACTACTTGCCAATGGGCTACCAGGTCCTCTCCTGTGTTGATGACGACTTCCTGCAAAGTGTGGCATCTAGCTATTCCAGAAAGAAGCATGCTGACCACTTCCAAGATAGAAGGACCTCTTTCTCAGTGTGTGCAGCTCTGTAGCCCACACTAGAGGTTAGCTTATGCCAATTGGGTATAAACCAACTAAACATACATGTTCTGAGGGTCAGAGCCCTGATTAGCAGGGCCCAGTGTATTACAGAGCCATTACGTCATTACACCAGTACCTAAGAGTCAAAAAGTGGGGCAAGAAGTTAGGTTGAACCTGCAAAAAGACATTTCTTCACACACACCTGTTGTATACAAATCACATCTTTATTCAACTGCGGAAAAAAAATTGCACCTGTCGGAAAACTGCTGACAGCAGTATAAATAGCCATTATCAAAATCGCGGAAAGAAAATATTAGTTTACTCTCCGATACCCACTTTAGAACCTGCCTTAAATCCCAGCATGCTTATTTCCAAAACTATACACGAAATTGGTGCAATTGCTTACTTATGTGCAATCAGCAGCAGACAAACATTGCACTTCCGATGCTACACTCGGGAATCAATATATTTTACAATGCCAAAGTCCATTCTTAAACTTCCCTTATAATGTCCTTAGATTCAAACCACACCGTGTTCTGTACAGACAGTTCTGCTCAGCCCGCACAATATAATTACGGTGGTGCTTGTGCTGCAGTTTAAAGCATTAAAGGAAATGTGAAAGTTCTGCTTTAGTCGTTGCAGACTTATTATAAAATATTAGATTACTTATTTGTGATATTATATGTATGTCCAGTGTGAGGTCACAAGCAATTATTTGGGTAGTATTGTAAAGCTCACCATTGCTTCAGAATTGTATTGCTTTTTACATTTTATATTGCAACTATAAAATGCCTTAAAATGAAGGTTTTTAGGGTGTTTTGAAAATATTATAACATATTATGTTGTTGGCCCAGAAAGCAGCTATAAAGTTCTATGAACAACGTGTTTTTTCAGTGACATTATTTGGTTTTGTTATGAAATTGATTGGTCCTTTGCTGAACGTGGTTGGGGCCAGTGGGCACTGGAGCATGGTCACAGGGCATGGCCTTTTGCCGTACTCTGTGTTCACTCGCTGCCAAAAGCGTCCAATGTGCAGGCTTATTTAATGCCCCACTAACGCTGGTTGCAAATCGTGGCCCTATGCCCCACTATTGATCAAGTTCATTTGCACCAAGATCCATAGGGGCCCAGACACCGACTTTATCCGGTGGGTGCTGGGCACAAGAAGTGGGATTAGGCAATGTTCTTTGCCAAACACCCTGACCCCTTGTTTGTGCTCCCCGTGTTTCCAGAGTCCTTTCGGCACACTCGCATAGTGGGATCTTGGTGCAGTTATGAGACAAGCTCCAAGGAAACCACCATATAAATTTAGAGATATTTCCATTTGAGTTTTCACCCAGAATCTGATTTGACAAATAGGAGCTTAGATTTTTCTCCAGTAAATAATGTCGTACCAGTAGACCCAGATTCATGTCACTGCAACTCTTTTTGGTATAGCAATTTGGTTGAGCCCATTGAGGTTGATGGTCATTCTTCACCCAGGTAGGACAAGGACACACTGCAGAAAAGTGGTAAATACCTTCCCTCAAACTCCCCCTAAAAAGTCAGATTTTGCCTGCAGGATTCGATAGACTCAAACTGGCGTGTTTGGATTTTGTGAGTAATGTTATGCTAATTTTTGGCCTCCCGTTAGGGAATAGGTAGGGTTAAAACTTGTCTACTGATATCATATTCGTTCTACAGACTTTAACTAAAGTAACAGACTTGAGTACATCAGCAAACATAAATAAGTGAGTGGATAAGGAGGGGCATGACCAGGCCAGCCAAGATGGCGGAAGATCTGTCTGTTGGCCCACTCATCACTTGAAATCCTAGTTGAGTGCCTGGCATCGTGGCCACTGATGGGCAAGAGTGACTTATAAACCCTACACCCTGCCCTGCCAGAGCCTCAAACACTTGCCTTGACCCCTGCAGGACCACGCACCTGAGCATTGCGGCTCCCAGTCCCCTGGCGGCAAGCCGCTCTGGCTGCCGAAGAGCCACAAACACCGCAGCTGCTGAGCCAGAGCTGATCATCAACCCCCCCCCGGACCCCTTCCCTGAGCTCTGGTCCTGGCTGCCCATGTTGGGGGCCCAGTGAAGAGGCCCTGCCAGGCACTCCAATGCAACGTGGCCACTGAGAGGTGATGTAGAGGCCTGCAATGCTAAAGTGAGTCGCCGTGGGAAGAATCAATCACCGGAGGGTCCCCAAAGAACCTGACTAGGCACTCTCTGGCTCCTTGTTGAACCAGCGTTTGACCCCCTTGCTTTGGTACCAGCATCGAGGCATGAGGGGCGGGGGGGGTGAAATCCTCTGTAAGGCCGCTCTTCCTCCGCTGTGCTAGCTGCCCCAGAACCAGCAACCTCCTGTCCCCTACAGCGGGACACATGGACTCCTGAGCACCCACATGGAACTCCCTTTTTCCAATATGACTGCCCCATTGGGCCCCTATAAGCATACCGCTATTGATTGCTGTGCCCTGGTGGGGCCCCTCCCTTTCTGGATTGGAAAGTCCACCCTATGCCACCTAGTTGTCTAAGTGCAGACCAGGGCCAGGGGACTGATTCATTTGTATCTTTACCCCTTCAAATCCTGCCCTCTGCTTCAGCGCCATATTTGAGGTGTGTGAGGTGTACGGACTCCCCGGACTATCTCAGAGGTGGCTGTGAGAATTGCAACCAGCCCACACTGCTGCACTGGCCATACACTCAGACATCTCTCCAGATCATTGACGGCATCGGACCTGAAGGCCACCGTGGGCCTTCACACCACTTGACTTTTTGCCCCTCTGCGCAACAAGGACAGCTAGGACGTACTGAGGGGGCCCTGAACTCATGGTCCCCTATCCTTACAGGTTGGTGCATACTCCAAGAGACATGGGGGGTAGTGACTGTTGGTAGACATCTCCAGGGGGTCGCCTGTGATGTTGTGGGTCTCTGCTCACCATTCTGTGGCCCCATTACTGAGGCACGTCTGTGTTCCCCTCCACCCTCTCCCAGCACTTCCCTGCAGTCACTCTATGAGACAGGGAGACTCCTCTGCACTGCGGGGGGGGGGCTGCCGTGGTCCTCCAACCATCCTATCACCCTGGTCCTCCTGCCCCTTCTTCGCTCTCGAGGACCGGTCTTGCGGCGGCGTTCTGGATGTTCTGTAGCTTGCGGTGTTGCAGGGATTCTGCTCATACACAGAACTATGCGCAGGAAACCAGGACCTCAGTGAATTGCGGTGTACCAAAAACTCACCTCCGTACCCAGAAACCCAATCCGACTAGCATCAGTGTCCCATTCGTTATCCGTATTCTCTCGGAGCTCCCAATGTATAGACAACCCAGAACAAGCGACTTAGAGTACTCTCAGGGATGGTGGGAATCAGAAATACCTGTTCGTTATTATTCTCATATCAGTCCACAACAAGAGTAATCAGAGACACGGTAAAGTTTTAAATGTTTATTTTATAAACTACGTGTCTAAAGATGCAGTACTTTGGCTAACATAAGCAGACAAATGATTAAAATTAAAACCATCAGCATTGTTACAATACCATAGAAAATGAAGGGAGGAATCATATTATAAATGACAGTGGAATACAGCCACCTTCCCTTCACTAGTAAGCTAGTTTTATTAGACTAATAGAAGGTCTCTAGGTTTGAATGGGGAACCCCATACTGTAAAGATCAGCTTTGTTAAATCACATCACAGGATCAGCTTTGCTCTGCACCTGGAAAAGTTATTCTCCAGAATGTGTGTCTAATGCATGCAAACTGCAATATTAAAGGCTCTCGACTTTCAGGTATTTGCAGCTGTGTGTGTGTTATGGCTAGAGAGTGGGCCGATCAACCTGAACTCAAAAACATACATTGTTTGGCGGCTCAGACTGTTTCTGCACACAATGTTCAGACAAAGGTCGCAGTGCACGTCTAGGGATGGGAACAACAGACAGTTCTCATGTGAAGAAAAGGCAAGCAAGCAGTTTTCAAATAATAACGTGTATCTGCAGTGTCGTGTGCAAAAGCAGCAAAAGTGGCAAGATGGCGTTCTAACATCTAACGCGCTTATGCTAACATAGCAATGTATGTATCTAAATCGCTGCCTTCACTACAGCGGGTGAGGTTTTTGTTTATTTTGGCGTAGAGTGCGTTGCCTTAGTCGAGTCTGCTGGTGACCAGTGCTTGAGTGACCGTCTTTCTGTGTTCAAGGGGGATCCATTTGAAGGTCTTACGTAGGAGGCGGAGGGTGTGGAAGCAGGAGGACGAGACGGAGTTGATCTGGCGGTCCATTTTGAGCTCAGAGTCCAGGATGATTCCCAGGTTGCCTTGAGTGGTACGTGTGGGTGGGCGGGCTTTCGAGGGAGGGGGGCCACCAGGTGTCGTCCCATGCGTCGGGGTTTGGGCCCATGATGAGTACTTCTCTTTTGTTGGTATTTAGTTGTAGGCAGCTGTTTTTCATCCATTTGGCGACGGCTTCCATGCCTTCTTGAAAATTGTGTCTGGTGGTATTGTGGTTTTTGGATAGACGCTGAAGAGTGTAGGGCTGAGGGAGGACCCCTGGGGGGACTCCGCAGGTGGTAGGTGTAGGGTCAGAGAGGAAAGGGGGGAGTCTTACTCGCTGCGTTCTGCAGGAGAGGAAGGAGCAGATCCAGTTGAGGGCCTTGGGATCCCTGCATCATGGAGTCTGCGTATCAGGGTGCGGTGAGAGACTATGTCGAATGCCGCTGAGAGGTTGAGGAGGATGAGGGCTGCTGTTTCTCCTTTGTCCAGTAGGGTGTGGATGTTGTCTGTTGCAGTGAGGAGGGAGGTTTCCGTACTATGATTTTTTCTGAAGCTGGATTGGGAGGAGTCGAGGATGGTGTGCTCTTCGATGAATGTGGCGTGTTGGCTGTTGATGGCTTTCTAAATGACTTTCGCTGGGAACGGGAGCAGGGAGATGGGTCTTTAGTTTCTGAGGTCGGTGGGGTCCGCCGAGGGTTTCTTCAGGAGGGGGTTGACCTCGGTGTGTTTCCAGTTGTCGGAGGACGTGGCGGTTGCCAGGGAGCGGTTGATGGTGTGGCAGAGCATGGGTGCAATGGTGTCGGCGGCTCTGTTGAAAATGTGGTGGGGGCAGGGGTCCAAGGGGGCCCCGGAGTGGATTGACTTCATCGTCTTCAGTGTGTCTTCGGTGGTGAGGCCTGTCCAGTTGTTGATCGCTGGCTTCAGGGTGTCGGGGTGGTTGGTGAGGGTTCAGTGTGTTGGTTGTCTTCGTCGAAGTTGTCGTAGATGCTCTTGATTTTGTGCTAGAAAAAGGTGCTGAGTTTGTCTCAGAGGTCTTGTGAGGGAGGGATGTCGGTGGACTCGCTGGTGGGTTGGGCGAACTCCTTGATGATGTTGAAGAGTTCTTTGCTGTTGTGTACGTGAGTGGAGATTCTGTCTTCAATCGCTCTTTTCCTCGTTTTTCTGATGAGTTGGTGGTGGGCGTTGGTGGCGGCTCTGAAGCTGTTGTAGGCTTCTGTGGATGTGGTGTTCCTCCAGGCCTTTTCAAGGCGGCGGCAAGAGCGTCTGGACTCTCGAAGTTCGGTGGTAAACCATCTGGCTTTCTTGGCGTGGGCGTTGTTGTTTTTCTTGAGGGGGGCTATGGTGTTGGCGCTGTCGGAGATCCATCTGTGCAGGGTTCGGGCTGCGGTGTTGGGGTCATCGTTTTCCGTGATGGTTGGGGTGGAGTTGCTGAGTGAGCACCTAATAAGGCCTCTAGCATGTTGCATCCGGCTGGGCAATAAATAAATGTGGGCTCAGAAGAGCTCTGGATTCTGAGAACAATGCAGCCAACTGTGTCCGCATAGGCGTAAGTGTTCAAACTGTGGGTCTGGCAATCCCTTACAGTGACAGGATCACTCCTGAGTCTACTCGTCCCACTTCAGCCCTGATGAAGACCCCACTATAAGGCCTGAATTACCTTTGAACATTTCAGGGGTCGAAACATTGACTACTACATTTGCACAAGCCTTTGACAACTGTAATTAATTATCAGTGTCCATCAATGCTATGTGTTGTAATTGGAACTATTGACCTAATCTAGGCCGGATTGGTCTCACCATGAAAATTTGATGTATATATGTCACATCAACTTTCCCATGTCCACCACCCTCACTCACCCACTTTGTTTCCCCATACCTCGACCCTTCCTCTTCTACCACTGGAGCACCTTGCTTTCAAAAATACTTGAATTGAATTGAGATACAAGAGCAACTGCGTTGCTTAAACTAAAGTGAATATTGATTTGAAAAATAAATTGCATTCACTGCAGACTTTGCAAGACTGGTAGCTTGAATGCTATTACTTATTTCTTTTGTTTAGATAAAATTGTTGCTACTTTGACCAATTGTTTATTGCACTGGAACCAGACAAACGGCAATATGGGAAATAGATTTCAATGGAGAAAGAGACAGAGCAACAATAGGTAAACCAATTAAAATAGAATTTCTGCCGCCTAGATGCAAAGATTTAGGGCCTTGCCCTGAGTTCAGAAATCTGGAGTGTCTAAAAATGTCTTACATTTATCAGAAAAAGAGCTGTCAGGGAAATGATTTTGAGATTGTATTTATCATTATCATTTAAATCAGTTTCATTTATTATTTATCTTTGTGTGGCTTGAGCAGCAATTTAGAATCAAGAGTAAATTAAATATTTAAAAGTGTTGACCTAATTTCCAGTGAGGAAAGTGCATTAAGCAGGATTTGAACGTTGCTGTAAACCAGGTGTCTCCAACCAGTAGCTCGTGAGCTACCAGTAGCTGTCCAGCTACTCGTGAGTAGCTCTCCTGTGTGCAGCCCAGCTTACTAATAAAGAAGCTTTTGACTGGTTGAATTATTATATGCATACCAAAATAAAAACACATTTATTCAACACTAGAATGTGTGCATTTTCAGAACTGATAAGCTGATGTTTGGAGAAAAATGGTCAAAACATATTTAAAGGTATTATTGAGTTGGAGAGATTTATTTCTAATTCTTACCTTTGTGCCAAGGTGATTGTAGCCATGGCGTTTATGCATTGCCAATGTAACAAACCAATTCAAATTGTCAAAGCCTTTTGTACATTACTGCTCAAAACCCTGCCTAGTTCACTGATGTGATCACTGCCGACAATCGTGGATGGGAGGGTTGGATTTTTATGCGATATCCAGGGCGCAGTTGCACCAAGGCAGTTATGTAGATAAGCAACATCCTGGGAGTTCACAGCCTAAAATAGAGTTAAGGGGGCGTGGCCAAGATGGCGGCGAGGTAGGATGCATTGCTCAGAGCTCCTGCCTGCCGTCTGCCCGATTTAGCACATACAGGTCCCCGCGGGGCACGAAAATAGCTCAGGGCGCCTCCCTGATGGGATTCTGCCCATGGCTGCCCTGAGATCCCAGCACCGACTCCGCACGCAGCCGCCCTGTGGGGACCGCAAGGGAGACGACCTGGCTTCCCCCTTGCCGACTTTCGGAGACGGCTTTGACAAAGCGGTGGTCCGGACCCCGGACCATGGATGCCAGCGGCCTTGAGCCCAGCCGCCTTACAGGCAACCCGGATACCCGCGGGCTGCCCAGCACTATGCCCGCTTGCCTGCGACTGCCCCGGAACCGCGGCTTGATCGCACCCCCGATCCTGCTGAACGCGCTGCTCGCGGAGGCGGGCGGAGCTTGTGGGGGCGGATCCAACTGCCTCTCGCTTTAACCGGACAGCACACAGGGACCTGGGCAGGCCACCCACGTGTCCAGAGACGCCGGAGGCCTACACACTGAGAGTGCCTAGCAGCACACAAGGCAGCGAGGATCCCCGGCCTTGATTTTGGGTGCATCCGTCTGGGGCGTGGAGGCTGGGGGCGACGGACTCAGCGGGCTCTTGGACCTCCCAGAGGACGGACGGACCGCTCAGCGCCCTATCACCGGGCCTGGGGGTTGGAGGCTACCCATGGCCCTGCCCCCACTACTGAGCATTCCACCAGCCCGGCTCTTGATCAACGCCTGGATCACGCAACCCATGTGAAGGTGGGCCCTACCTCCAAGGGACTGTTAAGCCTGCGGATGCCCAGTAAAAGCGCGCTCTCACACGACCTCTGAAGGGATCACCCCTGCATGTCAGCGGCCATCGGGCGTGCTGTGGTGGAGAGCCATGCATCTGAGCACCGGGCGGGACGCAGGAAGGCTGTGGCCTGCTTGAAGTTCTGGCCTGGGGTGCTACTGTCTGGAGACCCGGCCTAGCAGTGGACGCCTTGGCCCTTCATTTCACACCACCGTGCAGTTGCAATACACGCAAGCAATGGCCCCCACGAGGTGCCTGGACTCAGCGAGGCTACCTGGTTCCTCTGCACCGGGACTGGGCATGCCCGCCTGCCTTTGCCTCATCGATGTCATTATAGTGGTCAGCAGCGGAGCTCTACGCTGGTTCACAGCAGAGACACGAAGGCGCGCTCTATCCGCCTGGCACCGACGGTGGCCTGACGTACCGGTACCCCCTGACCGGCTGCGGTCTCTCTAGCGCCTACATCCCGCACAGCAACTCATTCAGGGGTGTCGGATGAGCATGTCCTCTTCCAGGACGAAGAAGGTGAAGCCCCTGAAAGACATTTGTGGACGCTCACAATCTATCCCCAACATGACGTCCGCGGCTCCCAATGTCACGACCCCGGTGCAGTCTGCTGGCCCTGGTGATGAGCCTATCCCGAAGGCATTCTTGGAGTCGCTGTTCCTCACTCTCAGGGAAGACTTGCAATCAGTGAAAAGCGATCTCACAGCTGAGATCAAGGAGATCTGCAGAGATGTGGACGACGTTGAAGATCGGGTGGCCGCACTAGAGGAGAGGAGCGACAACGCAGTGACCGAGTCAACTATGCTTCAGCAGGAGGTGATTCGATTACAAGACCAACATGTTGACATCCAAACCCATCTGGAAGATTTGGAAAACAGGTCTCGCAGACACAACATCTAGATCCGGGGAGTAAAGACAATAGAGGACACTCGAGACCTGTTTGCATTTGCCAATGGCCTCTTCCACCATATCCTAGGTGCCTCCCACGAAGCTGAGATCATCCTTGACCGGGCGCACAGAGTCGGACCACCCCGGGCGAACAATGCTCCCCCAGCAGACATTCTTGTGTGCCTCCAGGACTTTAGAACCAAAGAGGCCATCCTCACTAAGGCGAGATCTCTTCATCCTATCTCCTTCCAGGGACACTCTCCGGTGCTATTTCAAGACCTGGTCCTGATCACGCTACAGCGCCGCCGGCAATTCCGCCCTGTGACTGAGCACCTCTGACAGCAAGGAATTCCATACTCCTGGGGCCATCCCTTTCAACTCATATTTCGTCATAACGGTAAACTCCACCAGCTCCGATCACTCGCGGACTCCTGACGACTTCTTGGCCTCGCTGTACCAGGTGATGAAGATGACCACTGCAGCATCAGTTCGGGGCCTGAGGCCTCCCCGTTGGGGGTGGCAGTGACAGGGTCGGCGGAGGCACATCCGGAAACCAAACAAGACTGAAGTAGCCAGGAGTCAACAGGCGGCCCTCACCTCCGCATCAGATGCCCCGGCTGGAGCGGGCTCTGGCGACAAGTAAATGGACAGGGGTCATTGATTTTTTTTCTAATTGTTCTCCCTTTGATCCTGGGCGGGTGGCGAGTGGGGCAGAGACTCCCTACTTGGTCACACTATGGACCCCACTTTGTTGATCTGCTGGTCATCCCGAGATAACGGACTATTTTTTCTGACTATACTTGTTCTAAACGTTATCATTCTTGTTTCATTTTGGGATTTTGTTTGTGGAGGATTTTTGAGTTTTACAGGTTTGGGTCCCCTCGTCCACCTCCCCTCACTGCGCTACGGATGTTGTCCGGAGCCGGACTATGGTCCTTCTCCCCTTGCACCTCTTCATCCACTGCGAAATATAGTCTACGCCATAGCAGTCATCCCTTCCCAAATTTAGATGCCACACAACTCTCTCAAATTTTTTACGCTGAATGTGCGTGGTTTGAATAATCTGGTCAAACGTAGAGCCGTCCTTCATTATCTGGAACATTCCAAAGCCGATATATGTCTCCTACAGGAGACCCATCTCCTCCCCAGGGATCAACATAGGATGAAATCCCGTGCTTTCCCGACATAGATGTTTTCCTCTAATCCCACCAAGTCTGCTGGAGTTGCCATATTGGTTTCCCTATCTTTTCAAGGTAGGGTACTACAGAAGGAAGCTGAGATCAGGGTCCAACTACTCACGTATCAGTTCCTGGTGGGAGGGGTGTCCTTTATAGCAGGGTCTGTATACGCACCTAATGAGGGACAAGACAAGTTCTTTCACGACGCACTCACTGAGGCGACAGCTACTACAGAATGACGCCTGCTGCTGGGGGGTGACCTGAATCTTGTCTTTGACAACCTTATTGACCGTTCCTGCCAGAGGACGGGCCAGACTGGCGCTCTCTCGCCTGCTGACGAACCCGACTTCAAGACCTGGGGCTCATAGATCTTTGGCGCCACTTCCACCCCGCAGTCGAGCCTACACCTTTTACTCCGGAGCACACAAAACATACGCTAGATTGGACTATCTCCTTAGTTCCTCCCCACTACATGCGCTTGCGACCGACACCGAGATCTTAACGGCCTCTATCTAAGACCACTTCCCGGTCCTTGCTACCTTTCAGTTCCCCCCAACACAGCAGCCCATTAGACACTGGCGCCTGCGTGATACTTTGCTCCATCAAGCTCCCATAGTAGAACAGATCCAGAAAACCAACACAAATTTCCTGGCCCTTAACGCCAACTCAGATACCTCCCTAGTGACACAGTGGGCAGCGCTAAAGGCAGTTATACGGGGGGAATTTATAGCTATATCTACAGCCAATAACCTCAAACGCAGTCGTAAATGGGCCGAGCTCTCCCAGCGGGTTGTGGAACTGGAGCAAATGCACCAGCGGACCGGCGCTTCCCGGGTCCGGAGCCAATTGTGTATAGAGCGGAAGCAACTTGCAGCACTGGATCAGGAAAGGGCTGAATTTGCAGCCCTCCGTCTCTGTCACTCATACTACACGGGTGGGGATAGGTGCGGTCGCCTCCTAGCTCACAAACTGCGAGAAGCACGGCAGGGGCAGGGTGTTCAGGCTATCCACTCTTCTGGGGGTGAACTCACCACTGAAGGTGCTGCAATAGCGGAAGTCATTCAAGACTTCTACGCGGAGCTCTACTCAGGTGAACCACTGGATGACCACCCTAGCGCCGACTATTTGGCGGAGCACAATACCCCCCCTCACTCAGGCGCAGGCCAACTATTTGGATAGAGATATTGGGACAGAAGAAGTTATAGCAGAGATTTCCCGCCTTAAATTGGGCAAAACACCTATTCGGCGGCCTTTTACAAGACATTCTTCAGCCAGGTGGCCCCCCTTCTGACGGGTTTGTTCAACACCTTTGCACAGACTGGGGCCATCCCAGAAGAGATGCTTGACGCGTCAGTAGTGGTTATCCCGAAACCTGGGAAAGATAAAATATCCTGGGGCGCATATAGACCGATCTTCCAACTGAATATAGATATTAAACTCTATACTAGTATATTGGTGACCTGCCTGGCGCCTTATTTGTCCCAGCTAGTTGAGCCGGATCAGGCAGGCTTCATCCCGCAGAGACAAACGAGTGACAACACCAAAAGGGTCCTCCACCTAATCAAAAAAGTGCCTCGTACTCAGGGTGAGTACATGCTTTTGGCCATCGATGCGGAGAAGGCCTTCGACAGGGTGCATTGCCCCTACCTGGAGCAGGTCCTGACACACGTCGGCTTTGGTGAGAAACTGCTCACTCGGATCCTCAATTGTTACCGCTCACCCAAAGCGACGATTCGGGTTAATGGCCATACGTCCTCTTGTTTTTCCATTGGAAGGGGCACCCGGCAGGGGTGCCCTCTTTCACCCCTTTTATTCGCACTCTATATGGAGCCCTTAGCATTACGGATTAGACGCCACCCCCTCATTTCTGAGATCTGTTTTAGCGGAGACGTATACACTATAAGTTTGTACGTGGACGACATCTTGCTTTCCCTCTCTAACCCGATCCCTATGCTGCAATCCCTATTCATTGAAATGCACTGCTTCGCGCAGGCATCGGGATTTAAGATCAACATGGATAAATCGATCGCACTTAACATCTCCCTCTCCCCGCACACTTTAGCTCATCTACAGGAGGAACATTCCATACAATAGTCAACCTCCTCAATTCCGTACCTGGGAATTCAACTAGCCCCCTCCATTCAGGCTACATCTGAAATCAACTACTCAATACTCCGCTCGCACATACGTAAGGAGTTAGGCCAGTGGAAACACTATACTCTATCCTGGCTAGGTAGGGTAGCGGCTATTAAGATGACATCCTCCCCCAGATCCTGTATCTGTTTCAGACCCTTCCCGTTTGCCCCCCGCAGGCTGGATTCAACAGATCCAATCAGACTTAGCACATTTTATTTGGCAAGGCCGCAAGCCCCGGTTTAAACACGCAATAGCAATCCTTCCACCGGGACAGGGAGGCGTGGGGGTTCCTGACCTTCAGCTTTATTTTTATGCTTCGCAGTTCCAATATTTAGTGGAATGGCACCGCCTAGAATCGGAGAAACATTGGCTGTTCCAGGTCCAAGCAGTGGCGGCCATGCCTCTACAGGGCATGCCCTTTCTCCTCAATTCACATAGGCCACCCAATCTTTATGCATCGTACATCACATGCACGATTATGGAATACTGGGATCGCACCAACACCGCCCCCAATTTGACTTCCTACCCCTCCCCCCTCACACCACTGTTCGATAACCCAGAATTCCGGCCTGGCTTGGGTACTAAGGCCTCTCCCGCCTGGCGCCCCACCCCATGTCGGTCTCTGGGCCACCTCTTCGACTTGGAGGGGATCTTCCCATTCCCACAACTTAAAGCAGACTACAGCCTTCCTGAAATGGAACGCCTGCCCTACTTACAGCTCCGACACTGGGCACTTCATCCGCATATCAAATCTGGGGCCCAGCGCCTTCTGACCCCTTACGTGAAATGGCTCGTCACCCGCACATCCAATAAAAAAATCATCTCTGACCTGTATAAAATGCTATTAACATCCAATAAGCAAACATACAACGCCGGTCGAACACGTTGGGAGCGAGACCTAGGAAGGACACTCAGCCACAAGGACTGGGAAGGCATATATCACAGGGCTCAGCACTCAGCATATCACATGGGACTTACTGAGACACTGACTAAGATAGCCACGTATTGGTATTACACACCAGAACGCATGCACCGATTTGATTCACGACAAAGCGCCCTTTGTTGGAGGGGTTGCGGGGAGGTGGGCACTTTGGTTCATCTCCTTTGGGGCTGTGACCGTATTCAATCGTACTGGTCCCAGGTGCTCGATGAAATAGATACCCACTTCGAGACACAGCTCCCGAGATTTCCTGCATACATTCTCCTGGGTTTATCCAATCCCATAACATATCCGCTTAAGTCTCGGAGGGGCCGATTGATTGCCATTGCCTTAGGAGCGGCCACACAGAACATCTTGGTGCATTGGCACACCGCCCAGCCTCCAACACTTTCTGGATGGGTACAGCGACTTTGGTAGGTTTTAGGTATGGAGAAATTAACCCTTAAGCTAGCTGGCAAGGGGTCTGGATTCCCAGAGCTGTGGCGGCCTTTAATAATAATAATAATAAAACCATTTCTAAAGCGCCTGGTTACACTAGCATAGTGTGTCCCCGCGCTAACAAGTGCCACTCCTCCCTGAAGGCTAAAGTCCAGGGCAAGCCTGGGTCCTGAAAAAGAAGGCGATCATTTACGTGGAAATAAATGAGTTTTTAATTTTAATCTGAATCTTGCTTCAGAGGGTTCCATGCGTAGATCAAGAGGAAGCCTATTCCAATATTTGCTGGCTAGAAATCTAAAGGAAGCGCCTCCAGTCTTGGCCTTGCGAACGCGGGGAAGTTGGAACAACATTGCTCCAGCAGATCTAAGGTTGCGGATGGGACGGTGGAGCATTAGAAGGTTGCGCAAATATCCAGGACCTTTTTCATGAGCAATACGATGAGCAAAACAGAGAGCCTTGAACCTGATTCGCTCCTCAATAGGGAGCCAGTGGAGTTCATACAGTGCCATTTTACCTGATGCTCTACGTGGGAGGTTTAACACCATGCGTGCGGCAGCATTTTGCACACATTGAAGTTGGTGAATACCTTTTTTACTGAGACCCAGAAGGAGAGCATTGCCATAGTCCAGATGTGGAGTGACTAAGGCATGAATGAGTGTTTTTCTAGCACTGATGGGAAGAAGATCGAGAACTTTACGGAGAGTTTTGAGTAATCCAAAGCATTTGCTCGTGATCTTGCTAATCTGCTGCTTAAAGGAAAACTCTGAATCCAGCATAATCCCTAGGTTTTTAACAGACTCCACCGGGAGGGGAGCTACCCCTAATTCCGTGGGCCACCAGGCATGCGACCAGGCGGAGGGGGATTTACCTATCACTAAAACTTCGGTTTTGTCGCCATTGAGGCGCAGACAATTGTCATTCATCCACCTTGCCACGGAGAGCATGCAATTAGAGAAGTTGGTGGCCGCCTCTGCCTGATTGTGGGTGAGTTTAATTATTGATTGGGTATCGTCAGCATATGTGACGATACCCACTCCAAAGGGTTCCACAATATGAGCTAACGGCTCCATGTAGAGATTGAACAATGTCGGGCTCAGACTGGAACCCTGAGGAACTCCATGTCTGAGCTTTCTGAGGGACGATTTATAAGGGGGACAGTGCACCTGGAAGCTCCTGTTTTCCAAAAAGGATTCAATCCATTCCAGTGCAGATCCCTTCACTCCCATGTCTGAGAGGCGAGACAGCAGTGTTGAGTGCAGCACAGTGTCGAAGGCTGCACTAAGATCTAATAAAACCAACGCTGCCGTCTGCCCCTCATCAACTAATTGTCTCAGACACTCAGTGGAAAAAAGAACCGCTGATTCTGTGGAATGGCCTGCTCTAAAACCTGACTGTGTTGGATGGAGAAGAGAGTTTTCCTCAACAAATTTCATAATTTGTATATTAACTACCTTCTCCAGCACTTTCGCACAGAACGGAAGGAGAGAGATGGGGCGGAGATTCTGTAGTTGGGAAATGGGCATTGCAGCTTTTTTCTTCAGAGGAATTACTTGAGCCCTTTTCCATACATCAGGCACATAGCACTCCTGAAGAGAAAGTGTGATAAGGTGTTGGATCTGATCGACCATGCCTTCTAGGACACCCTTACATCGCTTGGGAGAGATCACATCAAGTGGGGAACCCGACTGGATGCTATTTAAAATAGTGAGCAAATCCTGCCTTTCCGGGACTTTAAAACTTGTCAAAAGGGGTTGTGAGACATAATCAGTTCTCATTGTTGTGCGTTTATTTGGCAAGTTGTTAGTGAATGTGGTATGTATTAAGTCTACCTTCTTCACAAAAAAGTCCGCAATATTATCACACAACTCATTAGAGTAGGTATCTTGGGCCACTAATCTGGTGGGAACAGTAAGTTCTTTATAGATGGAGAAAAGTTCTTTAGTGGGGTTTTTTGCCAGTTCAATCCGTTTCTTAAAATGAGCGCTTTTAGCTGCTCTTATTAGTTTATGGTATATTTTTAATTCTCTTTTATAGTTCACCATGTCTTCTAGAGAATAATTTTTCCTCCAGCTGCGTTCCAAGTTTTTACATTTGGCCTTTGCTACTATCAGATCTTTAGAGAACCAGGGGGCAGTTTTGATTTTTCTAGTTGGTGGCTTGGATGTCCATGGTGCTACAGAATCAAGAGCCCTAGACATCCATATCTCATAGTCCTTCCATGCCTGAAGCAAAGTATTACTGCGCGGAGGAGAATCATTTAATAGGGCGGCTTTAAAATCATCCGGCGTAAACTTTCTCCAATCTCTGCGTTTTTGGAACTTAGGTTTAAAAGGTCTATCTTTCTGTTGGTCAATTACTATCTCAATAGGGATAATGAAGTGATCTGACCATGTTATTTGAATCGGTTTTGCAACTATAATCCCCTCCCAGTTAGCAAAAACAGGATCCAGAAGATGTCCTAGTTGGTGTGACGGAGATGTAGATTGAAGTTTCAATGCTAAACATTTAAGTCTATCTACTACTCCCTGTGCTTCCTTACAACTGGGGTCCTCGAAATGAAATTTGAGGTCCCCCAAAATGAGGAATTTCTTGTACCGCAGTGCCTGCTGAGTAATTAGCTCTGCAAGTTGGTTACTAAATTGTGAGGACTTGCCAGGAGATCGATACATGAGAAGTCCATTAATAATGGTATGAGGATTAGCTACGATAGTGAAAAAGCCGCCTTCACAGTAGGGTAGTGTGGCCTTCTCTAAACAACAATTGAGATTATTTTTATAAATTATAGCCAATCCCCCCCCTTTCTGCTTTTCTCTGTCAAGTCTGAGCAAATGGTAATTAGCAGGAACAGCTTCCAAAGACTCTGGGGTAGAGGCGTCATCTAGCCATGTCTCCGTTAAAAAGAGCACATCAAGATCCCTGTCTAATACTAGATCATGTATCTCCTGTTTGTGTTTCTTCTTGACCCTACTTGTATCTGAGTTCCGAGAACTGACATGCCCTCGATACCTTAGACTTCTCCGCCTTTCAGACACAAAGATCCCACATAATGATTCCTCGTGGCATCGCACGCGACCTCGTTGACCCCCAGTTTGTTCCTTTTTCCTTTCTCCGGTGGACGAGGTGGGGTGGGGGTGGAGGGTGGTAATGTTGGACTCAAGTTGTTCGCTTTGATTTTTCCCTTTCCCCTTTTTATTGTTTATTCCCGCAGGCACGCTTCGCGCATCTTATCTTGGTAATGCTATTGTTTGCGACACTTGTTGTCCTTATTGCACTGTTTCCACGGAGCTGGGGGTCTTGTTTTTTCTTTCTGCTCGAAAATTAATAAAAGATTTAAACCATAAAATAGAGTTAAGTATCATGCTAAACACACGTGAAATCAAGAGCACAAACCTAACAAAATTTACTAACCTACCAAGTCCTACTCTTGGGTTCCGGAGTAGCGTGCTACACGCAGAAAAAGCGCTTCTACGCCTCATCAGGGCTCTTAAATTCTATATTAATAAAATTACAATTACAATCAGCATACTTCAGGAGACTACCAACCACCACCCCCAGCTGCTTAGATGTTAAACATCAACCCACAGACAACTCCCCAACACAGGGAGAGGGACTGAACCTGGAGACACCCAACCAGATAAACTGGCAATGCTCAGAAAAGTAGCTTCTGAATCAGCCCAGGACTCAGTTGTCCAAACCAGATATCACAAAGTATAGAAACAAGTGGTGCTTTGCCAGGGAGAGATCGAGGAGCAACAGCAAACAGGCATATACCTTAGATCTAGCACACAGAGGCCACCTAAAAACACACAAAAAATCATGTTATTCTTAGATACCACTTTGTTGTGATCTTGTTTGATTGAGGAGAACTGTATAATGATTGAAGGGATCCATTGTAGAATGTGAGGAGTTGAGAGAGGCATATACGGGTAGCTTGGATGTGAAACAGTTGGTGATGGACATTAATGCTTAATAAACTTATATTTAATGCAACTCAACTTGCATGAGTATTTCTGGTCATCGACTTGCATTACGTGGCAATGAGGGACCTGTGCTGGGGTCAGGATAGTCCATCATCATCGCAGAGTAGTGGCAACACTCGTATAAATTGGATCCGATGAGTCAAGTTTTTTTGACATCGGACGACTAGTTGAGGTGAGTTCTTGTGCCCTACTTTTTGTGAAACTTGGTTTTGAGTGAAATCGGTAGCAACAGGACTATTGGAAACTGGCATGTCATTCGGTTCGTAGGCCTGGGGTACACACACTTCCATTTTACATTCTCACATTTAAAGTTGACATCTTTTTAGTCAATGACTTTTAACACACATGAGCTTTTGCAGCCCCATGAGATAAGTACTCAGAAATGGTTTTGCTTGCACTTCATAGGCACATCATCGGGCCTTGGAACATTCTGTACAAGGACTTAGTACACTGAGAAAAATGTTGTTGTTTGTGTTTTTCCATTCAGTGACAGCCCTGGATGGATAGTATAAACAATGACAACAGGACCAGAACTCAGACATGGAACAAGTTGGTCCAGTTTATAATATAAACTGTGGCAGCCTCTGTTTAGCCAGAGGAGCATATTGATTGATTGTCAAAGGTCGACCCATGTCTGAATTCTAACCCAGCGGAGTTCCAACACCGTCCTGAAGAGTACTGCGACCTGTTCTACACCAAGGTTGGCTGCCAAATGACACGCACTCAGGTAAATGTGGAGTTAAACCACTCTAAGGTATTCTGGCAGACCTGCACACCCTATACTTTATAGGATAGGCATCTCTAGGTAGGAGTGCAATTATATGCATGCATATAATCTAATACAAAGGCATGATGAAGGGTACAATTGCTTCAATAAATGTTTGAAATGCCAATTTGCCTACTTCTTGCATCTCCCTGTGGGCTTGCCTGAGTTACTAACAAAAGGGTAGAATCTGTTTCTACAATTTTTTCGTGGGAAACAGGGTTGTCATGTTCTGAGGTTGCAGTCACCATCAGTTGCCCTGGCAATTTAGGGGCCCAGGTGGCACACTATGAACTAGTCAGGAATAAGGTCAACATATTCTGATGGTTTGTGTAGACTCACTCCCACATAGTTTTGATACTTATGTTACCCAAACACAGTCTTACGAAGAAAGTAGGAACCACACGACAGGTCTCACTCAATGCTGTGTTTTCCACATTTGCAAGTGTGAAAAAGTTGAGGTTTAGAATACTGAAGTCATTGGATTGACAGGAACAATGTTGCGATGAGAACTGTTGAGATTTGTGCACCTTGTGCACTATGTGTATTGTGTTAGCCTAATATTTTATGTATTTATTTTAATTTATTGTGCAGTTAAATATTTTTGGGAAACGATGGCTGCAGCAAGTATGGCGCAACCTCCAGCTTTCTTGTCAGAAGCAGGGGAACAATTATTGACTTGGAAAAGATAGAAGAAATTGTTTGATTCTTATTTGACTGATATTGGGGTGAGAAGTTTTCTCCTACAAGAAAGCAAGGTATACTATTATATAATTTAGGAATTGAAAGGAGGAAAGTTTATGAAACGCTGGATGAGATCCCTATTTGTCAAGGAGATGACGAGCCAGCAGATGTCTTTGAGGTGCCAGTGAAAATGCTAGAATGACATTTTGGGACTCAAATCAACATAGTTATGGAAAGGCACAAGTTTTACTCATGTAATCAAGGGAAAATGGAAAAGATATCCAATTATGTAGCTGTGTTAAACAATCTAGCAAGAACTAGTGAATTTGGAGAACTCATTGACTCCGTTATAAGAGACCAGTTGGTATGTGGAACAAATAACCCAAAGATGCAGAAAAGCTTAAAATCCTACTTTGAGAGAAGCTATCTCCATTATGGAGCACATTGAATATACCATTAGTTGTGTTCAGGAGATGAGAAATGATGAACTGAAGGTGGGAGAAATAGCTAGAGTGGGTGACAAAGCTCGTGATGACGTGTCCAAAGAGAAGAAACTGAATTCCGCATGGCAAAAACAAGTAGCAGGAAAGTTCAAATTCTACCGCTGGGGAAGTCCCTTTCATAACTCTAATAGCCCTAACTGTTTTGCTAGGTTATATACCTGCAGCAAATGTGGTAAGATGGGGCATTATGCCCAGGTGTTTAACGGTCAGAAAGTAATAGAGATGAGTGATTCTGATGCTATTTAACAGGTACAAGAACTACAGGAGGATTTAAACAAAGTTATTTTTAGAGTGACAGATACTCCTGCAATGGATTCAGAGTGTGATAAAGGCGTGATAATAAAGCCAGAGTAAAAAGTTACTATTGGTGGAAAGGCAGAAAGTGTTTTGGCTGATTCTGGTTCTCCCTACACATTAATTGGACACAAGAACATGGAAGCCATTTTTGGGAAAGAAGGCATCACTTTGCTTGAACTGTCATAAGCCCAGTGGGTTATGAGGGTGTAATGGTAGAACTATTGGGTTATGTCCCAATGAACATTGTGTTCAAGGTTAGGGAAACCGTTGGAAAGACCTATGTGACAAAGAGAGGGGACAATCTTTTGGTTTGGTGTGATCAACATGATTTTATTATCCTAAATCTGAATTCCCCTAACCAATTTATATTGGTGAGGCATGTGGGTGAAGATGCTGATATAATCGATCATCATTCAGGACTGTTCACCAGCAAGCTCAGATTACTCTGAGGATTCAAACATAAGATCATTTTTCTAAAAGGGGCAAAGGCGGTAGTTCACAAAGTGCCAATGTACCCCACATGATGATGCAACCATTGAAGGAAGAACTAGAGCAATTGAAAAACGTAGGAGACATAGAAGAGATTGATTCTTCGGATTGGTTGGCACCAGTTGTGTCGGCACTCAAGAATGGGGCAAGAACATTCATATGTGTGTTGACCTTGGGGAACTAAATAAAAATATTGGGGTGGACAGATAGTTCCTCCCCAACACTGATGAAGAATTATCATTATTGAAGGGAACGCAAGTGTTCAGTGTGTTGGACTTATCTTGGGCTTACCACCCGTTGTTGTTGCATGAAGATTCTAGGCATCTAACCTCTTTTGTTTCTCCACTGGGTGCTTTTCGTTTTGTACGAATGCCTTTTGGGTTGGGGTCAGCATGTTTCCAGAGGTTAATGAGAAAGGTGCTTTAGGGTGTGGAGCAGATTTTATTCTTTCAGGATGACATCTTGGTCTAGGACACAGATAGATTAGGTCATGACAGGATTTTGAAACAGGGGATGATGGCAAGGTTAGAGGAATATGCACTGACTGTCAAGAGAGAGAGATGTCAATTCAGAGTGGGGACAGTTACTTATCTAGGTCACACCATTTCTGGTAAAGGCATGAGCCCAAAGTTGGATTTGGTGCAATCGGTGGTAAAGTCACCTGTGCCCGAGAACAAGGAACAGCTAAGTTCATTTCTTGAGCTTACGAAATATTATTCTAAGCTTGTAAAGAAGTTTGCTTCATTAGTACATGCCAAGAGTGTTAGAAGGGGGTTCTGACACATCTTTTACTGTGGGGGAGCCTCATAAGTTGGGACTCACCCACAGTGAACTCAGGATGTAAGAGACTGCATGGGGATTTTACTGGTGTTCCCCTGGCTTGACCAGGCCACTGCGCAGCAGCTGGAGTAAGGGACACCGGGCTGGTTACATGCAGACACATGTGTACATGCGTGTGCACAGGTGTACGGGCTGCGCAGGGGAGATTCCTAGCATGCGCAGTCCAGGAACAGCTACAAAGTGAATGGTGTGGCAGGACTTATGCAGTCTTGGGTGGTGATATGGAATAGGCTTTATACGCTGGAAAGAAACATGCCAGGGACAGTCAGTGTGTTTGACTGTGTTTTCACTTCATTATTTCCCTAAGGGAATGTGGGGCCCATGGCTAAATTAACTTCCACAAGGCCTACAGTTTCCAGTCATCCACTAAAGTCCATTGTATTGAAGGTGAAAAGAAATATTCTGCAGAGTCCAAAGTCATATTTGTACTGCTTTTGGGTCATCCAGAACTGTCATATTTCTGTGAGCCAGCCAGGACCAGACCCAGGCTGAGGGCTGACCTCAGCTGGATGGATTGATAACCTTTCTTCCACAAGCTAGGGCCTCCTCTCCACGAAGAGAAAATGGGAGGGGATACAGGCTCATCAATTAGCAGCTGTCACTGGGTGCCAGGCACCAGGCTGCACCAAGGAGGGAAGGCAGCGTGGGGGATGAGGCTTCAGACATGTGGCCAGAAACCCTGGACGACACCATTTTGAACAAGCTCAGAGGCTGGACAAGAAGGAGGGAGCAGGGGAGGGACGTTATGTGTCACTGATTGATAGGACCAACAGAGACTTCCTGCCAGCCCCCTACTCAACTTTTAAAAAGTGCTTGCACAGAAAGAGAAGGTCTCTCTGGGGTGTGTGCTCGACTGAGGCTGAAGGTGCTGGAGCCTGGCGCAATGGGCAGTTGGAAGGAGAGACCCCCTGACTGCCCCCAGGACCCTATCAGCACCAGAAGAAGAGCCCATGACTGGTGCACAGAAACAGGGGCCTCTGCGCAGGGACAAGAGGGGCCCAGAAAGAGAGCCTGGCAAAAGGCTGGTGCAGGGAGCCAGTGAAGACAGCACACAGCTGAATCTACCCTCTCAGAGACCCAGAGGGCAGAGGAGAGTGTTCCCAGTGGCGGGGGCTGGTAAAGAGGAGCAAATCTGCAGTTTTGGTGCTTTGTGGCCCCCAGAGGAGGGGGTCACCCTCACTTGTGAAAAGGTGCTGGGGGAGCTGCAGGAGAAGCACAGTCTCCCATAGCACGAAGAAATCTGCCGTTTCTGTGCTTTGTGGCCCCCAGAGGAGGGGGGTCACCCGCACTTGTGAAAAGGTGCTGGGGGAGCTGCTGGAGAAGCGCAGTCTTCCCCCCCAGCACGAAGAAAAGTCCCACCCTCAGTGTCATGGGGACCTAAAGGAAACTACCCCTCAAGGGCTCAGCTAGCATTTAAAAACATTCTAAGCTGGAACTTTTGTTCTACAGCTGAGGGTGTGTGGAGAAGTGCATCATGAAGTTAAGGGCTGAGTGGGGGATGTGTGAAGAAGTGCATCCCCTGGAGGTGAAGTGATGTAATTGCACCGAAATGCATTTACTAGTGGTTATTTCTTTTTAGGTGGACTGAAAGTCACATGTGTAAAGTGAAGTACCTGTGTAAGGTGATGTTAAGCTAAATGGAGTTATGTTGCTGGACCTTCCTGCTAGGGGGTCTGGCTGTATTTACGTAATCCCATGCTTTTACCTGTGATTCCTTTTAAAGTGAAGAGGCTAACTGCAGGAGAAGTGTAGTTGCCAGGAGTACTTCTTTTGAAGGGACTGTAAGTCACATGTGTAAGGAGATGTCATAAGCCAAGTGGGGTTATGTTGCCAGACAGTCCTGCTAGGGTGTCTGACTGTAGATGCGTAATCCTGTGATTTCATCTGTGATGCCTTTAGGGGCTGTAATTGCCATGCATTCAAATGATCAACCAAGGTGATGAGTATTGTCATTCTAAAGTGTGCGTAAACATGGATTCTTGCTGCTGCGCTTAGGTGAAGACCCCAGACTGCTAGCCCTTAAGATATAGAGGTGCATACTGCATGGTCAATAGGAGATGCTCAGTCAGGGTCATGTGTCACCAAGGCAGGTGTACCCTTTTTTAATGCTTGTTGAGGTAATGGGGTGGGTCGCCACTGGGATGGTGCCAGTGCGCAGGGCCCTCGCTCCAGGTTATGTTCAACTATCTGAATTGGGGGCAAGTTGATGTGCATACATGGGAGTGGTGGTACTAGACCTCACCCCCCCTTTGCGGGAGGGGTGGAGATGTTATGCAATGTCACAAAGTAATTCCAACAGCTTATGTATATTTGTAAATTGGTGCATAGTATTGAGTAGTGTGTGTGTTTAATAAATGTACTCTTACTTTTATAAAGCAAAGTACAGACTGGACAATCAATTATTGAGTGTTATTTTTGTGCACCTGCAAATGGCGATTACTAGCCCACACCACCTCCCTTGAGTAAGCCTCAGACTGCTCTGCAACGCTACCCTCTGAGAGTCAGGCGCTACAATTGGGTGTTTGGTTCCCAGTGAAGGACAAATGTAGTCATGTTATTTGTGCAGGCCTCACAGATGCTGCCTCGTTTTCCAACAAAGAGGCAGCTCCTCAAAAAAGGAGAAAACTTTGGAATGAGGATTGCAGGTTTGCTTTTGAATCGGTCAAGAGTCAATTGTTGAAAATGTCAACCCTGTGACATTTTGATGTAAGCAGGAAGACAATCTTGATGGTGGATGCTACCCTATATGGCTTAGGAGCGGTTCTAGCCCAACTGGTTGATGATGAGGAAAGGGTGGTGGCATTCACCTCAAGAACTTTGAGAGGCTCAGAGAGTCATTGTTCAGTGATAGAAAATGAGGTTTTTTCTCTTGCACATGGGCAATTCAACACTTCAAATTTTATTTGTGGGGAATACCTTTTGTATTAAGGAGTGACCACAAGCCTTTGGTGTATGGGTTCTCGTGGAAGGGCAGTGAACGTGCCACACCCAGGATAAGCAGATGGAAGGAGTAGAAATATTTGATTTTGTAGTGAGGTATGTTAAGGGAGTCAGGAACAAAGTAGCTGACTGCCTCACAAGGTTACCAGTGGAATGAGAAGTTGAAGAGATGTGTGAAGATCAGGAACTGGTGTATTGGGTTGGTCAAGAGGCAATAAAGTAAGACGAGTGGGAGCTAGCAAGGAGAAAAGACATCAAGATCAGTGAGTTTGTGGCCAATGGTTGACTGGATGTAAGGAATGTGAGTGAAGATGAAAAACGTTTTGAGGCTGTTAAGGAGGAGTTGCATTTGGAGGAGAGTGTGACGTGCAGGCATAGCAAGAGAATTTTACTGGATGGGTACCAGTAGGAAATTAGTTTGCTTGGCACATGAAGGTCACCTAGGCAGAAATCTAACCAAAACCAGAGTGAGGGAACTGTATTGGTGGCCAGGCATGGAAAGAATGGTTGAAGAAATGTTCAGAGATTGTATGATGTGCCCACAAACTGACAAGACCAAGATTATGAGTCAGACACCACTTGCGCCTGTGGGAGTGCCTAGACAGCCTTGGCAGAAACTGTGGAGAGATAGTGTAGGGGCATTGGAATGCTTGAAGTCTACATAGAGGTTTGTACTTGCTTTGGTTGATTACATCACCAAGAGGGTGACAGCCAGATGCTATACTTTGATGACCTCGAGTGTAGTTGTAGAGTTCTTGAAAGATGAATTTTCCCAGGAAGTAATTTCCCGATATATTGTAAGTGACAATGGAGCTCCATTTGTGTCATAGGAATTGAGTGAGCTTTTGTGTGCAATGGGAATTGAACACCAACGTACATTGCTTTATCATCCCCAAGCCAACGGTTTGACAGAGGTCATGAAGAAAATGGTAAAGGGGTGTGAACAGAGAGCATTGCAAAATGGCAGATCTGTGGTGGATACAATCAGGGAGACATTGTGGTTCACTGAACCACTCCGAACAGATATTTCTTCATTTGAGGGGTTAAGAGGTAGATTGGCTAGGACTTAATTGTCTTCTGATGGATGGGATTACTTAAAGCATATGGATGGCAGAGTGTGGGAGCACCGCATGGTGTGAAGAGGGGTGTATGGAGTGAGGTTGACATGGTAATCCTGAGGAAGCCGTGGTTTGTGAGGAAAGCAACTTTGAGGGTCCTTTTAAGAACACGGAGGTCAGAAGGAAAGTGGTGGTTTTGGACTCAGGTCAAGCGTGGAGTATGTCCAGACTGGTTAGACCTCTTGGAACCCCAACGAGAGGTTTTACGGACGATCATGCTGGTGTCCATTCCACCAAGAGAAGATTAAGATTTAGGGAGAAGTACCGTGACAATAGACGAGAGATCCAAGACAAAAGACAACAAAAGAGGCCTGGTTGTTTGAAGGATTTTGTTTAATGTGCTGTACTATGTTATAAATAAAACTATCTTATCTCGATTTTCATAGCATTCGAACTGTACAGTTGCATTTTTTCTACAATGTATATATCTGTTGTGTGTCATCCTTTGATCTATAGGTTCATTTAGTATTGTGCATACGTTTTTGTCAATATTTTCTTTGATGTAATTCTCTTGGCTGAAGTTATAGCTTGAGTTGTCAGTTGTTCAGTTGGGTGGCGCATAATTTTCTGTTGATTTATAATCAGTTGCACAGTAATGGGGTTTACTCTATTGTTTGGTAGTAAGGGTTTACATTGTGATCTTGGGGAGAACTGTATGATGAGTGAGGGGTTCAATTCTAGAATGTGGTGGGGAGTTGAGAGAGGCATATGCGGGCGGCTCGGACGTGGGGCAGTTGATGATGAACATTAATGCTCAATAAATGTATATTTAACACAACTCAACTTACATGAGTATTGCTGTTAATTGACTTGCATTACACTTCATGCCACAGTGTTGTGTTGGCATTTCTAAGAGGGGTACATGACAGGAGCTGCTGTTACCTAGTTGAAGCTGAAACATACCAAATGTATCAACTTTAGAGGAGTGAATGCCCGATCCAAATGCAGAGGGTGTAGATTAAGCTGGATGCCAGCAGGCTTTGCTGGGTGATCCTGCCAGCCTGAATATTCATATTCATCAGTTATGGTTACCTAGGCAACCATAACCCACTCCACCATGCACACACTGGTCATGACCTCACCCATGGCACCAAAATCCGGCACTTATGTCTATTTCCATGAAACAAAAACAATGACGTGGATTCTTTCCAGCATTCCAATGATTCATAGGTGGATAACACTGCAGGCAATAAACTACTATGGCATCTTTCCCGCGTGCTACTAGGAGGTAAAGTTTAACGGAGAGCTGAGAGATGGCTTCCTGTTAAGAAATCTCATCTGCACAAAAATAGCTCTGTTATCACTGTTTGCTGAAGGTTTCACAACCTTCTCTGACCTTTCCTTTTTACCCAAGACAAGATTGAGCAGGGATGGACAAGAATGTTGCAAAACATGTTTGGTTCAAAGGTGAAGACTTTTGAGAATAGTTTTCCACAAAATCGAACAGCCTAAAAATGTGTTGATTCAATAAAGGCAGACTCTCCTAAGACCCATGTGGGTGCGTGGTCTTAAATCAGCACTTGTTACAGTGAGAAACACAGATACATGATGCCAGTTTCAAAAGTATTTATGAGTCGGTGAAGTAGTAGCACGGAATACTTTTTTACATACTCCTACATGCATTTGAGGGGACTCACACAAATATTTATGAACGCAAAGCATTATTACAAGGGCACTCCTTCAGGTACTCTTACAAGCCGTTGTGAATCTGCCCTGAAGCACCCATTTAGTAAAAGTGCAAAGAGAGCACAGTCGATTCTACCTGCACTAACTGTCAGGGGTGTCGAGGGAAGAGGGGTGTCGGGGGGGGGGGGGGGGGGAATAAATAAAAAATCCACTTACCTGCAGGCTGGCCACCGCCTCGCGGTCATCTTCGGTCATCGACACGCAGGAAGTACACAGTCTCCCCTAGCCAATCGCGACACTGCTGTCACCAGCATGACAGTAGCATCATGATTGGTCCTGAGCGTTATGGTTTGGGGCTCCAACTGGGGCTATGAGCCTTTGCATGTTCTCCACCCAGGCTGTGCAATACAGCCAGTGGAGAACATGCAAAGCGAACACAACTCTTTGGCCAGCCCAAGGCGGCCTGTCAAACTGTCATGCGCACACAGTGTGTGCTCACTACTCCTCCCCCTGGTCCCTGCTCTTGCCAGCCAAGCCCCGCCCAGCACCTATGCTGGAACGGAAAAATAAAATGATAATAACATTGAATTATTATCCACCCTTTGCTTACCATTGGCTATGAGTTTTGGAACGCACATTTGCTTGCTTTCTATTTGCTGGCTTGATTTGTTTTAGGCTGTCCAGCTTGAGTTTGTCCCTCCAGTGGAGCATAGCCTATTTACTAGGCCTGGGCGGTGAACTACACTCTGCATAGTTTTCTGCACTCCGCGCTCAGCGGACCTTGCGGAGTGTAGAAAGCTCATGTCTGCATAGTGCAGCAGATTTTTTTCCTGCTCACGCTCGCCAATGTTAAGTTGGCCAGCTCGAGCTGCCGCTCGGGTAGAATTTCTACGCGAGCGGCAGGAAGATCAGAGTGAACGGCAGTTTGTGCTGCACTCTGCCACTTACGGAACTCCGCTGAGTTTTTTTGTTACACGGAACTCCGCAAACTCTGCCCAGGCTACTATTTACTGCATTCTTCCACAAATGCTCTCTTTCTGTAAACAGACCTTTATATCTTGCTCTTATCTTGTCACATTTGCTGTGCATTTAAAGACAGGGGTCTTTGGACCGTAGTGTTTACTTTTTTTTCCGCTGACTTCATAGTGAGAGGATTTATGTGGCAATCATGCTGTGAAACCAAGGCTTTTTCTATCACACAGCAACATTTAAATGTCTGTTAATGAACTGTGCAGATATTTCAGAATATATTAGAATTAGGAAAGCTCAAATAAAACACTTTTTTGGTAGTTCAGAAGTGTGGTGAAAACAAATATTTTAATACAATCAAAACAAATCAATACACTAGTTGATGACATCTCCATGCATTACTGTTTGTGCTCTGTATACGTTTATCAGTAATGTATGTCTCTGCAAATGTAATGATCCTTTCAATTGAAAATGTGTTGTCTGTAATGATAGTACGCTACCACACCACTCATACTTCATATTACACCACTCCACTCTACACTACTGCACTCTTCAACACTCTACTGTAGGCCCTCCACTTTACGCCACTCTGACATACCAGTCCATTCTACAACACTCCACTCCATTCTAGGACATGCCACTCCATTCTACGAAACTCCACTCCCTGATACTCCACTCCACGTCACTCCGCTTCACACCACTCCACTCTGCATCCCTCCACCACGCGTCACCCCACTCTACAACATGCCACTACACACTATGACATGCCACTCAAGTTCTATGACATGTCTACTACAACACTCTGTTCCCCTCCACTCTAAGACACTCTAAGACATGCCACTCTAAAACATGCCACTCCACTCTACGACACTCCACTCCATGATACTCCACTCCACGTCACTCCGCTTCACACCACTCCACTCAGCATCACTCCACGACATATCAACCCACTCTACAACATGCCACTACACACTATGACATGCCACTCCAGCTCTATGACATGTCACTCTACAACACGTCACTCCACTCTATGACATGCCACTCCACTCTGTTTCCCTCCACTCTAAGACACTCTATGAGATGCTGCTCTAAAATGAGTCACTTAACTCTATGACACACTACTCTGTGCCACTTCACTCTATGTCATTCCACTCTATACCACTCCATTCTTCGTCACTCCACTATATGCCACTCTATGACACACGCCTCCACTCTACACCCTCCACTCCATGACCCTTCACCATATGACACTCCGCTCTGTAACACTCTATGACACAAGACTCTACTCCACTCCACTCCACAACACTTTACTCCACTCTACAACACTTTATTCCACACTACACCACGTCAATGTATGACACTTCACTCCACTCTCCGCTACGCCATTCCACTCTACTCCACCCCACTCTATTCCACTGTATGTCACTTTGCTTGACTCTATGCCACTCTGAAACGATCTGCCCTATGCCACTCCACTCTAGGCTAGTCCATTCCACTCTACTCAACTCTACAATACTCTACGACCCTCCACTCTATGACAATCTACTCCAATGTATGACACTCCACTCTACAACTCTCTACTCCACTCTATGACACTCTGCTCCACTCTGTGACGCTCTACGCAACTCCCTCTACACTGCTCCCCACCACTTTACTCCACTCTATGACACACTACTCCACTCTAATCGACTACCCCACTCCACGCCACTCTGCTCTATGCCACTCTATGACACTCCACTCTACAACACTCTACTCCACTCTATGCAACTCCACTCTGCAACACTCTACTCCACTCCATTGTATTCCATGCTACATCACTCCACTCCATGTCACTTCAATTCACGAGACTTCACTCTACGACACTCCACTCCACAACGTTCCACTCAATGACACTCCACTCTATGCCACTCCACTCTACAACACTTTAGTGCACTCTATGCCACTCCACTCTACAACAATCGACTCCACTCTACACCACTCTACTGTACAACACTCTAATCCACTCTTTGCAACTCCCTCTACCCCACTCCATGCCACTTTACTTCACTCTATCCACCTCACTCCATTCAACTCCACTCTACAACACTCCACTCTATGCCAATCCACAATACTCTACTCCACTCTATGCCCCTTCACTCTATGCCTCTCCACTCTATGACTCTCTACTCCCTCCAGGACCCTCCAGAAATCTGTATGACACTCCACTCTACGACATTCTACTCCACTCCACACCACTCCAGTCTACGACACTCTGTGCACTCCACTCTACGACATATTACTGCAGTCTACGATACTCTACTCCACTCTATGCCATGACAATCTATGCTACTCCACAACACTCCACTCTAAGCCACTCCACAACACTACACCAGTCCACGCCACTCAATGTCACTCTACTCCACTCTGTGTCACTCCACTTTGTGACAATCTACTACACTCTAAGCCACAACACACTACTCTACTACACTCTAACCCACTCTATGCCACTCCACTGTGTGACACTCTATTCCCCCTCCACACTACACCCTTCCCATCTACTCCACTCCACTCTATGCCCCCATGCAACTCCTCACTACACCACTTCACGACACTCCACTCTATGCCACTCCAAGCTACTCTACACCACTCCATGTCACTCCACGACACTCCACTCTATGACACTCCACTCTGCAACACTCTACTGTATGATAATCTACTCCATGCCACTGTCCTCAATGCCACTAACTTTTAGCCATGCTGAACAGCAGCCACACTGGTGTACAACATGGCTAATGCATGTTGGCAAATACAACAGCTCTTGCATGGGCGAGACCTATTGGCGTTGCCATTGCTTCTTTTAACGCTCAACAACCTGTGCAGTAATGAGGGCAGTAAAGTTTCAAAGATCTTCTGCTTCTAGTTGCTTCATGAGCCACAGTCTATCGTCCACTGTGCCGAGTGCCCAAGCAGGATTACTAACAGCACCAGATGGGATCACTAGCACAGAAACAACATCTATTGCTGTGTTGGTGTTTTCATTTATAATGCCTTACAAGAGACCTCTAGGGTCAATACACTGAACCAGGAAGCAGAAGCATGCTCAGCTCATAACTCTGACACTCAGGCAAGGCCGGCCTTTAGCACGGGCGAGCTGGACCCAGGACACCAATCCTCTGAGGAGCTGTGTGCGTTAAGGTTATGCCAATAGCAGAGCCCTTCTCATCTTACTCCAGCCTTGTCCTTGTCCCTGCCTGTTTAATTCAGTGTGATTTGCCTGTTTAAAGTGCTTTTAGTCCTTCATTATCATACGGCGGGCTATGTTTTTAACATCTTTAGCCCTCTTCCTTGCCCTCCTTCCACCCGTTGACCCCTGCTAGCACACATTAACAAAACCATCATTGCTGAGGCAGCTGAGCCATCGGGGATTTGGTGATGTCCGGGGATGTTTGTATTGAGGGGCCAGCCCCTGCTCATCCAGGTACTGTCCAGTGAACACAGAAGGGACCTCCTGCTGCCTCATTTGATTCACTCTCATCAGAAAAGGTGCCCCATTTCTCTGCACCCACGGCTAGGGCGCTATCTTAGCAAAGGCCGGCGCTCAGGCCACTTGCGCTTAGAACGGCCAGTCAAAGACCTCGACGCTTGAGTGTATAAGTTGCAGTTTAACCATATTTTTAAAAGGCCCTTTCGCAGGCAGCCAGTCATAAATCAATTACATTATTAATCAAACCATCATTAATAATGTCTTAAATCAATCACCTTTAAAACAAATATGGCCCTGTTTATGGAAAGACTATCACAAAATGAAGTCGTTGATACTGGAGTCCTTGTGGAGGAGATCGCAACCCTTCCCGGGGTGGGCTGAACCCGCTACCTCCTGTGTTTCGGTGTGGCTGGCCATTAGGCTCGTCAAGGAATGCCCCTCCTGCTAGCCGGCTCTGCAGTCAAGCATCCCAAGGAGAGCAGCATATGTCTGCCCCACCGGCCGAAAATGGGCTGGCCCATACTTTCAGCAGCAGGTCATGAATGTCACGCCTTTGGCTTCCAACGTCATTGTTCCATCGATGCGGCATGGGCGGGCCTGCATGAAGCGTCCACTAGCCACCGCTTTGACTTCTCTCTGGCCTTCAGTTGGGCTTTTAATGCTCTTTGCCCATTTGAGTCCGTTTGATTGGAGCTTTTGTCATTCATTGGTTGGTTCTTTACATGCTTTTCCCCCTTCCTTGCCCTTTGCCTTTGATTCTAGGTTGGGGTTACCTTAGCTCAGGGGTACTCACAAACTTTCTCTTGGGGGCCAAATTTACAGTGTGGTTTGTGGCCGAGGGCTGCACCTTGGGGGCGGGGTCATTGGGGGAGGGGGCGGGGCTAGAGCAACAAAAAAAACTGTGACCATGAGGTGGAACACAGGTCCCTGCAGCGGACGCCTTCGTCCACTGAGCCACCGGACCCGGCATACACATATCTCTCTCTCTCTATCTCCCTCCCTCCCTCCCTCCTCCGTCTCCCTCCCTCCTCCGTCTCCCTCCGTCTCCCTCCCTCCTTCGTCTCCCTCCCTTCTACATCTCCCTCCCTCCTCCGTCTCCCTCCCTCTATCCTTCTATCCATCTCTCTCCCTCTCTGTCTCTCTGTCTCTCTCCCTCTGTCTCTCTCCCTCCCTTTCTGTCTCTCTCCCTCCCTCCCCGTCTCCCTCCCTCTCCCCGTCTCCCTCTCTCTCTGTCACCCTCTCTCCGTCTCCCTCTCCGTCTGTCTCTTTGCCTCTCTGTCTGTCTCTGCCTCTATCTGTCTGTCCCTGTCTCTGCCTATCTGACTCTGTCTATCCCTGTCTCTGTTAGTCTCTATCTCTGTCTCTGTCTGTTTCTGTCTCTCCCTACTGCCCTCTGTCACCCTCTGTCCCCTTATCCGACTCTCACACCCTGCTGTTCTCTTGTCATTCTTTGTCACCTCTCAGGACCCCCCGGCCCTCCCCCCCTCCTCCGCTTGTGTGGCAGCTGAGGCAGCTTCCCTTCCAGGGCACACACACAAACGATTATCATTCAAAGGACGCTGGACTGTGCATCAACACTGTACTGCAGGGAACCTTTGTCACCTCTCCGCCCCACCCCCCCCCAGGGCACACACACAGCCCCACCCGAGTACTTCACAGGTCTTTAAGAGACCATTTGATGATAACGAGGCTTTGTTGTATTTCACCTCTTAGCGCCCCAGCAGCTCCCGGCCCCCACAGAGCAGAGTCTGTGTTTGCGGACACTGTTAAAAAAAAACAAAAAACACTGGTACGATGTCTGAAAGGTCCGCGGGCCGCCAAGAAATGCTAGCCGGGCCGCTGGCGGCCCGCGGGCCGTACTATGAGTGCCCCTGCCTTAGCTGATAAAGGGGCAACTGCATATCTTCCTTATGTGGCCACCATCTTGCCTCCACAGTCGCCGCGCTCTGTCTTGTTGCATGGATCTCTGCGGGCCTTTGACCAGGCTAACACATAGGCCCCCTCAACCAACGGCACAGGCTGGCCTCCGCCACACTTCTTCCATAAACATGCTACTGAAATTACCTGTATGTGCTCTGCGCCCAGAGAGGGGTCTCTCATGTGCAACAAAACTGTTTACCATACGAACATAAAATAAAGTTTTCTTAAAATATTGTGTTTATTATACATTAGCAACCCTTGTGGAATTGGAAACACTTCAAGAACGGAAAATGCGGGTAAAACATGCAGTTTACACAACCATCTTTAAAGAAGTGTGTCTGACATATTTTATTATTCCTGCTCTCAAACAACAAATTTGGGGCCAGATGTACGACCATTTGATTATGCGAGTCTTTAATTGTGATTTTTTTGTGACTCGCAATTAGAGACTCAAAAAATCAAATGTACCAATGTGTCTGGGACACATTTAGTGAGTCCCAAATGGTTCACTATTTGCGACCCATTGAGAATGGCTACAATCACAGGGATGGTGGCCTGCTGGCTTCAGCAGACAACAATGTCTGTGATTGCTTTTTAAATAAAGCAATATTTTTTTTTTGTAATGCAGCCCATTTTCCTTAAAGGAAAATGGGCTGGATTACAAAAATAATAATGAAAATATGTCTTTTTTTTCATTTTTTAAGAGTAGGCAGTGGTCTGTGGAACCACTGCCAGCTCTTAAAAAGTGTTTTCACCCACATTCACAAAGGGGAAGGGGTCCCTTGGGGAACCGTTCCTGTTTACGAATGGGCTACTGCTGCCTCTATGGAGTTCGCATATTATGAATGTTTAGCAACCTCATGCTGGTTGCAAAACATTCATACATACCAGTCCTTTTCGGTCTTAGAAAGGGACACCCTAAACACGTCGCTTCCTAATACCAAATCGCAAAAGCAAAATGCAATTCATTAACAAGTTACTGAGTCACATCTTGCCTTTTATACATGGCAAAATGCATTTTACTGGTCGCAAATGGCCCGAAGGGCCATTTACGGCTGATAAAATGCTTTGTAAATCTGGCGCTGAATGTCTCTTCGCATTTTGCAATATGAAGAAAAAGGAAAAAGTTCAACGTATGTTGGAATTCTTTTATTATGCAAAACATACATTTAGGGCCATATGTATCATTATTGGAAATATCGATTACCTATCCTGAGTGAATTGTAATTAGGGAATCGGTATTCCTACCGTATGAAACTCCATGAGTTTCATTTAGCGATTCCAGTGGCTTGCAATTGACCTACCTCATTAATATTCATGAGGTAACTCGCAATTTGCGAGCCATTTAGGAATCGCTAAGAACACAGGGATGGCGGCGTGCTGGGGACAGCAGACCCCCATGCCTGTGTTTGCTTTTAAAAAAAGCAACGTTTTAATTTTTTTTTTTAATGCAACCCATTTTCCTTAAAGGAAAATGGGATGCATGTAAAGAAGAAATATGAAAAGTTTTCTTTTCATTTTTGAGGAGCAGGCAGTGGTCAATGGGACCACTGCCTGCTATGAAAAAATGTTTTCGCTATTACCTTAAAACCTGTGTCCTAAGTCTTTCCACCTCTTTTCTGTGTATACAAAGTATTTGTCTGTTTAAAGTGCTTCAGTTTTGTGCAGTACAGCAACTACTCCATTTTCCCTTAAAACCTATGTCCTCATTCTCAAATGTATTTCACTGAAAGCGATTTTAGGCACCCTACATTCATATGCAGTTAGGTGCAAGAGATATAGCCTAACGGTCACAGCTACATTCCACTCCACTTCACTCCACTCCAATCTACCCCACTCCACTCTACCCCACTATACCCCAGTCTACCCACGAAACTCCAATCTAACCCACTCCACTTCAATCTACCCCACCCCACCCTTCCCTATTCCCATCTACCCCATCCCAATCTACCCCTCTCGACTACATTCTACCCCAGTCTACCCCAATCTACTCTACGCCACTCCACTGAAATCTACTCCACTCCACTGTAATCTACCCCAGTCCACTCCAATCTATCCCACTCCACCCCAATCTGCCGCACTCCACCCAAATCTACTCCAATCCACCAAAATCCATCCCAATCCATCCCACTTTTACCCTTCCAATCTTACTCTCGCAACTCTGCCCTACTCCAATATACCTCACTTCAATCTACCCCACTGTAATCTATCCCACTCCAATCTACCCCACTCCACTCCAATCTACCACACTCCACTCCAGCGTACCCCAATTTACCTCTTTCCACTCCAATCTATCCCAATCTAACCAACTCCACTCCAGTTTACCTCATGCCACTTCAGTCTACCTCAATCTACTCAACTCCACTCTACCCCATATGCACTCCTAGCTAATCTACCTCACTCCACCCCATTTTACCACACTTCAATCTGCCCCACTCCAAACTACCGCAATAAAACCCACTCTACTCCACCCTGCCCCACCCCATTCCACTCCGCTAACTTTTGGCTATGCTGAACAGCAGTCATACTGGTGTACAACATGGCTAAAACACATTGCTAAGGGTAAAAGCTCTCGCATAGGTGAGACCTATTGGCTTTGCCAATGCTTTTTTTCTTAGATGTGTGCCCCAATATACATCCCCTATGTAGTATTCAAATTGTGGCCATAAATGTGCAAACACTATTACTCAAAAATTATAAATAAAGATACAAAAAATCTATATTTTCTTGCCTCGAAGTGACCCGAGTCAGAATGCACGCATACAAACTCAGCATTGTCTTCAAGGCCTTTTCAAAAGTACATTCTGAGGAAGGTCCCCTGGGTCTGTGTCTCGTTAGAAATAGTGCTTTTATTCCTGAAGTGACTTTTTCAATTGAATTTCTGAATATTTTATAAAGCATCCTTCGGCTGTGTGCTGAGAGGGCAGTTGAATTTCCTGATGCTCTTCTCCTCCCCAAGTCCCTGGGGGCCAGATTACATAGATTAGGCCTCTAATTGTATTTTGTGTCCAGTATGCTGCAAGTTAAAAATGTCGCCTAGCCAAGGTCTCCATTAAGTATGGTGCATAAACTGCACTGCTCTTAGGTCTACAGTACAAATACACAAAATGTCTACATTCTTTGGAATGGTATGTCTCATAATTCATAAAAAGAGTCACACTGAAACTGACCATTTATTTTCATGCCAAATTGTGACTTTTAGTAACAAGCATTGTCAACGCCAATAGGGCTTGCATATTCGGAATCTATTGGCTTTGGTGGACTGGTGTGTAGTGGCGTGATGTCAAGTGGAGTTGAGAGACGAGACGTGGAGTGGAGCTGCATTGTGTGGCTTGAAGAGGAGTGTCATTGCGCGGCATGCAGTGGTGTGGAATTGTGTGGTGTGGAGTCGAAGGGTGTGGCATAGTGTGGAGTGGACTGTCATTGTGTAGTGTACAGTGGTATTGTGTGACATGGGATGGCACTGTGTGGCATAGAATGGAGTGATATTGTGGAGCGGCACTTTGTGGCATGGAGTGGAGGGGAGTGGCATTGGGTGGAGTGGAGTGGAATTCTGTGCAGTGGAATTGTTTGCCATTGTGTGGCGTGGAGTGGAGTACATGAAATTGTGTGGTATTGTGTGGCTTAGAGCGAAGTGAAATTGTTGGGCATTGTGTGGCCTGGAGCAGAATTGTGTAGCATTGTGTCGAGTGGAGTGGAGTGAAGTGCAGTGGAGTGGAGAGGAGTTGTATGGCATTATGTGGTGTGCACACAAATCTCCGTCGCCCTCTCTCTCCTGTCTAAATTGTACTACGCTCTCACATTTCACCAGAGCTGCTCAGATGGTTGTATTAAACTTGTTGCAATGCTCCGGACAGGCAGATCAGTTGAATTTTTTTTAATGCATTTTTTTACTTTGCGATAAGACGTGCGGTTCTGATGAAAAAAGGTTCAAAATATGCATGTGGCACTAGTAATTAAAATTCAAGGAGCTTGCAGTTTTTACAGATGTTAGTTAGTGCACCTCATCAAAGACGTAGGGTGTTTGCACACAGAATAAATCACAGCAATGAAATGCAACGTGCCAAACGTGCGAGTTGCACAGTGCAGATGTTAAGGATACAGCAGTATCTGCTGATTAATGATACGCCATACCGGTTTCAGGATAAGGCAAAGCATGAGCATGGCAGCAAGTATGTGAATAGACAAGACAGGCGGGTTCATGAGCGTTTAAAGAGCAGTAGCTGAATTCTGTCAAATGAATGAGAAAACACAGAGGAGTGGGTGGGCGAGAGGGGGAAGAAACACCATGGACAAGTTGAAGTTGGAGGGGAAGAAGAAATAGTCCCCTAATCACAGTACAAGCAGCGGAAGGATACTAATTAAGATGAATCAACCTGTGCTTAGTCCATGATCCACAGAAGGAACAGGAAGTGATGCCAGGCACCTGGTGGCCAATTATGAAGTGGCAAAGAAGAATGACAATTAAGCCAAGAAATGGTAAGCAATGGGCAGGCTTCAAGCCCTATATTGCAAGCAATACCCCTGGCAGCGAGAGAGCCTGCGTCAGCAGGCGCAACCTAAAGAGGACTCATAGTTCGTTAGTTCAACATTTTTGGGGATCAAATACTCAGAAGCAGACTTGGCGAATGGTCACCTTGCCGGATTATGATAAATGCTCTTAAATATAATTTCACTCTGCAACCGAGAGAGAAAGGTAATGGAAAGAGATAGGAAGCGAGTGGGATGTTGAACCCAGACTACACCTATCCACTGATTTAGCAGGGAAAAACATCTCCCTCATCACAAAATAAACATCTTTCCTGCCTGGGTTGTGGCTTGGCAATGGAACCCTTGTCTAGGCATATGGCAGATTTGTGCCAGTGTTTTGGATTGCACACTAGACTGCCAGCAGTTCTTGCACTGCTCAATGGAAGGGGGGGTCATGTGACACCTCTACAACCCCAAGATGGTGGGGTATTCAAAGTAGGAAAGGGTGTAACTGGCGTAATTCTCTCTAGCGTAATTAATCGTATTTACCACAAAATTACTCGTAATTATGCGTAGTTGTGCGAGAAGCATAATCCAGCATTTTGCACAGTTTTCATAATGCAAAATGCACCCTCGTGTCCAAGATGGACAAGAGGATGTATTTGGCGCTAAAGAAAATAGCTCTAAATGCTACAGGACACGAACAGTAGTATCCGGCAGCCACTCAAGCTCTCTTAATTCGCTGTTCCTGTGCCCCTGCAGTAGGATTTTGGCCCCAAATGGCTCTTAATTACTCATGCTGGAGTAATCGCGTAGTTTCGCATCATATTACCGACATTACTGTAATCTCTCCAGTGTAATTAAAATTTCGCCTGGGACTAATTTTAGGCCCCTGCCCAGCTGGTGCTGGGATGTACACGCAGCTCACAATACCCTGCAGGGAGCTGTATGTCTGAATGTTTTATACTGACATGTAATCTGACATAAATATTGTGTCCTAATTGTAGTTTAATATTGTTCTTTTGGGTGTAGACTTTCTACTAATAACTCAAATTACTCAAATGAAAGTTATATTTAGGACAAGACCACATTCTGACCGTGATAATCTGGTACCACACCCTGGACGTGAACTTGCAACAGACCTGCCTCCTTGGTGTTCTCAGGAAGTGGTGGTAGGAAAGTACCAGAGTTTCTGCTCCAGTTCAATGTAAGAACAATATTGGAAGAACAGAAGGATGAAAAAAAAACATTTAATTGAAATGCATTTCTGACTTGGAGATGAGCTACAATATTAGTCCGTGTGTAAGAGGATATGATCAGGTAAACTCAAAGGGGTTTTGGGATAAGGAAACTGTTCTCTATGTCCTGTACCCAACACTATTCTAACTTTTCTTTTGCTTTAAGCTGAAGCTCTCAAGAACGTTGGGTGAACAGAGAAACAAGCACTGGTTATGCTTCTCGCACAACTACGCATAATTACGAGTAATTTTGTGGTAAATACGATTAATTACGCTAGAGAGGATTACGCCAGTTACACCCTTCCCTACTTTGAATACCTCACCATCTTGGGGTTGTAGAGGTGTCACATGACCCCCCCTTCCATTGAGCAGTGCAAGAACTGCTGGCAGTCTAGTGTGCAATCCAAAACACTGGCACAAATCTGCCATATGCCTAGACAAGGGTTCCATTGCCAAGCCACAACCCAGGCAGGAAAGATGTTTATTTTGTGATGAGGGAGATGTTTTTCCGTGCTAAAACAAGCACTGGCCAAGCCAATTATTTTAAATTTTTTACAGTTAAAAGGGTGTTTTCGGGCTCTTCACACAGAGTACAGGCTCGGTGTGGGCAGCAGCAGTGAATGCACCTCTCATGCCCAGAAAAAGCACAATGTAGTTAGTTCCAATTTTTTTTGTTTAAAAGGAGCAACTAGGCAGTGCCAGAGATGAGATCGAACCTTCCTTTCACTAGCCCACATACTACTTCTGAAACGGTCAGTTTCCATGCCGCCCCACTGGTAGCTGTCGAGGAGCAGTTAAGGCCTAACTCATGAAGGCTGGTAACAAACACAGTTCAGCAATGGTGCTGGAATGTAAGAGTGAGGTTGTTGCCCCTTACACAAGCCCTCTAAAATCATGGGGGTTATACGCGTTCTTAAAGCCCTCTAAAATCATGGGGGTTATACGCGTTCTTAAAGCCCTCTAAAATCATGGGGGTTATACGCGTTCTTAAAGCCCTCTAAAATCATGGGGGTAAATCGGGGGGGGGGGGTTATACACGTTCTTACACCTCCAAGCACTTTTAATTCAATATAAATTATTCCAGTCCTATGTAATCTAGTGAGCGTCAGAAAGTGCTTTACATTTTTCCAATTTCAAACGGACATTTGGAAATAGAAGACTTTTTATTGAAAATATTTTTTTATCAGAAAATATATACACGAAATGTTTTAAGTTATTAATCACCAAATTATAAAATATTTAGAAAGAATATTAGAAAACTAGTTTCCATTAAAAGTCTTTGCTTAAGCCCTAATTTCCATCTCACATCAATTAGTCCTGCTACAATTAGATGTAAATTTAGAAGAGTGGGAAAGGCATTGGAAATGTTTGTGAATATCCACAAAGTTTTCATTTCATGAATATTGATCTAATTTTTAAGAGGAGCTTGCTCTGCACTGTCCTTGGAACACCCACAAGGTGCCGTTTATGACTGTGGTATTTCTACACAAGGCAGAAATTCCACAATTGCAACTGACCTCTTCATCTATACAATTGTATGTAATCAGTCTGGCCTTTTCATCTACACAATTGTATGTAATCAGTCCTTATGAGAGCACAGAGGCCAGACTACTGACTAGCAGTCAAGTGGCAATTATTGGGATACTAGCTTAGAGGGGTCAATTGCCTGTCACAGTGATCAAAGAATAACTTACCCAGAAAAACATCAGTGGACTAGATGAAAGTCTGAAATCTCAGAATAACATAGGCATAGATGTATCTATAATGTAACCGAACAAGTACACTGATGCGTACGTTTGCAATTGTGTGATGTTTGACAAAAAAGTTAATTTTGAAAAAATAGAGCAATAATACAATAACGTAGCTGCAGTCTTGTGTTCATCAGAAAAATTAAGTTAATATAACACTTTTTTTTAACTACAAGCAAAATATTGTTTTATCACACCCAGCGTTAAAAGCCGTGTGCCTTGTTTGTACTTACAATGTCATTGAGAATTGTAAATATTTGAAAAAGTATGAAAGATTGATAGCAAGTTGTTTGCATATGCTGTTAGCTTTATTTTTTTCACTCAATTCCAGTATAGTATCATACATTCAGGTTATAAAATAATCCTCAATTTGCAATGAGACACATCTAAACTAAAATATACATTGATTTGTAAAAAAAAAAAAGAAAGAACATCGTCTTCCTGGCTTAATGACATCTAACCTTTGACTCTCTGAAGACACATGAAAGGCTGCGAGAGAAAAGAGTTCAAAGCAGGACCTCCTTATTGCCCAATCTCATCCTGATCCTCTCTCCAAGTCGTCTGGGTGGGTTGCAGCACCTGCTGCACACCTACTTCCAGCACCTCCACAGTGCAGCACAAAATGGTCACATCTGTTAATCAGCGCAGCCATCAAAAGTGTTATTTGTCCCTGCATTTTCCCCATGGGTTGCAATTAGACCTACATTTTATGCAGGCACATCACTATTCTTCGCAAAGAATGTGGGGGCATATGTATCAAGCCCTTTTCCCGTTCGCAAACGGGCCGATTCTCAGAATCAGCCCGTTTGCGAATGGGGAAAGGCCTTTTGGGATGTATCATCCGAAAACGGCATTGCAAAATAGAGAATCGCTAAATTTGCAATTCTCTATTTTGCGATTGCATTTAAGGAATCGCAAATTGCGATTCCTTAAATGCAATGTATGAAACACAGAAAACGTGCAATTTGGCTGTAAAGAGTTGCAAATTACCACCAACTTCAAGTTGGTGGTAATTTGCGATTTCTTTGAAAAATGCACTTTTTTGCATTTTTCAAAGTGCCATGTGACGCACATACATGCCCTTAGGGCATGTATGTGCGCCACATGTGCACACATACGTATTTCAGGGGTGCAACAGGGTGTCTTTTTGACAGCCTGGCACCCTTGAAATTGCATTCTCTTTTTACGATTCTCAAATTGTGAATCGCAAATTGAGAATGTTTTCCTATTCATCCCTATGGGTCTCCTAGCCCATAAGAATGAATGGGAAGGTATTCCTTAATTGCGATTAGCAATTTGCTAATCGCAATTAAGGAATGCCAAGGAATCGCAAAACATTTGCACATTTTTTGTTACATCCCGTTTTGCGATTCTCAAATAGCGGTCCCCTAAAAATCGCTATTTCAGAATCGCAATTACAGTTTTTGATACATATGCCCTATGGCTCTGTATAAAAGAAATTACCAAAAAGTCCTCAATAGGTCTGAGTTTATATAGCCAACATCTATATATTATGGAATACTATCTGTGGTCATAACACCGCTAGAGAACATTATGTGTCACTACTTTTTGTGTGTGAGCAAAGCACCTTGCTGCGCTACCCTATACTAAAGTGAAAGCGCACAAATGCACCATATTTAAACAACAGTGCATCCCTGCCCTTTCTGCCTGCACTTGTGCCATTTTGGCAGCCTACCGCCAACGTAGGGACCCTTGAACCAAGGTGCAAGGGTGCCTCGATTGCAGGCAGGATTGTTATTGTGCAAGAAGCCTGCACAAAGCCTGCACAACAAAAAAATCCTATGAGGCGTTTTCCTCTGAAGAATACAACTTACATGGAAAAAGGAAAAAAAACGAGGAGAAATTAACATATGTCTCCTCATTTCGCCTCAACTCAGGAGGCGTACGGATTTGACGCTTCCCCAGGTTTACATCACTTTGTAAATCTGGAGCACCATAAAATTCCATGGGTGTAGCATGGGAAAACGCACCGCAACGCCCATGGAATGTCTCCCAGGCGCAGAGTAAGGGAGCGCATCGATTTAAGCTGCTTCTCCTTACTCGTGTTTTTTGAGGCCACTCAAATCTTTCTGAGAGCCCTGCGTCACAGATCTACCACCGTACGTGGTGCAAGCGTGATGCAGGGCTCTCTTAAATAAGGCCCTAGGAAACTAAATACTCTCTGAAAAAGGAGCAGTTGAAACTATTAAATTACTGATTAGTTATTTAGTCTATTTCTAACATACACCCTCCTTGTCAGACATCACAAAAATGTTCCTGTGATTGTGTAGGGTATTCAACATATCAACCTGGCAATAGCATGCAACTTCCATTTGTTAATTCTCAGAAAACTATATATACACCCATTATTACTATCCAGACGTTTACATTGTCACTAAATTATTTTACAGATCCGTGTTAAATCTAAACAGCAATGTATTAATGGCAAAACTGTATTTGTCAGGTAAATATTAACCGTTTCCTGTTCCACAGGTCTAACTCACTTACAAAAGTTTTAATAAAGGCGTTTCAAAGAGAGCATGGAACATTATAAAGTAGCCTACCGAGTAATAATGCAACAAGTGCAGTGCACCGGTGCTAGTGTCAACGCTGTCTGTTATTTACCTGGAGAATCCATGATTTAGGATGAGTGTCTGAAATGGTCATTTTGCAGAGTTTGCCTATAGTTTTAAAGCTGGTGTAAGGAACTGAGAGCAGCTTGCTCACAGCCAATCAGTTTCCAGTTCCAGCCCTGCAGCCAAGCATGTCTGTGTATAAACCCTGTACAGACAGGGGGGGTAGCTTGGTCAGTAAGATTAGCGGGGTGTGAGGTTCGGATTGCCCAACAAGCACACTGGAATATAATATTAAAATATGTAAAGCACAAGCAGAGTGCATGAGAGGGGCTAAAGGGGAAGTGAAAAGGGAGACAAAGACAATTGGTACCGATGAGAAAAAATATTTTGTAAAATAGCCAACATTTTTGACGACTTCTAGAACAGAGAGGGAGAGTGTGTGTGTGCGTTTGTATCTGTGTGTGTATGGAAACATTCCTGGTGAAATCCGACAGACACCTCACCATACCCGACTGAAAGCACCTGGACCCAACTATTTACTAGAAAATACATTTACTAGGGGGGTGTAGCAGCCCAAACACCCCCCTGAAGCTACGCCCCCATGTAATTGCACTCTGGACTAAGCCACACTCTGTGAGCCAACCTATTAGCTTATAAGCCTCCCAGCCAGTCATAGCCCTCTCCACACAGCTTCCCCTGTGCTCATGTGATGGCACTTTTGGACTTTCGGACCCTCAATTTCATCTGAGCCTCCTTTTGGTCTGTTTTTTGGCTAACGCCTTGATGAACACTGGGCTCTGCCTTGTACGCAACAGACAAGTGAATCAGCGGTGCTAGCAGCCCAGCACCACCAGTAGTGCCCACCACTTCACTACAAGCACCACTAGTGGTGGGCTGCCACCGCGGCTTCAGTGGGACAATTAGCAGCATTATATGGAACCCTTATCCTGCAGGGCCAGCACTAGTCCATCACCAGAGTGTCATACCAATGAGCCCTCAGCATGGAGGGTTAGAACAGTGCTATTACCCTGCACTATAAGACCAGTGCCCTCAGCATGCACTGCCAATGCAGAGCCTTCAGCATTCACTGCCAGTGCTGGACCTTCACTGTACAGTGCCAGCCGTGGCCCTCACACTGCACTGGTTCGTTCTTCTCTTTCCGTGCTACACGAGGCTCCTAGGGACCTAAGTTCTTTTTTGGCCAGAGGTCTCAACAACACACAAATATTTCAAAGCCCCTTAAGGTTGCGACTCAGTCCTTATGGCGCTCAAGGCTCTTGATCGCGGCAGTGCTTCTTACACTGCAGAATGCCACCTGCATTTGTCTTGTAAAAGTTATTAATAAAGAATCCATCCAACCTGACTTCATGGGGGCTTCGTGTTCCCATTTTAGGTCGAGCTTAGCACAGCCCGCATGCGCTGCTCTGTGAGGCATGCTGTATCTGGTAAATGTAGTGCAAGAACCTCCCATCCTTTCTATTGGCTTCTGGTAGTGCACCTCTTAAATGCCAGCTTTTGTTTGGGGGATATGCTAAATTAGATCTGCCTTTTGGCCTTTTGGACCCTCCCTCATAGGCGACTGCCACCGTTATGTGTGGTATTACATTTTTAAAAAATATGTTTGTTCCAGCGCACTCTTTTTTTCCATTTCCCTCTGCTCGTGTATCTGTGTACAGCGATGTGTGGTGAATAGGGTTCCGTGAGATCCGGAAGCCAGTCGAGTTACATCGCATGTTGTGGTTGAAGTGCCACTGAATAGTATGATGTATTGCTGGATGTTGTGATTTTAGTAAGATGGTGTGATGTGGTTGGACTGTTGTAGTCTTTGAGATGATAAGTTGTGGCTTTGTGTGGCACGGCGTGGCGTGCATGTTGTTGTTGTACTTTCTGGTGTTATATGATGTGATATAATGTTCTGTGGTGCAGTATGGTATGCTGTGGAGTTCGGTATGATGAAGTGTGATTTGGGATAGTTTTATATGGTGCGATATCGGTTCATGTTGTATGGTATAAGGTGGTATATGCCGTAGAATATTGTTATGTGGCGTGTTTTGTTAAGCAGGATGATATGATTTTGGATCGTGGTATGTCGTTCTATGATGAGATAGTGTACTTTTGTGTGGTGTGTCTTAGATGCTTTGATGTCTTATGATCCGGTATAGAATGAGGTGACATTAAGTGTGGCGGTGTTATGTGCTTTTGAATGGTGTCTTATGCATTAAATGGTATTGCATGTGTAAGGTATAAGTTTGCTGGGTAGGTATGATGTGCTGTTGTGCGGTATGTTGCTGTATGGTAATATGTGTTGTGATGTACAATGAAATGATGCAGTGGTGTATGAGATAATGTGGCATGATCTATTGCATGAAGTATTCGGTATGTTCTGGTGTTCAATACTGAGACTGGTGTGGTGAGAAAAAGACAGTTTGCAGTTGTGGATGTTGTAGTATGGCCTGGTGTAGAACTGTATGTTGTATGGGTGGCGTAATATGATGAGGTTTTGTAATGTGTGACATGGTGTGTTGCATAGTCTGGTATAATGTAATGAAGTATTGTATGGTGTTGTATGGTATAATGTGGTACAGTACCTGTAATTTGACTTACTAGGTGGTTCAGTTGCAGAACTCTCTCCCGGCAGCTTCCCACAATTATGTGCCACAAAATTCCACACAAATGCACACAGCATAATTTCACTACACAACACACTTTCACCACCTCATAATTCCACACCACACAATTCAACTCCGCATCATTCCACTACATGCCACATAATCACAACCCATCAAATTCAACTCCCCAAATTTCCACTGGGCTCCATGCCACATAATTCCACTTCATATAATACAACTCCATGCAACATAATTTCCTTACACTCCACACAACACAATTCAACTCCAGATAATTACACTACACATAATGACATTCAACCTATATAATTACCCTTCACATCACATAATTACACTCCACATATATCCACTCAGCTCCAAAACACATAATTGCACTCAACAAAATTCATCTACACAACATGCCCCATATTTACACTCCACATAATTCCACACCATGCCACACAATTCCACACAAGGCCACACAGCACAATTCAATACCACACAATTCCATACCACACAACATAATTACACTCCACTCCATAGCACATTATCACACTTCACATAACTCTACTCCATGTCGCATAGCAACACTCCACATAAATACACTCCACACCATGCCACATAACTCTGCTCGACATATTTCCACTCAGTGCCACACAATTCCATGCAACGCAATTTCCAGTTGACTATTTCTTAGTTGCATTCTACTACTAGTGAGTTACTTGTTGTACCTTTTCCTTTTTAGTGGGTTTTCTGGCTCAGACGTCCTGGTTGACATTTTGTTATTGGAGGGGCTCACATATCATTTCCCTGCTGGTGTTTATTTGGTGGCCGTTCACTCTGACTGGTTCCAATTGGGATAGAGAGAGACCCTTCTAAATCACAGCCTGAGGGTACACCAGGTGAGTGTAGTTCACTGGTATAGTATTTTGTGTTCTATAAAAGAGATAGGAAAGGGGAAGGCAAGCCACAGGGTATGTACATATATTTACTATGATTGTCTTTTCTTTATATGAATGCTCCCTCAAATACTCATTGTTTGCTCAAACCAAAGACTATAACCTATTTTGACTTGTACAGATGCCAGACGTCCATTTGCTTACTTTGATATCATTGCTTAAACTCCATAGATGGGTCCATAAAATTAATCTTCTGTGCTGAATTTTGAGCCTTTGTCAGGAATTTTAACAATCACTGCCTAGAATTTGAATGCATACTTGGTGGTCACCCTCCCTGGGGCATATGTACTAGAAACTGGCGGAGTGCAGTGTTACGCCAAAATTAGTAACGCCGTGCTCCATCAGTTTCAAAATCCAGGGACGCGCTGTATTTGCAAAAATGTGGTGCACCCCTGCGTTTTCCCTATACTGGTGCTAAAGAAGTCGCCTAGCAGCAGCGCAGGCACCCTTGCGCCATGTTGCAAGGGGTGCCTGTGCTGCAAGGGAGATAGATTATGTGCAGGAAGGGACACCTTCCTGCACATAAACAATATTAACAGGCAATTGCTGTTTCTATGTGTGCTGCGGAATGCAGCACAAGTGGAAAGAGCAAAAATGAATCACATCTCCTCCTATCGCCTGTTAAAGACTAGGTATTTCCTGGTCCTATTTTTGGCACTGCCTCATACCTTGTAAATATGGGGCAGTGTCAAAAAGCAATGGGTGTTGTGGCGGAACCCCCACTTCAACACCTATTGCACACCCCATTTATACGAAGTGATGCGTGCATAGGGGCATTATTTACAAAGCGGCGTTAAGCCATGTTAAGTGGCTTAACGCCGCCTTGTAAATAAGGCGAAGGACTTAACGCCAAGAGAACGTCTCTAAATTTGACGTTCTGGTAGCGTTAAGTCCTTGTAAATATGCCCCCAGGTGCTCTAAGGTGTTAGGGGCCCAATGCACCCAAATTGTAGCTGTATTTTACTGTCCAGCGGTGACTCAATTTACTTTGCCTGCTCCTGGGGCCATTACTACTCCTCTGTGTGTAAACCTTTAAATATGGCGTCAGATCGATGTATACTATTCTAGGGACCAATACTTGAAGCACCGACCTCTTCTTCGGCCCTGTATCCCTGCAGGTGATGTATGCCGCGGTTTCATTGGTTCAGCTGCCTGCTCAGCATGAAGCTCAATGTCAGGGATTCAGAAAAGAGTCTACGGTCTGAAAAGATAGATTTTTTTAGGCCTCCCTTATCTTCATCAGTTCTAATCAGTCCTGCAGATGTCGTGACAGGGCGTTCCTCGCCTTCCCCGCTGCTGCTCCTGTAAGCTCCGCCTCCGCTCCCTGCTCGCGCCCCGTCTTTGGGGAATGCAGGATTGATTGTATCAAGTTACCCTCCAAGGAGCCTGCACAATCCGCGCCTTGTGCTTGTCTTCTGTGGCATTGTTCCGAGGGCTCCAGATCGCCTGACAGGTCACAATCAGCGCGCACAAACAAGCGGAACGGAGGCACCAGGAACTGCCTGAAGACGAGCGGGTGAACTAACAGGGGACGGGCTTAATTCGAACTGCGTAGGCGCCTGGCTGCTCCGTGCATCTTAGGCCCAAACCAACCCTCACCATTTTAGTCTCAGAAATTCCAATTCAAACGCAATCGCATGAAAGTTAGGAGGGCTAGTTATTTACAAGCCGATTCCGACGCCGGTGCGTCACTTTTAATATGGGAAAAAATGACGTACTGGTGTCTTTAGAGGCTTAAAAATAAGCCCCATAGTTGTTAAATGCTATGGAGACCAAGCGAGTACAGCCAGTACGGTAGGCGGGCAGCATGCGCTCCGGAATCGGGGTAAGAGAAAACACACACCTACACCTTGGTTGTACTTCGGTGCACTGACCCGGATCATCCGGTCCAGCCCCCATTTATTTACTTGACCTCTTCCGGGTCACAGCCTAGACCACCCGCTCCGTGACCAGGGGGGTGTTCCCCTAGAACATAACATTCCTCCTTTATTATAGCAAAACAAAAACCAACAACAACACCGGTTGGAGAAAACCTTCCAGTATAGAAAAGGAGAGAGGGAGAGGGGGAGAGGGGGAGGGAGGGAGGGAGAGAGGGAGAGAGGGAGAGAGGGAGAGAGGGAGAGAGAGAGAGAGAGAAAAAAAGAAAAACACTGCATTTCTTTTCCTCAGTCCATCACAAAACCTTTCAGTCGAGACGACACCGCCGGATTGGCTCGGAGATGATATCTGTGTCCACCTCGACCTTCGCTCCCATCTCTACTGCCTTCAGCTCCCACTGCCCCTGGCGAATGTTCCACAGCTGCCCCGGGCATTGGGGGGCTGACCCAGGTGAGACACTCTCCTCGTTGAACACGTCACCCATCGGTTCGCCATCCTCAGACTCTGGCACCACCTCACTTGGTTGTGCCGGACACTGGTACTTTTTGAACTGGGAGATGTTCCGGGTGACTGTCTCGCGACCCCTCTGGGCAGTGACCATCGTGCCCTTGACTGTCTGGATCACCCAGGGCTCAGGTTCAAACGGAACGTCCCCGAGGGATGTCGATTCTTCACCAGTACCAAATCACCGACCACCAACGCTCTGCTTCTGGCATGGCGCCTCTGGGACATTCGGTCATTCTTGGCCCGCCTCTGTCGGAGGCGTTTGGATACTTGACGATATGCAGGCGAGGATGGTGTCAACTGAGGAAACACATCATTCAGCACCCGTTGATTACACAAAGACCCAGGGCTGGCCATGGTGGTCGAGTGAGGTGTGAGTCTGTATTCTTTCACGAAATTGTACAGGGCACACTCCATGTTCTGTTCTCGAGACATTGCTATCCGGAGTACTTTGTTTAGGGTGCGCATGAAACGCTCAGCCTCACCATTAGCCTGTGGCCACCGGGGTGTGATCTTCACATGTCGGACACCTCTTGACCGGAGGTATTCAGAGAACTCGTGGCTGGCGAATGGCGGGCCATTGTCTGTGCGTAGCTCCTTGATTAGCCCATGGCTGGCCATGATTTTCTCGAACCGAGGTATGGTGTTGCTCGCAGTAATAGAGTCCAGTATCTCAACCTCGGGGTATTTTGAGAAGTCATCAATGACGACAAGCATGTGTCGGCCATCCGGTAGGCTCCCAAAATCGGCACTCACCCAGTTCCACGGGTGAGGAGGTATGTCTTCCGTCAGGATTGGGGCTGGCGGATCAGCGGGGCCCACCGCTTGGCAGAGCGCACAGGACCGGACAGTCCTCTCCACCACACTGTCCAAATCCGGGAACCACACCTTGCACCTCAGGCGTGATTTTGTCTTGACCACCCCTTGGTGTGCGATGTGAGCTAAGTCCACCACTCGCTGCTGTAGTGACCTGGGGATGACCAGACGCGTACCTCTCATCAGACATCCCTCGGGGGACACGGCCAACTCGGACCGGACGTTGTGAAGAGCTTTTAACGCCACTTGTGCATCATCTGTACGGTGTGTCAGGTTCTCCAGCAGGGAATGCCACCTTCCTGATCCAATCGCTGATATCACCATCTCCCAGCAGTCATCCCGTTTGGTCGCCTCCAGGATGTCCTCTAGCCTGATGGGCAGAGGCCGAGAGCGTTCCACCACCAGTCTGACGTACTCCTCCGTCTCCTGTGCTTCAGACTCTTCTTCTCGGGTAACCGGCCGGGCATGTCTGGATAGGAAGTCCGCCGGGTTTTGTGTCCCGGGGCGGTAGATTACTTTGAATTGATATTCTTGCAGCTGCAGGATCCACTTTTCAATTCTTGGAGGTGGCTTCGACGACACGCCCATGAAGAGAGGAATCAGCGGTTTGTGGTCAGTGTGAACTGTGAATGGCTGTCCATATAGATAGAGGTGGAAGTGGCGACACCCCCAATGTATCGCAATCGCCTCTTTTTCGATGTGTGAGTATCTTTGCTCTGTTTCCGTCAGAGCCCGGCTCGCGTAGGCTACCGGGGCCCACTCACCGTCCAGTTGCTTCTGGGACAATACGGCCCCCAAACCAATGGGACTGGCATCCACCGATAGTTCAGACTCCCGGGTGGGGTCAAAATACGCTAAGGTTGTTTCGGCGGACAACGCGTGTTTGGTGGCCTGAAAAGCATTCTCTTGAACGGGGCCCCATTCCCATGTGGCGGCGTTCTTCGTGAGGTCCCGCAGGGGCGCCGTTAGGTTCGTGAGGTTCCGGATGAAACGACCACAGTAGGTGACCATGCCCAGGAAGCTTCTCACTCCGGTAACTGTGGTCGGGGCAGGTGCCGTCTGGATGTCACGAACTTTCGCGGGGTCGGGCGACACTCCTTGTTGTGAGAAGTGATATCCAAAAAACGCTATTTCTTTCTTTAGGAATTCGCACTTTTCGCGATGCAACGTAAGGCCACTGTCCTGGAGTCTCCGGAACACGCATCGTAGACGGTTCATGTGTTCCTCCAGAGTCGGTGCATGTACTAGGATGTCGTCACTGACGTTTATGACCCCACTGAGGCCAGCCAATACACTCCTGATGGTGTCCTGAAACACTTCCGCCGCGCTGGACACCCCAAAGCTGAGGCGCTTGTAGCGGCGCAGTCCCACATGGGTGGAGAAAGTGGTTATGGCCCTTGACTCGGGATCAAGCAGGAGTTGATGGTAGCCCGCCCGAAGGTCCATCTTCGAGAACCAGTGTGATCCGCTGACCTCCGCAACAATGTCGTCGACCGTGGGTGTCAGATGGCGTTCCCGCTTGATGGCATGATTCGGCAGACGCATGTCCACGCATATTCTGACTTCACCTGGTTGCTTCGGTTTTCGGGCTATCACGATGGGGGAGACCCATGGTGTCGGTCCTTCCACTCTCTCAATGATGTCAGCGGCCTCCAACTTTCTTAGTTCTTCCTCGACCTTCGGCCGCAGATGAAACGCTACTCTCCGATGCTTGAGAGCAACTGGTTGTACTGATTGGTCTATGTGCAGCCGTACCAGGTGGTTCTTTAAACATCCGATTCCATCAAACAGGTCTCGAAACTCGTCCACCAGTGACTCAACATCCTCCAGGTGCACAGCGAAGGCAAACACCACCAGTTGCAAATGTTCCGCCGTACGACAGCCCAGCAGCATTCCCGCACCCTCCTTGGTGACGTACACTTTTGTGCGAACGGAGTTAGCCTCATGTGCGATGTCGGTGGTGAAGACGCCTAGCACAGTGAGTGGTGTGCCGGAGCCATAGGCAAACACCTGTATGGATGTAGGCTTTAGGACAGGCTGTATCGGGAAGGATCTCAGCATGGACTGGGCCATTATGTTTATGGACGCACCGGTGTCAATCAGCACCGGCGTCAGATGTCCTGCAATCTTGACGTTACACTTTGGGGCCCTCCGTCTCGGACATCCATCAGGTTGCAGGGCGTGAATTACATGGACCGTGCCTTCGTCCTCATCGTCGTCCATGTCATCTTCCTCAGCCTCCTGTTGAGGGGCCTCCACCGCATTGATCTGCCGACTTTGTTGCCGCTGACGTCCCGCCGAGCGGCACACTTTGGCTAGATGGTTCAGACGACGACACGCCGAACACCTTTTCCCTTGTGCAGGGCATGGACCTTGGTGTGGGTACGGTCCTCCACACATGTAGCAGGAACGAGACGAGGGTGGTGGTTTGCTGTGCTCCGATTTCTTTGCAGGTGCTTTCTTCGAGGTGGTCGCCACCACCGCGTTCACTGGCTCCGTCTTCACTTGACGTTGAAGGGCTGTCTCCATATGTGCGGCGCGCACTTTGGACAACTCCTTAGATCTGCCCATGGTGAGAATGTCGGCCATGGAGATTCCGGGCGTTTCGAGGACCCTTTCTCTCAGCTTGACGGACGAACAGCCCTGGATAAACTGCGCCCGCAGCTCGTCATCTGTGTCCGGTAGGGTACAGGTACTTGCCAGCTCCTTCAGCCGAGCATAGAAGGTGTCAACGGATTCCTCCGGTTGTTGCCTAGCTTGTCGTAGGAGAAAACGTTCGTAATCTGGATTTGCTAGGGGTTCAAAATGCGCGGTCAGAGCTGCCTTGAGCGTAGCATAGGTGTGGGGAGGGCCGGTTTCCACCACGGATTTGGCCAGTCGGTGAATGGCAGAACCACCCAGATGCAGTAGCATGGGCCGATGTCGTTCGGGCTTGAGGCCGACTGCGGCATAATAGTTCTCCAGGCGCTCCAGCCACTCTTTCCACTTAGCCACCTGGGCGGATGGCGGGCCGTCCACTATGAACGCTTCAATCGGGGGCACCGTCGTCATCCTCACACCGGCTAGGCGGGAGGTCCGATTCAGCAGGCGCAGGCGGACCTGGGCGCGACAGAGTATGTGCTACAGGGGTGGACGCAGCCAAGAAAACCAACCCCTCACCTCCGGCGCAGGCAGTGATGAAAGTGCGGCCTACAGGCACTCAGCAGCCAGGCCTCAGGGTCCGGGCGGTCAGCGTAGGAGGGCGCGCCCCACGTGGCAATCGGATAGGCCCCCTGGGCTAAACACAGCAGTCAGGAACACCCCGCCGTCTCCCAGCAGCCCTTAAGAGACACCGATGCTTCCACCACAGCCAGCAGGCCGCTGTATAGGGCACACACACAGGAACTGACCGGGAAGAGCAGGCTGTAGGTGGCGTCCTTCTTTCCTCCGTGCAGCACCACCGGGACTCAAATCTCCTGCGAGGAAGCAGCCAGGCAGCAGGCCGGCCGAAGAGAGCGCTCCCCCACGCGCTGTATGCACGGCGCCAGGCACATGCGCGTGCTTCGTCACCGCGACGACATCGGCCCCGATGCGGGCCCTGGATGAAGAGCAAAACAGGGAGGCGGCAGGTACAGGCCGCGGAGACGCACGCACGTGCGAGAATCAGCGCTCCGAGTGGCAGCCGCCACCAGAGCGGGTCAGGCAGCGCTCCGGCGCTCAGGAACACACACGGGCTCCGGGGGAGCAGGCAGCGAGGATTCAGCCTTCGTGGGTCGGGAGGTCATCAAAATCCCATCCTCGTCGCCAGTTGTTAAATGCTATGGAGACCAAGCGAGTACAGCCAGTACGGTAGGCGGGCAGCATGCGCTCCGGAATCGGGGTAAGAGAAAACACACACCTACACCTTGGTTGTACTTCGGTGCACTGACCCGGATCATCCGGTCCAGCCCCCATTTATTTACTTGACCTCTTCCGGGTCACAGCCTAGACCACCCGCTCCGTGAGCAGGGGGGTGTTCCCCTAGAACATAACATTAGTCTGTTGTCTTGATTCATTCCACCTCTATAAGCTTTGCTAAAACACAGATATCACCCTACGGTCTGGCTTCAACTGAGAGGACAGTGCTTTACAGCTCCTTTGATTCTGGTTTTAAGATCCTGATTTCGATTTTGGGGGACTGGTACGCTGTCACACAATGTCAGACATCCAGTTTGGCCTGATAAAAATGCCATAGGATGTATTGCATGTTAATAAGGTGGGCTTATCTGTCACTTTGTGACAGACTAACACTTTCACCAAACTCTAAATCCAGACATAAATGCCCCATAGGACTATTCACAGATATATATCGCCTTGCTATGCACGCCCGAGAAACTGCTAGGCATTGGGATGACCTATGAAGATATATTAATATTTTTTTCTGTTGCCTGTGTTGCACAGTTGAGTTGTGAGGTTAAGTGCCAAACTTATGTATACCATACGTCTTCGATATTGGATTGTATACATCTATTTATTTACTTAATGTTTGAAGTTTTACATAGCACGTCCAATGCTCAGGGACCTCAGTGCGCTTTACCTCATACCAATCTATTGCAAGTATAAAGTGCAAACAAAAAATAAAGCGATGAGGATAAAGTGCCAGAAAACTGAGTAATTTTTGTCAGCTCTGTGCTGGGTTGTTGGGTAGTGAGTGGATTGTACTGTTGGGGTGCTAAGGTTAGTCAGTTATACAGATTTTGTGTAGTGTTTTGTATGTGTGTAAATGGAAAGCCTGTTATGTTATTGAAGACATAGCTGGTATCTGTGGGCATGCTACTGTCAGAGGGTGGTCGCTTGCTCACGGTCTGGCTTTGGTACCCACTTTTGTGCCTGTGGGTGTAAATAAAATATCTAGAGAGTTCTGGTGTAATCATCACTGTGATTATGTGTGAGGAGTCTGATATATTGTCAAGGGGATTTGCTTTGCTCACTATTGCACTCATCACAAGTTGGTGTGGTTGAAATTAAGTTTTTTTTAGACATTTTGTGAAAATATCATGAAATTACCCAAAATGTTTTGAAATTTGTTTCTTGATGTCTCATGTGAAAATTGAACTAGGGGGCATACTTTTCATTAAAAGGTTATAGGAGATACCAGCCAGAGACTACCTTAACGAAGGGACCATAGTTTTACTGTTTATCTGCTCGCACCAGTCTTTCCTGGGGGAGAATCACCTGAAATTTCACAAACTTCTTGTAAACTGAGATTTTCAAGATTTTGCCAGCAAAAAAACAAGGGGCATATGTACATGGGAAGTGGCGGAGTGAGACATTAGCTGTCCTGGCTTAAAACCTCACTCGGCCCCATCAGAAACGCAGGGCTGACCATATTTACAAGAATATGGTGCAGCCCTGAGTTTCCCCCTGCGCTGGCGCTACACTTTACAGCATAGCCCCAACGCAGGCACCCTTGCACTATGCGTGCAGGTGAAGATTGTTTATGTGCAGGAAGGTCCCCCTTCCTGCTCATAAACAATATTTTAATGCCGCTTTGTAACTTCTGTTAGTGCAGCAGACATAGAAGGTGCAAAACGGCATTTAAAAAAAATGATTGTTTATGTGCAGGAAGGGGGACCTTACTGTACATAAACAATCATTGGCCTTTTGCTGTTTTCTTGTGTGCTGCACAACGCATGTTTGATACTGCGGAAATTGGTAATCGCGAATAGCAGTATTACTAGAGGATTCATTTTAATTCTCCTATTGGCCCTGTGCAATGGGGCATAACATTGAGAAATTGGTGCTGTCATATATTTCCACATGTGAAAATGAAATTGCAGACATCTACCTGGGACAAAATGCTCTAAGGTTGTCCTCAAGAATTTGTCCCAGGAAAACAACATGGTATTACTACAAGTGGAATTACCGTGGAAGTCATAAGACCGTTTTCACCAATATATCATGGTATTAGGATGGCACTTATAATGAAGGCGTGAATGGCTTTGCTTCTTTGTGATGCTTGTCTGGGTGCGGGATGGGCTGATTCAAGTTTTCTGTTAGCTTTCTAAGGAATGGTTGCATGAAAAGTGGATTGCACAGTTAGGTGGGAATCAACTGTCAACTATTACATTGTCGTGCATGTTGAGAATGGAAGGGTGTGGGTGGTTTACTTTTCTTTTATAATTTGGAGTAATGGAAAATGTGAGGAGTATATTATGCGGTTGTGGTGATCTCCTTGCCTGCTATATGACTTCATTGCTCTGTTGTGCACATGGAGGTACACAAAGTTCTGACCAATGAGTGCTCTAGCTTCTGGACATGGGGGTTGCGTCAGGAGATAAAACTATATATGGGCATTGCCTTGCCATGTATATGGTTTTGAGGTTGTGGTGTGAGCATGAGGGTGTCATAGGGCGCATCTTAAGTTCTGTTTGGATTGTGCCCCGCCGGTGTACGTCTAGATTTGCACAAATGTTTTCTGGTTAATGATAGTCATCAAATGTACTACTTTAATTACTGCACTGCAGTGACTAGAAGAGCATGGTTTAACCGAGAGTAAAGTTTACTAAGTAATGAGGATGAGGATGAATTGGTTGTAATGTACTATTTGCCTCCAAGGTGACTTCAGGTCTACTGGAGGGATGATTAACTCTACCCCTATTGAAATATCAGGTCTAAACAAAGAGGAGAGGATTACCGAGCCTTCGGATCCTCAGGTAGTGAATTCTATTGGCTGAAGCAAGAACTGAGAAGGCCTTGCTTCATAGTGAGTATCATGGAATCCACATGATCCCTAGTCGATAAAGGATGCTAGGACTGAGGATGTTGTTGAAACACAGGTAAGAAGGTTATCAGGTTAAAGGGGTGAGTGCCGAGAAAAACCTGGGCGACTATTCACCCGATGCACACTTTCTAGTAAGCTGAAGCAGAGACGGAGTAGGATGAAGGGTGCCTTGATCACTGAAATAGTGAGAGGCTTAGATTTTGTTGTTACGAAGTTGTTTTCATTAGATATAACTTTGGCTGAAATCTCTTGACATGCAAGTTGTATCGTGTAACAGCGACCAGCTAATTGAACAAATGTTCTAAAGTAGCAACATAAATGACACTCTCGCGGGGACGCTGGTGCGGCAGGAGCAGGGGCACCGAATGTATTTTCTTTTAATAGCAACTATGACACACTGGCTACTCCACTGTCCTACAACTCTTAAGAACTTAGAGACAATGTCACTGATTTGCTGTGATCTATCTTCCTCTGTTTCGATAGAGTAGGAAATGCTGTCCTGTTGCTGCTATGCCACTACTCACTACTAGTTACTTCCATACAGGACAACTCTTGGGGCCCATGGAGTCATTGTAATGGAGCTCTATCCTGGATCTTCCTGTATCCTGGGAATCCTTCCCTTGACTATCAAAAGCACCCTTTATTTAGGTCCACCCCTAGGTTAGACACTGTGCTCCTGCCCACCTGAACTAATGTTAAGATTATGTTGACATTGGAAAACAAGCTTTATTGGTATAATATGAGGTTAGAAAGTGACCAGTTACAGTCCAGATGTCTCAAAGCCCCTGGACTTAGGTAAGAAGCTTAAATTCCCATTCTCACAACTTAGCATCTTGGACAATCCATTAAGGAATGCGCCTCAGATAGGTATGGCTGTTCTGGAATGAAAGCAGAGCACACCTTGTTCACTCTCACATCACACGAGCCAAAACAAGAAGTTGTCAAAGAATGTAAAGAGTCAAAGTCCTGTAATGCATCCCCAGAGTTGATAGTTATATGAGGCTCATGAACATTCCGCCCGACTTTATATTGCCGTTGAGCTATTTTTGGCCCAATATGAAGCCCTGTTACAATCCCTCCTTGGCCTCTGGCTCTGCAAATCAGCCACGTTTATTGCACTATGATGAGATTGAGCAGACAAGGGAAGGTGAAGTGACAGGCCAATGGTCAAAGTCTACTCAGTATATAACTTTCAAAGCCACAGTAGTAGCCAACCTTTGTCCCGTAGACTCAACACTTATTTATGATAATGAATCTGCAGTGAACAGAAGCAGTTTATGAGAGGAGGACCCAAGAGCCACACCCTGGAGGAAACTGTGGACAAATATCATACATAAACATGTTGACCTTCTGATCCTTTTTAGCACGTTTACTCACACACCTAATGGTGAGAAATGTGCGGATTATTTTGATTTTAATCAGGATGGTGACCAGGCTGTATTAAAATTGTTTTAAGTGGATCAACTACCCCTGTTTTATTACACCTTTCTTTCACTTCACATGCACCTACTCCCACTACTTTAATTAACCTCGGTTCCCCCACACAACCTACCCATCGGCGTTGGAAATAAAGATCTCCGATAGGAAGGCCCCATTGGGTGCCTGATCGGGCATTGCACCGCCGGCCCGATAAGGAGCAAAGACCCGGTGATGAAGCAAGACACCCGCTTGTTGGGTGTGTGAGGGTCTTCTTTTCCAAAAGGAGTAGTCTTCACTCCTGCTTGTCACATCATCGTCACAGTATCACCCTGGTATCTTAAGTCATTCTAACACACCTCGCGTTTACTTTAGGAACTGCATACCTCTTTGTTTTCACTGATTGATGGGCATGTATGCTGGACCTCTAATAATAATAATAAGATAGATTATTATTGAATAGCCCGCCCCTTCCTCCTATTTGTTTGAAATTAATTGTACGGGTGACCCCCGCGGGAAGTTCAGGATACCAAGTGGCTCGATTATGTCCCCTTGGACCATTTCATCAGTAGACTTTGTTCAAAATTGACTCTGTCTATTTTTTAGAACCATTAGTCCTGTGGGACCTATATATTTGTATATGAAGGACTTTCAAGGACTAAGCTTCGACGACGAAGCAGCAGCAGCAATCCTCAGAACACCATCACTGTTGGCCCCCGATGGCAGCTCTGCCTCTGGGAGTCATACAGAAGATTGGACGTCATTATCCAACCTTAAACATGAGTGGCTCAAAGTGACACTCCATGGTGCTATGATGACCGAATATTTAAGAGCAAATATAGCGCCCAATGGGCTTATTGTGAACAATTTTCCTTGTTTGTTTCTAGAGGATACGCTATTCAAAAAAGAGTGGTCCCTGGTAGCATGGAAATGTACCAGGGACTGGCTCATTCTGATCATCAACACCGCTAAAAGAATAGCAGATGCCTTGTTAATCAAGATCCAAACAGCGGAGGGTGCGATTAGAGTCATCATTCAAACAACTGCATACAAGACTAAATTAGCAGAAATCAATGCTGAACTTGCTGATAATAGGGAGTACCTGATGAAGCAAAAAATATCTAAACTTCAGAAAGATATAAAGAAGTTTTCCACAGAAAAGGTTTACCCCTATCTCAAAGCAGATTATACCTCGACAGTAACTAGTTACTCGTCAGATGAGAGTTCAGGACCTTCCAGACGGAGTTCCTCAACTAACAGTGAATCTAGCACAGGGAGCTGGAACGGTAACAACAGGAAAACGAGACCTTTCCAGCCACCAAACTATCCAGCATTCAACATCCTATCCTCCCTTATCAGGGACCACCCTTTTGGCAATATCCTATGTACCATCAAGGTCCGCCCCCGCCCTTCTTCCCACCCAGGGCTGAACAACCTTTTTTAGACAGAGGCTGGGGCAGAGGAAGAGGGTGCAGAAGAGGGCGTCAACAAAAAAGAGTACAATGGCAGGAAGAACCCCACAGAACAGTGGAAACCAGGAGTCAAACCAGGGACAAGAGAGATTGATGATCAACCTGTCTGCTAGAGCTCTTACTCCTGTGGAAGAAAGAGTGCTCCAGAAAGGTCTGGGCTATGTCCCCACACCCAAAACAGACAGATTTCGTGATACTTGTGAGGTCCAGAATTTATTTCGCAAGATCAGGCTACAGGCGTTCTTCTTAGATCATCCGCCGCCCACTAGCGGTGACTCAGGTCTCCACAGACCATCAACCTTCACGCCCACTAGGAGTATGGTCCCGCCGGAAGTACTTACTTTTGAAAAGGCAGTTCTAAAGGATCTTAATATGGATACCAACCGAGTGTCCTTCCAGAACTTGTCTACCAGTGAGTCGCTGGCTATCAGAGATTTGGCCAATGACGAGACTATTGTAATAAAACAAGCAGATAAGGGTGGGGCGACAATCATCTGGTCCTCAGTTGACTACGATACTGAATGTCGTAGACAACTAACCAACACTAGATATTACATGCCCATTAAGGAAGACCCTACCCCACAGCTGTCCAGGACTATAGGCTCTATGGTCTCCACAGCCGAGTTAGAAGGCTGGATCTCGAAGAAAGAAGCAAACTTCCTCATAGCAAAAGAACCAGTGATCCCCTTCTTTTATTGCCTTCCCAAAATTCATAAAGGGACTACTCCAGTGCCTGGATGGCCCATCGTATCAGGCATAGGATCAATTCTGGAACCCCTGTCGCAATTTGTTGACCACTTCATCCAGCCCCTGGTCAGAACCACTCCTTCGTACATCCGAGATACCACTGACGTTCTCCGCCTCCTAGAGGGTACCCAAAACCCACAGGAGGTAGACCTGTTGTTGACACTGGATGTTGAGGCATTATATACTAATATACCCCAACAAGCCACTCTCCAGGTCATCGAGGATGCCTTGATGAGCAGTGAACAGACTTCGACTACACCTGTACCATTCATAATGGAATGTGCTAGTCTGGCCCTTACTCAAAACTTCTTTGAGTATAATACCCAACTGTATCATCAAACCCAAGGAACTTCCATGGGCAGTACATTCGCTCCGAGTCTAGCATGTATGTACATGTCGGCCTTTGAAGCTAGGGCCATCCACCACTCTTCCAATCCCTACTCGGCGAATGTACTGCTCTGGAAAAGATTTATTGATGATATCCTTATCCTTTGGAGAGGAGACTACACTAAATGTACAGAATTCTGTACTTGGATCAACACCTTAAACCTCTATTTGAGATTTACCCACACGATCTCTGACAAAGAAGTTCCCTTCTTGGATCTACTTGTTCGCCTTGAAGGAGACAAGATTACTACGAGTCTGTACCGAAAACCAACAGACAGGAATAGCCTCCTCTTGTTTAGCAGTTATCATCCTAAGTCATTGAAGGAAAATCTGCCCTTCGGGCAATTCCAGCGCATCAGGAGGAACTGCAGCTCTGTGGTAGATTACCAGAAAGAGTCCACAACCCTCATGAATGATCTGATCAAACAAGACTAATCCCAAACAAGTAGTGTCACGGGCTCGCAAACGAGCAAGAAATAACAACAGAGAGAGCTTACTAGACACTGTCACCAAGGAACCTGATCAATCCATTACATGTGTCACCACTTTTACTCCTGATTCGAACAGGATCAGATCCATCATTAAAAAACACTGGGGGATCCTCAATACTGGCGACCTGAATCTAGCCACCCCCAGGTTCGCATTTAAGCGTACTAGTAATATTAAGGACTTACTAATACATACCAGACCTAAGAAACCCACTACTAGGTCACAAAGAACGCTGTGGGATTTGCCTCCTGTTAAGGGTCATTATCCCTGTGGGTCGTGCTCTATGTGTCCTCAGACACGCATTAGTAAAGAATTGACACTTCCTAACGGCTTGACTTGGAGTATTTGCAAACACACCAATTGCAACTCATCCAACTATATTTATCTGATGACATGTCCTTGCGGTCTACCTTATATAGGTATGACCACTCGTGCAGTCAAGACTCGCATGCTGGAACATAAAAGCAGTTTCAGATGCGCCAAAACGAACAACAAAATGACGACCCATTATCAACTTGAACGACATGCCCCTACTTCATTCCATTGGGTTGTACTAGAATCCCACCCACACATGTCTAAAAAAGCCCTCTTTAGACTTGAACAGCGTTGGGTTCTGAGATTGGCTGCAGATGCCACTGGCCTTAACGAGGACATACCGTGGAGTATGCTTGTTTGAATTCTGGTTTGTTTTTGCTTTGCTTGACTGCCCCCTATTATTCTAGCTGAAATAAATTCACTGGCACCTCACTTTATTATACCTCAGTACTGAAGTGTAACCATGTGCTCTATTCTAACAAATTGTTAGCCCTATACCACATTTATAATTGTATTATCTTATAACTCTACGCTCTCTTGTGGAGTCTCTTGGTTTTTGTTCCGTGTTTTCTTGTTGGTCCGGTTGCCGCAATGCCAACGGTTGTCCTTCTACCCTCTTGGTAACTCCACGCGCAAACGAGCGTCATGGTTGTCTACCCCACGCACGAGTTTTCTGAACAATTGCGCACGCGCTCCTTCCGTTGCACACTGGCAAGGTTCTCGGTCTAGTTGTTATCACGTAGGCACGCCTGCCCCGACCGGATGTTCCCGCCCCCCACGCCGACGTGTTCCCATAACCAGGAACTCATCGGACGTGCGGTTACCAGACTGCTTTGGCTGGTGAGGTTATAGGTCCACGGCAATTATCCCCAACTCGGAACTGTGAGTATTGAAACGTAATTTTCGTTCACCACGAGGCTCCCTGCATTGATATCCTCATAACTCTAATCCCTTCGAGGTGGTGCGCACGTAGTATATATGCGCTAGGTTGTACGCGCCATTAGAGTTTGTACTTGTGCACCATATGCGCGAAGTCTATTGGATACTTGACTACCCCATGATTTGTGGCATTATATTACCATTCATATGTGTTCCTCTGCTCATAGTGTACTTTGGCATAGAGCATGTTTCTGGGTTCCCGCTAGGAAGCACTACTTTCTGTTTCAGGATTGGATTAACCTAACTCAGACTCGATGTGACTATAGCGTAGAGCACATTTGGTTTGGTTTTGCGCTATTAAGCGCCATTTTCTGTATTTGGATTGGAGGGACTTTTACTCAGACTCTCATACGTTATTCGCTCCCCGGGCGACTAACAGCGTTTTGTAACCCTCGAGTTGCACTGCACTAATTACCATCGAGATTGTTCATACCTCTCAGGGGTCTCTGCTGCAGTTTGTTCCTTCGACATTCTAATACATCATGAGGTGCCTGCAACTCAGATTATAATGCCTTACAAAGCGTTTTGTTTTTGTTTCTACTTTGTCCTCCAATTGTTTTTTGTTTTTTGTTTCATCTTCTGTTTATATTTACATTTTAGGACACTAAAATTTAGTGTTCTCCCACCCTGGCCTCACATCTCTCACAGCCTATTAAGGTGAGTCGTACAAACCACTCTTGAGTAATTGACACAGCCTTTTAGTGCTGGTCTTTGAATTAGTAGATCCTGTGCTGCTTTTAGCCCTCAGTAACGTCCGACATTACATTTCCTACAATCGATGCATGTCACGGTTTTAATTTATGACACCACCAACTGTCTTAATGTAACCTGATATCTCGGATTGGCTTTTATCATAATGTTTTTACCTTATTTCTTCCTTTTATCTACTGGTTGTGTTCGTTTTTCCACGGTACCATACACTTTTTTTAGGGTGCTGTATGTGTGTCCACCATTGATACCTCTTAGAGGTTGTGGCCACCACCAAAAAGGTGTAGGTAGCCGCCCCTTTTTCCTTGGTCCTGAAGAATTGCCCTTTAATACATTATAAGGCAAGAAACATGTTGACCTTCTGATCCTTTTTAGCACGTTTACTCACACACCTAATGGTGAGAAATGTGCGGATTATTTTGATTTTAATCAGGATGGTGACCAGGCTTTATTAAAATTGTTTTAAGTGGATCACCTACCCCTGTTTTATTACACCTTTCTTTCACTTCACATGCACCTACACCCACTACTTTAATTAACCTCGGTTCCCCCACACACCCTACCCATCGGCGTTGGAAATAAAGATCTCCGATAGGAAGGCCCCATTGGGTGCCTGATCGGGCATTGCACCGCCGGCCCGATAAGGAGCAAAGACCCGGTGATGAAGCAAGACACCCGCTTGTTGGGTGTGTGAGGGTCTTCTTTTCCAAAAGGAGTAGTCTTCACTCCTGCTTGTCACATCATCGTCACAGTATCACCCTGGTATCTTAAGTCATTCTAACACACCTCGCGTTTACTTTAGGAACTGCATACCTCTTTGTTTTCACTGATTGATGGGCATGTATGCTGGACCTCTAATAATAATAATAAGATAGATTATTATTGAATAGCCCGCCCCTTCCTCCTATTTGTTTGAGACAAATATCATACCAATGGTTCTTCACTGGTATAAATCTTTCTCCTCCCACAAGTTAATACTACTCACCTCAATCACCCAAAAAGTTACACATGTGACCTGTGGTGTGCTCCAAGGGTCATCCCTCTTGCCAGCTCTGATCAACAGCGACATGCCTCCCCTTGTGATATTCATCAACAGTTAATACTCAGGATACCATATATACATCAACAATACGAAAAGCACTCCAAGATACCAAAGGACCAGAAAACAGATAAAAAGTACACAGCTACTACCAATATGTGCAAAAATGGATGATGAAAATTGGCTAAATTTGTGAACCACTAGAACTGGGACCCTGCTCATTGACTATCAAGTATTGGCTCTCACGATAATCTGGACCCTTTTTCTAGGTTCTCCATCTGCCCTTTGTAATTCTGTCACTAACCTCAACGTATTTGATAGTGGGATATCCTTCTCATCTCAGATAAGGCCTGTAAACAAAAGTATGTTTTTAACCTCCGCCACATAGTCTCACTATTACAAACTCATGACCAACTTGCGCTCGTCTTCGCCGTGCCTTCTCACGTATCAAGAGCAACATAGGAGTTTAGGGTGGTCTTTCAACTTAAACACTAAACTAAATTGTGCCCTAGTAAGATTTATGGAGTGCGCTGCAAAAAAACATACTGAGCTGTCCAGAGTCTGCGATCCCCCATTGGAATAATGCTGCTAAATCTTCACTTGCTGCTTCTGGCTCCTTTGAATATGACTTTTTAAACTGAAGTTTTACCTTATTATCCATACATATCAACTTTTTATGAAATTATCGTCTTAAATTAACCTTGAATTTTAAATATTTGTATTTGCATTGGTTTACTTTTAAATCACGCAATAAAGTTTATATTATTATTATTACTAGTATTTAACTAAAACAATGAGCAAGCTTCAAAGGGCAAACAACATTTCTGGCTTGACATTTTCTGACCTCAACATTAAAATCACTCCATTGGCTGCCCATAAAACACACAATTTAACTCTAAACCCTCTGCCCGATGTTCAAAGCTGTGCACATCGGTGCTCTGGACTACATTTCCAAAATATTTATTCAATATCTGTTGAAAAGACACCCATGACCAGCCTCTCAGCATTGCCACTCACTTCTCCAGTGAAGATTGAGATGATCGCTTTTGGGACACAGGAAGGACTACAACAGCCTCAAAGCCCGTGAGAAGGAGAGGTAGGCCTGAGCTTCTTGCGCCACTCTGGCGCACCAAAAGATATTGGCATGTCCGGCAGGGTGGGACGCATGCGAGTCACGGCCAGGACCGTGCCTGGCCGTAGACTAGGCCCAGACATCCCCTCATTGTCCATCATTGCCTTTGAAAAGGCCAAGCCTGCCTTCGGGATTTCTTTTTTAGAGGATCATCTTTTATATCAACAAGGCACAGGTTATTGTCGATTCATCCTGTGTATAAAATCTGCCAGGTTTACTGTTTTTTTTGTTTGTGTCTGTACCATTATAAATTTGCTTCCATCTCCCCTAATGCTCAAACACCAGAAAAGATGCGATCAGATAGTTAGTTCTCCGTTCCATAGACACCCATTTTCTCATGTACCCTAAGTAACAGGTTTTATATCAAAAAATTTTAACAAAATGTTTTTGAAACTATAATGACCAGATACTTGATTGCTTTTAGACAGAAGCTGACTAAATGTGCTGCTACTGTTTATCCTAGTCAGGAGAAATGTTAGTTTTTAATTATTATTTTTATGTTATGATAAATTGGTATAAGGCTGAGAACCCGGTACTGGAATTCAATGATGAAGCAAGCCACAGGTGGTCAATTCAAATAAAGAGACGGACACCGACACGGAGGTTGCGTCAACGATTCTGGTGCCGATTACGATCCGGTAAAAACCGGGTACGAACCGTCGGTCGGAGCGTTTTCTCCGTCCGACTCGTACCCGGTTGTACAACTTTACAAACATGGAATTACGATTTGCACGGAAACACCATTTCCGTACGAATCGTAAAAAACACCGACCGACGAAAATATACATACGAATGTGATCCGGGAATGCTGCGACGTGACGTCGGGACGCTTTCAGGCAGCGTTTCACGACCCAGGAAGTACGATTCGAACCGACAGCAGTCCGGACGGCAATATTTTCACGGCACCCAAAAAGTGCCGGAAAAGCGAAGTACGCCGCGAAACGACCAGAGTAGGTGGCCCGGTACGCGCCGTACCCCCCCCCAGCCCCCGCACGTTCGAGTCGTACCCCCCCCAGCCCCCGTACGTTCGAGTCGTACCCCCCCAGCACCCGTACGTTCGAGTCGTACCCCCCAGCCCCCGTACGTTCGAGTCGTACCCCTACCCGTGTATGTACACCCCTGTACGTGTCGAACCCCCCGTGTATGTACACCTCTGTACGTGTCGAACCCCCCGTGTATGTACACCCCTGTACGTGTCGAACCCCCCGGTGTATGTACACCCCTGTACGTGTCGAACCCCCCCGTGTATGTACACCCGTGTACGTTCGAGTCGTACCCCCACCCGTGTATGTACGGTGCGTACCCCCAGCGCACATACATGGGTGGGGGTACGACTCGAACGTAGACGGGTGTACATACATGGGGGTTCGACACGTACAGGGGTGTACATACACGGGGGGTTCGACACGTACACGGGTGTACATACACGGGGGGTTCGACATGTACACGGGTGTACATACACGGGGGGTTCGACACGTACACGGGTGTACATACACGGGGGTTCGACACGTACAGGGGTGTACATACACGGGGGGTTCGACACGTACACGGGTGTACATACACGGGGGGGTACACGGGTGTACATACACGGGGGGGTTCAACACGTACACGGGTGTACATACACGGGGGGTTCGACACGTACACGGGTGTACATACACGGGGGTGCGACTCGAACGTACGGGGGCTGGGGGGGTACGACTCAAACGTACGGGGGCTGGGGGGGTACGACTCGAACGTACGGGGGCTGGGGGGGGTACGACTCGAACGTACACGGGTGTACATACACAGGGGGTTCGACACGTACAGGGGTGTACATACACGGGGGGTTCGAGACGTACACGGGTGTACATACACGGGGGGGTTCGACATGTACACGGGTGTACATACACGGGGGGTTCGACACGTACACGGGTGTACATACACTGGGGGGTTCGACACGTACAGGGGTGTACATACACGGGGGGTTCGACACGTACACGGGTGTACATACACGGGGGGTTCGACATGTACACGGGTGTACATACACGGGGGGGTTCGACACGTACACGGGTGTACATACACGGGGGGTTCGACACGTACACGGGTGTACATACACGGGGGGGTTCGACACGTACACGGGTGTACATACACGGGGGGTGCGACTCGAACGTACGGGGGCTGGGGGGGTACGACTCGAACGTACAGGGGCTGGGGGGGGTACGACTCGAACGTACGGGGGCTTGGGGGAGTGTCGGGCGCGTATGCGGGCACATGTCTCCATGGTTGCTATGGGAGTTCGGTGCGGATGGTGTTTTTTCCATACGGTTGTAACATCGGACGCACGGGATGGATCGTAAGTCCGCGGTCGGACTTCACTTTTCACATTTGTACGGTAAATCATCCGTGGACGTCTCGGACACATTTTCCGACCCGAGGACGTGTGGGGAATAATTCCCAATGCGATTCGTATGGACTTTTTCCCATGCGAATCGTAATTGGCAGTTTGTACGGCACTTGTACGATTCGTACGGTAAAAAGACCGGATACGAGTCGTACGGGGAATTTTTTTACCGGATCGTAATCGGCACCTTTGTCTCTGTTTATTCAGTATATGCTGTAACGCGTTTCGGCACTTCCTACCTTGCTCACACACATATATATAGCTGCATTCCAAGAAATGTGGCGTGGGCACTAATTTACCTGGGTACCATCCGTTCACTTGCTTGTAATATATAAATCATTCATGCACACCAATCTGTAGTAAAAAGTTTTTCAAGAGAACTGGGTGTTCCCTCTTATAGATAAATTTGTGATTACAGGTTTGGAAGCTGAGGGCCTAACCGTAAAAAGACTTCTCACTCCTTTGAGATTTATTGGCTTACCTAGGAGTACGACTGTCAAGCTCAAACTCATGGTTTTCCCAAATATTGATGAGTGTCGTACTGCTGTAACATGCGGCGGCTGCTATTACCAGATTCGCCAACAAAATACAATTTTGCCCTGTTACCTCAGCCCTAGAGATCTACACAACCCAAGCAGTTGCTGGTGCCATTTTTGGTTCAGAATTATGGGGGAATAGTGATGCTGATTCTTTGGAGGTGGCTGAAAACAACTTTATAAGAGCAATTGTAAAACTTCCAAAAAGCACCCCATGATGATCAGTGAGATTGGACCTTAATTTGAAACCTATAGTAGGTATAATTAAGCTAAACCAATCCTCTAATGGCTTCGTATTTGGTCAGTGGAGGAACTAGGGGGCATATTAACAAGGGCTTTATCTACGGTTTTTGGGCTTTAAAAGCCAAAGAAGCAGCGATAAAAATATCGCCCTATCAACAACAGGGTGCTAACATGCAAAATCGCATGTTAGCACCCTTTTTCACTACGATTCCCTTTGCATCTCTAATGAGATGCAAAGTGGGCGTTCCAGAGCAAAATAATAGGAGAAATGTCGCTAAGCGACATTTCTCCTATTATCAAGCTTCACGCTAACCCTGTTAGAGACAAAAAAAGCAGCGCTAACCACGGTTAACACTGCTTTTTTACGTCTGCTAATTTTCAGACTTAGCCATGTAATCCAATGGGAGGTGGGGATTACATGGCTGAGTCCACCATGGGCTATCAACAAGGATATCCCTATCCTTGTAGTTTTATTGCTGCATTACCAGCGATAACCTCCCAAAATTCCACTATCGCTGGATTTTTTATCGCTTAGGCGGTTAGCGTTGTTAATAACGCGCGATAACCAGGCGATATTATCCAGCGATAGCGGGCGTTAAAAAAATTTACGCTAAGCGCCCTTAGCGTTAATTTTCCCTGTTCCTTGTTAATATGCCCCTAGAACCCTAAGGTAATGTCTAAGAGATAGTTTATTACCCTGGGTAAGTTACATCAGGACAGCTTGATCAAATTGGGCCTGAACGATTTGTGGTCCAACACAGGAGCCGTTACCGCCACTTGCTGCAAGTCTGTCAAGAAACGCTTTTGAGAATTAAAGTGGTTAAAACTTCAGCCGTCCGCAAGTTTGGGAACCCTGACGGCCAGATTCTTAGAAGTAAAATCTGACCCTAGATTTGAAGCATTCTTGGACTATGTAAGCCATCCATTTACTCAGTCTTTGTATACCAAGTTCAGACTAGGGACTTTGCTCTGTGCATACTTCACCAATAGCTGGAAGGCAGTTTCCCCTAAATCAAAACAGTGCCTTGCTTGTTTTGATGCGGATGAAGTAGTGGAACATGCCCTATTTATTTGCATATAAAAAACAGAGTGGCACTTTGGATTGTTCCCCTGTGTAGGCTCATGTGGGTTTGACAATATAGGGTAGCCCTGAGAATTTTCAAATACGATACTAGGGGCCCATGTAGGAATTTCAGTTGCAAATTACCTTAAACCAATTTGGCATAGGAGGAAGTGGCTAATTGCCCTGGCAGATTCGAGCTAGTTGTGAGCTGGAATATTGTATTCATGTGTATTGTACTGAAGCTTGTAAATGAATCTCTTGTGGAAAATCTCTTGGGCAACTTTTTGGCATTTGGAATTTTGTATGTGTTGTACTAGCACACTTTTTTCTGTTTAGAATTATTTTTCAGATTTATCCTGTAATCTGATAATCTTTTAATCCATTGAATGGATTACCAATTGTGTATAACTGCTTTCTACAATAGGTGTTATTTATGTATCATGCATGTATTTGTCTACGGATTTTATCCAAAATGACAATAAACGTTCATGTGATTTGCAATTATCTGAAGGCAGGTGTCTGCACCAACAAGGTTCCTGCCTCTGGGAATCTTGCACCTTTGCAATGAACCCAACATCATAACTTTTTGCAAATAACTAAAGACCCATGTCTTCTGTCAAGCATGTTTGCCTTATTGACTACTAATTGAGACTAATTTCCCTTATTCTCGTCTCCGCTGCTCTTTTGGCATCCTGGGGCCACATGATAAAAACACCTAATAAATAAATCAATAAAAATGTAATAGTGAAGTGGGTGAGGTCGGAGCACTGCCATCATTGCTCTACTGCAGTAATTTCTGTGATTACACCCATCATCAAGTACACAACAAGCCCAGATTTGCATAGAAACCATGCAATGCAGCACCGCAAGTAGATGCGTTGCGGTGCGTGAACAAGGGAGAGTAGAACAGTCCATATCTTCCAATATGTGGTGCTGTTCTGCTCTTTCTTTGCGTTGGTGCACTTTAAGCTGCCATGAGCCAATGCAGACACCCTGGAGCCAGAGTGCAAGGGTATCTGCCTTGGGGGGAGCATAGTTTTTGTGCAGCAAAGGCTCCCTTCCTGTACAAAAACTATAACTATGCTTTAAGGCATTGTATCTGTGCTGTAGAATGCAGCACACATGGAAAAAGGGAAAAACAAGGAGAAATGAAAATATTTCACTGCGTAACACCTGCCTCGGGGAGGTGAAGGATTTTGGTGGAAACCCCCATCTAGAGTTGTTTGTAGATAACTGCTTGTGTCAAAACTCATGGTTGGTTGCACAGGAACGCCCATGCCCCACCCATGGACTGCCCCCTTGATGCAAAGTAATGCAAGGCACACAGGCCTAATATACAAACTGCTTCTCTAGCTGAGTTGTAGCAATGCTTTCACAGAAGAGGTCTCTGGTATTTGCCAATCTGTTGAAACCCCTTGCCCTTTCCTGTCCCCAAAGCAAAACAGGCGTATTCATATTTTCACATACACTGCTACCCATGAGTAATAGTGGGAAAAAGGACAAATACTGAAATACATTCAACATTTGGTGACATTCTCAGCTTCGGTCCCCGCATCACCAAATCCTGGCTTCCATTTTCATCATCTTCTCCTTCCTCTTCGGGTCTTTGAAGTTGTAAGCATTTAGAAAAGGCTCAGCATCACTCTCACAATATATATATATATGTGGATTATAATGTGTTTGTTTGAATGTACAGCCATCTACTTTTTGCGTCACACTGTGGAGATGGGCTTCAGCACAGTCTTAGAGAAGATACAAATAATGAACAGAGTAAATAGATGAATCGCTTCATGTGTGGAGGTGTCTATTGGCTTTGTGGCGCGTATACTGCTGCATTTTGGTAGACAAATGATTCTAAGACAAATTCAAGCATTCCCCCCCCCCACCATCACGTTTTTGTTCTTGAATTTAAGACATCAGAGACACAAAAGGTGAAAGGAGGATGCTTGCAATTTGACTAACCACAGGCAATCATTTGAGGTAGCATTCAAACCCATCAACCTTCTGCCCACCATGTCACCTCACATTAGACCTAGCCATGTGCAAATAAGCCATGGCCCTGCTCCAAAAAGAACAATCCAGCCCAAACTGCCAAGCTAAGTTCTCTCGGACCTGGAATTTGGGTTGCTTGTGTCCCGGTTCAGTGAGGACCTGGATTGCCAGTAGTAAGACTATTTGCAAGGATTCCCCCATCACCGGATGTGGATCCTGTAGCTCACTGTGCCATTGGACTCAAGCTGCATCTCATCAACAAGGCCCTATAGGCCGACACTTGTCTTGTTTTGCTTGTGTTACCTTCTGGAGGGGATCCGCCCTTGCAGTTTGGGCTGGTGAGCCGTCCTTTTTGGGGCAGGACCAAAACTGATTTACATATGGCTACTCTCTAACTAGAGTGGTATGGATGGTTAAGAATGATGGAATGGGATTGCGGGTCCAAGTAATTACACGTGGCAGTGGCTGAGATTAATTAAAATATTCCACTAATCATTTTGCTTGCTTTAAGAATGATAAAGTAAGCATTTACAAGTTTATTTTCCTGAAGTAGAAGCACCAAAATGGTGTCCTTGTCTAACATCTCCACTCTTTCTGTGTGGAAAGACTGTTGGGCGCATTGCAGCACATTTACTTTACGGTCACCAAGGATTGTTTGAGGGGAATCCTTATCCCTAGTATTGTGTGTTCTATGTCTGACTGGTCTGAGGCAATGGTCAGTTAATACAGCTGATCAGTGCAGTTCAAAGAGCAGAGGAGAGAAAACCAGCGCATTCACAGGGACCCCTGGGTTAGAGTCGAGCCAGAGGTCTGACTTGACCTTAAGAGCCAAAGTAGGTAAGTCACACAACAAATAACATGTACAAATAAGATAAAGATCTTTAAACCTAAAAAGGTTATTTCTTTAACATTTGATTTCAAGACCAAGGCGCTAAATACAGTTGGCAAAGTGCTGCCAGCTCAACAGCGCTACCCAAGCAACACATCAACATATGTCTTAGAGGCATTCAGATAATTCTAACCTAGATTTACTACACACATTGCATCACTAACTTTTACCAAACTAGTGATGCTGCCCAGAAAACTATCTCCGAAGGCAGGGCCATTGGACAACTGACCACCCGGCTCAATGAAAAACACCAAAGTGCTTCAGCACACCACAGGCTCAGACCACTAGAAAGGTCTTTACTAGAATCAGCTCATTTTAGTTTCACGTTAAGTAACAATAAACTTTACTATATAAGACCTTTAGGAAATAATACCAAACAATTAATAATTGGTTGATGGAAATCTTCCAGTGTACCAAAGGGCACACATATGAAAGCACTACAATATCAGGCTAATGGTACAAGCCTATACAGAACAGATAACATCACAGCAAAAGCTTACTTTAGAAAATCGGATATCCACACATTAACCCTTTACTGCTCAGTCTAATGCCCCTTGGCATACACTACTAACTCAGCATTGCACGTACTTGCCCATTTTCCACAACCCAACAGAAATGTACTCATTTGCCTCATTTCCACAATGACACAACAATGCCCACTGCTTGTGTTAGTACTTGTGTGTGGGGGGCTTGAACCCGGTTCCTCCATTATGCGCCTCCTTCATGTACCACCAGACCCAACAATGACAACCTACAGTGGCCAATGCAGCCAGTTAGAAACCCACGCTGACCTGTCAGACTAGCACTGAGTGACAGCCAGTCTGTGCCTCGGCTTGCCCCTGCCGGTCCCCAATCCCCTGGCCCTCTACTCCAGCCTCCAATTATTCTGCCCTGCACTACAGCCGCAATTTATTTTCACACTCATCAATCTGAAGACATCTTCTGACTTCACTGCCTCTCTCGTATCCCCCAAAGCTAGTCCTCTACCCCAGCCTCTCCCCATGGCCAACTTAACTTGACACTACAGCCTTTTGTGGTCCCAAGAATCCCAACATGCCTTGTCGTCCCACTCTCACTAACAGTCTCCCCACGACTCTCTCCTTAAACCCACAACTCCTTCCGCTGACTCCGCAGCCTCTACCCATCCCTTGACTCTCCCCGAGGTCTCCCTTCATCAGACTCCCCAGCCTCTACCCATCCCTTGACTCTCCCCGAGGTCTCCCTTCATCAGACTCCCCAGCCTCTACCCATCCCTTGACTCTCCCCGAGGTCTCCCTTCATCAGACTCCCCAGCCTCTACCGATCCCTTGACTCTCTCCGAGGTCTCCCATTATCAGACTCCCCAGTCTCTACCCATCCCTTGACTCTCCCCGAGGTCTCCCTTCATCAGACTCCCCAGCCTCTACCCATCCCTTGACTCTCCGCCGATGTCTCCCTTCATCAGACTCCCCAGCCTCTACCCATCCCTTGACTCTGCCCGAAGTCTCCCTTTATCAGACTCCCCAGCCTCTACCCATCCCTTGACTCTGCCCGAGGTCTCCCTTTATCAGACTCCCCAGTCTCTACCCATCCCTTGACTCTCCCCGAGGTCTCCCTTCATCAGACTCCCCAGCCTCTACCGATCCCTTGACTCTCTCCGAGGTCTCCCATTATCAGACTTCCCAGCCTCTACCCATCCCTTGACTATACCTCAAGGTTTCCCTTCATCAGACTCCACAACCTCTACCCATCCCTTGACTCTTCCCCAAGGTACCCCTTCATCAGACTCCCCAGCCTCTACCCATCCCTTGACTCTCTGCCGATGTCTCCCTTCATCAGACTCCCCAGCCTCTACCCATGCCTTGACTCTCCCCGAGGTCACCCTTCATCAGACTCCCCAGCCTCCACCCATCCCTTGACTCTCTGCTGAGGTCTCCCTTCATCTGACTCCCCTTTTCTCTGTCATCTCCTGGTTTCAGTCTTTCCCATTTGATATCCCCAGAGTCGCCTATCCATTACAGTACCCTGTCTGTGTCCATCTCTTAGAGACCTCTCCTCAACACTGTGGAAACCAGCACTACTGTCTGCAGAAGAGAGCGGAACACTTCCTGTGAGGTAGGTCCCCTCTTCAGGCCTTTAGCCCCAGCCCAAATTCATGGAAAAGGTATGTGCCTTCCCAACAGCAGAAGCAGCAGAATCCTGTGAATGGAACCCTTATGACAAGCCATACCCTCCAATGTGATGTCACGAGGTCCACTCTAGCACCAGCACCAGAATCCTGTGAATGGAACCCCTATGACAAGCCATACCCTCCAATGTGTTGTCACGAGGTCCACTCTAAGTGCAGAGGGGAGGCCTCCTCCGCAGCAGAGACAAGTAGAGGCCACTGAGGGGGAAGAATGTCGGGTAGGATGGGAAAGTCTTTGAGGTTCTTCGCAGGATCATTTTTGTGACTAAATAGGTTTTTGCTTTATATCCAAGAAATTGAATTAAGACCGTGTCTCGCCTGCTCCCTCCCCCTTACAATGCAACACCTGGCATCACCCATAAACCAGTGATGTATGATGATGACACATTGAAAAGTCTCTATTGTGAGGAGTGCTTGGTATAAATGACTGGTAACCAGCAGCCGCAGTATTGCACTCATGGGCACCAGACGGAGAGGATTACTGTGTGCGACTGGAGCTGAGGCCCGCAAGAGGGGAAGAAACGGTAGGGAAATAGGATGAAAGGAATGGAGTGGGAAGAGAAAGGGGGAGGAGGGGAAGGGAGAGGGGAAGGGAGAGGGGAAGAGAGGGGAAGAGGAGGGTGAGAGGAAAAGGAAAGGAGATGGGAAGTAGAATGGAGAGATGAAGTTGAGACAAAGTGGGAAGGAGAGGGTAAAAAGGGAAATGGAAGTCAAAGGGAATGGAAGGGAACGTAAAAAGAGAAGAGTGAAGGGATGGGGAATAGGAAGGGAATGGGGAGGGAAAGGAAGTGAAGAGGAAGGCAAGATTGAGAGGGAGGGAGAGGTGAAAAGGGAAGTTATGGGAAGGAGAGGGGAGCGGGAGGGAACATGAGGTGAAGGCAAGGGTAGAAGGGGAAGGGAAGGTGAGGGGAATGGAATGGAAGGGTAGGGTGGGGAAAGGGGAGGGAAGGGAGAGGGAACTGGAGAGGGCAAGAGGAAGGAGAGGGTGAGGGTGAGAGGAAGGGGAAAGGGTGCACAAGGACGGAAGAGTGAGGGAAGGTGAAGGGGAGGGGGAGGGAGAGAAGAGACAGGAAGTGAAGGGAAGTGAAAGGGGAATGGGGTGGGAGAGGAAGGGGGGACTGGAAAAAGGGGAAGGGTAGGGAGAGGGGAAGGTTAAGTTGAAGGTGTGAGGAAAAGGATGGAGCGTGTGATGGAGAGCTGAAGAGGAGGTGATAGGATGGGAAGAGTGAGGGGAAGGGAAGGGGAGTGTGTGAGGGATGGGGTGAGGAGGGGAAGGGTGGGAAAGGGGACACAGAAGGGAAGGGTGAAGGGGAAACAGGAGGTAGACGGTAAATAGATGGGAGAGGTGAAGGGGAAAGTGGGAGTAAGAGGGGAATAGAAAGGACTGGAAAAAGGGGACAGGGAGGGCAAGGGGACGTGAGGGTATGAGGAAGAAAAGGGAACGGGAGGGGATAGGATGAAATGGGTAGGGAAGGGGGTAGGGGGAAGGGAATGTGGAAGGGGGAGAGGGCAAGAGAATGGAAGGGGAGGGGGAGTGAGGAGGGATGGGGTGAGGAGGGAAAGGAAAGGGTGGGGAAAAGGGAGGGAAGGGAGAGCGGAAAAAGCAGGGAAAGCGGAGGTAGAATGGAGAGATGAAGGTGGGAGGAAAAGAAGGGAAGGGGAATGGAAGGCGAAGGGAATGGAATGGAAGGGAAAGAAACAGGGGAGAGGAAGGAGTGGGTGAAGGAATGGGGAATTGGAAGGGAAGTGAATGGGGGAAAGAAAGCGAAGGTGGCAGGGGAGGGAGAAGGGGGTAAAAAGGGAAGTGAATGGAAAGGGAGGAGGAAAGAAGGGAAGGGTGAAGAGAAGGATGGAGCGTGGGAGGGAGAGGTAAAGAGAAGAGGGGAGGGGAGGGGAGGGGATAGGGTGGGAAGGGTGGGTTCTGTCAGGGGAGATAAAGGGAAGGGGAAACGGGAGATAGAAGGGAAGGGGGAATGGAAAGAGAAGGGAATGGGGTGGGGGAGGGAAGGTGAGGGTGTGAGGAGGGGAAGGGGAAGGGATAGGATGAAAAGGATGGGGTGGGGAAGGGAAGGGGAAGTAGGGGGGATGGTAGTAGGGGAGAGGAGGGAAGGGTGAGTGGAAAAGGCAGGGAGAGGGGAAGTAGAAGGGAGAGGTGAAAGGGAGAGAAAGTGGGAAGGAGAGGGGAAAAGAAGGGAAGGGGAATGGAAGACGAAGGAAATGGAAGGGAAAGTGAAGGGAATGGGGAGGGAAAGGAAGAGAAGAGGGAGGCAGAGGTAAAAAGGGAAGTGACGGGAAAGGGAGCGGGGAGGGGAGAAAGGGAAGGTGAGGAAAGGGGCAGGGAGCGGGAAGAGTGAGAAAGGAAAGGGAAAGGGAGCGGGAGTTGTAGAGAGGGGAATGAAAGGGAAGGGATCGAATTGGAGGGGTGGATTGGAGACGGGAAGCGAATTATGAGAGGGTGGAAAGGGAAGGGTGGGGGTAAGGAAACGGAGAGGGGAAGGGAAGAGTGCTCAAGGAGGGAAAAGAGGGAAGGGAGAAGGAGAGAAGGGAAAGAAAGGTGAAGTGGAGAGGTAGTTGGGAGAGGAGGGGACTGGAAAAAGGGGAAGGTTAGGGCAAGGGGAAGGGCAGGGCGAGGAGAAGGATGGAGTGTGGGAGAGGTGAAGAGATGAGGGGATAGAATGAGAAGGGAAGTAGAAGGGAGAGGTAAAGAGGAAGTGGGAGTGAGGGGATAAGAAGGGAAGGGGAAATGGAAGGGGAAGGGAATAGAAAGTACTGTAAAAAAGGGGTGGGAGGGTGAGAGGAAGGCGAGGGTATGAGGACTGGGAGGGTATAGAATGAGAAGAATGGGGTGAGGAAGGGAAGAGGGAAAGGGAAGAAAAAAGTGGAAGGGAAGGGTGTGGTGAAGGTGGGAAGGGCATGGCAGGGTGAGTAGGATGGAGCGTGGGAATAGGGAGGTAAAAAGGAGGAGATAGGATGAGAAGGGTGGGATGTGTCGGGGAGGGAATAGAAAATACTGTAAAAAAGGGGCTGGAGGGTGAGTGGAGGGGATAGCATGAGAAGGATGGGGTGGGGAAGTGAAGGGGGAGGAGTGGGGAGGGGAAGGTGAAGGGGGAGAAAAAGGTGGAAGGGAAGGGTGTGGTGAAAGTTGGAAAGGGAATGGCAGGGTGGGATGTGTCGGGGAGGGAAGGGGGAGGGGCAAGGTGAGGGGAATGGAAGATAGAGGGGAAGTAAAAGGGAGAGGTGGGGAGTAAGAGGGGAGAAGAAGGGAAAGGGAAAGGGAAGGGGATGGGAAGGTGGAGGGGAAAGTGGAGTAAGAGGGGAGAAGGAAAAGGGAAATGGAAGGGGATGGGAAGTGAGGGGTGCGAGGAAGGAAAGGGAAGGGGATAGGATGAGAAGGATGGGGTGGGGAAGGGGGAGGGGAAGAGAGCAGAAGGGGGTGAGGGAAGTGAGAGTAGAAAAGGCAGGGAGAGGAAGTAGAAGGGAGAGGTGGAGGGCAGAGGAAAAGAAAGACGGGGGAATGGAAAGGAATGGAAGGGAAAGTAAAAGGGGAGAGGAAGGAGAGGGTGAAGGGTTTGGGAAGGGTAGGAAGGCAAAAGGAAGGTGGAATGAGAAAGAGGTAAAAAGGGAAGTGACAGTATGTGAGGAGGGAAGGAAGGGAAGGGGAAGGAAGAGAAGGTGAGGGGAAGGTAAGAGAATGGAATGAGAGGGAAGGGTGAGTGGAAAAGGCAGGGAGACAGGAAGTAGAAGGGAGAGGTTAAGGGGAGAGAAAGTGGGAAGGAGAGGGGAAAATAAGGGAAGGGGAATAGAAGGCAAAGGGTATGGAAGGGAAAGTAAAGAGGGTAAGGAAGGGAAGTGAAGGGAAGGGAAGGGTGGGGGAAAGAGTCGAGGGAAGAGTGGGGGAAAGGGAAGAGGCAAATGTAGAGAGGGGGAATGAAGGGAAAGGGATCACATTGGAGGGGTGGGTTGGGGAAAGGATGTGAATTATAAGGGGCTGGGAAGGGTGGGCATAAGGAAATGGTGAGGGGAAGGGTGAAGAGGAGGGGATAGGATGGGGCGGGTCGGGTTGAGGAGAGAAAGGGTGGGGAAGGGGACAGAAAGGAGGGGTGAGGGGAAACGGTAGGTAGAGATGAAGTAGAAGGGAGAGGTGAAGGGGAAAGTGGGTGTGAGAGGGGAGGAGGGAGGGAGACATGGAAGGCAAAGGGAATATAAAGAACTGGTAAAAGGGTACGGGGAGGGCGAGGGGAAGGTGAGGGTATGAGGAAGGAACAGGAAGTGAAGGGGAGCAGAGGTCAGAGAGGGGAAGAGAATGGAAGGGGATGGGAGTGAGGAGGGACGGGTGAGGATAGGGAAGGAAAGGGTGGGGGAAAGGAGAGGGACGGGTGAATGAAAAAGGCAGGGAGAGGGGAAGTAGAAGGGAGAGGTGAAGGGGAAGGAAAAAGAAGGGAAAGGGAATGGAAGGTGAAGGGAAGGGGAAGTTAAAAGCGAAAGGGTGAAGGGATGGGGAATGGTAAGGGAATGGAATGGGGAGGGAAAGGATGGGAAGATGGGGAGGGGAAGTGGAAGGGTGGGGGAAGGGAGGGAGAGTGGAAGTGAAGAGAACGGGAGGTAAGAGAAAGGAGGGAAAGGGCAGGGAAAAGAGAGGTGAAGGGAAATTGAGTATCAAGCCAGTTTCAAGTCAGTTTCAAGTCAGTTTCAAGTCTGGTTTCAGTTTGGTTTCAAGTTCAGTTTTCAGTTCACTTTTCGTTTGGTTTATATACTCACCTTGTCCCTTTGGACTCAGCCCCACCCACTTATTTGGAGCCTGATAGGCCCCGGATGCTTCTGCCTCAGCTCCAGCCGCCAGCAGTGGTCCTCTCCGCCTGCGGCTGCCTGGTTACCAGCCTTTTATACCAAGGACACGTCACAAAGGAGACATTTCAACTTGTCATCATACATCATCGGTTTATGGGCGATGACAGGTGTTGCAGTGTAAGGGGGAGGGGAGGGAGCAGGCGAGACACAGTTTTAATTCAATTTCCTGGGGGGGTACCTATTAACAAACAAATGCTCCTGCGATGAACCTCAAAGACGATCCCATCTTACCCGACATTCTTCCCCCTCGGTGGCCTCTCATTGTCTCTGCTGCTGCAGAGGCCTCGCCTCAGCACTTAGCGCGGACCTTGTGACATCAAATTGGAGAACCTGGCCTGTCATAGGTGTTCCATTCACAGGATTCTGCTGCTGGTGCTGCTGGGAAGGCGCAGGCCTAAGGCCGATTGTCACAACTTGCTTGCACCAGGCGGACACTGCGCAGACACTCACACAGAGGTGTCAAAGCTTTTTAAATGTTATTAGGACACACAAACTATGTGAAGATCTGGAGTTTAGCTTGAAGATTCATAACATCTGCTCCGTCATCAGATAATAGTGCCCCACTTCTCATTCTACAATCTACACCTGCAAAAGTACCAATTAGAGAATTTTTTTTTAGACATTAGATGCCATGCCTACAAAGCGCCTTATAAAACCACCTATAATGGGGCCAATATTTGCTTCTTGCATGAAGCCCAACACTCAACAGGCTTCAAACAGCCACCGGCCTCAACGATGCCCCAACACATCTCAGCCCCCTATCATGTTTGCTAATCAATGCAAGATCCTGAAGAGAAAACAGAAGTTGTATCTGTTATCTACTGTTGGATTCCAAACTTCACTTCCTTTTCATTATTCAAAACCTTGCTCACTGAAGATGCAGGTCCCACCCAATACGAAGTAATACTTGCTGTTTACCTAATGCACTCATGAAATAGGCCGCATAGGAAGACTGATAGGGGACTCGAAGCAGCCACGGCCCATCCAGGTAAGAGTGGTGGGGGCGGGGGGGATTCGACAGACAACCACAATGGAAAATTAAATAATTAATTTTCCCTCATCGTTGTCTGTCAAAATCCCCCCCACCCGGCCCCACTGGCCTGCCGCTCTTACCTGCACGGGCCGCGGCTGACTAGCAGTGGTCCATTGACCGTTCCTGCATCTGACATCGAGGAGACCACCATATTGGATTTTGAATCAATGCTTCGACTCTGCTGCCCACCTGCAACTTTACAGCCACATTTCTCATCTATTCACTCCCTCCACGCACTTCTCCAGATGTCCATGTGAACTCAATAGCTGACACTACTATGGATCACAAGAACTTGTGTATACTGGGGACCTTCAACATCTGGAAAAGCAAACCAGCAAAAAAAGGCGGCAAATGCATGTACTGCCCTTTCCATAGCGCAGAGCACGCCAATGCATATATATCAGTGGCGCGATTTGAAAAGGGGGGGGGCTTCTTCATTAGCTTGAGTGTGTGGCCCCGCGCTAATGAGGGAAGCATCTTGCCAGCGCAGAGGCAAGGGACCATCAGGAGGCAGTGTGTGCCACAAAGAGGTGGTGCACACTAAGTTCGACCCTTGCAAAGGTGGAAAAGAGCCCCAATCGGGTGCAGCCACTCACTGCCCTCCCCTGCATGGGAATCTGGCCGAGTGCCACCCAGGCTGTAAAAGATGGAGCTGCGGCTTCAAACAGCCTCTTTATTCACTAATGCGATGGCCACAGGGCAGCTGAAAAGTTTGCAGCTATGGGATGGACATAGATGTAGGACTACACTGGTTCCTATTGTTAGAGGATATATGAGAAGTACTACTCTGCCAACTGCTGCCCAACTTTTAATGGTTATGTTTTTCATTGATGATTGTATCACTGTTACTTGTTCACTTGTTTAGGGATGTGCAGCACCTTTAGCATCTCGGTTGCATCCTATGTCACCGCAAGACAGTATTTGCCCCATGTCTGCAAGGGGAAGGGGAGAGTAGGGGAAGGAAAGGTGAGGGGAAGTGGAAGGGTGGGGGGAAGAGGAGGCATGATTTTTTTTTTACCCAAATCCTCATCTACCAATGTGGGTTGACATCAATTGTCCTCAAGATAAATGGGTGGTTGCAAGCGAAGGTGCCACTTTGTAATACTTTTGGGCTTCTTTCCAGCACAAAGCATGTTGGCATTCGAGAGTAAATCCCAAAGTCAAAAGTTTGAGCTTGTTTGGGTCAATTTTATTATGCAAACCAGTGCAAAGTGTTGGTAAATATGTCTGCTGATGTTTACCTTCAAAGCTTGGGGATACTCTTGATTCTGAGATCAGACGTTCAGTTCCACTATTTCCAGATGCTTTAACTATGCTAGACTTGTACAGTATTACATAAGAAAGGTTGTGATTAACTCTCAGGCTGCATTTTGAAAAGGGCACGCTGCCCTGGTCTACGTAAAGTACTGACCAGACCATTGCACACTATTCCAATCAATGCACTGCCCTCGGGGCAGCTGCACACTTCTAATTTAAAAAAATATATATTTCAGCAATATACAGTACGATCACAAACAGAATATATACGGTGCATAGATCAAGTTGCCTCCTCGAAGCATGTGGAGCATTGGAGAATAACTTTCTCCCCACCATACTTTTCCAACTTTGCATACGTGCTGTACTATGCAGCTCACCTACAAAATGAGAAACATTTTAAACTTTGTCAAATTATAGAATTTTCAACTGGAAAGGTATCCTTGTAGTGAAAAGTCTATGCTTGACATCACACACACATCCTTGCACTATGGTGCAAGGGTATGCACGTTGGTGCATGGCAACCTAAAGTGCACCAGCACAGGGGGAGGGAGAAATAGAGCTATATCCTAGTAGACAGGGAACTGATTGTAGCTCCCTTTCGCACGCGCAGCACAGCAACTTTTGTTGACTGCGCTGCATTGCGTAAATTCTTTGTAAATTTGCCCCCAGGGGAGGAGGTCGGATTAATTTAGGATTGAGGAGATGTTCAGGCCCAAAACATAATTTTGGCTTAGGAGAGGTTAAACTTCAAAGTACATTGACATGGTCTGGGACGTCAGTGCTACACAAGTAATAATGTACGGTATTTTGTACGTCTTGAGCAAAACAACTGTAATATCAGAGACCAAAGGCATGCCCTGATGTTTCTGGTCTTTGCCTCGTGAAAATAGTGTCTCAAGCCTCAGGAAAACGGTATAACGCATGGGCAACAGCTTGTTCGATTTCTTACACGTAGAGCAGGAGTATAAGACAGGTAACAGCACTGCATGCTCACCGCCACACAAACACAGGAACCCACACAGCAAAGCAACACTCCTCCGACCCTAGCACGGATAAAAAAAAGCTCAAAACACATCAGCAGCTGTTCGTGTGTCCTCTCGCCTAGTCCAGGCGCGGTATAGGCAGCTGAATGCAGGCATCAGCCACAAACCAGTACAACCAGTGTCATCTTAAGGATCTTGGGGGCCCTGGACAAGACATATTTTGAGGCCCTTGTACGGGGATCAAATATACATTTTATTACTCGTTTACTGGTCAAGCCTGCTCGATGCCAAAAAAATATAAAATTATATATTAATCGTTAACAGGGTCGCAATTAAACAGTTTAAATGTTTGAACTGACAGGACCACAACAATTCTTAAGATGACACTGGGTAGGGAGACGGTCAGAGGCCAATGTAGGCAGAGATGGAGAGAAGTTTAGATACAGAAGCAGGCTGGACAGATGTCTAATAGAAAGAAGGTTCACTTTCCAAGGGGGCCTCTTAGAAGATGGGGCCCTGGGCAACTGCCCACTTTGCCCATGCCTTAAATTGTCTCTGAGTATAGTTGTGCGTCAACAAACCTTACCATCAGAGAACTGAGAGCAGCCACTGAAGAGATATATATGTAAGTGTTTTTTGTAAATGTAAGTGTTTTTGGTAAAGCGCACTGCTGCCGAGGCGTCGTGGCGCTGTAGACCGCTGGGGAACCCGTCCTGGCTATCCCTGTGAGATGGTCCCTCCTGGGTATCTCCAAGGTGAAACCAGGCATCCCCGGCGAATGTGGGGGGCCGTTGTGAAGATGAGGCAAGCTAATACCCAGAGTTGCCGATTGTGATCCCTGGTTAGAGTGGGCACCGAGGCGAGAATTATCAAGTCCGCTGGCCCTGGTCCACAACCCTGCCGCGTCTGGAATTGAACCCTGGTCCCGGGCCGTCCTCTGCTTCCGGGTCTGCCGCCTCTAACCAGTGAGCCACACTACTCCATATGTGTGCTCATGTGACACAAAATACCGGAAATTATGCAATAACACCTGCTCGCCTAATTTAGAGTAACTTGGGGGAAATTGTCTACCACATAAGCACAGGAACAGAGGGTGAGAGGCTGCTGCTGTTCGTGTTCTGTTGCATTTAGCTCAATTTTCTTAGGGCAAAATACATCCTCGGATCCATTCTGGATGCAAGGGTGTATTTTGCACTAAGAAAATATTCCTAAATTCAAGGTTATCCTTCTTGAGCAATTCTGCCTAATCTCACCTAATTTTACTGTAATTTCATGTAATTACACTATAGCAAGTTATGTGAGTTTTACCCACCCCGTGCCTTGCAGATTAAATAAAGGTGTTCGAGTCCAGTTTATGGCTCATTGTGCTATATTAGAACGTTTGTAACTTATGAAGAAGTACAAGCAACAAAACGTTCTCATTGACAAAAGCAGTAACCCGCTGAGCTATTCACAAACAATATTAATCTGTATCTCCATGTTAAACATGTGCAGCAAACACATTAACCCTACATGCTACTTTAAGATGAGTCAAGAGTGATCAGACAAAATATCGTTAATTTCAGCATGTTGTTCAACCACCAGAGTTATCTTGCCATTAGTAATATCCCCAGAAAATTGCTGAGCACACAAAGATCTCTGTCGCTCGTGCCTTAACCTCATAAGATATTTTAAAATGCAGTTGTTTTTGACCGATTAAGTTAGCTAGGACAGATAAACGGCCACACTCGTAATTCTTGCCAATTTCATTGTGCATGGTTTTTAACAAAGTATAAGTTGACTGTCCAACTCTTTTTCTATGACTCTACCCTTCTGACTCCACCCCCTTTTTGCTGCCGCGCCTTGATTTTGGTTTTTGAGATCCAGGTATACATCCTTTCCATTTCCAGCACTGCGCCCAATCATGTGGCTTTATAAAATATCCATTCACCACCCTGAACTGAGCTCATACGTGTGAGCTGACCTATTATTGGGTTACAAGATTCCTAGCCAATCCCAGCGCTCTCCACACAGGTTGCCTCGTGCTTATTTGATGGCATGCTTGGGCTCAGTTACTTTGAGGCCTTTTGTGTTTTTGCCTGATGGACTGATGAACACTACCCGGTCATGCGCTTGACCAAACAAGTGAAGCAGTGACAGGCATCCACAAACATCACCAGTAGTGCTTGGCCACATCACCACCTCAAGCACAACCAATGTTGCACTGCCAATTTCACCTCAGGGATACCTTCAGCCTGCAATGCTACCACTGGATCCTTTCTCTGCAGTGCCAGCACTAGACCATCACCAGAGTGGGTCAGCACTGGACCTTCAGCATGGAGGGTTAGAGTAGTCATTTTACCCTGTAGTGCAAGACCAGTGTGTTCAGCATGCATTGACAACCCAGGGCCCTCAGCGTGCGGTGCCAACACTGCACCTTCACCGAACAGTACCAATTGTTGCCCTCACATTGTACTGGTTCAGCTTTCAGCATAAAATATGAGGCCCCCAAGTAAGTCCATTGTGCTTCGAACAAGAGTCCCTCACCTCACTGAATCCACACCCTGCAGTGCCCGCTCAGAGTCCTCAGCATGCACTGGCACCCTCATATATGCCAGTTTTGTGCATAACTATTCAATACCAGTGATGGCATGCACTAGTTCATACGTCTCTTTCCATACTACAAGAGCCCCTAGGGACCTACATTTGATTTAGCCAAAGGGTCCCAATGACACAAGGACATTTCAAGTCAAACTAGAGCCGTTTTCACTGCAGAATGTCACCTAGAATTGTCTTCTAAAATATAGCAATGATAAAAAGTGTCGTGGTGGTAAGCTTCCTTACACACATTTCCTTCTTGGTTGGTTACCTCGGGTGTTTTCCCTGTAGATGGTTTCCTATTAGATGTTGGGAGTGCTCTCTGGTATATATCTTACTGTTTTTTGGCTCTGTTGTTGGTAGGTAACTCTATGCACCATTTTCTGTCAGTCTGTTATCTGGATCAAGCTTTCTGGCTGGCATGTAACTGCTGTATTGTTTTGCAGTATTTATTTAGCACGTATCACCCCCATGTTGTATACCAAATAGCTTGCCTATATGTGTAGCATGCTACAATGTGTAGGATGTGTGGTTTGAAGGATGTTGCCTCTGGTTTGATCCTATATGGGAAGGGTTTCAATGTCATGCATGAGGACCACTGTGGTGTGTTAATCGTGTTAAGGGACACAGCGCATAGCAGTGTGGTGAATGATGAAGTGTGAGAGACAGACACACAGTTTTATGGTTTTCAGCATTCTGGCAGGTTTGAACAGCTCTGCAGGTCTCTTTACGGCATTTATTTTTCTCATAGTCTGCTTAGCTCGTTACTGCACAGTGTTTCCAGTCAGATTTCGTGCGTAGTTGTGGTCCTGAGCTGTTATGCTTGGAGGGAGAGAGAAGTGGAGAGATCTGTTGGGATGGACATTTTTATTATCATCCAATACCTGGGTTTCTTTGTGAGATGTAAAGAAACGGTCAGAGTTTATAGATATTTGGGACCTGCAGTGGAAGACTTTATTAAAGTCTTCTGAATTGTCCATCAGTGTGTAACAGATCTCTTCAGTTATTCCATGCCTCTTGAAGATGAGATATTATTGCATCATGGAAGGAGTTTGAATCCTCAACAACAAATTGCTAAAAGCAAAAGAACTTTGCATGGCTTTAGATAGAATTGAATCTAAATAGAGGTCTGGCACCAGATGTTTAACAGGATTTAGGGGAAATGATGCCTATGGCACAAGAATGATAATCATCAGAGTCTGGAATTGAAGAGGTGTCAATTAGTTTATAAGAAGAACTATTCTCGACCTCTCATAAATTGACTAATTCATGCAATACTTAAAAGGAATGTGCAAGATGTATACAGGACTCAAATCTTTTTGCATTAAGCCTTTTTTATGGTTAAATTATTACTTTAAGTGAAAATCAATCATAAGAAATCATTTAATACAATGACTTTAAAATTGATTGAATTTCATCATCGTGTTTTAAATGATAAAGGGTCATCAATTAACCAAGGAATCAACTATCGCAAAAACACTGGTCCAATATTCGTTTTACCCCATTCCTAAGAGATCTCAGATGAAGCTACCCTTTTCTGTTAAAATCTGCTCATTATGTCAAAGCCCATTGCGGTGGGAGAACCTTCAGAGCTTAGTGCTGTAAGCTAAGGAACACTCTTTCCTCTTCACCTTAGGCAAGGCACTGATTACACACTTTTCCAAACCTGCACTTGTTCTGCTAATTCTCTGTTCTGATGAGTTTATCTTTCCTTGAATTCTGTCTTGTTCAGTGGTGTTGACTGTTCTAGCACCATGGTGACATAAGACAATAAGGAAATAGTTACTGTTCTGTAGGACTAGTTTTGCAGTTTAAATTTTTTTCTAGATTCACATGCTGGGCATTATTACACCATCTAGTGGTTGGGTCCGGAACTATCTTGGTAGTCCATTTTTTTGCTGGGTAGTGTTGACCATTTGTTGTCTTGTTCTTCCCTCTGTGGCATCACATGTCTACCCCTAAAGCCCCTTTTCATGGTCACCATCTTCAGATTATTTTTTCTCTTGTCCTGTTACAACGTTTATTCTTTTTGTGGATTCTCTGTATTCTCTCACCCCCTATTTGACCTACCTGCTTATCAGCTCCCTCATTTACGGGCAAATGGGAGGGTTGCATACAAATTCAGAAACATTTTCACGTTGAAAAACTTCTCCTACAGGCAAGTAATCTTTTTGTTTTGCAGCATGAATCTTTGCACTGATTATGTAGCTGTATTGTCCTCCTCCCCAGTTGGAGGGGTTACCTGATTATTTCCCTGATGACGTTTACTTGATGTGTGCACTGCTCACTCTGGCAGGTAACCATGGGGAGAGAGACCTTACTAAGCCAGAACCCCCAAGCCTACACTATGTGAGCGTAGTCCGGAGTTATAGTGTTATGTGCTGAATAAGAGAGATAGGAAAGGAGAAAGATGGCTAAGGGGTATGTACATATGTTTTCTATCTTTAGGTGAGCCCAGCTACATAGGAATGTTTGCTCAGAAGTGCCATGCATTATACAAACCAAAGAACATAAAGCGGGCGCGCCGCTGGGGCGCCGAAGGCGCGCCTAGGGCAAGCCCGTCTGCGCCCGTCCGCGCTCGGTCCGGGCTCCGGGCCCGTCCCCCTGGCTCTACAGCACTAGACTTCATCACTTATTCGAGAGACGCTCTCCTACATTTAAATCCCAACAGAAGTAATATGTGTTGCCAAGAATACATCGTGATACGCTCCTAAAAGGAGTTCCAGCATCATGCCTGAATTGCTCTGGGAAGCTTCCATCCTCTATAGAATGTCCGAATAGATCTAAATCCAGTAAGAAAGATAACAATGCCTCTGTACCCATTAAAGCAATGCTTCTTAATGCCAGGTCTCTCATCAAACAAAGTGATGAATGTGCACTGTTAATCGAGGACTACAATATTAAGATGGCCTTTATCACTGAATCCTGGTCAGACGAATCCTCTGGCCCGGACCTAGTTAAAGCCCTGCCGCCAGGATATCTGTGCCATACTCAAGATAGACTCGGTAGAAAAGGGGGAGGGTTGGCGATAATTTATCACAACTCTCTAGAGCCCTCCTTCTGTTCAATTCAAAACCCGACGTGTGAAGTTTTGGCAGTGAATGTCTGCATCTCCCCTCATGACACTTTTAATGCTATTCTTTTACATCGCCCCCCTGGAGCAAGAGGTGCGTTTTTAGATTCAGCAGGAATGTTCCTCGAAGAAGGACTTAGTGCAAACTCATTTACTATTTTAGGAGATTTTAACTTCTATCTGGAGGACACCATGGATGCTGAAAATGCTAAGCTTCAGGAAATATTTAGTGGTGGGGAACTCACTCAACTTGTCCCAGACCCCACTCACAAGGCTGGTCATACATTGGACGGAGTCTTTTCTAACGACCCCAACACTAAGTTCTGTAGTGTATTGTCAATTCGTTGGTCAGACCACGCAGCCGTCTTTTTTGAGATTTCTCACACTAAGTTTTCTAAACCAACAATCGAACCTTTACCTAGGATTGAAACCAGGGCTTGGAAAAATATCAATAGTGAGGAATTTGAAAACTATTTGAAGTCCACCTTGGATGTCTGGCCCCTTTCGGTTGATAAGGCCGCGATGGTACATACCGAATGGCTAGATTCGGCCTGCAAAGGTGTAGCCCCAGTTAAAGTCTGTACCCCTAGGAGAATGACTCCCTCGGCCCCTTGGTATTGTGAGAACTTAAAACATAAAAAAATGGAATGCAAACGATTAGAACGTGCATGGAGGAAAGATTATACCATATCTACCAAGAGGGCTTATAGAGATAGCCTTTACAGCTATAAAAAATTACTTACTGAAACAAAAAAGATATTCTATGGGGAACAGATTAGTAAAGCAAAATCCTCCATAAAAGAACTATTTAATACAGTCTTAAAACTCACAACCCCTACCCTGGCAAAACCTCATGGCAATTCTGAATTTTGTGAAATTCTTGCCTCTGCCTTTCAAGATAAAGTGGGCACAATCTTTTCATCCTTCAGCAATTCGCTGGCAGATGGTATAAAGATGGATGTATGGAATTGTCCAGCAGACACTAAGATAGTGCCCTCTTTGAATTGTTTTGAGACTATGATTGTCCAAGATACTGGTAAGCATTTGCAAATAATTAAATCTGGATCTCCTCTAGATCCCTGTCCAGCACAAATAGCTAAATTAGCGTCCAATACCATTGGAGCTGCTCTTGCCCCTGTTTTTAACAATATTTTTAAGTGTGCCTTGTTTCCCAAGATCTGGAAAAAAGCTTCAATCCTCCCCCTTTTCAAGAAAACTAACCTGGATCCTAAAGAACTGAATAACTACAGGCCTATCTCTCAGCTTCCTTTACCAGCCAAGCTGATAGAAAGAGAAATGAACAGTCAGTTGAGTGCTTTTATTAACAACAATGGACTCCTCGACTCCACTCAGTTTGGCTTTCGTACAGAACATAGTACAGAGCTTGCGCTGATTAAGTCAACGGAGGAGATCAGAGAAGTATTGGATCAGGGTGCCGCAGCAATTCTGATCATGCTGGACCTTTCGGCAGCCTTCGACACGGTCCACCATGAGGTACTGTTGGACCGTTTAGGCGGAAAGGGGGTCACTGGTAAGGCCCTTGCCCTTTTATGATCCTTTCTTTCAAATACAACTCAAACAGTGGACATGGGTACTGACTGCTCAAAGCCTTTCTCTCTGCCCTGTGGGGTCTCGCAGGGCTCAGCGCTCAGCCCCACGCTATTCAATATATATGTCTCTCCCTTGGCAGCCCTTATTCGATCTTTTGGCTTCCAACTGACCTCTTATGCCGATGACACTCAAATAGTGCTATCCATTCAAAAAGGCAAAGAGGCTGAGACCGGTCGGGACTGCTACAACTGTATGCAGTCCATTGCCGGCTGGATGTCAGCAAATTTTCTCAAAATGAACGCAGGGACGACTGAGGTGATTATTTTTGGTAATCCCTAAAATCTCTGGTCAACCAATTGGTGGCCAGAATCTTTGAGCTCACCCCCAGTTCCTACTGGTAAGGCAAAAAATCTGGGAGTATTGATGGACTCTAGACTGTCCTTTGCTAATCAGATAGGTAAGGTGGTCTCATCCTGTTTTCATATACTCAGGATCATGAGAAAAATTAAGCGCTTCCTCTCGAATGACAGCCATAGGACAGTAGTAACAGTAACTTATTATGTCCCGTCTAGATTATTGTAATGCCTTATACCTCAACATTCACAAAAGGCAGCTTAATCGACTGCAAATAGTACAAAATGCTGCTGCTAGAGTCCTTTTGGGTATCCCCTAGTTTGTCTCCGTAAGGAAGGGACTTCGGGACCTTCATTGGTTACCAATGAAAACAGCGGATAGATTTTAAGGCTCTTTGCCTGGTCTTCAAAACCCTGGAGGGACGTGGGTCGGCCTTCATAAGTAAACACCTTCAATGGTATACCCCCCCTAGGGTCCTTCGCTCAACCAAGGCAATGTTGGTAAAAGTCCCACGTGTTAAAACAGCCAGTTGGGGGGTAGGAGCTTTTCCTGCTGTGCCGCAAAGGCCTGGAACGGCCTCCCTTTGCAGCTTAGAGCAGCAGCTGGGCTCCTAGAATTTAGGAGGGGCCTAAAAACATGGCTTTTTTCTTAACTAAATTTAATTTACCTTACGTAATTTAACCTTTATCTGACCAGTAGGCAATGCATTCAGCGCCAGGACACCTAACGATAACAGTGCGCTTTACAAGTTCTATTAACATAACATAACAAAAACCTATTTTGACTTGTACCTGTGCCAGCAGTCGATTTACTTACTTTTGTATGGCTGCTTGAACTCCGCAAAGAGGTCCATGAGACTAATATTTTGTCTTGAATTTTTTTCCTGAATTTTGACCTTATGTCCTGCAGTTTTTACAATCACTGCCCAGAATTTGCCTCCATAACAGGTGGTCACCATAGCAGCAGTGCAAGGCACACATGCACACACACTCACAGATGCATACACAAACGCATGTTTCCTTGCTTTCATTTTGTCTTTAAAGTGTACATTTTAGGTTGATCGTACCGGACAGGGCTGTCAGACAGAATATCGAGGACAATAATATTATTTGGCTAAAATATTGTGCCAAATATATAAAAGACAAGAATTTAGAGAAGATAGGTGCAAATAGGTAAGTATAGAATTACTATTCTTATCTTCACATCTATGTACTGTGAAGATATATATATCATCAAGGTACATATATGTGGAGTTAAGCATAGTAAAACGTTGCTTACTCATAGAAACATGCCTTCACAATATTCTGGTTCTCAATATTTGTACCACAATATTTTGGCCACATGATATTTTAACTTCTATATTTTGATATATCACCCTAGAGTGCATGCGCTGTCTGTTGCGAGATATATTGCTGATTTACCAAGAACATATTGGGGCTTCGATCCAGCTCATTGCTTACTATTGCTGAGCTTTTCTGTCACTCTCATCTGCTTGCTTCTTATTTGAACTCTTCCTTTGGCTATCTTGTATATGCCCCTCCCTTAGAGCATTGTCCCTTTGCTTGTGTCCTTCCACTGCTCACTTATTGAGACCTACTTTTTTCTTTTGAATCAACCGCTCCATAAGAGTGCATGTGTTTCCAGTTGTCTTCTTAATGTACTTCTCTTGAACCCTTCTGCACGTGCTTTGTTGCATTTTCTTGTGGCGTGCTTCTCCTGCCTCCTTCCATAATCGCCATTAAAGATAATGGGGTAACCCAGTAACCCTCAGAACCTGGGTATATAAGTAGAACTAAGACAGTGGTTCTGTTGGGAATAACGTAACCTTAGTTTGAAATGTACTTAGTACATGTATTCAATATTTCAATTGTCGTTCAATGGAAATACACACACATATAACAATTTGAAAGATGCAAGAAACGAATTCTTTTTTACTGTATATAAATCAAACAAATATTTTTTTAGAAAAATATATTTACAGGACTGACCAACAACAACATATATTATTCAATATTCTAATGGTGGAATTGCATGGACAAGTTGAACAGGCAACATAATCGGTCTGACATCTTATGCTTCTCCCCTTCTTCGCCCTCTAGCCTGTATGCTTTTCTCCTGCCTGCTCGGCATTTCCTTCTCTCTGCCTGTTTGCTCCCCCAGTACTCTCCATGTTGCTCGCTCTTGCCTGTTGCTTCTCCTCCCTACCTACGCCATTTGTGTTGCTTCTAATCCTCTACATTTCTTCTCCCACCCCCACCTGATACCTTGCTTCCCCCACCCACGCCCTACTTGTCTCTCACCTATTGCTTTCATCTCCCCACACGTATTTGCTCCCCCAACCCCAGCCCTCCAAGTTACTCACCCACCACTGTTGATTCAATTAACAAAAAAAACACTTGTGGCATTTGTTTAGGGATGCATATGTGGTGCTCGTGCCTACAAAATGACGTGATTGCCATGCCATAGCACCTTTTTCAGTTTATCGCCTTTGGAGATGCTGCACATCATCAGGGATGCTGTGCAGCATGGCTAATTTAACAGTGGCAAAGCCAATGGGTCCCAAAGGTGACACCTACTGTCTTTGCCAATGCTTATCCTCTCATGAGTATTAGTTGGCACTGAAACTTGATGTGCTTTTTCCTCATTGTTCTTTGAAACTGTGTCATGCCAGTGGCTCATGAGCATTTGGTATATAAGTGCGTATCTTGCACAGGCTTTTCCTCACCAGTGTTTAGCTACTCACGAGGAAAGGGTAGGCAAAATATGCACACCAAATTGTCATCAAATTACACCTGCACACAAAAACATCACCTAAAGCTCTGACTTTCGTGGAAACTGATACAGTACTTCATGACATTTGCATATTTTGCGTAGTTTTTGGGAGAAATAGTCAAAGTCGCAAAGGTCGAGTGCAAAAAGCTGTATACCTTTGCGCACTATAGCACACTCTACCAGTACAGTATTGACAACAGCAATGCAAGCTTCTATCAGATACACAGAACATAGACACATAGGGTACAGCATGGGTAGCAGCAGTGCAACGTTGTTTTTTTTTTTCATAGACCATCTTGGAGTTCTCATCCTGGGTGACCTCAAAGTGGCATGAATTTTGAGACTGCAAATGAACGCGGTTGACCAGGCATCCCAGATTTGCTGGGACAGTCCTGGTTTTCATCATCTGTCCAGTACATTTCACTGCATTTAGTACATGTCCCGGTTCTTAGAGAGGCTTGACTCTACACAGGGGAAGTCAAGTTTGTATGCGGTCCAATGCAGGATTTGTTACCAGCCTTTTCAGAAATTAATTTAATTTACAAATAATAGTCTATGTGAACGTTGCATGTAATTTATTCCTGTTGGTGCTCCGTTGTCATTGCTTTCTATGTTGGTGAGTGCTGCCTTCTAAGTCATCCTGTGCCCCTCTGTCCGTGAGAAATTGTAGTCCTACTTTTCTGTTTTTGAAATATTCCAGTGCCCCGTATTATGTCACATCAGTTGTGATTTTCCGTGACGTTATTATTGTGACTTCTCTTGCCATGATGTCACTTGCGTGACAGGTTACGGCTTAAGGCCTCTCCTCCTCGTCCTCTTAGTAATTAGGAAGGCAGCATCTCTGTTCACTTTCCGCATAATTGTTCTTTTTAAACGCATAACATTGGTACGAGACCACAAGAGTCCTTACAGGCCTGCTCCAAGGCTTTCTGGTAAATGGGGGCTTCCTAGTGACAGGTGTCAAGGTCCCTGCCCTCTTAGACTGCTTAGAAATCAGATTCCCTATGCTGCATACTTGCCTGCTCCTTTCCACCCTCTCGGGCAGGTATTTACCTCCTGTTATATACTCGCATCTTACATATTCTGGCACTGATTAGGTTCCCCTGAATTATGTGATTCTGTGGCAACGGCGTTTTTCACATAATGATGGATATGCCGCATTTGCCACATAATCCATCATCTTCTCCATAATTTGCAAAATTTACCCCAAAGAAACAAGATTATAAGGGCTTATTTACAAGCCCCTTGCACCACCAGTACGTCCCTGCTTCCCATTATAAAAACGAGGCACTGGTGGCGCAAGGAGTTTGTAAATGAGCAGCACGTGCAGGCATTTTGTTGCATTGAGGCATGTCACCTTTCAGCTGCTGACTGTTGTATTTTGGTGTTAAAGATATTAATGAGGTGAAACCTGTTCCCATGCACTATGTGTAAAAACATTGCTAAATAATTAAGGGGCATATTAGCAACGCTTTGCGATAACCATCGCAAAGTGTGCTTAGCGCTCCTTTTCCTAACGACAGCTATCGCAGGTTTTTATCATGGAGATATCACGTTATTAGCAATGCGTATCTCAAAGGCGATAAAAATTCCTGCGATAGCGGGGAAATCGCCGTTTTGCAGGGAACATCGCTGGTTTTCCAGCGATGTTCCCTACAAAACGGCGATAACCTTGCTGATACGACCCTGTGTTCGTGTCAGCAGAATCCACCCCCTATGTTAGGGGTGGCTAAGTCAGGATTTCAGCAGACGTTAGTTTGTGGAGAAAACAGCAGTTTTCTCCAAAAACTAACGTCTGCTAAAATGCTAGGGCATCCTTGCTGATAGCGCGAAGCCGCGTTATGGATGTTCTGACATGTAGTGAATGTCAGGAACGCCCACTTTGCATCTCTTTAGAGATTCAAAGGTAGGTGTAGTGAAAAAGGGTGCTAACATGCGAATATACATGTTAGCACCCTCTTGCTGATAGGGCGATGGTTTTATCTCCGCTCTTCTGGCTTTTAAAGCCAAAAAAGCGGAGCTAAAGCCCTTGCTGATATGCCCCTAAGTTTTGCTGTTCAAAATCTGCTGTATTACACCCCACAATTTGTCTTTCTTGCTCCATAATTTAGTCAGCCATAAAGTATGATTTGTTCCTGCCCTGCTGCACAACTCCAGTGACCCTGCCTATACCGCATCGTGTAGGTGTGGGTGAGTGGTGTGTTGGACGGAAGCGGTAAATCAGGCAAATGAGGGGACTTTTAGTTTTCAGAACAAGAACTTGTTAGGTAACTGGGTTAGATTGTTTTTCAACAAGATTTTCGTCCTTTTGCCAGTAGACAGAAAGTTGGCCAACCTAATAATCTTGGTTAAACACAGAGTGATGCCAAGCGACAAAAGTAATACACCGTTAGTTATCTATTCTGAATTTTCGTGGAGTTATGCATAGGTTCGCTGTATTACTGGTTATCCCCTTTCGTCAGTGTGAATAAATCTTATGGGGCATATTTATGAAATAGTGGCGTAGTGCATCGTAGCAAGTCACCTTGCTGCACTGCATCACTGGGAAAGCACAGGAATGCGTCGTATTTAAGGCGTACGGCGTATTCATGACTTTTCTCCCTGCTCTAGGGCACAATGGGCAACCTAGTAAACATCCTTGCACGATGGCGGAAGGGTGCCTGCGTTGCATGCTGGATTGTTTTTGTGCAAGAAGGGACACCTTCCTGCACAAAGACGATAGCAAGGAGCATTTTCCTCTTTCTATATGTGTCGCAGAATGCAGTACACATCGAAAGAGGAAGTAACAAGGAGAAATTAATATATTTCTCCTCGTTACGTGTCTCCTGGGGAGGCGTATCTTTTTAGCGCATCCCCCGGTTTTCAAGGTCTTGTAAATCTGGGAAGGTGTCAAAAACCATAGGTGTTGCATGGGTGTCACCTTCCTAGTGCAGAGTGATGCAGCGATTTACGCTGGTACTCCTGATTTTTGGAGCCATGCAAAGTGGCTTTGTGTGGCTTCAAATATCTGCTTTTGCACCACATTGTGTGGTGCAAGACCGATGTAAAGCGGGTTATAAATATGGCCCCATGTTGTTAGTCTGTCCACTATGCTAATTTAGTTTTCAGCAAGTAGCCTTAAGACCCATGCATTCAACCTTGAGAGACATTGGTGGGCTGGTGGGTTCCCAGTGTATAAACACAGCCATCGTTTAGCACATGGTTCTCCAAAGTCGGTCCTGGAGGGCAGGATCCACGGCAGATTTTTAGCATATCCACATTTAGATAAATGTAAATGTCTTTAAAATCTGTGTGGATTCGGCCCTCCAGGACCGACTTTGGAGAACCCGGATTTAGCCGGTGAGGATGACCTCCCATAACCCAGGAAGGGATCCAGTCAGACGTCCATTCTCAGTAGGTACACACCGGCCGGCAGCTTCCTATTTTGGAGGGCTACAACCCAATTCGCAGCAAAGCTTTTTCGTTGTTTTGCAGCGATTGAAACCTTTTTTGTAGTTCTCTTCTGAAAATTAAACCGAGGGTCATTAAATTGGATAATAGTAACACGTGGCATGCATTGGACTTGGAAAAGGTGGAAGTGTGGTATTAAGTACTATAGAAAAAAACAATATATTTTTATTGTTGCTGCTGTCGTCGTTGCTGTGCTACAATTAATATCAATGGAGCGTGAGTCTGGCCCACTAAACTTTCTCTTTGGGGATTTCCATTGATTGCCTCAAGTGAGCGTGGTCAGGAGGTTTTTGGGAACGGCGATTTCTTTGTCACAAGGGAAAATCACCTGGTGGCGTTAAGAATGTAGGAACCGAAGTTTGAGGAACAACATCCATCACAACTTGCCGACACTTGAGTAAGAACGAAAGCTTTTTAAAGAAGTGTGTGAGCCCAATACCACCTACCGCAGACGCGCTAAGCGGCCATGGTGACTGCGTACGCAGAAGGACAGACAGTTCTGAAGCAGCCACGATGTCAGTGGTTTTGGCCGAAAGCCGCCTTCTCACGGCAGCTTCCGTCGACTGGTCACCACTTCTGTTAGCGAAAGGCCTTACCCTACTCCCAATAATCACAAGGTAACAATAGTATTAGCACCTGCTTAGGGCGCGCCATTGTCCCTTGGCGCTACAATCATAAGTGTTGTCGCTGTCAAACTTAATGGTAAACATGCTACAGGCCCTGGAAAGGATTAGTGTTGAGGTTACATTTAAATTACTGCAGCAGGCACACAACCCAGTGAGTTATTGTTACAGAGCCCTTCCTGCTGCTGCCTGCACAAGGCTCCCCATTGTTTTTTGTAATAAGAGCTACTTATGTTCAATGAAAACCATCCAGATCTTCTAATATAATTAGTGTTGTATTAGTGACCACATCAGACAAGACTACATTAGTGCCGCCCTATGCAAGATTACCAGCAGTGACCACCTCAGGGCATCAGGCAGGGTTCCCAGCATAAGGTAATACATAAGAGCCATTGCTGCATTCCTGTCCCTGGAGGTCATGAGCGAATGGGCACTCAGTTTAATGTTTCCTCTCACGCAGCAATTGGCATCTAAAGTGCACTGGACTGTAATGCAAGAACCCGGCAGTGTGGCGGTGGCACTGTTGACCAGCGTGAAAAGCCAAAACTGGTGGGCATTGTAGGACACCTCACCAGTCACCAGAGTATAGGACTGGCACTAATGAGCAGTGTGTGAAGATGATGTGCTATGTGTTTGAGAAGCAAGCACTGGTGCACAGTGTTAGAAGCAGTGCAATGAACTAACACGAGGGGGGGGGGGGGGGTGCAGTTTGAGGACCAGGCACTGGTAGAAGTGTAAGATGCTCGAGGATGGACAGTGTCAGAACCAGGAACTAGTGTGCAATGCGAAACAGTAACTTAGTGGTTAATTTGTAAAATAAAAAGTGCTGGGGCTCTCCTCAGGAGGCAGCGCGAACAGGAGAAACGTGCTGGTGCAAACTGCCTCCTGACTAGAGCTCCAGCACTTATTTTTCTGGAGAGGCTTGGCCTAATGGCTAGAGCTGCCGATTTCGGTGCTGGGGAACAGGGTTTGAGACGCGGCGTGACTAAACATCTTGTCATACTGTTGAAAATAATGTGCCTTGAAATTGAGTGTGTCTTAAATTGGTGCTAGAAGCACCGGTGCTGAGGATTAGGTGTAGGTGCTGAGCACCGGAAAGCACCGACTCAAATTAAGCACTGTGTTGACTAGTGTTTGCAGATCCAGTGGCTGTAAGGTAAAGATTCACCTATGAGTATCAGTACATATATTTTAGGGTCTTTGAAAATGTATTACACAAGAAGTACAAAACAAGCAATGTAGGAAAATGAAAATAAACAATTCATTTAATAAAGAAGAGAAAGTTGTCAACAAACATCATTCTAGGTAGGAGTTATAATAAGTAATTAATGCTTAGTTCAGATTTGCTTATGCTGGCCTGACTAGCCCTCAACCATCTTGCGTTTCATCAATCCAAAAACGAATGAGCACTTTTATTTTATATGAATGAGCCTTTACACATGCATGTCTCTGTGTGCTTTTGTATTTCAGAAAAATGAGCATAACAGAAGCTCCCTCTAGGGTGTCTGTATGTTGATAAAATACAAGTTTATTAATTTGCCTTTCTCATGAGGAAGTGGCGCCCAGGATGTTCCTCTCTGTCACAATTCAAGAGCTTTTACTCAAGGCTTGTGCTGGGTCATACATTGCTTGGATTTGTTATTGTATATGTTTGTTATGAAATGCACAGGCATCTCCTTGTGCTTGTATTCATTTTTTGTTTGTTAATATGCACCAAACAAGGTTTTACTAGATGTATCCTATTTGATGCATCTTGTGTATTTGAACAATCATTTGTCGAATCACATGTATCATTGTTAATCCAGCCCTACGATGTCACTTCACACCACATTGAGCTTTTCAAGCCTAAAACCCTATAAAAGATGGTGTTTTGGGGAAATGTGTTAGTCTTTTTGGAGGAAGACTCAGCGTCAGTTCTCTTGACCTACTAACTTTTCGTTAACATAATTTCTGCCTTCTCTAATAATCATAATTGTGAATAAACCACTATGGTTTTGATTTGAATTCTAGTCTTGTGAAGGTTTTATTAATTGGTCTTACAAAGACTTTCCAGGTCTTATGAAGCTTCAGAGATCCCCAATCCTGTGCATCACCCCTCTAGTCATTAAATGAGAGCATTGGCAATCGTATTGTCAATCAATCAATCAAGCATGTGTTTGTAAAGCACTTCTACTTACCCATGAGGGTCTGAAGGCACCGAGGTGAGGGGTGGGGGGGGGGGGGGGGGGTTGCCGACACGTCTGGGCGCCAGTCAAAGAGCCAGCTCTTGAGATCCTTCCTGAAGTGGGTCAGCGGCAGAGATTGCCTGGGGTGGAGCGGCAGGGTGTTCCGGGCTTTTGCGGCAAGGTGGGAGGTGGGAGAAGGATCTTCCTCTGGTTTTAGTCTTGTGGACCCGTGGAACATAATTGTATAGTGCTCTTTTTCCCTGAGTGTGGTGCTGAAGCGCTTACCCACAGAGAAACCACATTAGCCCTTGTGGGGATGTGGTAGGAAGGGTCTTGTCTTTGCTTTGAGCCTAGGTGGAAATTTTTCCATGTCACCATGACCACTAAGGTGTAGTTATTGTGTGACTGGATGAAAGTCTTAATGATGTGAGTCATGAGGAATTTTGATAGAGAGACAAATAGGGCTAGAAGTATGAATGTTTGGATGAGTGATTTCCAAATTGTGTATTTTAAAGAATTGGAATTTAGAAATCGCTAATCCCAATGTATCGTAGTGACCATACTTCATTTTGTGATTCGGATTGGTTAGCATTCGCAATTTAACGATTTACTTGTTGCAATTTATTGAATAGCAAATCAATATTTGAAAATCAGTAAATTACAAAGTTGCTTTCTGGAATATTTGGATTACCTGCCAATCAGGAAGTGTTTTCCACATGCTCACTTGTGTTGTCTGAAGACTAGAGTAGGAGGCACATTCTGTATTTTTGGTTTCTTGGCTATCTTTTGAACCTGTTTGTAGATACTTTTGCTAACCATGTTCCCTCGGGAGACAGAGAATGAATCTACAGCTTGTAAAGGAAAGTGAGAAGGAGCTGGAGGTTCTTACTGAAGAGCGAGAGCTTCATCATGGTGAGCTATTTAGCCTGAAAAAAATATAGACGGAAATTCAAGACAAAATGAATGCAGTTGGAGTGACACAGCGTACTATTGAGGAGATAAAGAAATGGTGGCATAATCTGTGCTGGTGTACTAAAGAAAAGGGTGAAACTCAAATTGCCGAGCCCCATGGAAGAGGAGAGGAACCCTCAATTGAGGCACCTCCAACACCTTTGAAAGAAATGATTGAAAGCACCTTCGAACCAGCAAGCTTTGTTGGGCTTTCAGAAATTGATTAACCCACATCACCTGCTACCTCAAAGGGTATGTTAATAAATAGATAAATAACGTTTACATGTAATAGTTCACAAAAATGGCATTTAAGAACATAATTCTGATCAATGCTTACTGTTATCTTTATGATGCATTATGCTAGACGTAGTACATTTAGTTTACACTTTTAAAAGAATGTACTATTTTAGATATTTCTAAAAACAATTTAAGTGATTTAGGATTGTTAAAACTACTATATTCCAAACCAAAAGAAAAACTGTGTCTCTTATAAAAAATTATATTCTGCAGACTTCATTTTTTTTTTAATAAGTAACACAGATGTACCATCAACAAGAGGGGATGATTCCGAACATGAGGCACATCAAGACACTCCGTCAGGCATGGAGCATGATAATGTTACAACATCCACACTACCACCACCACCACCACCCGTGCTTGCCAGCTGCATAGCAGCAATATCTCCACAGAACTCTGAGCAACAATCAATAAGCATTGATATAACACAGCCTGATAGAAGATGCAGACACACATGTAGAAGGCTTAACTTGGAGTGGATTAGGCATTGTTAGGCCTGCAGGTGATCGAGACACAACCGTACTTTTTGGAGGGTCGGAGAAAAATATATTGCAGTGCAGCGCCTACAAATTAGGAACATGAAATCTATTAATACACAGTTAGTGTCAAGAATACAAATATAGTTAAGATGGAAGGTGGCGTGGCAAGCCGAGTAGTAGTGCTGAGGAGGGTCAAACAGCTTACAGATGTTGTATTGAATTTATTTCCAGTATTACAATAGGATAATATAAATCATTGGCATCGCTATCATCAGCTTTTATGCTTTTATGAATTCACAACATCTGTTAACAGACTGCACATGCTAGTGCAGCCTGCATGGAAAACAGGGAAGTGCGCATGACTGTTTTGGGCGGCCAGAGAGGGCCGACCAAACAGTCATTGCACACAGGATTGTTCTACCACTCCTCCCCTGCAGCTCCACCCCGCTACCTCACCTCAGCAGGAGGAAAAAATAAAATGATTATAACATTCAGTTATTATCATTTTATTTTGTCCTTTCTTTGCTGCTCCTGACAGTGGGCGACACTCATCCGCCTTAGCGGAGTAGCTGCCACTGCAGACAGCTGGGTCTTTACTCAGAAAGTATGCTTTTTTTAAATGTATATCTGTTCAGCTGTTTTCGAGAAATTAACCTCGAGTTATCTGTACTGTTGGTCCTGCAGTTGTCCCACGAGAGTCCTGTGGTACTTTTTTTCCCCGTTGGTGGATTCGGTCCCGCAGGACCCAGTGGGCTCCTAGGACAGAACTATGTCATTGGCTGGCCGCAACATGAAAGACAATGTTGCAGCCACAATGACATGACATGGAGACTTAGAACCCTTGAAACTTAAAAATATTGGGGTAATAGGGTGCAGGGAAGGGTACCCTGACCCCTGGCCCTTGTGGAGGGCCAAAATAAAGAAAACAATTTGACACGTCAGTTTCGCTGGACTCTCGCTGGAAATGTTGACAACTTGTCTGAGCGCAGTCCAGGTACAGTGTATCAAGCTTCAGTCAAGGAGTCCTGCTTTTTATTCATGGTGCATGGATAACTCTCCTGTATCCTCCGCTGCGCAAAAGTGGGCGATGGGACTGAATCTGTGTGACTGATCACGTGATTCGCCCGCTGCAGTTTAAAAAAAAAAATCTCTCTTTTTCTATTTATGGCCATCTAAAGACAAAGAAAAATGATTAACCATTGAACTGTATTTATTTTCTCTTTCTTTAAGTTGTTGGTGGTGTAGCACACAATCATCAGCAAAATAAATATCCTATGAGCAGGGCTTTAAGTGGGATGAAAAAACGGGTATCTCTCTAAGGGGCGTGACCAATGTAATTAATGGCGTGGCTTAAAACACGTAAGCTAAACATCTGTGCTTAGCCCGACTTGTATTTTGCTGTTTCTGTCATTGCATCCAGATATGTGATACAACAAGTAACATCATATCTACAACAAGTCACGTCTATTGGCTTTGTCAATGGTTGTTAGTTGCATAAGATAAATAGGCAGCAACTATGGCTTTTATATAATATTGAAAAAGCTTCAACTTAAAGCCCTAGTGACACCACGACAATGTTGCTGCTCCTGAGTTTCAAAAAGAGAAGGGAAATCAGGAGAGAAAATTACTCTCTTTAAAGGATTTCCCTTCCCCTACAATGTTCACCTGGTATGACGTCATGCCGTAACTTCTCCACTAGTGAGAAGTGTGAGCATGCGCACATCGATGTGCCTGCTGTCACTGAAGTCCGGAAAAAAACGGACTGCCTGTGCCAGGGCAGAAAACAAAGCCTGACAGAGACCCGTTTCGAGCTCCCCTTTAAAAAACTGCGGGTGCTCAGCACCGGTGAGACCCGGCCCACTTAAAGCCCTGCCTATGAGTATATTTGGCTGTTAACAGTCATTAGGGAAATGGGACTGAAATCTCTACGTCACGGTGCCCACCAGCTGGAAGTGGGGCATTTTCCATTAGTCTTTGTTTTGTTATGTCACCTCCTCCCGCCTTCTCATCGCAGAGCTGTGTAATGCAGCGTGCCAGTCTGAACTATGCACCGAAGAGCTGTGGTTTCCAATTCCAGCAGTGCAGCACTCTGACAGTAATTCTCCCTTGCCCGGTTTCCGTGTTTGTGAAATCCCCTGGCACAGAGGTTTGTTGACTGTTCTGCCGGCTTTCTGTTGTCCCAGGCAGCACAGCTGCCAAGTATACAGTTTGCTTATGATGTGTGACATTTCCATGTTTTCAGGGTGGTTATGGATGACATTTCAATGTCATAAGTGTGACACGCTGAGTGACCCTGGATTACGAATAAAACAATGCACTCAGCTTCGTGTAAAGACGAAACTGACAAACATTATGACCTTTGTGCAATATTATTACCTGGAAAATGAAATTACCCCTTTTATTGGAATGTAATGATGTGCAAACTGCCTCAAAACAATTCAATGTGAACTGCACATGGCTAGTATGGGCTGAAAAGGGCATATAGACTACAAACAGCTATGCCCAGGACTTGCCACTCATGCATCCTCCTATCCCACCTCTCTCTCGTAGAGGACATTACATCATAGTAAGACTACTCGTTATATTCACCTCCTCGGCATAAAAGGCTCAGTAGCCCATGCTAGAGTTCAAATCGCTGGCGTCCGATTTGAGGAAACTCCCTACAGCAGGGCATCAAACTACTGAGCTATCTTACCTTCAATAGATATGACAACAGCACACATTCAGCCCCCATGCTGCCACACACATCTGACAAGAAGCAACACAATATGCGGACCCACAATCGTTTTGCCCCTCTTGAGTCAATGGAAGAATTAGATTGACTTACCAAGGCGAAGATCGAAACTAATTCTGTCCCACTACCCAAAAGCACAACTTTTGATTTTCTGTCCCAGCCTCTTGTCAGGCGAAGTCCCTTGTACTAATAATACAGTCCAAAAAAAAGAGCAGTTAAAGGAAATGTAAATTTAGTGTCACGACATGTTGTAGTGGTTGCAAACACGCGTACTTATAGAACCTGATTGACATTTATCTGGGTTTAAGATGGTTTGCAAGATACTTGGGAAGCTAACAAATTCCTTGGGGATGGCTTTACAGCTTAGCACACTCCAGCGACCCCTTCTAGGTCAGGCAGAGTGAAAGGCGGTTTAGCAATTTTGGTCTCCATTTTGCTACCAATGGATGCGTTGTTTGCCAAACTGGTCACCCTCTATTATCAGTTTGTGTGTCTGGGTTTGAGCTGCTAATAATCAGGAGTGGCCGGCACGGATCAGGGGTGGTGGGGAGTGGGACAGGGGTCTAGGGGTAAGGAGGGTGTAAAAAAAGAAAAACAAATGTACGCCCTCGCTGCACCTCTGTTCCGTCGTTCCGCCATCATCTCACCTGGCTGGTGTTCCAGGAACAGGACGCACCCAGGCTGAGGCTCCCCTGAGCTGAAATGCAGTGTTGTGATTGGTCTAAGCACCGTGGTTTGATGCTCAGCAAGGGAATGGGAGCCTGCGCATGTTCTTCACCCAGGCTGTACTGAGCCTGGTGGAGAACATGAAAAGTGCGCATAAATGCTGGCCAAACATTCATGCACACTTAGGGAGTGCAAGCCACTCCTCCCCTGCTCTGTCAGCAGAGCAGCCCCGCCCCGACCGCAAAGCTGCTGCAGCAGGGAAAAAAATAAAATGACATAAACCATCAAGTTAGTATCATTTTATTTTTCCTTTCTTTCACTGCTGCAAAGCAGTGGGGCGACGCTCCTCCGCCTTAGCAGAGGAGCCGCCGCTGCTAATAAATATTTTTTACAGCAACTACAACAGATTTGATATTCATTGTATTGATGTGGTTTAAGCCCTGGAGCACGATCAGGATAAATACCTACCATCCACTAGAAAAGACAAGTATGTTGTTTGGTCTGGGGATTTTTATGCCCACTTATGCTGTCCCCTCAAACGATGTCTGTGGAATAGAAAGGATAATAGTGGCAATGAAATATTGAATACTTTTTTTAATTAGACTTAACTTTAATTTTGCTGTTGATATGTGTTGCACAACGCCTAACCCCATTCCTATTTTTACCAGCAGAGGGGCCACAAGAACCGTTGATCACATGTTGGTGTCAGACCATTTAACGCTCTCCACCTATTGCTATACGGTCATTCTAGATTGCTTTACCGATCATAACCGAATTGTGTTAGAACTATATATAGTCCATATCAAGACTAATGTCCCTCACTTATAGAAAAATATGGAGACTGGTAGATCTAATGGTGTCATGATTAAATGATCTGGAGTCAAGCCTACAAATCTCCTATCAACACTGGTTCCCCTCATATTCAATGATACCTTGGTATGTCTAGAGGACGAAGTGAGGGATACTGAGGTCAGAGCTTCTTGTGTACCTATTTGTGCTTCTATCAAAGACCTATTGACAAATTGCAAAGGTGCGAATGATGGTCAATGTCGAGGCGTGTTTGCTCAAGCACATAAAAACTTAAAGGGCACTTTGAATGTAATTCTAAGTGATTGGGACACAGTCTCCAATTGCAGATCAAGGTGTAAACAGATATTACTATCTAGGAAAATCATTCATTACTGGGCACCTATTTTCACCAATGTCTTAATGTCTGTGGGGGTGGAGACTTTTCTTGTACTTGGTCCAAATCAATAATTGTCCCTATTTTTAAAAAGGGAAATAGAACCGACCCAAAGAGCTATCGGCCAATATTTTTACTGGACTCCTCAGCAGTGGCGGCTGGTAAAGTTTGAAAATGGTGCGGCGTAAAATGAAGACACCAATTTTCGATTAGTGAGCAAACTTGAGTAGGCATAACTAATGATGAAGGGAGGCATGGTATTTCGTTGACTGGACAGGATAAGCCTGGTACCAATAGTGTAGACCAGGGGTCTTCAATCTGTGGGGCGCGACCCCCAGGGGGGCCGTGGAGTCATAGATAGGGGGTCGCGCATCCCGGTTGCACTTCTGCCTGGAACTGGAATCCAAAACACTTCTTTATTTTCACGCCTGCCCTTTCCCCACTGCTGTCTTTGAAATTCCTATGCTCTGCCCTCGCTGTAATCTGTTGTCGAACTCTAACCTCCGTTTTGGCTTGGGGAAAGCCGCACATGGCTATCCCGGGCTCTCGGATAGGGTGGAGTTGGAGGCGGAGGGGAGGAAGGGGAAGGCAATCAGACTCCCACCTGTGCCACCGGAAAGACCAATCTTTTGAAACAAAAAGGGTTTTTCGAAGACAAAATTAGCTATTCTTAACAAAAGCTAAGGACCAGACCCCAGAGGTAAATGCACTATGTGCAAATGGAAATCCCTGTGTAGGTCACACTTACTTGCTTCCCTGGTAGTGTGCATGCAGGGCCAGAGGCGCAACTAGAGTCGAGTTTCAAGGGGTGGCTGGCAAATAAAACCTTCAAGGGGGGGTAATTCTTTTAGCACTTGGCAGATTGAAGATGCAGGTGCTCTAGGAAGGGGTGAAAGAACAACAAAGCCTCCTTAACATGTAAATGGTCTTTTAAAGACGTGTGAAGTACTCGGGTGAGGCTGCAGAGAGATGGATGCCAGACCACAACAGCTCAAAAACTGTCTGTGTGTGTGCCCGGGAAGCTGTCGAAGCCCGGGCTGACACACGAGGGGGAGGGGGGGGGCTTATGGGAGCTTAAGCCATTTGAGCCAAATGGGCGTTGCGCACCTGTGCAGGGCACTTACTGTTATCAATTACCGCAATCAGCTCAGTTATCCCAGACAACTGCCTGCACACCTTAAAACCACACTGTGCACTGTCCCAGTGGCATCTACCAAGCCAGTTACATTTGGTAAATAGCACGAGTTTCACTTACTGATATCTGTTATTCGATTTTTATTGCAATGTTATCCCACATGCTTTTCAATCTGACACTTCCATTTGTGCTTTATAGTTCCCAAAGTAGGCAGTCACACTCCCACCTGCGCCACCGGAAAGAACAATCTTTTCAAACAAAAAAGTTTTTTTGAACACAAAACTAGCCATTCTTAACAAAACTCAATCATGTGTTATCACCGAGTATTCAACATATGAAAATAAGGAGAATCCAACTAGAGGCGTGACATGTTATCTGCTAGGGGTGTGCCTTTTACTTTCTTCCCGAGGTAGGGTTGGTCCAGTGCGGCTGTGGGGATGACTGCAGGTGCTCTTCCCGCTTTAGAAATGGCACTGCCATCAAGCAGCTGACAGAAGGGCAGTGTGCTTGGTTGGGCCAGAGGAGGGTTTGAAGGGGGGATAACACTGTAGGGATGAAGGGGAGGAGCCTGGACCGACAAGGCACTGTGTGTGATTATTGGGTATTGAAAGACAGGGCCACACATACTTTAACTGACGGGAGATGGGGGTATGCGAGGCCGATTGGGAGGCAAGGAGAGAGGTGTGGCGCTAGAGGTGAGAGGCGGGATACAGGAGTGAGAGGGGACTGGGGAGAAGGGGTGGATGATGTGAGAGAAGTGAGGAGAGGCAAGGTGAGAGACCTGGGAGGGGTGAGAGGGGAAGATGTGGGAGGTGAGGAGAGATGAGGGTGAGAGGAGACAGGATGGGAGAAGACAGATGAGAGAAGACAGAGGAGAGAAGTGAGGAGGGCAGCAACGGAGTCGGAGAATTCAATTTGAGAGGTCAGGGATAAAGAGAAAGGTGAAGGCAGAGAGGAGAGCTACCATTAAAGGGTGAGAGAAGATAGCTGAGAGGTGATCCATGAGGTATAAAGAGAATTTGTTACGACGTGGGTGAGGAAGAGCAGCGAAAGGGGAATAGAGGGAGTACTGGGGTGGGTGCTGAGGTAACAGGAGAGAGGAACGTTAGTTCAAGAAGGTGTGAAAGAACAAAGGAGAGATGGGAACGATGAATGGCGGGACTGGAGCAGTGCAAGATACAAATAGATAAGACAGAAATTTGAAGGGAGAGACTTGGTGAATGAGAAGTGATGAGGGTTCAGAGAGGAGACGAGGCCAGAGAGACCATGAGATAAATAGGGGAGACTGTTAGAGATGAGGGGATTGAAAAAACAGAACAGCGAGAGATGATTAAAGGTGCAGTGAGAGGTTGAATGGGGAGAGTTCAGAAGTTGTAAAAAGGGGTGAAAGAAAATTGCCTGCAAAGGGAGAGAGGGATAAAGGGGACAGGTGGGAGGAAAGAGGTGTGTGTGAACTGCTTAACTCTGCACAAGACCGCCAGGGTTTTTTAAGGGACCCGTGCTGCTCCCGGCCTGGGCCAGGTGAGCTTCTAATGTGGCGATACTGCGAAGTGGAAGGCCCTTCACAAAGGATGACTAGACATCTTTCTGTTGTTTATTGCTGTAGTTTGGTTATGTACTGGTGAGGTGAATTGTTTGCTTAGTGTTACCCTGTTTAAAAAATGTCAAAATAATGAAGCAATACTATCTCAAAATATGAATCACATAGCATTATTAAAAACACATTTTCACCACACCTCAATCAACCCCCCTGCATAATTTGACCCTCCCCTGCCTCATAATTCCAGTATCCTTGCCTTTAGAGCAGGTTGGCAGTGCCCAAAGGGATGGCCAATCAGGTCAGTGTGTGGGTGTTTTTATGTTTTTGCTGCTTGCTCGCCTATTGTATGGTCTGGTGGACTGTTTTTACTGTTAATTTCTGTGCTATGACCACAAATATTGTCTGCAGCAAGCACAAATGCATGCAGTTTCCCATTCCTTGCAAAACACTTATACAGCTCGGCCTTTACAAGTTTAATACTGCCACATAATTTGGTCCTCCCTTGCCTCATAATTCCAGTAGCCCTGCCTACAGGACAGTCTGGAAGTGCCCAAATAAGTGGCCAGACAGGTCATTGTGTCAGCTTTCTGTGGCTGCTTGCTGGCCTGTTTTATGGTCTGGTGGACTGTTTTTACTGTCGATTTGTCACCCACACTGTTAAATAATATTTCCCCACTGTAAAAATGATTTTCTGTGGGAACTGGGGGTGTATATGGTTATCGATAATGAGGAGTATCAAGTTCTAGAAATGTTTGTCAGGAGGGGGTCCTAACGTTTGAAAATGTTGACAGGGGGGTCTCGGCATCCAAAAGTTTGAAGACCTCTGGTGTAGACTAAAATGAATAGTTTTATTAAACAAAAGAGAAAAAGTAAAACAAGCTTGGTGCTGGGTACTTTTATGATACGTTTTAGAGGTCTACCGCACATTACTCTTGACAGAACAACAGGTCAAAAACGTGTGTCATTGCTAGCCCTTTAAAATTATTCACAAAGGAACATCATTTTGCACTTAATGTGTTTGACCCAGTTCCTCTCTTTTGCTCTACAAAGCGATGAGAAGAAAGATTTTCAAATCGTGTCATTAGAAAACACACACACACAGCCATTTAACATTTCAGCCAGGGCAATGCCAAAAACGTTTAAACTCACCAGGGCCTGCATATGTTGACTTTCAGCCAAGCACAGAAAGACAGTCAAAAGGTTTGCACGGCGTTCTGCAGTCATATGGCCAGGTATGGCCTAGACCCCCTCCTCCCTTTTCAATACCCAGATAGAAACACGTTTACCACGGGATGAATCTTTTTGGATTAGGGAGTCGTTAAACCCCCGGCCGTATTGATTAACATAAATTTAAAACAACATTAAAACAAACTGTATCTACATTATTTACACAAATACGCAGAAAACCATTGCATTACATTGATTACATGGATAGGTACAGATATCAGATTGCTAACCTTAACATATCTCTAATACAAACGTAATCCTATCCGAATCTAAACATACTATAATCAATAGTCATAATAGCATTTTAATTTTCCTGCGTATCCCTATTTGAGCCTACGGCAAGGTCAATAACTGGCGTCAGATCCTTATCAAATTATGCGCGCCCTCCAACCGGAGTGCGCATGCGCAGGGGGCCCGTTCACCGTGGGGGTACTTCCCCCCCAGGTCACCCCCGTACGCCCTCATGCCCGCCCTCCAACCGGAGTGCGCATGCGCAGAGGGCCTGTTCCTCGTGAGGGTACTTCCCCTCCAAGGTCACCCCCGTACGCCTTGTAGATTATCTCCATAATGGGGCTCTTGCAGATATGCGCTGTTTATTTGTGCCATTGTGCACGTGCGGGGTGGCCAAGCAGCCTAACGGAAAGCGTAACTACCCCTCCCCCGCACCAATCCAGCTAACCGGCAGTAACTGCCCCTGGAGTTCTATGAGAGACCACTTGTCCCTTGGCCTTTAGCGACCCCATTCAAGAATGGCGTCGCCCTCTAAGGACCTTCAATTTACTGCTCACCAATCATGACCTTACCGCCTGACCAAGGAATAGCACTAAATACGACAATAAACATCACCTACAAAGGAAAATCACCTCGTACAACAAAGGTAAAGAAAACTGTAACACACATGATAAACATACGATGTTAATTCTGAAAATAAAATCACAACAATACACTCTATAAACCCTGCTTTTAGGGGATGGTGGGTGGGGAAATTAAAGTACAGCCTCCTGGCGAGGCTGGCGTATAAGGCAAGCTGCGGGAGCGGCGCGCCAAGTGGCAGATTCCGCCGCTCCCCTGCCTTTTATTACCCCCCTAGATACCAGGCCCCGCCAGTTCTAACTGGTTCTGGCGTTAGACCGACGCGCGACCTGGAAGTGATTGTAATCACTTCCGGGGCGCGCACCGACCAGGTGACCAATTATTGGTGGGGCGCGCCTGTCGCGTCATCGTTGCACGCAACAGGTCCGCCCCCTTTGTGGTGATCGGGGGCCGGCGCGACCGCCATACTTTTGGTGTGACCGATGCCGTCCCCGCCTTGCTCGTCGGACAATTCCAACCCTTCTCTTACGGTTGGTGTTCAGATTGTTCGCTGGCTCTTCTAATGCACCTTTTCAGGTGGCTAAAGGAAACAGCAGGCAGCGCGCACCACGCGGTGGCACTTCACCAGTGCATCTGTTTCTAAGTTTTGAAACCCATTTCACTGGCGAAATAAAATCCTGACTAAAATAAATGTTAGCGTACAGCAGCACCATGAAGTCAGAGACGGAGAACAGACATTGTGGCTGGTGTGTAGTCACTTTGGTAACACGTAATTAAATGCGCACATGTGGGCCCCCTACTAAAAGTATGTGCCAGGAGTTGCTGATACAATTGTGCCACAGCATCCTGTCTGCACTTACAACTGCAATATATCGATCAAGCTCACTTGGGAGGGCTGATCAGTGGTGCTGAGGAAGTTGCTCTGCATTCAGTGAGATCGTGAAGATAACACGCAATGAATTCACATTTATCTGTAGAAAATAAACAGCGCCAGGGGCTAAATTCCAGGGTTGAGCTTGCCGCCTCCATCCGCTAACCCCACCCTCTGTCACAACTCGTCACAAGATGGGGTCAGTGCTGCCTGCTCTTACCCCATCCTGTGATGTGGCCCTGATGGACATGAAACCCTCGGAGCTGCAGGGCTTCAGCTAGAAACGCCCAGGGACAAACTTTCCACCCGTGTTATCAGGGGGTGGAGCTTAGCGCGGGGGTGGGATAATGATTTTGGCGAGCTGGTGACCTTACAGGCCTCAGTGCTTGGTGCTCATCTGCCCGGCAAATGGTAATTTGATGCAAGCCTTACTCAGTTAGCTGCGCAGGTGCAGCAGAGGACTGCTTGAGGAGTTTTTATCTGACAGCGATTTATTTTCAGTACTGCCCTAAAGAAAATAGTTTATTTTGGAATAGTGGATTTGAAAATAAATTCAATAAGAAAAGGCTATTTTGCGAAAGAAATAAAGGGGGCGGAGACCCAGCGCCCACGTGAGGGAACCGCCCCTGCCCTCAGTTAAATTGCTGGGTCAGGAGAAATTCAATTTAGGCCAACATACAATTTGAGTTCAGGAAATGGTTTGACATGGTCGAACAGTGTCTCAACCTAAATCCTTTTATTTTAAAATACATTAGGGCCAAGAATGGCCTTTTACATTTGGGTTTCATGGACTTTAGCAATACATCTAACTGTTTGAACCACGCAAATTGTGGCAAATTCTGAAGCCCTTGGGGTAGAGGAAACCTTTATCAATCTCTTAAGCCAACTGTATCAGAATGCTACTGCTGAGGACATTTATGGGCCTAATGGGAGTGCCCAACCCCCTTTAGGGTTAAAAGGGGTGTCAGACAAGGGTGTGTTCAGACCCCCTTTTTGTTTACCCTGTACATTAATGGTCTTGAAAGGTTCCTAGTGAAGGATTATTCAGACATGCAATTGATTGGTACCCTCCTAATTTCCACTTTAATGTGTGCAGACAATTAACCCCGGGCGAAGACCTCCGCTCCGCCTGCGGAGTGTACGGAGATTTGCCTACTCCGCGTTCCATGGAGAAAGCGGACTAGGCAAATCTCCGCACACTCCGTGGCAGAGCGGAGTTGGCTAGCACCCACACATGCACATTTCTCGCGAGAAATGCGCATGTGCGGGCACACGCGCATGCTCAGTTTTTCCAGAGAACGCGATGAAGAGGAGGAAGGCAGCCCGGGGACTCTGCAGCGAAGGTACGTGGTTTTTATTTACTTTAAAGCTGTTTTTAAGTTGTAAGCAATTGTTAATTGTGCGGGTGGGAAGCGGGTGGCGTAGTAGAGCTCCACAGAGTTCCACTGAGTTTGTTTTCAACTCCGTGGGCCTCCGCGTAGCCCCGCTACGCCCACTACGTCCGGGGTTACAGACAATGCTGTTTGATGGCTAGAATATCAAAGGTCTACACAAGCTTTTAAATGCTTTTACTTTTTTTCATGCCACAATGAGATCTGAAGGTAAATTTAAGCAAATCTTTTACTATGAGAATGATTGGCAAAGATTCACTCAATAAATGGTGTCCAGATCTCTAGAGTGAATTTCTTCTCACACTATGGTATACAGTTGGATTCCACAGGACATTGGGTGCAATTAGGAAACATAAAAACACAACAGCCTAACAAAACCAGAGTCTGTATTTAGGTTTGGAACTGTTGCAAATGGGTTCCAGCCATTAAGTATGCCCAAATGTCCTGCTTTTTGATCAGCTGGTTTTGGACCTTTATTGTCGGTGAGTCTCACTCTCAGTAATTCCATGGTAAATTGAACTGTGCATGTTTACCGCCAGTGTCTGCCTTTTAAGATAAAGCCGCTAGGGTAAGGAGTAGCGGGCTGGTTACACATGAACTCGTATGCACAAATGTGTGCCCAAGGGTACAGGCTGCACACGAGAGGCTACAGTTGTATGCAGCCCGGTAGCTGTACACAGGTAACCTGCCTGTGTGCAGCCCAAAACTGCACATTTGCTCTGTCAAAATACCCCTTTTGACCTGTTTAGTACTTCCATTTATATATTAATAAGTCATTGAATATAAAGGCAGGGTATAGATCTTTAAAAGTAGGACATGTAGAAATTAATGTTGAACATGTTGATGGTATGCAAGATAAGAATGGTGCTTACACCACATAAACCTGGAATAAACTTGAAACTTTGCTAAGTCCTCTGCGATGATTCTTTATCTTGAACTGTGGTTAAAATCATAAATTCAGCAATATATCAATGACAGTGAAGCAGAATTAGCCACACAGAAATGACAGAGAAGGGTAATTTTGCAACCATGAAGGTTTATGAACAAATGAGTAATGTTGCAATCTCAAATTCAATCAATTAAGCATAAATCAATAGTCATTTGAACACAGCTTGTATGAATATAATCCTGGCAGTTCAAATCAGCAAATGCAAGTACACATTATTAAAGACAGAGTATGGAAAGTAAGCAAAACACTGTTCCCATAAAGAGAAACTCCCCAATTCTAAGCAAGGGTTGTGGTGAAGTCGGAAACTTTTGAAACAGTTGTTGTAATAAAATATAACATCAAACTTAGAACCAAATAAAGGTTTCAATCAAGAAAAGGTGAAATGTACTTGCTCCAGGGAGTGAGTCTATGAGCAGAAATATAAGGAGCATTGCATCTCAACAGACAGAGAAAGGGAACATCCACCTGCAAAGCAGAGCAGGGGCAAGATTTCTAACTAACTAACTCAACTTCACACATTTAAAACATGACATTTCGTCCAAACACTACATTGCATAGGTTCCCACAGAGTGAGAACCAATCAAAAATCAGTGTTCCCACTGTACATGGTGTGGGCCTCCATTTCACGGACAATACAGTGCCAGAGTTGTTTCACCATGTGGCCTTCACAATATCTCACAAAGGAGAATGCACCTCCTCTGCCTCCCATCCTGTGCAGGTGCCGAGAATTATCGTCCAACCAATGAATTGTAACAAACATGTGTTGGCACAGTAAGCTGACTGAAAATAATGCATTTGTTAGAAACACAGTGACTCTAGTGCCAGAAACAAAACAAGAGTTATGCAGAGCAGGCAGAAATGCAATCAAGATGAAGTCAGGCACCTAGGCCCACTCAATGGAGTCGGGCACTTAGGCCCACTCAAGTCAATGTTTAGATGTACATATTCTAACTATAGTTAATAGAAAACACGTCAAACACAAAATCTACTAAATCTAAATGCAAAATAACGTGTGCATACATGTAAGTAATAGTTATGTGTGTGACATGTTAACATTTTTTTTAGCACAAATAAATGGTGGTGATACTGCCTCACCAATTTCCCCCCTCGGTTGGCTCGTAGAGCCATTACATAAAAGATGTTGCTTATGTCTAGATACCTCTAGCTCCTTCAACTCATCATAGACCAAACAATGTCTCTTCCAATTCTATTTCTTCTCTCTTTCTTTTCAGTCCATTACCATCAGCTGATTTTTCTCCAGCATTCTGTCCTGCAGTCCTTTCCCCTTTCATCAGTCTGCATCCCTTTACCATTAAAAACAAACAAATCACACAAACTCCAATAATAAATATAGGCCTTATTATAGCACTCAAAAGCCCACTACCACGTTTACTGAACCATATGCCTACTGTAGAAAATCCTTTCCAAATTGCTTCCCAAGCACCTGTCTCTTCCAACTCTTTTGATAGACTTGAAATATTCTTTACATACTTGTTGATCTCCTTGTGCTTATCTGACACATAAGTGCAACACTTAACAAACTCCACCCTATTTTGTGAGCAAAATAACTAAAGCTAATCTATTTTGAAGAACCATGGCTGTCTTTGCTATCAATTCTGAATTAATGGGACCTAATGCACCAGCGGTGTGGGAGCAGAACCCTTAACCCCATACCTTCAGAGATTCTGCTCCAACATCACTGATCTATCATTAAAGAACACCCTCCTCAAAATCTGACCCAACATTACCACTCAATAACTGTGTTCTAGATCATAGAAAAGTGTATGGGTTTTATTACCAAAATTTCAATTTAAGCTGTACAGAGAAATGCAAAATATATGCGTGAAAGACACCTACGTGAACAATAACCAGACATACCCTATCCTGCCGATCCCTCCGGTCGGGATGAGGGTGACGCCAAAGGGTTAATCTCCTCACCCCCTTCTATCCAACAGGAAACAACCCAAAAGGAAGGACGGCCGGGCGAATGGGAACAGAGGATTAGGCCGGAAGAGGCATGACGACCAGCATTTAGGCGTATGATGAAAGAGGAGGGGGCGGACCAGAGGAGGAACCCGGAAGATGCCGAAATCCATGTGTACGGGACGAGACATCTGCAGGGATTCCCAGGAAGCCAGGGGACTGAGGACGCTGTGCAACCCGGGGAAGACGTGAACTCCTGGAGCGAAGATTGGTGGACGCCCCCAGAGGACGCTGGAAGGCCGCCGCAACTCCGGAGAGTTGCGGCAGACGCGGTGAGTGGGATAACAAGGGAGGGGGGAAGAACTAAAAAGGGAGCACGTGAAAGATCATAACGAGCACAACACCCGCACCATCCCTAGTCATCTTCACAACCCCCTCATAATTTTGTTAATCTGTATAGGGGGCACAAACCTGTTGGGATAACAGTGTTGGGGGCGTGTGAAAGCACATCATACCTCGTCCTTGTACTTTTCACCCAGCATCCCTGATTGAGAAAAGCGTGTGTTGTCACATTGGAACTGTAAAGGGGAGCAGTCCCTGTCACGACACACACCTTAAGGAAAAGCGAGCTCATTTCTCTCTGAGTCGTAAGAGAGGGAAATGTATCTCTTCCATATTTCTTACTTTTATTATTATTGATTTCCCTCTATCCTTCTCCACGTTGGGTGTGGTGACGGGAATCTTATTGGAGACAAAACAGAACTTTGACCGCTCTTGTTTTTTTTGGGGAGAAACACTGGGAAGGCAACCCCTAGACGCCAAGGGCAAGAAGAAGACGGGCAGTCGACAGAAGACGTCCTAAAGCACAAGCCATCTGAACATCTCAGCCATAAACTCGCCTATTTCATCTTCACCACTTATCTTGTTACAATAAAAACCAACCATTCAACCACCACTTCGGCCTCCGAGTTTCTATTTCCGCCCATCCCTCCGACAAGTGGTGTCAGAAGTGGGATCCGCGGAAATGGAGGCCACACTTCAGAAAATGGCGGACAATCAAGAAAAGCTGGGACACCTTATGGAAAAGTTTCTGGGAGTAGCGGAAGAGGATAGGGGAAAACTCCATCAAACCCTGGCTACTCACAGCCAAAATCAAGAGACCTCCATTGGACGATTAGCAGACACCCTTAGCCAACAACAGGGACATACCACCGTTCCCTTGGTGGTGTTACAAAAATATGTGACTGGGGAAGACCCAGAGTTCTTCTTTTCCAACTTTGAAAGGATGGCTAGGGCTGCGGGATGGCCCCTAGAGAAATGGGACCATTATTTAGGACCCCTCCTTTCGGGAGATATGCAAGCAGCCTTCCAGGCAGCCAACCCCTTGGGTTGACCCCCTATGAGGAGATCAACAAACATTTTCTAGAAAGACTGGGTATAGATGAGGAAACATATCGCATACGGCTACGACAGATTAAGGAAGGATCCCAAGAAACCCTTAGAGCACTCTCCTACCGGGTGAAAGACATGGCAGATAGGTTGCTCAAGGCATTGGGATCCAGTAAAGAAGACATTATGAAAAAAATATATTTAGAATAATATCTGAGTTCCCTGCATCCACCCATACAAAAATGGGTACGCCAACATACCCAGCTCAATATGGAGAGAGCAGTTGAAATAGCCAGTGCCTTTAGTAGAGCCACGGAACTAAAAAAGGGTAAAGAAGAAGCTCATGTGAAGCCGTCAGGACACACTGCTATAAAAAGCCATAGGTTCCCGATGATAAAAAAAACAAGACCATTACTTTACTACCTGGCCCTTTACCCGGCCCACCTAGGCCAACAGGACCCCAGTGTTTCAATTGTGGAGGATTTGGGCACATAGCCAGGGTATGCCCCCAAAGAGAAGAAGCGATGGAAGTAGGACTAACCCGAACCTACTACTGCACTAGAGAAGGACAACACGTTCCCTACCATAGAACAGTGAGAGTAAACGGGGAGGAACGGTCTGCCCTGATCGATACAGGCTGTCTGCATAGCGTTATGACGCCTCAAACCGTACCCGGTGGTAACCCTCAACACACAGGTTTAGTCAACATCCAGTGTGTACATGGGGATAAGAAACAATACCCTATTACGGAGATACTAGTACAACATGAGCCAGCTGTAGAGCCGCTCCCTTTGCGTGTGGGACTCATCCCTAAGCTTCCAGAACCCTTCATACTAGGAAGAGACTATCCTTACATAAACAGACTCCTAAACGAGGAAACCGAAGAATGGAGAGAGACTGCTCCATGCTCACAAGAACGAGACCTTGAGTGTGCTCCGGGGTAAACCAGAAAAAGCAATAAGCAAAAGAAAAGGGAGAAAACCAGGTGGCCCCAGATAGCTCTGACACAGCCCCAAGAAGAAGTTATGTGGCAATACGATCCACGGTTCTCTATAGCCCAAAGAGAGGATCCAACCCTGAGAGAGGCCTGGAACAACGCCAAAGAAGAGGAAGACCCCGACCAAGTAGGTCCCCAGTTCTTTATAAAAAGAGAGTTGCTCTATAGGAAGGGAGGGAGGGACCACATGCCTCAGCTGTTAGTACCCCAAAAATATAGAGAGAAAGTCCTTTTCCTGGCCCACAGCCATTTATTAGGGGGACACTTCGGTGGGGAAAAGACCGAAAGAGATGTTCTAGATAAGTTTCACTGGCCAGGATTATATCAACAGATCCGCCGGTACTGTAAAGAGTGTGCTGTCTGCCAGAAAAACAGCAGGTGTTTACCCCCTAAATCCCCCCTTTATCCGTTACCCATAATTGAAGAACCCTTTACCCGGGTGGGAATGGACATTATCGGCCCTCTTCTTCGCTCTCGTAGTGGTTGCAGATATGTGTTGATCTTGGTAGATTATGCCACGCGTTTCCTGGAGGCCTTGACTCTAAGACAACCTAACGCCTCACAGATCGCCAAAGCTATGATTTCTATCTTTTCCAGAATAGGATTTCCCAGGGAAATTATAACTGACCAAGGCACACCTTTTGTGTCTAACTTGATGAAGCAAGTTTGCCAACAATTGAACATTAAACAACTGAGAACATCCGCCTATCATCCACAAACCGATGGGTTAGTGGAAAGAAATAATGCCACCCTTAAAATAACCCTAAAAAAACTCCTTGATCTTGAGGCCAGAAAATGGGAGGATATGTTGCCCTTGGCTCTTTTCGCCATCCGATGTAAACAGCAGAAAAGCACGGGGTATTCTCCCTTTGAATTATTGTATGGAAGATCCCCACGAACCCTCCTAGATATGGCAAAAGAAGAATGGGAAGAAGAACACAGGGGCAAACCATTGCATGAATATGTCCTGGGTCTAAAAACCCGCCTCCAAGAAATACGCAGTATTGTAAAAACCCATCTAGAACAGGCCCAGTGTTCTCAAAAAGTCCAATATGATAAGAATACGAAGACCCGTACCTTCAACATAGGAGACCATGTTTTATTGATGTTGTCCAGCTCTGACCATAAGACGCTAGGGAAATGGCAGGGCCCTTTCAGGATAATAGAAAAGGTGACCCCAGTAATCTACCGTCTAGAACTAGACCCTAAAAGACCTACCCACACCCAAGTCTATCATGTCAATTTATTAAAAAAATGGGAAGGGCCCATCCCTACACTATTGGGACTCACGGAAACGACTAAACCCTTGTACCATCAAAGTATAGATCCTGAGCTCTCAGTGCAACAAAGACACAAGTTATGCACTTGGTTACAACCCTTACAGGACGTGTTTTCCCTTATGCCAGGAAAAACAGACGTTAAGGAACATGAAATCCATACTCTCACCGGGAAAAAGGTAAAACTAAAACCGTATAGAATCCCCAAGGCTAGGAGAGAAGCAGTGAAACGAGAAGTAGAACAAATGCTCCAAATGGGGATAATAGAACCCTCGTCCAGCGAATGGAATTCCCCAATTGTTCTAGTACCAAAGCCTGATGGGTCCATCAGATTTTGCATAGATTTCAGGGAAGTGAATAAGATCTCACAATTCGACTCATACCCGTTGCCGAGAGTCGATGAAATGATCGAAAGAATCGGTAGGGCCCGATACATCAGCACTCTCGATCTCTGCAAAGGGTATTGGCAGATTCCCCTACATAAAGAGGATAGAGAAAAAAACGCCTTTTCCACTCCAGAAGGATTGTTTCATTTTACTGTCCTTCCCTTTGGACTACATGGGGCCCCCGCTACATTTCAAAGAGTAATGAACATAGTATTAAAACCCTGTGCTGCCTACGCAGCGGCCTATATTGATGACATCATTATATACAGTGACACGTGGGAACAACACCCCCATCATTTAACAGCAGTAATCCAGACCCTGGGGAAAAGGGAGTTCACCATAAATCCTTCTGAAAGCTAATTAGCCGCTAGATCCGTTAAATATCTTGGTTATCTGTTAGGTAATAAAACCCCAAGAAGAGAAAGTGGAGGCTATCACTGCCATTCCTTTCCCAAAGACTAAGAAAGACCTAAGGGCCTTCTTAGGAGTCATGGGTTACTACCGACGCTTCATCCCTAACTTCTCACAGATAGCCAACCCCTTAACAGATCTGTTAAAGAAAGATGTTAAAACTGAAAAAGTACTGAATTGTCCCTCCTTTATAGCGACACAGGCTTTTCAGCAGTTGAAACAAGCTAGCACCAAGAAACCAGTCCTTCTCAGGCCTGACTATACCAAGCCCTTTATACTGCAAACAGATGCGTCAGAACACGGGTTAGGGGCAGTATTATCCCAAACTGATTCCAAAGGACAGGAAAGACCAGTCCTGTATATTAGCAGAAAACTGTTTCCATGAGAAAAAAAATATGCAGTCACAGAAAAGGAAGCCCTTGCCATCAAATGGGCCATAGAAACCCTTTGTTATTATTTAGAAGGGCGAGAGTTTGTCTTATTTACTGATCATGCTCCCCTGAAGTGGATGGCCAAGAATAAGGGTCATAATGATAGGGTCTTACGATGGTTCTTAACCCTCCAACCTTATTGTTTCACGACTTTACACCGAAAGGCAAAGGAGCAAACCAATGCAGACTCTCTGTCCAGATATCCCCTTGAACCTTTTCTTGCAAGCAAGAAAGTTAGGGAAAGGGAATGTGAAAGACACCTACGTGAGCAAGAACCAGACATACCCTATCTTGCCGATCCCTCCGGTCGGGATGAGGGTGACGCCAAAGGGTTAATCTCCTCACCCCCTCTATCCAACAGGAAACAACCCAAAAGGAAGGACGGCCGGGCAAATGGGAACAGAGGATTAGGCCAGAAGAAGCAGGACGACCAGCATTTAGGCGTATGACGAAAGAGGAAGGGGCAGATCAGAGGAGGAACCCGGAAGACGCTGAAATCCATGTGTACGGGACGAGACATCGGCAGGGATTCCCAGGAAGCCAGAGGACCGAGGACGCCGTGCAACCCGGTGAAGACGACGGGGAAGACGTGGACTCCTGGTGCGAAGATTGGTGGATGCCCCCGGAGAACGCTGGAAGGCCGCCGCAACTCTGGAGAGATGCGGCAGACGTGGTGAGTGGGATAACAAGGGAGGGGGGGGAGAACTGAAAAGGTAGCATGCGAAAGATCATAACGAGCACAACACCCGCACCATCCCTAGTCACCTTCACAACCCCCTCATAATTTTGTTAATCTGTAAAGGGGCACAAACCAGTGGGGATAACAGAAAAGCGTGTGTTGTCACATTGGAACTGTAAAGGGGAGCAGACCCTGTCACGACACAGACCTTAAGGAAAAGCGAGCCCATTTCTCTCTGAGTCGTAATAGAGGGAAATGTATCTCTTCCGTCTTTCTTTTTTTTATTATTATTGTTTTTCCCTCTATCCGTCTCCACGTTGGGTGTGGTGACGGGAATCTTATTGGAGACAAAACAGAACTTTGACCGATCTTGGGTTTTTTTTTGGAGATACTCCGGGAAGGCAACTCCTAGACCCCAAGGGCAAGAAGAAGACGGGCAGTCGACAGAAGATGTCCTAAAGCACAAGCCATCTGACCATCTCAGCCAAAACTCGCCTATTTCATCTTCACCACTTATCTTGTTACAATAAAAAACAACCATTCAACCACCACTTCGGCCTCAGAGTTTCTATTTCCGCCCATCCCTCCGACAATATGCCATGAAGGCTCAGACACAGAGTACATAGTCAAAAATCAGAATTATTCTAAGTCCCAATGAACAGCTAAAATCATAAGTGTAATGGACAATATCCCTAGAGAACAGGAAAAGTCTCTTAAAATATAACTATCAGATTTACAAGGAAAACATACAGCATCCCTTGAGGAAAAGAGAAAGTCTCAAAATAACTGGACAGCGTCTCTAGTAGAACTGGAAACGTCTCTCAACACCCCGAAAACCAAGGGTTTATATGAACATTTTATGAATAGGTAATAAGCAAAAACTGCAAATTCAGCATGGTGTGGCTAGTGATAACATATATTGGACAAATCAGAAGTAGGAATGTCACAATAATGCACATATAGAATTATAGATGGATCACATTGAATTACAGGGATGTTTTTCTCCTAGGGGCTCTGTCTGAGTGGTATCTAATAGACAATGAAAGCGAAGCTCCAGTTGTCTATGATGTCACTCAGAATCCCGATGGGTAAAACATCCCTGTTATTCACTTTTTACCCATCTATAATTTTATGTTATGTATGGCCCCAAATCATCTTTCCCTGCTTTTAACTGCTACATAGGGGCAGAGGAGTAACGGGAGAGCCATACATAATATAGCCTCTCCGCACTGTCCCCAATTAAAGAAAAAAAGATTACGTGTAATCGCTAACCACCCCGACTACCTTCCCTGCCTTCCTTACCCCTCCTGCAGTTGTGCTTTTTGCTTTCATTCTAAGCAGACTAGTAGCGGTGTGCTGTAAAACCTATATGACATCACAACAGTGAGTAACCAGTTTTGTTATCAACTGTTGCTAATTCATAGCAGTGATTTATGACATTTCGAAACTGAAATAAATGATAGAGGCTCCCTATGAGTGCCGTACATAACATACAGAATTATAGATGGGTGAATAACATGGATGTTTTTCACCAAGGGCTTCTGAGTGGCATCAAATAGACAACAAGAGTAAAGCTCGAGTTGTCTATGGTATCACTCAGAAGACTATAGTGAAAAACATCCCTGTTATTATCTGTTTACCCAAATATAATTTTATGTTATGTAAGACCTCCAAAATCATCTGCCCTGCTTGCAACTGTTACGCAGGGGCAGAGGAGTAATAAGGATCCACATATAACATGGCCTCTCCTACCTGTCCCAAATGTTAAACAAAAAGGGAACATCAGCCACCCAATCCACCACAATCTGTGTCATTTTACCACTTACCCTCCTGAGGCTGAGACATCTATCCTCCATCAAAGAATAGAGCCAGAGCTGCAGTGACAGACTCTCAGAGAAGCCTGTGAGACAAGGCTGGAATTCCTTTATTAACCCCTTCGCTGCGGTGGAAATTCCGCCGCAGCGCTGGGGGGTGAGGGGGGGCAGCGCGGTGGCGCGGTGCTCATGACGGAGCCACTCCGTCATGAGCCACGGTTGGGCTGTGCTCATGACGGAGTGGTTCCATCATGACTCCGCCCACGGCGCTAATCGCCCGCACAGGCGGGGAATTAGCGCCGCGTGGGCGGCGCGGCCGCCAACGGCCGCAGCATGACGGAACCACTCCGTCATGAGCACACGGCAACCGTGGCTCATGACGGCGTGGTTCCGTCATGAGCACGGAACGAGTTAAGTAGCAATAGTAGATAACAATTTTTTTTACCTAATGTTGCTACATCATAGCAGTGAATAGCCAGATTTAGGGCCAGATATGTCAAGGGATTGCGTTGCCCTTGCGTCACTCAGGGTGTCACAAGGGCAACGTAATACCTAAGTCAGATTTACCAAGCACCGCAAGGCCACCTTGCGTGACCCTGATTTGCTTAGTAAATCTGGAGTTACGCAAAGCAGTACAAGTCACTGTCTTACTTTACTGTGCCCTGGTATGGCGTTCCATGGGTGGAGTGTGGATGTTCCCACACATCCACGAGTGGATTTTGGCATATTTCCAGATTTATCAACAGAGGTAAACGTCGGAAGGTGTCAAAATGCTTCTTCTTCCCAAGGGAGGAGCAACAAGGAGACATATCTTTCTCAAAATACAGTCAAAGTCAAAATGTGGCAGCTTTGATCATGGAGGTTTCTCTATTGGTCGTCATTTTCATGTATTCTTGGGTCAGCTTCACTTTCAGCAAAGAATGACCATTCAGGAGCTGAGTACCTTCGCCTAGGAACCCGTTTCTCTCTTCATCCTCCTAGCTACTGCCTTTTCAATCTTAATGTTGCTTTTCTCATTGATCTCTGCCTCCTCCTTTAGGACATCTAGAATTTGTTCTTCAGACACTGAAACTCTGTGTCTTTCACCTCTCTTTGGCCACCTTTCATTCCTTGCCCCGTTCTCCCTCTCTGGTCCCTTCTCCAGGCTCAGAGTCTGTGCTCACAGCTTCTTCAGTTTAGATCACTGAGGTTACTTTATTAGCCAAACCTCCTCCCACAGCTAGAGTAGGCTCAATTATTCCACAATGAAAAGGGACCAGATTCAACGCTGAAAGCTTCACCCAACCTCTTCAGCAGAGTCAGCCCCAATTGGAAGAGGATATTAATGCTGCTGACTCAGCATTGGACAAGTGGATCGTTGAAACATTGGATGCAGTTGCTCCATGGACTACCAATATTCCTCAGAGATGAACCTAATCGGTGCTATGGTTCAATGAAGATTTAAGGATAGTTAAAAAATCCTGTAAACGCTCGGAGCGTCAATGGAGGAAACATTTTTCTGATGTTAATAAGGCTGCCTATACCTCAGCACTAAAGAACTACCATTCTCTTATTAGGAAAACCTGTGCTGCTTATTATAATGATAGAATAGAGCAGGCGGACAACTCCCCTAGAGAACTATTTGCCATCCTTAAAGACGTATCCTCCCTAGAGAGAACTATGGCTTCTGCCATTAGTTCTCCAGAGTCGTGTAACCAGATTGTTGACTACTTTGCTACGAAAGTATGTAAAATATATGATTTATTTCCTGATGAGGCCCGAAACTGCACTTTTTCCCAATCCGAGAAAATCCCGGTACTTGGGGACAACCCCCTTTCAGAGTTCTCCCCCCCCCCCCCCTCGTTGGTAGATTTAAAAGGTGTAGCTCTAAGCATTAAATCTGGTCCCCAATGGACCCAGCCCCCCCTAAAATCATTAGGGAAGGGATAGATATAATACTACCCTGTGTACAGCAACTTCTGGAGCTATCCTTCGATTGTGGTGAGGTCCTGAGTAAGTGGAAGCAAGCAATTGTCCTCCCTTTAATGAAAAAACCATGAGTGGATCCGGGCCTGTTGGACAACCTGTGCCCCATATCACTCCTGCCTTACTTCGCTAAAATAGCAGAGAAGGTGGTGAACATGCAAGTGATTGGCCATATATTAACTGGCACAACCTATTCCATCCCACGCATTCAGGCTTCAGAGCCACGTACGCTACGATGTCAGTATTATTCCTCACAGAAGAGAGACTACGCAGGCGTGCGGATGAAGGCCAGACTGTAGCTGTGGTCCTGCTGGACCTCAGCGCAGCCTTTGACACGGTATCCCACAAACTGCTACTGCAGCGACTTTGGTTAGGTGGGCTGGAGGGAGCAGCTTTAAAGTGGATGAACTCCTTCCTCCAGGATCGTAGTTTCCAAGTTGCACAGCGTCCACATATTTCCAAAAGCATTCCATTCTCACAAGGGGTCCCACAGGGCTCAATTTTGAGCTCAACTGTTTTTAATCTGTACATCAGACCTCTTGCGGAGATCATGGAAAAACACAATGTCACCATTGTGTCTTATGCGGATGACACGCAGCTTGTTGTCACTCTATCCCACAACTCAGAAGATGCAGCCATCCAGTTCTCTTCTTGTTTGAGTGACCTCGCTTCCTGGATGTCAAGTAGCCTCAAGCGAAACGGCAGCATAACTAAGGTCCTGATCATAGGAAAGTCCCCTTCCATCTGGTCCTCAGCGTGGTGGCCACAGAATTTGGGTCCCACACCCATTCTTAATGAGAATGTCAAAGATCTTGGTGTCTGGTTGGACCTCAAACTCTCCTTTGAGACACACACTAGGAAGGTTACTGGGAAATGTTTTGGAATCCTTAAAATGTTGCAAAAAACTCTGGATATTCTCCCCATCTCAGCCAGGAAAATCCTGGTCCACGCTCTTGTAACGTCCCAGTTGGACTATGGAAATGTCCTCTATATTGAAGCATCAAAAAAGTCTCCTTAGGCTACAATGCATCCAGAATGCGGCAGCACACCTTGTTCTCAACTTACCTAGGAGAGCTTCCTCTGTGAAAGCCCTTGACGCCCTGCACTGGCTGCCTATTAATAAAATAATTCTTTCTAAAGCCCTGTGCTTTTGCCATCGATTTTGCAGGGCAAAGGGTCCAGTTATCTCCATGATCTTCTTGTCCCCCATAACCCGATGCTTCACCTCAAGTCAACTGGAGCTTATTTGATTAAAGTCCCTAAAATCCCAAAAGCAAGAATGGGTGCGCGTTCTTTTGGTTATTTGGCAGCCAAAAAATGGAATGCATTACCTCCTTTTCTTCGAGTAGAGCCATCGGAAAATACTTTCTAAAAAAGATTGAAACCTGGCTCTTCCAGCTCTGAGGTTTAATGTTCATATTGGTCCTGTTTCACTGCTTCTTGCCCCTCCAGCCTTTTACGTAGTAGTTCTTTAGCGCGGGGACACACCAGTTGGTGTAACCAGGCGCTTTATGAATGGTTTTATTATTATTATTATTATTATTACTTGTGGCTCATTCACCGTATGCCCTGCACCTGTCTCAGGTTGACCATGAGGCACTATGCGGACTCTCCTTCAGCCTCTGAGCTCTCTGGCTGCACCAAATTTGGCCTTTGTGGCTCAGTAGTAGCCGTCACCACTTCTTCTCCAGTTTGTCTCACTCTCCGAGTATGTATGGCCTCCACATTTAACTGCAATGTTCGTGACCAGAATGACTTGGTAGGGGCTATGCCATCAGGGATCCAGGCACAACTTTCGTACATGCTATTTCACCAACACCCAGTCACCAGGACTGAGGTCATGGCACTGCCCATGCCGCAGAGAGAGCGTCCCCAATTCAACCTGGCATGTGACAGATTGTACCACATCAGCCAGTCCTTAGCAGTAGTCAAGAACCATACCTTCTGTAATATCCACAAGCACAGTTGCAGGCACAACAGGAAGTCTCATTGCTCTGCCCATGTGAATTTCATGTCGGGACAAGCCTGTCCTCTGATTCTGAGAGCTTCTCAGACTCTCTAGTACCAAAGGAAGGGCATCAGGCCATTTCAGAGATGTAGATGCACACACTTTACCAATATGAGAACTTCAGTGGTCCGTTGAGCTGTCCATGATGGTTGAAGCCTCAGCTCTGTAACTACAGTGGAACTTCTGCTCTACCAGCAAAGCTACACACACAAGTTTCATCACCTCATTCTTGAAGTGACTGCCACAATCTGGTTCCAGAGAAACCAGGATCCCATAGTGGTGGATCAATACCCTTAACAATAACTTGGCCACAGTAAGACTGTCATTTCTCCAGTGGGGTCTGCCTCAACTCAGAGGAAATAGAGACAAACCACCACCAATATGCAATGGAGTCCACTACCCACAGGCATCTCAACAAAGTTGAGCTGCATGCAATTAAAGGGACCACCTCATCTTCCTATGTGACTTAAAAGGAATGGAGGTCTCCTTCCTGCATTTGTCTGTTGGCAAGTTGCATATCCGTGACATAATTCTGCTGCAACAACTCATAACCTGGGGTTGAATCAATATGTGCAAAAGAGACAAACCATCACATCGCTTCGTACGTGGATAGCATTACGGAAATAATGTGCCATAGGAGGTAACATTAAGTCTGGTAGCACAGGGTGACCATCTATAGACACTCAAACTTCATCTTCGTTTTTAGTACACCCTGCTTTGACCCACTTTTCCTGTTCACATATTGGTGCCTCCTCCTGCAATCTATTCACCTCTTCCCACTTATAAGCAATGGTCATCAAAAGGCACAGTGACGTGTCATACTCAGATTGAATTGAAAAATCTCCATTGAACGTGCAAGACTCAGGAGTCAAATATCTAGCTATCTCATTCGCAAAGCTGTTGCTAGTGGTTACAAAATCATTTCTTCTCTTGTGTGCTGAACACTTTACCAGAGCCACTTCAGCCAGCATTTGAAAAGCATCAAAAAGTTCCGTAACATAATGCCCATTTCTGATAGGAAAGCCATACGAGGTCATGCAATCCCTCTGGGACCACAGCTGCCAGGAATCATGGGCCACGCCAAATTTATACTGCCCATCAGTAAAGATGGTGACTCTTAAATTGTCAGAGACACAGCAGGCTCTAGTAAGAGCAACCATTGGGCCCACCTGTGCAGAGGTTACATTACACAAACAGGAGTCTTCAACTACACCCTCTAAGGTAAATGTGGCATATGCTGCTTTCAAAATCCTGTGTTCATATCTTAAATAAGAGCCGTCCACAAACAACCTATAACCAGGCTCTTCCAGAGGGACATCTCCAATATCTGTTCTTGGCTTGGAACATAATTCGGTCACATTGAGGCAGTCATGGTCAACCCCATCATCATCTTCATCAACAACAGGTAATGGCAATAGTGTGGCAGGATTAAGACAAGAACATCTCCGCAATGTAACGTTCTCAGCGGAAAGAATAATCTGCTCATAATTTGTGAGTTGACTATTGGCCATGTTTTCAGTTTGAGTGCGAGTCAATAGGATCTCAACAGAATGGGGTACCATGACTATGAGAGGGTACCCCATAATGATCCCCTTACATTGAATGCTGAATGCTGACACAAACTGCCGCCACCACCTTTAGGTAACCCATTCATGCTGTGGCTACTGGGTCAAGAGTGGCTGAAAAGTAAACTGTGGGTTTTTTGGAGTTTCCATGGAGTTGAGGTAGCACTGATAGGGAGCACCTTTCCATCTCAGAGCAGTGCAGAGTGAAACATTTCTCATAGTTGGGCATTCCTAGTGTTGGCGAGCGGCAGAGACTTTCTTAGCTCAAGGAAGGCTTTTTCACAATTGCTGTCCCATGGTATCGTATCTGACATATCTTTGTGTGTAAAACTCTGTAGAGGCTTGGCCACTAGGGAAAAGTTGGGAATACAGTGACAATAGTAGCCCACCATTTTCAGGAACATCCTTACTTCAATTAGTGTTTTGTGAGGGTTAATTTGCAATATGGCAGATATTCACTGTTGAGATATTGTTCTTGCTCCTTTCTCAATGCAATGTCCAAGATATGGGACTTCCTTCTGACAGTACTGCAGTTTGGCTAGGGAAACCTTTTGTCCATTTCCAGCTAAGAGATTTAACAGGGCTATGGCATCTTGCCTGCATGCCTTTTGCATTGTTGATGCCACCATTAACCTCTTCAGCGCTGCGCGGATTCCCGCGCAGTGCTGAAAGATCTGAGCGCGGGCGAGGCCATGACGGAACGGTTCCGTCATAAGCACAGCCCAACCGGCGTGCATGACGGAACCGTTCCGTCATCGGCATCGAAGAGGTTAAGCTGTTCATATATTTAATCAGGACTGAGTTACTTAGCAAATTTAGGGTCTCCAAATTCTGGGTGAAGATTGAGGGGCTCTCTGTATACCCTTGAGGAACTCGGCATCATGCCAGGATTTTCTTTTTTTTAACTGTGATGCTAAGAGGCATTGTCTGTCTTCGTGCAATGGAATAGAAAAGAATGCTTACCACAGATCTATAACTGAATCACTCACCGTCACAGGGGATACAGAACAGTATTACAGCTGATTTGGTACCACAAAACAACATAATGTTCTTAATCATAGCTATATCCATTTCCAAATTTGGGTCAACAGGAACACCTCACCCTCTACTAAGTGGGGCACCATCCCTACCCTGTATCATCTAGTCACACCCTTGATATCCAACTCTGTGCATTCCATCACCACCGCTAGAACTATAACTAGAATTTGCTGGGTATGGACCATTCTGAAATCCCTTCTGTGGTAGCTTCCTCTGGGCCAGCATGAATTTCACCTTAATTCTTTTTTGTTTGACTCTCAAATCATCACTGCAATACTTTATAAATCTCAGGATTTCATCTTGAGGCTTGAACTGCCAACAAATCACGTTCTGCTGGATTTGTCAACTAATCTCTAGATGAAACCCAAGAACAAACTGGCACAAAATTACTGAGATTTCCTTACTCGCAGTTCTAAACACCACCATGCTGGTGAGAGACCTGCATTAGGCTTTCGCAATAGGCATGCACTGATTCTTTCGACTACTGTGATGTCCTTGAGATCCTCTACCAATCAATCTCTTTCCGGGGAGCCTTAGTTTTCAAAAAGTGAACCACCTAATGAATCTTTTCCATGACCACAACAGACAGAGCATCGGTTTGAGTATCCATCGGTGGCTCTGCAGTTGGCCACAGAACAACTGAACTACACTCAGCCCACAAATCACTGGGAACAACAATGTCAAAGTATGTTTTCTGAGCTTCCCAAAACACAATCAAGATTTTTACAAATCTGTCAAGCTGGGTGTACCAGAGATCAGGGCTCTCTCTCTACTGTGGAAACTGTTTTGTAAACATAAAAAGATCAACACAACTCCAAGGCACAAGCACATATGCTCTTTCATGCATCGCTCCTAGTGGATATGTTTTGACCTTGGAATCGCTCCTGTTCTAAGTTCCATTTGTCTGATTTTCATAATCTTTCTTTTTCTTTTTTCTTTTTCTAAGCTCATCTATCTCTAAATTCTGGGTGTTGCTCCGCAATTGAATGTTACTGATTATTTCCCTTAGTTGCAATTGTAACCCAGGGGTTCACATGTTCTGCAGTGAATCTTCAGTCATAAACCTTCTAACATTTTTTCTTAGGGTTGACCTTTTGGAAAGGTCAATCCCAAATTCTGTGACTACCAGTAGCGGCCCGTGGAGGGAGTGCTGCGGGGCGGTGAGGCAGGGTGGGGAAGGAGCAGGGTGGGGGGTAGTAAACTACGGAATAGGGCCCAACGGAGGTAAGTAATCATATAAATAAATAAAACGAATTTCGTTGCGCGCGCTGCATTGCCAAATGCGATGCAGCGCGCACAACGAAATTTGTTTTATTTATTTGTTTATTTACCTCCGTTGCGTACTATTCCGTAGTATACTACCCCCCACCCTGCTCCTCCCCCGCCCTGCCCCACCGCCCGAAGCACTCCCTCCACGGGCCACTACTGGTGACTACCCCTTCGAGAGCCTCATGTGTGACACAAGCACAACTAGTGGTTTCTTTGCAATCAAGCACAAGTTCTTCCTCGTTATACCCATCTATGAACCCCAACTCAAGAGTTCCTTTAATGATTTACTTTAACTCTGCATTCATCATTTCCACATCTAGCATTCTTAGTGGGCTGTCAGTCTCTGATGACTGTGACTCCGAATTATCAATCTCTAAAGTTGGCACACTAACAATAGAAGTTGTTCTTTTTCGGGGTCTTGCTCCCATCTCATCAAAGGTATAAATCCCAAACACAACAGTGATTTTCATTATTGTAGTTGTAACAGGTGTTGCGACAACAGTAGCATTATTCGGGGGCACAGTCATTGGAGTTGGCATAGGAATCGGTGACATTACCTGGTGAGATGGGAGTAAGTGAAATAGGTGCTAATTGTTGGATTTGGGAAGAGAACACAGATAACTGTGGAGGTGGAACGATACCAGGCACTCCCCCCGTGAGGAAGCTCTGATTTGACAGCCACACTAGCACCTGTACCTATTGGTGGCGGGAGTCCCACAGATGATTGACTTCCCCTAACTAGTAGAACTATGTTGTATGGGGGTGGAATCATCTAAAAAGCCTCCACTGAAGTCGCTATTACCTTAGTAACAAATGAAGACAAGAGGCATTTGGTAAAACTGGAAAAGTTTCATTTAATTAAACAAAAAAAGCCGGGGGAATAGTTACAGGCTCGAGGTCTGAGGACTGTCTAAATTTACATTGGGTTTGTGTTAGGTTTATAATATATACATTTTCTCAACAAGCCATAAACGCATCCGGAATCCCTTATAAGGTGAGGAATGTTGTTTGCTGCCTTAGAGTCATAAATGAATGGTCAAGTGTTAAAAAAGGTGGGTCTCGACCTTGCGTAGACAGTGTGGTCAGTGGCGATTGTGTCCAGATGTCCGGCATGGGGAGCGCTTGAACTCTACGTGTGATAGGTCCTGGTCGGCATGGGGAGCGTATGATCACTACGTGTGCTAGGTCCTGACTGTCTATGTGTGCCTAACTCATGTGGCATCTGACTTTATGGTGTTTTTCAAAGCGCGCATAACCACTTGGGACATGTGTGCTTTATTGGGGTCAATCTCCCCTGACCAGTGTGATGTCGCTGTGCCTATCTATGGGATTGCTCAAGAGTTTCCTGCTTGCATGTTTGCTTGCCAGCTCCCTCCTGTGACTTATCAATCAGTGATCCCAGGTCTAGGTTTCAGGGCCTGCCTGACTACATACTTGCGTGTCAAGGTAGATGTGGAGTTCGGGATAGGGGGTTCTATTAATAAAGACAATAATTCATTCTTGTCGACAAACGCATCAATATCCATGTTAACACTATCACTCCCTTCATCATACTTTACTTCAGCGTTAAACTACTTTTCTGCTTTCTTTCTCTCTGTTGTTCCACTAGTTAAGATGGTACGCATCCTAACTCCTTCAGTCATATCTTTTCTCCATGCTTGCTGTTCTGCTTCCCACTGCGCTTCCATCCAACACTGAACTGTCCTTTTGGCCTTTTTCTGATATTTTTCCTTCTCTAATGCATGTGCTGGACAATCCCATGCATTCACGGCTTCAAGTTGAGCTTATCTAGGGGGAGGTTTCATTTCATAAACGACCAGCTTCGAATACTCAATTATTATCAGGTTGAAAGTACCATCAGGAGGGAACTACAAGGACCCTTCATCCTCGGTGATGCTGTCCCATTGTTTAAGCCAAATACACGTGTAGCCTGACATTGGTTGTCATGTTATGACAAGGCGTACCTTCAGGAGTGGCCTCCTTGCCTTCATGGGTATGATATTCTCACATCATCCCTAATTAAAACCATTCATTTCTTGATAAATTGCATTTTTTCTTTATCGATATTGCAATATAAATTCAATGAACATTACTTAAAATAACTCGCAGTTATCAGCAAAACGCAACACTAACTTCCGATTTCAGCACAACACCACAAAACAGTCCACTCACAGCGCAGCACTCTCTGCGGTAAAGACCAATCCCAGCATGGCACACACACCGACTGACCAATGCCAGCCCTGTACCTTATAGTGCAACTCGCAGCAGCTCTCACTCAACAGTGATCAGCTTTGCAATAGCAAATTATATAAAAACAAAAACAAAACTCTTGTTTGTTCTACTAAAAGAAAGTTTAAAGTATGCAATCACTCTAGGGGAATCACACATACAAAGTGAAATCTCGACCAGTGGGAAATCACCCTGACTAGTGCGATCTGTTTTTCTGCACAAAAGGACTAACCCAACACCAATCTCAATTAGTGCAGCTTCACCATAAAAGTTATTAAGTCCCTATCTCTTTTGTGTGGTTGATAACAGCTTAATATACTCGATGAGTCCGATAACTAGATTTTCAACTCTTGCAATAAGCATGTTTCTCTTCATAAGCAAGAGTTTAACACACAAGGCGGCTTCACAAATCGCACGACAACACTGTGCTCTCATGGACTCAAAATTGACACCACTCCACGCAGCACACTTATTCATCAAACCCACAAACACCATAATGGTTGACAAGACAATCAAAGACACATAACTCTACTATACTCACACTGGTAGGACACTGCAACCAGTCAGAAATTCTGGAACACAGCCAATTCTCCAAACTGGACCATAAAAACCTCAGGGATGCTGACTGGGCTGGGGCAGATTTTGAACAATTTTCAGGCAAATTCCAACTACCTAGGCCTCAGTAGGAACCATCCACTCCTACCATCTGGCACTTTAAGAGATAAGGATGGCGTTTGCACTGCTCAAACTTGGCGCAAAGTTGAATCTCCAATACGTCCACTGGAACGGTTCTTTATCTTAAACTGAGGATAAAATAATAAATTCAGCAATATATCAATGACAATGAAGCAGATTTTACCCCTGGGGAACGACAGAGAAGGGTCATTTTGCAACCATGAAGGTTTATGAACAAATTAGCAAAGTTCCAATCATAAATCGAATCAATTAAGCATAAATCAATGGTCTCCTGACTACAGCATGCCTGACTATAATTCTAACAATTCAAATCCGTTAATGCAAGTACACGTAATTAAAGACAGAATATCCAAAATTAGAAAAACTCTGTTCCCATGATGGGAAACTACCTAATACTAAGCTAGGGTTGTTGCTAAGTTGGAACATGTTGAAGCACCTGGTGCCACAATCATAACAGCAAAAGTAGAACCAAATGAAGGTTCCAATTAGGAAAAGGAGAAATTAATTTGCTCTAGAGCAAGACTATGAGTAGACATGTAAGAAGCATTGGCTCTCAGGAGAGAGAAAGGGAACGTCCGCCTGCAAAGGTAGACAGGGGCAATATTTCTATCAAACTTACTCAGATTCACACAGTTAAAACATGGAATTTCATCCAAATGATACATTGCAAAGGTTTCCACCGAGTTAGCGAGTTAGAACCAATCAAAAATTAGTGTTCTCATAGTACTTGGTGGCAGCCTCCTTCACACAGATATTAAAATGACAGATTCTTCCACCATTGTGGCCTTCTCACAAAGAGTATTAAACTTCTCTGCCTCCCTTCCCATGCAGGTGCTGAGAATCATCGTCCAACCAATTAATTTCAACAAACATGACCTTCGAACAGTAAGCTAACAGAAATGAATACATTTGATAGAAACACAGTGACCCTGGTGCCTGAAACAAAAAGAGAGTCACGCAGAGCAAGCAGAAATGCAACACTTACATTTCAAGATGGAGTCGGGCACCTAGGGCCACTTATGTCAATGTTAAGATGTAGATATTCAAACTATAGTTAATAGAAATCATATAAATTACTCATTTGACTAAATCTGGATGTAAAATAAAGTGTGCACATGCAGAAGTACTGAGTGCTTGTTACAAGCTAATATGTTATTAATCCCAAATAAACGGTAGTGATACTGCATCACCAATGTCCTTATAGTGAAATATCGACCAAAATAATTTTTATTGCAGCAAAGCTCGCTGCTGCCATAGGCAATCATTGGGCTACCTTGGTACATTTATTAAATGCTAATCTTGGATGGGTAGCAGGTAGAAAAATACTTCCTATACTCGTTTTAATTGTAACCTAAAGTTCTTTTTAATGGTAAGGTTGGAATTTAAATTATTATTTTAGAAATGCCACTTTTAGAACGTTAGCAATTTTCTGCCTAAAGTTTCTGGGAGTTTTCAGCTGCCTGGGCTGGTGATGGCTCTCCCATTGGAAAATATTTATTGGAGCCAGACAGTGTACAAAAGGGGCTGGGGGTAGAGTGAAGTGGGTCTTTCTGACAGAATACCTGGGGAGGATTTGGGCCGTACCCAGATTACACTTCAAAGAGACTTTTTCCAACACACACAGAGACCTACCACCAGCCTTTTGTGTCACTAGTGAGGCTGGAGCCAAATCTAGGGAAGAGGGGAAGAACTGTTGACAACCAGTTTTAGGGTCAGAGAAAGGGGTGTCCGCACCCACAGGCTCGTCTGGGCCTAAAAGTAGCATCCCCAGAACATGAAGGAGAGCAAGACTTTGTACCGGGAAGGCAACAGCGGCAGCACCACAGACAACTGGAAGGACAAGTCCCCCGATGCCGTTGATGGACTGAGGACCCTGTCTGCAGCAGACTCCAGATTCAGTGATGCTGGCCACCTAAGGCCCCCAGAGGGCCTTGTAGGGAACGTTCTGGACCTCTGTGCCCCAGCAGGAGAAGGGAAGCACAAGGAACCAGGCAAAGGAAAAAGTTGGTACAGAGAGCCATAGAAATCAGATACTTGCAAAGTGCACTCTTTTGTGGACCAGACGGCCTGCTAAAACTGTTCCAGGTGGCTAGGACTCACCACCAGGAGCACAATGAACCCCAGATTCCGGAATCCCCAACCTCTTTCTCCACAATCTTCAGACCATCCAGAACACCTCTCCTACACTCATCCTGGATCTCCCATGCCACACACCACAATTTGACTCACCTCACAGATCTCCACTGGCAGCCTATACACAAACACTGTCAAATCAAACTCCTCTCACACACATACAAGGCACTGCACAACTTTGACCAGCCTACCTCAACTGTCGCCTCCACTTCCACCAGCCCACTAGACACCTACGCTCTGCATCACTCTCTCTTGCACACGCTCATTGCATTCACAAAAGCAAAACAAGAGGCCTCGCCTTCTCCTACCTCGCACCCAAAACTTGGAACGACCTCCCTCTACACATAAGAGCCTCCTCCTCGCCTCTGGAATTCTGCAGGAAGCTGAAGACCTCGCTCTTCAACTAACACCTAGCAGACGACCGTCACACCTACTCCTTTCGCCTGCATACCCCTCGGGTGTTAAGTCGTGCTTTACAAATCCAGATAGCATAACAAAATATATCATGATCTTCAAGCTCTGTCCATCTGGCCTGAGTTATTGCCTTTTAAAGATCCTGACCTAAGAACCCTTTTGCTGAAATGGAGCTTGTGGGGCTCCTCTGCTCTTCTAAGTAATTACCCTAGTGGGGGCCGTGCCCAGGGGTCTTTTCAATTTTAAATTTCATAGTTTCTTACAGGGAAGGAGCGTGCATGGGGCCCTTTCACAGACTCCCACTGGGATCGGAAATCCCATCCCCAGGGCCAGATTCACCGGCCATAGGACCAATACCCGGTCTCTTGATCCCATTCCTGAAACTCAGAAGAATGAAGGAGCTCTTTGACACAGGAGAACTGGAGCACAAGCAAAGTGCTCCCGCATGGCTGGAGCAGGAAAAAAGGTGTTACCGGATCCTGCTCAGCAAGGAGCTGTGCGTGGGGACCCGGTCAAAGTCACGGGTGCCTTGGGGCTCCACCACAGCCACCACTGCAAAACCTCTATGGCGGTGTCCCAGGAAGGACTTGGCACCCCCGTTTAAAAAAAAAAGAAACAAAAGAATAAGGATCGCGGCTTACCCAAATACCGTAGGAGAGCCGCTACTGTAATATTCACTGCTCCATGGAGAGAACATCTTATAATACCCCGTGGGCTTAATTTGCTTCTGTTTCTGCTGATTGTGGCATCCCAATCTGGGCAGGGGCACCACCAACAAACTAAACTGAGGGGGCAGCAGGAGTTGCAGCAGCACCCCAAAAGAAATGTGGAAATTGGCCCTAAGCTTCTAGGGTCCTAATATTTATGACCTCCAAGCTGTTTCCGTCATAATTTGTAATTGCAGTAAAATCTATATTAGTAGTACCATTAGAGCTCGCAAAATGAGGATACAGAAACATAGGAGAGCAGTAATTAACAAAGATGACAAGTCACCACTCGTCCAACACAGCACCACCTAAACATTTCCGAGGCAGAAACTTTTGTTCTACAGCCTGGCAGTGCAGTGGCAACAAATATTGTTTTAAACATAGATATTAGGTTCAGTCATATGATGGTGCTTATTAACATGTGGATTTTTGATCTTTCAATGTGGTGGCCCTATCGGCCAATTCCAATAGGCTTTCCTTCTATATTGACGTGGTGACCTTTAACAATGCTAATAGGCTGGCCTTATGTCATTGTTGTAATGACCCTTTGCCAAAGCCAATAGAGCTGCGTTATCTAAAGTGATATACCCTATATTGTGATATTCTATACGTTATGGAGGGGGATACTGTGATTCTAGGTGTCATGACCCATTAGGGGTCAAATATGATGTCAGAATGTCACCAAAAGTATTTTCAATCTGCCTGATGTACATATTTGTAAACTAATGAGTAGTATTTAGTAGTGTGTGTCTCATAAATGTATTTTTCCTTTTTTCAAAGAAAAAGCACTGACTGGACAATCATTTATTGAGTGTTATTATTGCGCACCAGCGAATGGTGATTACCAGCTCACGCCACCTTCCCCTCAGTAGGCCTGGGACTGCTCTGCTTCGCTACCCTGAGAGAGTCAAGTGCTGTAATGGAATGGAGTGCTTGGTTCCCAGTGAGGAGACTTGTGGACCTTTTACTGGTGCAGGTCTCACATCCTGCACAACTCACAACCAATTTTTTTAAACCATCTATACAGGGATCCAAACCTATCAAGAGAATGTGTACTATTTATATATCTAAATGCCTGTCAGCTGCAACTTATGGTACAGGTCTATTGGTTTATATTGAGGTTGGGCAATTACGAAAGGAGGCAAATTTATTTTTAAGAAGACTACTAGCCATTCCCCATAGTACTTCTACTTGTATTTGTCATACAGAAGTGGGTTTGGTACATATTGACAAGGCCCTACAAATGCGACCTATGAAGTTGTGGAATTCAATCTGGTGTGAACCAGAGGCTACTTTCAACAGAGCACTCATATTGAACTGCGTATCCCTTGATTATGCTTTTAATATTCCTTGACTTGATTTCTTTAAAACAAAATGTAAATTTCTTCAAGAATCTGTGTATTTTGAAATTAAAGGACTATTAAGACAAGTTAATGATTACGAGAGGGATCGCAGAGAATTTGGAAAACCTATGGTCATGCCCATATCTAATTATTGACCAGTATGGTCTTCCGATTATAATATCTTGAAACAATGAAAACCAACATCATAATTTTTATTGACGCACAATAGCTCGTTGCTTACCTGATTCACCTCTTTCCTCCAAAATAGATCACAAAGATTCAAGGTTAAGCAATCCTTATCTAAACCCGTCCCAGTCACTCTAGGAGTACCGCAGGGATCTTCACTCTCACCAACACTTTTCAACTTTTTCATGGAACCACTCACCGGACTTCTCAGCTCCTCTAAAGTCCATTACCACATGTACGCAGATGACACACAACTCTTCATAAAGATCCACTCACTTGAGTAAATCAAAGCTCTCAACTCAACGCATCATAAAACTCAGACCTGGCTGGACGAATACCATTTGAAACTAAACACCCTCAAAACTGAATTCCTAGTAATCACTGCCCCCAACCAATCGACCATCATCCGAGAGTGGATGAATCATCTAACAGCACTCAAAGGCCAACCACTCATTATCGACTCAGCAAAATCGCTGGGAGTAACGCTGAACACAAATCTAAACATACAGAAACACATCAGCGCCTCTACTAAAGGAGCAAACTTTCAGATGAACACTTTGAGAAGACTGAAACCCTTCCTGCCCGCAAATGACTTAAAACAGGCAGTGCAAGCGCTAGTTATCCCAAGAGTGGAATATGGGAGTGTCACTCTCTGCGGCCTTCCCAGATCGACGACGGCCCCGCTAAGAGCTTCAATCAACACTTCCGCTAGACTCATCACCGGCTCCAAAAGAAATTATCACACCTCCCCAGACCTTAGAGCCCTCAATTGGCTACCTTTCGAGGCTAGAATTCACCTGAAAATCGCATGTATGACGCACAAGGCCATACATAACAATAACCCGAGTTACCTAGCGCAGAACCTGGTACTATCTTGTGGTAACAGAACCTCCAGGAGCTCCAAGAATCTTCTTCTGAAACTGCAAAGATTTGCCAAGAAGAAAACTTACAACCGGACTTTCTCAGGAATGGCACCCAGGATCTGGAATGCCTTACCCCCAGAAACGAGACAGGACCCATCTACTGCCGCATTCATAAAAGAAGTGAAATCTATACTCAAGGCCAAATTTACTTGAACTATATCTACACCCCTGTAATATATTTGCTTGCGTGTTTTAGCTACCACTCTGTATTAGACTCAGCCATATTCCTCACTATGTTTTGTCCTTGTTTCTCATATATGTCTTGTAAAGCGCTCTGATACCCGCAAGGTTCTTGTTCATGCTATATAAAAACTTCAAAATAAAATAAACAATAAATCAAAATATGGCCACACAATACATTACTATGAAATGTTAACTGCTCAGATTTCTAAACACAAAAAATATAATACAGATATCAAAAGATACAATAACTGGGAAACTCATAGGGGGAGCCATTTCTGCAAATGGTTAGGAGGTCTCCTCACAGGAAAAATAGGAGTGAGGGCAATTAGGTTAGTGAATAGCACGCGTTAGTATTACTAAACGCACTATAAAATGCTGTCCATATCTACTACATGTCCTATTTATTTATCACCATAAGTTCCACTCAGTTTTCAGTCGTGTAGTTGTTTTTGTGGTTGCATAGGGCTTGCCTAGGGCGAAAGGTGCTCTAAATTGACCCCAAAGAGTACTGGAGCTTAAACTAATATAACACAGGAACAATGGCTACGGGGCAGTTGTATCTTTAAAACAATCACACACAGTCTAAGCCTGCACAAGTTGATGGTTAACCCGGTGCTTTCCAGGGCACAGGAGGGTGAGAGGCATTCCAGCTGACACATCTGGAAGGTCAGTGTTGTTTTGAAATAATAACGGATCTGCGCCCTTCCTGTGCCCCATGTGAGTGGCTGCCGGAAGGTGGCACGGTGCCCACTCGCCTTTCCGTCGTCTCGCTCGCTGACGATGTGATCCAGGTGACAACGTATGAGTTAGTAACACACGAAGATAGCGCTCTCTACTGCTATACAGCCTCCAGGCGCTCGGAATGAGCGAAGATAACGATTTGAAAGAGGTGACCTTCAGTTTACGCTGAAATAAGTGAGAATTTTTGGGGGGCGGAATTCGCATTTCTTTTATTACGCGTACAGCGCTATACACCAATGGACATCTTGGCGCTAGGATTCATAAAATACATTTTTTTTTTTAAATCAACGAATCATCCCACCGATTACTGCAAAAATTCATGTAGAGTTATCACTTTTTATAATGCACTCTATGCTGATGGGAAACCTCAGGATCGGTTGCCAACACCCTTTAAAAAAGTGCAGTTTTAAAAGAACTTATAAAAAAGAAGGAGCGACCTTTGAGATGGCACCTAACAAATGGAAGGACGGCGTCTGGCTGAATCCGACCCGTGACCCGCGAGAGCGGAGGCAGTACGGAGAAAAGTTGGAAGTCGACGAGTTCCTTCCTTGTAGGAGGGAGGGGCCGGTCCTGCCTCCCCGGCTGCAAGTGTGCGGCGCTCTCCCGAGTCCGCCACACAGCCACACAAGACGTCTCGAAGGCTGGCCGGGCTGCGAGCCACCCGGCCCCACAGCCTCGTCCACGTTCAGGATGGGCTGCGCAGGGGGTCGCAACACTGAGAGGCCGCGCTGAGACATGAAAATACCAACAGGCAAGGAGAGCGACGTCTTTTGCGTATTTATTTTAACAGAAGGATTTATCTATCATACATGCTTGTTTTAATTTTTGCTGCGATATTCAATATTGGGAAATACATTTATTAATGTTTACTTTGTGTGAGTGAGGGCGCGCGCATATGTGTTCGTCAATGTCGGCTGACTCTGCCTTCCATCCTTCCTATGTCGGTAAATTAAGTACCTGTCGTTTACAGTATGTAGAATCGGCAGCCGGGCGGTATGAATTAAAACAAACTGGTTTGCTAGCATTGAGACAGGTAAAGCATTACATTGCTAAAGAGCATTACGGTTGGAACTAGGGATGGCTGGTAAAGGTTTTATAATCTCACCCTGTGCTTTAGCTCAGTTTCTCTCCTTCAGCTGATACAGTGGAGAGTAGGGCGAAACTAATGGCATTATTGTATAACCTCCTAGAAATCTAAAATAATGGCAGTAACTCGGGTATACGTCATCGTCGTCAGTGTGCGTTCCATTACAGAAACTCGGATTGATGAATGTGGAGCTTTGTTACATGTTTACATATTGCTGTAGAGGTTCCAGGCTCCGTATTTTATTGGTGCAATGCCTTACAGTAGAATCATTTCAATACATATGTCCATCCATGGGAAGTGTAGGAACTTGGTTCCTCCTCACACCTCCTTCTCATGGGTCAGTAATCTCTCAGCCTGACAATCTCTTGGAATAATCAAACGCCCTTTGTTCAGACAGCAGTCTAACCGGTCAATGGAAACAAGTCACAAACATTCCGCGCAATCAGCTGCCATTGTTAGGTGGGTTTGACAAGGGGAAGCTGCCTAAACAGAGGCTGTGCAACATTGTAATCCAGTGTGTAGGTTTGCAAAGGTGACGAATGTTGCACCTCCACAAACTTGTCAAGTTTACTAACTTTGCAAAACTTCTTCCAAGTCAAAATTTTCCGCAAAAATAGTTTTTACTAGATGTCTTTAAAACAAGCATTGGCAACATGCCAGTAGTACTGCCTAATTAGTTAAAATGACATTAGTGATGGGTTAAGGCACTCCAATCATCAGACAGGCACTCTCTAATTTATCTTTGCACCCATGCATCCATACATCTACGCACTAACGCATTCGTGCACAACCACAATTAAAAACACACACTCAATAACATATGCAAGATTAATTAAAATAATTCAAGTAGCAAAAAGAAAATAAGTTGCCATCTAAACATGCCAGGCATATGCTTCCAATAACAAAACTAACCATAGCCGTGGGTGTCTGTATTGTATTGTATATTATCTGTCATTGTTTATAAGTTCCAACATGGCTGCCACATTTACAATCAACATGTTGGCCATCTTGGAATGGTAAAACAATGAAAGACTAGAGACAACCTCTATCCATAAAGGTCCCCTGATTTAGAGGAAGCAGCCAAGTGGGATACCTCATTCCACAGATGAAATGAGCTGTGTGTAAACAACTCCTTAGCACTGCCTAGAGAGCTGTTGTCTCATGTTAAAAAATCAAAATAAAAGATGAAGCAAATAAATGAAAGGGGATCAATCATAGGAGAAAACTGAAAATGAAAGGACTGGCCAGCCAGCACTACCGCTGGAGTACATACATTTTCATATTCATGCGCACATGCGCGCAGAAACTGTCACCATTCACAGGGAAGAGAGCTAGTGACTGATGGGGACAGAATCATTTCTCCAGGTAGGACACTGTTATGGATGGATGTAGAGTTTAAATGACACTCAGAAAGACCAATGGCAGAAGGAGGCTGACCCAAAGACCCTCTACCTACCGATATGGATATAGATTTATTTGAGGTGAGCGAGCCAACACATTAATAGGGAGAGCCGAGCCAGAGCCAGAGCCAAGATAACTGTCTGACTGGGCTCTTGCAGCCAGTGCATGAGCCAAGCCCTGAAAATGTTTGCTATGTACATCATGCAAAAAAATCACATAAAATATTATAAAGTCTCTTCAAAACTCCAAAATGTTTAATTCTTTACATGTAGAAGCTTAGACAATAATACACCATGTTATAGCACTCTACTGAGAAGTACTTGTCATGTAAAACCTGTACGTGACCCAGATTATTATAGAGCAACAATATAGTCTATTAAATCAAGCACAGTAGGTAATTGTACAACTGGTATTTTGAGCTTGCATACTTGAAAGTGCTTTCATATGCGATAAAAAAGGAGTTGTGGTGAAATAAAATATTTGTTGACGAACACACAATTTAAGCGGGGTATCTGCGATTTATCCAGGTTGTCTAGTTCCACTTTGCAAAAATCAGCCCAAAAATGAGTATCTATTTGTCTTTCATTATGTTAAGGCTTTGTTTTTATCGCTGTGTATTTTCGGCAGTTTTTATATAGTGCAACCTCGATCCAAAGGTACTGGAGCACTTTACATGAGCACCATAAGGCCTAGTGTACTAATCCCACCATGAAACTATCAAGCATATAGTCATAAAATAACACATGTATTTTTGTAACATTTCTTAACAAATAGATCACGCCTATACCCATGATCATTGGCTTGCCACCTTTGCCATCTCAGCCCTCTTATATTGACTATCAGAATTGGTGCAATACAAGCACTCTTTTTAGTAGAAGCACAGCATTTAAGACCCAATCAAATTTTCTACACATTTAAACAAACATATGTGAGGAGCCTAAGTCCTTCTCTCAGTAGTACTCAAAAAGCTCTATTTTGTTGAACACATAAGGTCTGGCATCAGCTGCACTGTCAAGGCAGACTTAAAATGCAAGTGTGGGTTACTGTAGCCCTGGACATCCCACACTGCTCTAAAACACCCAGCAGCACTCTGAGGTCTAATATTAACGATGGAAAGGGAAGGGGATCTTTGCTGCTTCTAGAACAAAACAAATACTTTAAACTATCTATTTATCTAAGGCACTTTAACAGTGCCCTGTGTGGCACTGAAAGTTTAAACTCCATTTCATGGTAGGCCTGATACTTTGTGTGTGTTGGTGAGCCCTCTCTAGGCAGTAACATTGCTGCTGGCTCAGGCAGCCACATAAACAAACAAAATATTCACACCTGCATGGCTGAGAAGTACTTTTTCCATGGAAGCATACAACTTCTGTCCAATCAAAACGTACTCCTGTCTACCAACACGAGGGAGGACCCAAAAGCCCTTCTCTGGAGTACTCCTGAAATAGGGTGCCCAGATTTTGAAAAACCAAAATTGGGAGATTTCACAAACATAGAAGTAGGACTACAATTTAATTTTTACAGAGGGGCAAAAATGACTTAAAAGACAGTGTTCACAGCACAGGAAACACAGACGACGAGCCGCTTAAGGGGAATAGGTTTAATGACATTTTACACAAAAAATCACTTGTGTTTATTACATTGTTTTCTGAAAAGAATGGAAATGAATCCTGACGATGAATACATGAAATCTTACCTCCATCTGCATTCAGTGGACTCATTTTTATAAACTGGATATGTGCTGAATTCAGGTAAATTTGCCACAACAGATGATGAAAACCGGGACTTTCTAGGCAAATCCCGGATGCCTAATCACCCTATTCTGAAAGCTGTTTTTTAGGCTGATCATATATCTGCAGGAAGTTGCTGTAAAGCCAGACCCAAAAACTATGGTTTACTGTGCTTACATCTTGCAAACCCTTCGATTTGCAATATTTTTTATTTTTTTTATTTTTTCATTTTTAGCACAGCATATCAATATAATCATAGGTGCTCACTGTGTGACATTGCAATCAAGAAAGATACAGTAACATAAAAATAACAACATAAAGTCTGTCATGGCTCGAATCAAGAAGGAGAACAGTAGCAGCCAGGTAGGTAGAAATTCGAAGGACAATACAATCTCCAAGGCCCCCCCCCCCTGAGTCATAGCATAGAACCAGTCGCCGTCCAGCAGCAGGTATCGTAGAGTCACAGCCAGCCTCAACCCCCGCGTGAGAGACCCCCTAGGGAGGAGGGACCCGTCTCCACAGGCCATGGTATTGTGTAGGGAATCCATCCTGCGCGTATCCATAACTGCCTCACCTAATCCAGTAGGGACAATGACCAACTCTAACAGTGAGTCAGAGGCATTTCGTAGGGAGTCTACATAGGTCCTATAGGGACCCCAAATGTCCTTGGGATGAGAGGAACAGGGCATTGTACTGGAATAGACTTCACTATTGGTGTTGCAGTAGGCCAGACTATTCAACCAACTTTGCAAGGTGGGGACTGTCCTAAGACCCCAGTGGATAACAATTTCTCGCCTGGCTAACCGTAAGCTAAGGGATGCGAATTTCCTAACAGTTTTGAGGAAATTTACCGTATAACCCAGGAGTGCCACTTCCGGTGTGGGGATGAGGGATAGATTGGTCATGTCGCCTAGCGTTTTGTGAACTTTATCCCGATATGGTTGTAATGTGGGGCAGGTCCAGGTGAGATGAGCGAAATCAGCGTGCGGGGCGCAGCATTTCCGGCAAGTATGCGGCCTAGTCGGATCAAGTCTATGAGCTTTGGCAGGAGTAATGTAAATTCTGCGCAGAAACTCAAAATGTAGCAGTGTATGCCGGCTGTTTAATGAGATGTCTTTTGTGACTGTGCAGCACTTGCCCCATTGATCGTCTGTGATGGGGCAGCCCAATCACCCTCCCAATCCCTGCGGACTTTATCATCGATAATCGGGATCATCCTGGAGCAAGCCTTATATTTGCAATATTTTTCACCTGTTATTTTTTTAAAACCTTGCAGACAATGTATTTTTGTCAATATAAGTAAACTTTGAAAAAAAACAACTTCCCATAGGTGTCAAAAGGCAAGATTAAATATTGTGCACAAGGCAAGATTAAATATTGTGCACACATAGTCAAAACAAGCATTAGGATGCATAGGAGACCCCAGCATGATGTGTATGTGAGCATGCATATGTCATTGCACAGGCAAAAATGTGTTTTTAAAATATTTTTATTTAACATTGGAAGATGGTGGCTGTTTATCTTGGGGTGGTAAATCAAAAATAACTAAAAGGTGCATCGAAGGGTGAATTAAGAGAGGAGCAGCCTTATAGCAAATTGAAGGTGCATGGCCCTCCTAAAAAGTATCCACAAATACATTTATAAAAGCGAAGTAACAGAGGAGTTTGGAGGGCAGTAGAGCGACATGCAGTGAAAGTGTGGGGATCAATGAAGGGATGTATTTATTTTTTAAAAATCTGAGAAGAATGAGCAAGGGTTGGGTGGTGAAAGCAACAGTCGAGGCCTTAAAAGTATGTAAACGCCTGCAAGGCTGGGGGAGCAACAGAGGGGTAGGTAGAGGGAAGCAACAGCAGTGAGACAAGAGGTTAAAATATAAGTCACAGTGGTGGGGGAAAGCTGGGAACAGCAGAACATGAGGGAGAGAGAAACATCGAGCGTGGGGGAGGGGTAGAAGCTGTTGCGATAGAGCAGCAAAGTAGGGAGAGCAGCACACAGAGTGGGGTGGGACGAAGCACGCTGGAGAACAGCACACAAGGGCGATAGCAATATGGATCTGAGGCATTGGGTGTTTGGGAGAAGCATATGTAGATGAGCATTGAAAAGCACATGCACTCTCATGGAGTGTTCAATCAAAAAGAAAAATGTAGTTCCCTAAATATGATCAGTGGAAGAATACAAGTCAGCTCAGCAGAACAAGGGTAAAAAGCAGTGCTTAATTTGTGCTGGTGGTTTCCGGTGCTCAACACCGGCACTTAATTGTCAGCTCCGGCTCTAGTGACAGTCCACCACATGGTAAAGCTGTCTTTTTCATTTTGAGATGAGCAAAGGAAGCGTGTTTATTAATTCAATATACATTGAAAATAAATAATACCTGCATCTCATGCCGTTATTATAGCTCTGTATGGACTGAAATAGCCAGAATAGTCTGAATTGTCACACTTGTAGGAGTGCAATGGCTAGGTGGTATGTTGGTTCTGTCACTGGAAGCGCTGGCAGGGTACGGGTAGCGCAGGCTGCAGTGGCTTTCCGAGAAGGGCCCTGGCACTTAATTTTTCACAAATTAAGCACTGGTACAAAGGCAATGCTCCACGGAAGTGACAAACATAAGATAGCATGGGACAAAGAAAGCCACTGAAAAAGAAGCTGGCAAGAGTTACAATAAAGCCGATCAATAGTAAGCAATGTTTTGGTTCTACGCATATTGGGAATTATCACTAAGCTAACAATAGGTATATCACAACCAGACCGCTTGCACTGTCTGGAAGGTGAGACCTAAAAAGTAGTCACCTAATACGTTTGTTGGAAGGGTATATGTCAGCCAATCAAAAGGATGGAAACAAGCTATGTTCTTGCAGTGGGCCAAACACAAGAAGAGGAAGAAAAGCCATTGAATAAGAAGCAAACACATGAAATTGATCAGCAAGCCCATCCGTGATAAGCAAAGGGCAGCTCCAGAGCCCACTGTAAGCATTGGTATTGTCCACAATAGGTCTTTCCACCATAGTCAACTATAGTAGGGGAGCCCTAACCAGTGCATGTGTGTGGATAAACTGCTTCTAAAACAGTAATTTGAACCCACAATTAAAGTCTTTACTGAAAACCCTACTTACCGACATACAGTCGCTCTGGTAACAATGTGGAGTGGATCACATGGAAGGTTTGTGCTTTGTTTTCATTTTACATTTAGAGTGCTGCTGACTGAACAAAGGAAATTTGATATCTGAAATAGATTTTAATGCACAGAGACTCATTGACCGGTGAGAAGTAAATCGGACCAGGAACTAAATTGCTAAGATTCCTCCTGGTTGACATGTAAGGGAAACATGCCTCGGAGGGTTTTTGCTTTCAATAGTGTAGCAGGGGCAGTGACACCAATATAAGTAGGTGAGAGGGGCCCGCTGCACCCCAATTATAGCAATCGATTCTCATCCAACTGTGGATGCCGCGTTTGCCTTGCTTGCATTAAGGCCTAAGGCTCCCTTGCCATGCCACAGCCACATGGTGACATTGCCTACTAAATGACCCTTTTTGAAACCTCTGCTGTTTCTGCTGGACTCTGCCCACCAGATACTTTGTATACTGACAGCATTATCTTTCCAAAATCGGGCAAATTCTTGCTACAGAAAAATATGGCATGATTGAGACAGAGGATCCGTCCCCGGGTTCCCACTGCTTTGCTAGAGCCAGGGGTCTAGATTGGTCAGTAAGATTGGGGGGACTTCAAACTTCCCAAAAATCATGCCGAGCATGAGGGGTGGGGGATTAAGGGGCAGTGAGTATTGTTAGACACAATATTTTTCAAACTAAACAACATTTTTTAAGACCTTCAACAGAGACGAGAGCGACAGTATGTGTGTGTGAGATTTTGTGTATGTAAAAATCCCAGGGGAAATCCAGCTGACACCTCACAACGCCCTACTGAAATCACTTGTACCCAACTATTTACTTCAGAATATATATGTTTAATGGGTGTAACACCCCCAAACACCCCCTTGAAGCTACGCCCCTGACTAGAGCAGATCAACAGGAAATACACCTTGTGTGTTACTGTGAGGACATGCCGACAAACTAATCTTCCACAGGTGCATTTAATCCATAGCCAAGTAAATGACAGTGCTGCAAGGAGACACCATCTTACAAAATCCAAAATAATGGAGGAGGCAGGTCAAAGAATCAGATTTTACTTTTGGTAAGTGAGTTATTGTGAAACAAATTCAGAAAAGGAAAACAGACCCACTATTTCCCAAAGAACCCCTGCAGGTTAACCTTGTCAAAGTCTATCACCAGGAATATTTTACATTTTAAGAAGACAGTGAGCCAAAGTGATGATTCAAAAATGTCCTATGTACCAACAGAGATGTAAAACACTGAGATAATCATTTGTCTTGGAATAATTAAACCTCTTCAGAACAAAATATGAGTGGAGCTGGAGATGTTACAGGGTTACAACATCTAGTTGGGAGTATTCGGCCACTATGTTTGATTGAAAAAATGTGATGGGCAACATCTTAATAATTTCATCTATTAGTGTTTAGTTACTTTATTTATTCAATGTCTAAGTTTTTGTTGCTATTTAGTTTGTTTATTTCATTTATTAATACTTTACTTTCTTTCTAATGTGCGGGTAAGATGTAATGTGATATAAAGAAATGTTTTTTTTTTTTTTTTTTTGAAACCGTTTATTGCAATCTCAAATAGTTACAGGTATGGGCCTACAACCGTCTGGCCGGCCGCTAGAGTGGCAGAAGCATATGACATATATACAGAAAAATCTCTTGGCGGTGCAAAAAGGTAAATCAGGAGATATCAGTAGTGCAGGCCACATAACTCCAAACCCACAATACGGTTTCCTTTTGTCGAAACACAACAACACAAAAAACCACACCCGCAAGGCAACCCGCAATCCCAAGTGACAGCACGCGCTCCTTAAGTGGGGGACCCCAACCAATCGCCAAACTCTGAAGAGGGGAATGAGAACAGATCAGGGACTGGGGAACCACGTGCCCGTGGCTGGGGGAGGGGGTCGGCTAGGGGGACGGAGCTGGTGAGGCAGCCGGCAGCAGTGGCGGCTCGCAAATACCCCCGCGATAGGCGTTCCAGGGGCCCCAGATTTTCACCCACGCCCCAGGCTTACCCCTCGCAACATACACCACCTTTTCACGAAACATACACCAATCCATGTGTTCTTTCCAGGCCGACACCGCCGGGGGCCTCTGGGATCCCCACAATTGAGCAATGTCACGCTTAGCTATCATGTATCCCAGAGTCACCCACCGCGTCTGCGGAACCGAGTAGTCAGTTGGCTCCCACACTTTCAGCAAGCATCTCCTCGCTTCAGGCAACAGCGCGACACGCGTAACCACTCGCAGGACCTCGTGCACACCACGCCAGAATCGCTCCACCTTTGGGCATTCCCACAGAATATGCAAGAAAGTTGCCAAAGCACCACAGCCACGCTTACACAGTCCATCCTCAGCAAAGCCCATACGTAGAAGCCTTGGCCCCGTCACGTAAACCCGGTGGAGGATCTTAAGCTGGACGAAGCGAAGGCGAGCCGGGATGGCCACCTCCTTCGGAGAGGCCACCGCGGAAATCCAGTCCTCGTCGTCCAATTCCAGCCCATCGGCAACCCAGGCCTCGCGGAGGCCAGTCAGCAGGCCCGATCGGTCGTTGATCAGTTTTTTATATATAAGGGAGATCGTGCTGTCTGGGATATGGCCATCCAGCACTCTGTCCTCCAGGGGGGAAGACTCCGGAATGGACGCGACATCCGGGAAGACGGAGCCCAGCGCGTGGCGGACTTGTAAGTACCGAAAGTACTCACTGCCTTGCAACTGAAACTCCGTCTGCAGCGTCTCGAAAGTTTTGAATCCCCCCCTCGTCCAGAGATCTCCCACTGTGCTGATGCCGATCGTGTCCCACTTCTCGAAGCCCTTCGAGGTCCACAGGGAGCCCAACCTCGCAGACGCATATAGCGGTGACGCCCGGGTCAAACGGTCCTTCCACCCCATAGCTGCGTTAGCCGCGTGCCATACACGCACCATGACACGCGTCGGTCCCGTCAGGCGAGGGTCCGGCGCGCCAGAGTAGAGCGCTCGATTGTAGTCGCCACCGGGCAGGAGCATCTTGTCCATTTCAAATGCCGGGTTCAGGGCGGGCCCGTAAAGGCCATGATTAATCGCAGCTAGCTGGGAGGCCCAGTAATACCGTTTAATATCCGGGAGGGCAACCCCCCCATCGTACCACGGGAGCGTCAATTTAGCCAAGGCAATACGTGGCCTCCCGTCCCAGAACAGGCGACGCTGCAAACTCTCCACCTCACGGAAGTAGCGCGCCGGGACCAAGTCCATAGTGTTCTGGAGAGCGTACAGAAAGCGCGGCAACGACATCATCTTAAACAAGGCCGCTCGGCCGAGCGGCGAAAGCGGCAGACGCCGCCAACGCACCACGTCCTCCTTCAGGCGCTGGAGGGGGGGCAGCAAATTCCGCTCGTAGCGGGCCTCCGGGTCCAGAGTAATATATATACCCAGGTACCGAAACCCCTGGGAGGCAATCTGGATCGGACAGTCCCGTGGTAGGACCGGAGCCTCCCCGGCAAGCACATATACACAGGATTTCGCCCAGTTGATGACGAGGCCTGAGTTGCGACCGAATGAGCGCAAAACATCAACTAGGACGATCAGTGATTTACGCGGGGAGGCGAGATATAGAAGGATATCATCAGCGTAGAGGGACACACGGTCCTCATGCTCGGGGGTCCAGCGGAGACCACGGATGGAAGGGTGCCACCGCAGCCACTCCGCCAGGGGCTCCAGGGCCAGTGCAAACAGGAGAGGCGACAGGGGGCAACCCTGTCGCGTGCCCCGTCCCAGTGCGAATGGGGCCGAAACTCGTCCATTCACCACCACCTGCGCCAATGGGCCGGAATACAACAACTTGACCCAGCTGATGAAGCCCGGTCCGAAGCCAAACTTCGCCAGCATCGCCCAAATGTATGGCCACTCGAGCGTATCAAACGCCATGGTGGCGTCCAAGGACGCCAAGATGGCCGGTTCCCGCACGAACGGGACACGCGCGAGCACCCCGTGCAAGCGTCGCAGATTAAGGGCCGTGTTGCGATGGGGTATGAAGCCGGACTGGTCTTGGTGGACCAAATCGCCCACCACGCCGACCAGCCGGTTGGCCAGCACCTTGGCGAGGATTTTGGGCTCCGCGTTCAAGAGCGAGATAGGCCTATAGGATGTGACCCGCTCACGGGGTCTCCCCTCCTTGTGGATCACCACGATCGTGGCCAGACGCTGGTCCGGCGGAAGGGAACCCCGCGAGCGGGCCGCCAGGAACATCGCGCGCAGGTGGGGCGCCAGTACATCCGGTCGCAGCTTATACAGCTCGATAGGGATGCCATTGGGGCCCATGGCCTTGCCAGATGCGACCGAGCGGATAGCAAGGGCAATTTCGTCCGAGGTGGGAGGAGCGTCCAGCGAATCCCTGTCCTCCACCGAAAGGGAGGGCAGCGCGATGTCCCGAAGCAGGGCATGGGAATCCTCCTCCGAGCAGGGAGAAACCGGGGAATACACCTCGCGGAAATAATCCGCGAAGCAGGAGACAATGGCGTCCGGCTCGGTGACACACACACCATCCATCCTCTCGATCAACGGAACCACACGACTCGCTCTCTCCTTTTTGTCCAACCACGCAATCAATTTACCAGCCTTATCACCCACATCATACAGTCGCCCCTGTTGCTCTCTACTGAGGCCCCTGGCCGCCTCCGTGACGAGGGCCCTATAGGCCGCCTGCTTGAGGTGTAGAACATGCAATGTGGCATCCGTCACCCCGCTCCCCAGGTCACCCTCTAGTTCAGTAATTTCGGCCTCCACCCGGGTTACCTCCTCCCGCTCGCGCCTCCGGGCATGGGAGATAAAGGAGAGGGCCTCCCCTCTGAGAACTACCTTAAAAGCCTCCCACAGGGAGATAGCCGAAGGGACAGACCCCACATTCTCCTCAAAGTACCGCTGCAAGGATTTGATCAATTCGGCTCGAATAGTGGGGTCGCGCAGGTACCAGGCATTGATTGGGGCTACCCTGCCCTCCCCCCTCGGGAAGACATCAAAGTGCAACAGTAGTGGGGAGTGATCTGAAATACCCCGCGCCAAATGGCGCACCTCTCCCACTCTCCCAGCATAGGCCGCAGGGACCAGGACATAATCAAGCCGCGAGAGGCTACCATGGGCACCCGAGTGGAAGGTGTATTGCAGCTGCGCGGGATGCTTTAGTCGCCAGCAATCCACCAATCCTAGTGTATCTAAAAGGCCGGACAGCCACGCCTGTGCCCGGGGGAGGTCCCTGGGGGGATGACGATCCATAGACCCAGAAGCCACCGCATTGAAGTCCCCCCCCCCACTACCAGAAGCCCACCCGGGAGGTCAAGGAGGAGGCGCCCCAGGTCCGCAAACGTGGTAGATTGCAACCCCGGCGGAACGTACACTGATACAAAAACGACCACTCTGCCCTCCATTCTACCCACCAAGACAGTGTAACGTCCCCTCTCATCATGGCGCACCTCATCAATCTCCAATGGGAGCGAGTTCTTAATCATGATGCCCACCCCCCGCGAGCCCGAAGTGAAGCCCGAATGGGCCACCAAGCGATAGCCTCGCCGATTCATGGCATGAAAGGAATTACCTATAAGGTGTGTCTCCTGCAGGAAGACCACATCTGGTGAAATTCGTTTCAGATACTGCAGGACCACACCACGCTTAATCCTATCCCCCAGTCCGTTAACGTTCCATGATAACACAGTCAAATCCCTACCCCCCATCATACATGGAAGCCATCAGTCGTCCCCCAAAGAGCATCTCGAAAACAACAATACAGTAAAGGGTTCGCCTTGCGGTGCAAACAAACAACACTCCACCCCCGCCCACCCATCCCAACAGAACTCCCCCCTCCCTGCACCCCTGCATGAGCCCAGACAGCCCCCCCAAAGTGCAGTGTGCCTGTCGCCCCATAGACGAAAAACTAACTAGTCCCCCAGAGGAGGAGGGAAAGCCCCCAATGGACCCCGTACGACCTCCATAGGAGGGGAACATACACGATCAGTGAATGGTAACCGGAATGTTGTCCAGAGCAAGGCCTACTATTCACCCCTCAGTTCTGATCCGGCGAGCCCTCCCCGCCAACCGCACCCCCCCCCCACCCCCCCGGCCCCGATCCCCAGGCAGAGTATCCAACCAGTCCCCAGCCGCCTCGGGACGGTCAAAAAAGTGCGTGCGACCATCCACCTCCACCCTCAGCTTAGCTGGAAAAAGCATTGAGTACTTAAGGTTCAGGTCCCGTAGGCGACGTTTAACTCCGAGAAAACTCAGTCTCTGCTTTTGGACCGTCGGAGTAAAGTCAGGGTAGAAATTCACGTCCATATTATCGAGCTTGACCGGTCCCTGTAGCCTGGAAGTCTGCAGGATAGCGTCTCTGTCCCGAAAGTTAAAAATCCGGGCAATGAGAGGCCGCGGCGGGGCTCCGGCCTTAGGTCTTCCTCCGGGGACCCTGTGAGCACGTTCCACCGCAAAAAGTTTACTCAGCCCCCGGGGCTGGAGACGGGTGAGGATCAGGTCTTCCACAAACAAATCTGCCGCCTCCTCCTCCCGTCCCTCCGGCACCCCGACAATGCGAACGTTGTTCCTCCGGGCCCGACCCTCGGAGTCCTCCAATCGACGGTCCATCAGGGCGCTCGCCTGGCCAAGCCGGTGCACCTCCTTTTGAAGGGCCGCCACGTCTGTAGTGAGACTCGAGGTAGTGTGGGCCAGGGAATCGACCCGGTCATTTGTTTTAGACAAGTCGGCTCTCACCAGGCCCACATCGACCAGGGCCGAGTCTATCTTCTGCGCCAGAGTATCAAAGCGCTGGTCCACCGAGGCCTTCATCTCGGCAATGGCGCCCATGACGTCCCGGAGGGTCAGATCCGCGGGCTGAGCAGACGCCTCAGTCGGGCCCGCGGGGGATGTACGCGGTGCCTCTGGAGATCCCTTCTGGAGGGTGTAGCGGTCCATGCTGTTAGACTGATGTGCCGGGCCACGGCGGGTCGATTTCACCTTTGCCCGGTCGCCATCTTGCTTTGTGGACATGTCGCACTCCCAAAGTCGTGCCAATCTCCTCGAAAGGGCCGATAAACCAGTTCACGGGTTCCGGGGGGGGGTGACCACTGGACCGCAGGACAACTCACAGCCGGCGAGTCAGCCGGGCACCGGGACAAGGCCACACCACCGCACCCCACTCCGCAACCCTACCTCGCTTGAGGCAAGGAGGGCGCAAAAGCGAAAGTGAAAGTGCGGGGTACGCGAGTCGCCCAGCCCTGCCCGCCGCTGTTGTTCGCTTTGTCCCCGGATCGCCCCACAACTCCAATCCGGGGGGCCGGCGCGGAGAAGGCCGCAATCTTCGATCGGTGCTCCCACCGGTGTCCGGGGTCCGATTCGAAAACGGAAAACGGGTGCCGCCTCAGCTCGGGTACACAGACACAGTCCCCTCATCAAAGACAGGATATAATCAGGATTAATTCAGGAGGTCGCGGAGGTCCTCGGGAGCTTCGCACCTACGCGGCCATCTTGGTTGCGCGCTAGGCTCCTCCCCGATATAAAGAAATGTTGACTATGTTCAGCCAAGCATTTTTCATTGTGTATGCCATTCTACGATGTACAGGGGGATACTAGCAAAGTAACAACCAGAGAAGCAGGCAGACAGATAGGAACTATTTAAATAAAGCAATTTAAAGGTATTAAACTCTTGTCGCCTGCTCCTTGACTACTGTAGGCAGCATTCTGCAGCACACACAGAAGGAGGAAAATGCCATTAAGGATTTTTGTGTGCAGGAAGGTATCCCTATGGTGTAAACAAAAATATATATATCACGCCTCATTGAAATAGCGATCACAGGCCCTCTCCACAGAGAACCCTCAGACTGCAGCTGTGAACCATCAATTCATAAATAAAATACCCTATCAGATATACTTAGGCCCATTGTGGTGATGTTGTAATGCAAATCAGAATTTACCACTGCTTCTAAATGAAGCTAAGCTAAATTACACTGCTGATTGCTGTACCTAAAATCCCCAGGCATGATTTTTGATAAAGAGACACATTGAAGTATCGTGATCCATTAAATATCCTTTCTGATCAAAGAAAATTGTCATCAATTAAAAAAAACCTGATGAAATTAAGAAACGATGAAAGCTGACAGCAAGGCTAGGTACAGAAACTCACTGAGAGGCCAGCCTGGCAAAGATTCCATGCACACTAGAATCTACGCCATATCTGAATTATGGAATAGGTTTGTCGTCCTCACTGGACCACCAATGAATGGTAGGCCAGACGTGAATTTGAATGAGGCCTGTCACATGCAAGTGGACATCGATTCATCCAAAAATATTGATCCGACTAACTTGGTTGAACAGTTACACGGCAAAGATGCAGACATTGACAAGAGCACACATGTAGTACTGAGAGCCTCCTGCACTTATATTCCATTTCCTATTTGGAATGTACTGACATATTCGGTAGGAGTGGTCACAAATTTCTCACAGACTTCTACCAAATGAATTAGTATTTTGTGAACCAACATATTTATTATTAAGTTGGTTTACAAAACACCAAAAGGTAGTGGATCGCAAATCAACCTCCCATATAAATACACAATTTGATTGGCTAGATTCACAGACATGCTGGCCTGCTAGGGTCAGTTAAAGAAAGGGTAAACCCAAAATCACTGGGACCTGGGTAGAGAACAGTATGGAGGAAATGGTCCCAGCATACAAATCATTCAAAATAAAGCATTGGAAAACAATTGACCAAATAACTAAAAGAAGTTTGAATGTCATTTAATCACATTGAACTAGCATAAACGTTTTACTGAGGTCCATAGTTTAGGCAACAATTTTTAAGTAATAAAAGTGCCCAGAAAAGGAGGGGTGAGGGGGTTAGTGATTGAGTGTGGGATTTGAAAGGAAGTGAACACAATGATAAATCCACTAGAACACAATCAAATTGGTCGGCATAATTGAATCACTGCCGAGTATTACATACAGATCAAATCGTAATTACAATATCAACAGTTCTGAAAAATGCCATATATGCAGAAGATCACAGTGCATCATGTACTGGTGATAGTATTGGCAATGGTGTTATGTCGACGTTTCGACCCCTTGTTTGTTGTAGGTGCTCAATACGACCTTACGGGGTGGGGTCTTCATCAGGACTGGGGTGCGTGTGGAAAGGGAGTGGGCACCATGTCTGTCAAAGGACTTGACTCTAAGACGCCGCAGAATCGTCAAAGGAAGAGGGGTTCCAGCCTCCTCAGTGGTAACGGCAAGGGCGGAGAGAGTGATGGCCACTCTACCGCAGAGAAAACTTCTCTGTCCAGTTAGGTCCTAGAGCTCTCAAAGATCAGCACTAACGGAGCCGTAGTCAATGTTACTTAAGACGGGTTGACTGCTCGGGATAAATCACCGCTAGTTCACCGTCGGGGAATAAATCCTGGATCTCTACTCCCGCTTCACAAGTGCACAGCAGACCACCGAGTCTTTGATTGCTTTTAAATAAAGCAAACTTAATTATTTTAATGGAGCCTGTTATCCTAAAAGGAAAACAGCTGAGTTAAAAAACAATCTGAAAAAGTTTACAACCATTGCCTGCTCATAATAAAATGGTTTTTGTTCACATTCGCAAAAGGAAAGAGGTCCCTTCTGGACCCTTTGCCATTTGGGAATGGTTATGGAATCCTATGGCTTGGTTTTAAAATATTAAAGTTTTGCAACTGGATTTTGGTCACACAACCTTCATACGTAACTTAAGGAATAAAAATTTGAAAGAGGCGCCCATTACATGCCCCTTTCAAATAACCATTTGATATTTATTCACAAACCCAAATTGAGAATTGGTAGCGTAGTACCAGATCGCAATTTGGGTTTTGTCAATTTGAAAAATGCCATGGTAGCAAAGGCGCCGATTTAACCTATGCAACCATAAAACTGTTTTTACTTGAGACTCCTAAATCCTTGTGTCCTCCCCTTTTAACCATGAGTGGGGCCAGGGCACCCAGGGACACATGCCCCAGCCATGGCGTATGGGGTCCCCAGGACGATTTCAGTCCCAGGAGGGGGGCTCACAATGTATGAGTGTAGCAGTGCATGCACATGTGGCAGCCATCTTTACATTTTGAAAAAAATTCAACATTTCATCATGGATATTTTGCCGTTTTTGGTTTACTGTTCCATTGTGGTCAACAGCCATTTTAGAACTGCAAATTTAAAAAAATCTATACTGTGCAAGAAAAGTTTAAAAACAATTGACCTCGTATCAGTGTATAACTGACAGTCCCTCACAGACAAAAAAGAAGTAAAAGAGCACGGCGCATATGGCCTGGTACTTCCCCAAGTCCCCTCTTTACCTTTGGTACCCACAGCCCTTGTCCTCCCGATGAGGTCTCCCTCCCTCCTACAAGGCAAGTATTGAGACCACACCAATTTTTGGATTTCTTTGGATTAGGGGGGGGGGAGTAACCCCCCCCGGCCGTATTTATTGCAAAATTAAAAAACATTTATTAAAATTATGCACAATTACGCAGAAAGGCCAAATACATTGTTAGACAGATGATGTCACATGGCTATCCTTAACTTCTAATACACACGACACTCCTACCGTAAATCTAACAATGCATATATTCACTTTCTGCATGTCCCCTCTAGAGCCTACGGCACGGTCAATGACTGGCAGCCTCCAGATCCCAGCAAACTAGCAAACTACGCGAAATTACTTCGCCGGAGTTGGCTTGCGCAGGGGGTACAGCTTATCGGACGGATACTTTCCTCCGGGCCCCCCACTGCGCCCTGTGCCTTAAACTCCATAACGGGGGCTGCAGAAATTCTGCATACTTGCGCCCTGATGCGCATGCGTGTGCGGGGGTGGCCACAGGCCCACTGGAAAGAATGACTCCCCCGGCCCCCGCACCCCGACAGCCTACCTACCGGCTGTCACTGCCCCTGGAGTTACATGGTTCTGACCGCTAAGGACCGAAGACTATGCTTACCAATCATGACCTTACCGCCTGACTGGAGACACACACAACTAAATACGACAATATTACGTGAAATCAAATAACATGTACTTCTATTTAAACGTTATATTTCAATCACATAACTCTGTATTAACCAATCCTGTACTTGACAAGCTTACTAAGAATGACACTTTTATTATTATAAATTCACCAAAACATCATATTTTCCTTCACTATCTCCTGCGATACCTGTAATAAAAGGAAAAGAGCCAAGCAAATGCATTACTGCCAAACACATTTAAAGTGTACCAAATCATCAATTTACATTTATTCTATCTCCTGAGATACTTGCAACAAAAGTAAACGAACAAAACAAATGCATTACTGACAATCACATTTACGATGTACCAAATCAGCAAATTTTCTTTACTCCCATTTCCTGCGATACCTGCAATAAAATCAAAAGAACCCAACAAATACATTGGTGATAAACACCATTAATGTACCCACTCAAGCATGCATTAACACTATCTCCTGAGATACCTGCAAGAAAATGTTTTAATAGAACCAAACCAAAATACCTTCCTGACCAATACAATTAAATTGCTTGCCTTAGGGGATGGTGGGTGGCGAAAATACATTACGGGCCACTGGTAGCCCGGGTGCTGAGCCCGTGGGTAGAGCAGAACAAGAGACTGTTCTGCTCCCCACACCCCCTTTTAAAGGGGGGGGGGGGTGCACAGGCCAGGCCGGTCTAAACCAGCCGGACCCCCATGCTGGATGCCCGCGTGAACCGTAAGCACTAAAGTGCTTCCGGTTCACGCCCCTCGGAGACGCCCCTATTGGACGCATAATGGGGAGGGGGGTGGGAGTGCTCCCACCTCCTCCTTTCCCTCGGGGACCGGTCCGACCGCCATAATGGCGGCACGCGCTAATTAGCGCTCGGCCTTTTCCAGAAAAGGAGGTGGGTGAGAGCAAAAAATGGGGAAGTTAGTGGCCTGGCACTATGGGGCCCTCACAGAAAACAATATAGCAAAAAGAAAAAACACATCATGATTTGAAAGCTAGCATGGCACCTAGGCCACATGATTTGAAAGCTAGCAGCCTGGCAGCAGTAAACAACTGCAGGTCTCTCGAACAAGCAACAACTAGGAGGGATAGGAACTAGACCAATAAAAAATAAAGAGATGGTGGGGAATGGGGGTGCCATGGACAAGCAGGGGTATTTGGGGGTGTTAGTGTGTGGATGGAAAAAAGAGAGAGGCAAGAAACTGATGCACTCCAAAGGAGTACTGAAAAAGAACTTTAAAAAGTAGTCTCCACACATCAGCCTTGGAAAGATACAGTTTCAGAAGAAAAAACAAGAGGCTTTGCTCAAGGGGCGACAAAAACACAAGAACGGGGAGGAAAGCCATCTAGTGAGATGCAGGGAACCAAGAAAGACACGAAAACCATTGGCTCATGAGTCAGGCGGTGAGCCAAACCCTTCTCTTTCTGTTGTATTGTAGACAGTAGGTCTATGACAAAAACAAATAGAGCCATCTGTAGGTGAGGCTCAAACAGGTTGCATTGCCTACAATGCAGCATTTTCAGCTCATGCGTGCCGTTTACACATACCACACTCCCAAGTTCTCTATTCTGGTTCCGCTTCTGAACCAGAAACCTGGTCAGACGCTTTTGAAAGTTCCTTCCCTTAGGCCCATTGCATGTGACTAAGCTCTAACACACTTTGGCAAAGTTTCAAACACACAAAAGGTGATGGGAGGATGCTTGCAATAAGTCTCACTACTAGCAATCACTCGAGTACCATTCCAACCCTTCCTTCTTCAGTTTGGACCAGGCATATGCAAATCAGTCAAACTACACCCGACTGAGGAGCCCCAATCTAGACGAAAGGGGCCTTGTTTAACTTGCTTCAGTGCAGGAAGGAACTGGGATTTTGGGCTGGACTGTGCCTCTTTGAACTGCTGTGTTTTTTAGGGAGCCAAGCATTCAATGCCTAAGGTTACAGCCAAAGCTGCAGTAAACAAACCGTGCACATTGCAGCATATTTTAACTTCAGCTCATGCCATTACCTTTGATGCCAGGAGTCTCAAAGTCAGTGCCAGGGGTCTGAAGGAGCAAGCCAGGGGTCGCAGCTGTGACCCCTGGTGACCCCTAAATGACCTCCATGCTTCCAGGGCTATGGGGGCTGCATGCAGGATGTGGCCATGCTCTATACACAGAGCCCACCATGCCTTTCAGAACAGTGGCATCACGAATCCCCTACTTTAGTAGCTTCATAAGGGGCTACCTCTGGGCCAGAAGGGCTGGTGAACTAGGCCCCACTAAAACAATATTTAGTTATTTATGGAGTATTGGGGAAAGCCATGGGTGTGGGTTGTGGCATGTACGCACAGACAAAAGCCATGCACATTAAGATCAGGGGCATGGTGACTTGACACATCGGGGGTCAGAGGATGGCTGCTAATGGACACTACTTTAATGAAAAGCCACACTGGATATACACCGGTCCATCCAACACACCCTTGAATTATATATAAAACCACCCTGGCTAGTTCCTGGACTTATTTTGTCAGACACCACATTTTCGACCGGGTAGTTTACAGCACAATAGAGAGTGACATGGAGGATGGCACTGAGCAACACAAGTTTGTATATTAGTTCACACTCAATCAATCAATCGTCGTGTAGAGCACGACTACTCACCCATAAGGGTCTCGAGGCGCTGGGGGCGGAGAAGGACTGCTGATCCGTCAAAGGTGCTGAGGTTCAGTCGAAGAACAAGGTCTTGAGGCCTTTCCTGTATTGAGGCAGTGACGGTGAATGCCTGAGGTGGAGAGGAAGGGTGTTCCAGGTCTTTGCTGCGAGATAGAAGGATCTTCCTCCGGCCGTGGTCTTAACACTATGTTAGTGCTTTATGCAGAAATCCTCATAAATACTCATTCTGGTTTTGAGCTAGCAGGTAAAGTTTCAGGGTAATGGCCCGATTCTTCAAGCCATTTATGTATATAAATCTCATTTACACTAGCAAATGGTGTGTTTTACGTGTTCAAATCCCGGTTTCATAGTCTCAAAACTGGAATTTGCACATATAGATACATTTTCACATGTATTTTTTCTCCACGATGGTGTACTATTACTCGCGCATATCCCAATCCTAGAGTAGGAAGTGTGCGTTCCAGTGCGGTATGCTCTGTAAAGTTTGGAACACCCACAAACTCTGGAGTATGTTGGTATTCACAAACATTTTCATACCCATTCTTACCATGCAATGTTCAGGGACTTCCGCCAGTCAAGTGCAGTAGTAAATCATTTAATTTAAAGTGTGCGAATTGGAAGAGTACACCCCTAAAAAATGGCGAAGTGTAAGGGAAGGAATTTCTCCACTGCAAAAAATTATCCCTGTGGTGGAAAACAAAAAACATTCAATTGCAAAAATATGCATGAGCAAATTCTCACTATGTACAAGGTTTGTAGGGGCACTCTCGAAAACAAAGAACAGTTACAGTTTTCCAGGAGTACTCTTGGAAATTTGCGAAATTTATATATCTACATTTACACGATATACTTAACTTACAGATATGGAGTTATTATTAATGTGCATCAGGTCTATCGCATAAACGTGCACTTCGCTACTCAGTGCTGAAAAATTACAATGTAAACAATCTTACAAAATGTGATATTAAAAAAAAGATCTGATCATTTGTAAATGTCTTCAAATGCGAAAAAAGTTCTCTGTTGTTTTTGAGTTTTGAAACATTGTTTCCTTTTGAAGTGGCCATACTGCCTACGCCAGTAAAGAAAATGTAAATTTACTGTACTAGTGCGTAATGCGTGAAAGAGCGAGGGCTAACCATTTAGGAGCGCTTTACGCCACTTTTAACGCAAACATGAGCTATTGCATTCTAAGCAACTTTTCAACCCAGTGACCGTCGGTCGGTTCCATGGCCGGTCACTAAACAGAAATAGATTTGACATTTTGAAGGCCTCCCTCCAGAGTAGGCGCTCTCCTGCACAGAAGTCTGTGTCAGCTGCACGAACTACGGTTGCCCTGTTGGCTCAAAGCGCTCCCTGAGATCTCATGTTTCCTGTTTGACAAGTGTATACAAATAGCCACATGCCAGGGCCATTCGCCGATTTGAGTTAATCTTGGAGCCATGCACACCGGGTTCCAGGTCGCACACATGTAGGACCGACCGAGCCTAGGGTACGCTGATGCCACTGTTACCGGATGCTATGCGTGCCTGGTCCATGCCCGGAGGGGGCTCTCTCCGCTCCCCACTGAAGATCTTACGTGACTCCTCTCTCCTTCCTTCAAGAAGATGGTCGACCGAGGAGCCCCTGATCCCCAGAAGGCCCTCCCTCAAGAGGAAAGGTATTTAACGATACAAGACAGTGGTACCACCTGCTTGCAGGGGGATTGGACTGATGTGGTCAAATGGATTCTGGGTAGGTTTGCAAGATGTTTCTCAGCAAAATACAAGGACATTTTGAAATAGTTATTATGTCTGCAGAGGGCTAGCAAGTAGAGAAAAAAATTCTATCAATATGTGTAGCAAGTGATCACCAAACTTGTAAGCAAGCTTAGAGACTGAGTATAATATTTTGAGAGAGCACAGAGATGCAAACTGAAATGCCGCAAGTAGTTCAAATAATTCATATGCATGTAGGAATTTTTGGAGCAAGGCAGACAGACAGCTTAAGAAGCTGGGGATCTTTGGAATGGATTTGTAGGGTCTGTATCCTCTCTCCTTGGTGCCTTTAGGTGAGTGGTCCCGGGTCCGGGCTGGTTCCCTTATCCTGAACAAGTGACAAATCAGGAAATTAGAAGAACTGTTGTACTTTTAGATGCAGGATTCAGGCTATTTCCTTAATACTTCTTTATTTTCATTTTTTTCTTCATAAAGTTTTTATTGGATTTAAAATAGGAGGGTACATGGTCAAAAGATGTGGCACAATCATTTTAATATATAACATCCCATCAACTTCTTGTACAAAACCATACAAAAGGTTGTATTACTAGGTTGTTGGGCATAGTTTTGTTTGTCGAGCAATATAGGGCTGAAAGAAACAGAAGGAAAAAAGAGAGAGAAAGAAAAAAGTAGATATTGGCTGGCAAAGCTAGGGGGAGGTTGAAGGGTCCCTGCTCGTACCTTCCCTGGTGTTCCAGTACAATCAAATCTTGTCAAAATTGCTTGAGAGTGGACTCGTACTTGGCATTCAGTCTAAGGTTAACTTCCCTATTTTTCTTTGCCATAATACCTATAATTGTACTTTTGATGGTGGCTTTCATTAGATCCCATATAGTCACTACTGTGAGATCTGTCGGGAATTCTTGTTAAAGTTGTTGGTTATTGTGATCTTTATGATGTGTATAGAGACGTGATCATCAAACATTCCTTCATTCATTTTTTAAGAGCCATTTTTATTAAGTGGTGTGGATATACTTCCATCGAAGGTAATGCAGGCGTGGTTAAAAATCACCATTGTTTCTACCTAAGGGTTTGTGTATTGTGCTACATGAGAATTGCTAGTGAGTATATAATCTAATCTGGTCATTGTGTTATGATAGTGTGAGTAATGTATAGGCACCATATGTCCGAGGATTGTATAGGCACCATATGTCCGAGAGGTTGTTGTCTTTACATAATTTGTGCTTGAACGCATGATATTTGCTTGGTTTATTCTTGCACATGGATAGTCTGTCTAACGTGCTGCCCCACTGGAGGTTAAAATCACCAGTTAGTTTTATATTGCTGTTATTTGGCAATTCTGGGATTCATTTGCTAAATGCAATCCAAAATCTCGGTACATGCCCTATAGGTACATAAACGTTGACAACATTAAATGTTAAATCGTTTGGATAGTCTTGAGATAAGCCATCTACCCTTTTCATCGTAGTGGAAGTCATTGAGGACAATCCTTGACATTTTTTGGGAGTAGCGTAAGGATGCTATTTTTTTTTTTTTTTTTTTACAGCAGGAGAGCAAATACTATTGTGAAACCAAGGAAACTTCTGTATGACCAATTTCAGTTGCCTGAAGAATTATAATGATATAATGTCCCCCTCAGGTTTGTGGCAGTAGACTATTATATATTTTCACTTTACGGGGTGATTGAGGCCTTTTGGCGTTGAGCGACAGAATCTTAAACGAGTTGGGCACCATCATTTAGAGTTTTTGTTCAAGCCATGGGAATATATTGGTTGATATATGAGAGTTTCATGATTGTTGGGAAGATTGTCCGGTGTAAAGCATCCATGTGTGAGGGCTGAGCACAGTGCATACGCCCCTGGGGAGACCTATGGGGAAGGGGCAAAATCAGAAAAGGGAAAGAAGGGAGAGAGTGGGAGAGGAAGGAGAGGAAAAAAAAAGAACAGGCAGCGAGAGAGTTGCCCATGGATGTAGGTACAGAGATAAGAAGCATGTACAAGAAACCCCATACCTAAACCCATTACCACTGCAAAAACCCACCCACCAACCCGAAAGAAAACATGAGAAGCAGTGGGGGTCTCTAAGGGTCGAACCAACAAGAACTTACCTTTAGGATGATGATTAACAATATGTAACCTTACTGGTAACAGACTTATGAGTGACACTTTGAGTGACAAGTAAACAATGAGATAGATGTGGAAAAGGCAACGAGTAGATGGATAATACAGTTACAAGGCACTAATCTCTAAGGAGTGACCGTCGTAGATAATGTTTCCGTAGTAAATAGAGTTTTGTTAACAAGTCAAGATGGATAACTGGGATTGCACGATTAATAAAATCCGAGAACCTTACAACTTTGATAAAAGAGGAATAATATTACAATGCAGAACATCTATATTATCTGCAGAAAACAGTGGATCAAAAGTTAGGTTGAGACCAATGGGACATTTGAGTGGCAGCCATATTTTTTAGGTAAATTTCCGGTTCTTTTTGTTTACTGCCTGGCATCTAGGGCGCAACGAAGGACCTCCACTTCTGTTTATCTCGAGTAAGTTTCTGTACGGTACCCCAGCCAGCTTTCAGGGTCTTCACTTCTGTTTCCACAGTTCACATCCAGGTGTTCTCAGGCCTGCCTATCATCTGTTTTTCATCTGGGGTCCAATAGAGAGCTGGCCTTGTGAAGGAGTCTCGTTCTATCCGGATGGTGTGTTGCATCTATCACCACCTTTTTCTCATAATAATGGTGTCCATGCTCTCCTGCTTGCATCTGGTTTACAGCCAGAGAATGCAGAAGATTCTTCTCAGGTTACTGGTGTGGGAGGCTGACAGTTTGGTGATGTCACTTGAATCATCCACCAGCATTTAGATCCATACATGAGTCTGGACAGAACACATTTCTGATAAAGCCACTGCTTGGTGTTGATGCTGAACTGAGATGATCTCCACACATTGTTCAGCATCCTGAAGACACTCCAGGCCCTGCTCAGTCTGCTCTTGTTGCCACTGCCTGCGCCTCCATCATGTCTGATAACACTGCCTAGGTAGGTGAACTCTTCAGTCACGGGTAGGTCCTCTCCATCCATCTAGAATGGTGTAGGGTTTGGGATGTTCACAGGCATTACTTCGAATTTCTTCATTATAATCTTCTGACTTACTTGCTATGTATAGATCTTGAGGCGAGATGCCTTTTCCTGCATATGCTGTGTGTGTGAGCGAGCAAGGCTAGATCATACGCATAGTCACGGCCCTCCAGTGTAGAGAATAAGGTCCATCTGATGCCCCTGGTTTAGTCTTCTGTTGTGCTTCGCATCACCGAGTCAAAGACTAGGTTCTGAACAAAAATAAATGGAATACCTATCTTTGACAACATATGACAATATGGTACACAATATACAAGCTATTGAATATTAGTAATGCATAAAAAAACTGTCAAGGAAATAGCCTGAACCCTACAACTAAAGGTATAACAAGTCTTTTAATTTTCAAGGTAAAAAGGCTGGAGAGGATGAGACAAGGAGAAATGACATTTCCCTCCTTCCACTATTGTGTCAGTCATTCAGGAACTAGTAAAATAATCCTAGAGTCCTTAACTTGAAAAAGTACCCTTAAAGAATTTTTTTCATTAACTTTCAGACAGAGGCAATACATTTTACCAAGAAAAGAAATAATCCAGGATAAAATAGGGCAGATGGTATGAAACAAGTTTGAGGCAAAACTCTTAGACCGAGAGGGATAGAATGACTGGTGCTAGAGAAGAACAATATATTAACTGTACACAACCCAGGACCCTCCCCTATTATTCATTGACGTTATGCATGTCTTTGACGATGAACAATGTTCTGCTGCCTTTTTTTAACTTGGTTCATGCTATAGAAAAAACAAATACATACATCAGATAGGATTATTAACTCGGGTACAGCCTACAACAAGGATTAGAAAGCCCCGTTCTTCTCAAGCAACCATACAGTCAGCGATTACTTCATTGAGTAGATCGTTAAGATCAAATCCAACATTCCTTCTGTACCCCCTCCTTCCTTTTCTTCTGCTCCTCCTGCGCCCTCTTCTTTTCTTGACTTTTTCTCCCCTATTTCTTTAGACTCATTTCTTGCCCTGCTCACTAATATTAAGTCTGGCTCTCCGGCCGACTGTGCCCCGGCACGTATTCTGAGAGCGTTATTTACTAATTGCCCTACTCCCTCCCTTTCCCTTCTCAATGCCTCCCTTTCCCTGGGCTCAGTTCCTTCATCCTTTAAATCCGCTATTGTCTTGCCCATCCTTAAAAAGCCTGGTTTAGATTCCTCTCTTCCTTCCAACTTTAGGCCTATTTCCCTCCTCCCCTATCTGGGCAAGATCCTCGAAAGGCACGTCACCTCCTGCCTTTCCACCTACATCGAGGAGAACCACCTTTTGGCTTCCCATCAAGCGGGCTTCCGCCCGGGCCACTCTACGGAGTCGGTGGTCCTCGCAGTTCTTGATGAGCTGAAATCAAAAGCCGATTCCTCCCTTCCTCAAGCTTTGGTTCTCCTCGATCTGTCCGCTGCGTTTGACACGGTTGACCATTCCTTCCTTCTCGACCGTGTCAGCGCAGCGGGCATCCGGGGTTCCGCTTTCTCCTGGCTCGAGTCCTTTCTTACGGGACGTTTTCAAGCGGTTCATCTGTCCGGTTTCTCTGCCCCCACTCGTTTGGTTTCCTGTGGGGTCCTTCAAGGTTCTTCTCTCTCCCCTCTTCTTTTCAATCTTTATATCTATCCTCTCATCACTTCTCTTCTCGATCTGGGGGTCTCTGTGTACAATTACGCAGATGACCTCCAGCTCGTCTTTGATCTTTCCTCTTCTTCTTTGTCCCTTTCTAAGTTTCGCTCCACCCTGGTCTTCATTTCTGAGTGGATGAGTTTAAATCATCTTAAACTCAACCCGGACAAGACTGAGTTGGTCTTGACGGGCGGTTCATCTAGTCCTTGGTCCTCTGCCTTCTGGCCCCCTACCTTTGGTCCCTCTCCTGCACCTGTCTCTTCTGTTAGAATCTTGGGTATTAGGGTTAGCCAGGACCTTTCCATGCACGCCCAAGTTAGCTCCGTCGTATCTTCTTGCTTTTTGTCTCTTCGGCTTATCCGGAAAATTTTCTCGCTTTTTCTCTTCTGATGCCCTCAAAATTATCATCATGGCCCTGATCACTTCCCGTCTTGACTACGGGAACAGCCTGTATGTGGGCATACCAGCCTATGAAATACGTCGCTTCAAGCTATTCAGAACCAGGCTGCCCGTCTCATCCTTCACCTCCCTAAAACTCATCATATCACCCCTGTACTCAAGTCCCTTCACTGGCTCCCCGTTCATCAGAGATCTCTCTTCAAACTGGATTGTTTAGTTTTCCGGGCTCATGCCCGCTCTGCTCCGGCTTTTATTAGTTCTCTCATTTCCTCTCACATCCCCACCCGCACTCTTCGTTCCTCCACTTTGGCCCTCCTCAATGTCCCCCGCTTCCGCAAGTCCAGAGCGGGAGGCACCAGATTTTCTGTCCTGGCCCCCCGTTTCTGGAATAGTCTTCCCCTGTCTATGCGCTCTATCCCTATCTATTCCCATTTCCGTAAAGCGCTGAAAACCCTTCTGTGCTCTCAGGCGTACTCCTGCTAAATCCCTTGGGCTTTTTCTGTGTCTGATGGCCTGAGCTCTCAGCGCCAGGAAGCCGCTTGGCCACAGTGCGCTTTATTAAATACTTTTTTCATTCATTTCATTCACAGTTGGGATTTTTCCTGGTGGAACCTATGGGGTTTTACATCCCCCTGAATACTGAAAGAAGTACACCCTCTTCCAAATAGGAGTGTAAGGTTTCCTGAAGGTAAAAACCTGCCCGAAGATCTCACTGATGTGGCTCGCCCACCAGTGAGGTCTCTTGGGTAGAGTGTCCCATAGAAAGAGATTCCTTATGAACTTTATATACTCTTTGACAACCAAAATACCATTCTTTGAAACCCTTCTAATATCCTCAAAAGCTTGGAATAACAAGAAAATTGACCATCCACTCCAGTGAAACAGGTCCTGCATTTTCCTCTACACTCATGAAATACGTGGCCAAAGAAATACCCTAATGTATAAGCAGTGGCCCATATTTATCATTTTTTTCATGCAGCGCAATGCAGAAAGCCACCTTGCAGCGCTGCATTACATGAAAGTTAAAAAGGCAGGAATGCGCTGTATTTATCATTATAAGATGCATTCCTGTGCTTTCCTAGCGATGGCGCGATTTTGGCTGCCTAGCACCAACGCAGGCACCCTTTCGTCATAGTGCAAGGGTACCTGCATTGTAGGCAGAATTGTTTTTGTGCAGGACGGGACAGCTTCCTGCACAAAAACAATCCTGAGAGGCATTTTCCTCGTTCTACATGTGCTGCAGGATACAACACACGTAGAAAGAGAAAAAGCGAGGAAAAATTAAGATTTTTTTCTTGTTGCACCTCACCTGGGGAGGCGTAGCATTTTGACTCCTTTCCAGTTGTACTACTAATGGTAAATCTGGGAATGTGCAAAAATCCATGGGTGGGTGCGTGGGAACACACACGCTCCAGCCATGGAACGCCTCCATGGGGCAGACTAACGCAACGCGGCGTTTTGCACCGGATTGCGTTACTCTAAATTTAGCAGGTAATGCAGGGCCATGCATGGTGGGCATGCGTGGCTTGATAAATCTCACTTAGATTTTGCGTTGGCCTTGCGCCCCCTTGCGTGGCTAAGGGCGACGCAAAACCTTGATAAATCTGGCCCCATATGTCATCCTCCATATGCGGTTGCTCGTAAATGAATCATAAAGTTCTTGCTCCCCACAAAGCCTTTAAGGTGCCATTGTGGACAACCATAATACGTAAAGGGTAGGCCCAATAAACCCTTGAGGGCTTAGGCAGATAAATTGGTATAGTGAGATTGCCAACAAGGGATTTTGCTTGTGATCACTTAGTTCCATTTCTTTATAATTGAATTTGGAAGTGTACTTTAGACCAATTATACACGTGACATAAATGTTGTCAAAAAACTTATTAAAGATAAAAGGTACACACACGGGATTTGTTTTTGTGAATAAAACACAAATCTTTTTATATATCAATCAAAATCAAAACAAGGGGGATACAAAAGGAACAATAGATTTTTTAGGCAATATAGCATGAAGGATGGGTTAACTCAAATCCACATTTCATCAAATAACATCTATTTCCGAGTGGTTTTAACAGAGATTAATTTCATGAATGAAAAGAAATCAACTGTAGTTATCAAATAATGTGGAATTAGATGATGGTGTCGACGTTTCGGTCTTGGTGGCAGAAGTCCGTTAGACCATCTTCAGGACAGTTAATAATTGCACAAAAACCCTTAGTGAATTCAGAAAAACACGCAGCTTGATTTTCGTGTTTGTATATTGTTGCCGAGGCGTAATAGATGAATCTATAGCCTAATTGTTGGCAGAATAACTCATACAGGAAGGTTCAAACGGGAGAAATCCTCGTTGCTCTTGATATCCTTTTCAAAAACTTTATAATTTTAGATTGTCGATTAGGCTCAAAAAACTCCGCCACAGTCGGGAACGCCTAGTATGAGTTATTCTGCCAACAATTAGGCTATAGATTCATCTATTACGCCTCGGCAACAATATACAAACACGAAACATTAATCTCTGTTAATCAATGTTAAAACCACTCGGAAATAGATGTTATTTGATGAAATGTGGATTTGAGTTAACCCATCCTTCATGCTATATTGCCTAAAAAATCTATTGTTCCTTTTGTATCCCCCTTGTTTTGATTTTGATTGATATATAAAAAGATTTGTGTTTTATTCACAAAAACAAATCCCGTGTGTGTACCTTTTATCTTTAATACGTTTTTTGACAACATTTATGTCACGTGTATAATTGGTCTAAAGTACACTTCCAAATTCAATTATAAAGAAATAGAACTAAGTGACCACAAGCAAAATCCCTTGTTGGCAATCTCACTATACCAATTGTGGACAACCAGCACCTACTGCAAAAATTCTCAGTGGCAGACTCTGCAGCACTCGTGAGCTTTAATTGGGTTCAGAGATGTCCGCTCTTTCTCACTTTGCCAGCCAAAGCCCTTTTTCTTTATGTCAGATTACTGATAACAATTAGATATCGTCAGATATAAATATTGTCACAAAAATGTCGTTTTAATATCGCTACATTGGAAGTTGATTGTCAATAATCAACTCTAATGGGCGATATTTTGTACTTTTTGGGAAAATACATTTAGAACATGATATTCTTGTACCATACCACCCTAGCTACAGTCACACGAAAATTAGGCATTGAGAGTCTAACAGACTCAGTATGGACCACATGTAAATAGGTTTTATTTTGCCAGTTCCTAATAGTGAATTTTTGCGATTTGCTATTAGGAAATCACAAACAGCTAGGTGCGAACGTGTCCTTGACACATTTAGGGATTCCTTGTGGGGTCGCAATTGACCTACCTCATTCATATTCTTGAGGTAGGTAGCATGATGGCCTGCTGGGGAAAGCAGACCACCATGTCTGTGTTTGCTTTTAAATAAATCAATGTTTTTTTGTTTTTTTTTAAATACAGCCTGTTTTCCTTAAAGGAAAACTGGATGCTTTTCAAAAAGTAAAATGAAACGTTCCAGTTTCATTTTTTAGGAGTAAGCTCTTATAAAACGTTTTCCCAACCATTAGCAATGGGGAAGGGGTCCCATGGGGACATTTGTGCCTAGGTTACCACCTACTTGAAGTAGGCGGTAAAATGTGAATATTTAACAACCACATTTGGTTCGCTAAACATTCGCACATGGCTGTTGGACTTGGCCCTTTTTGCAAGGTCATCCCTGAAGTTTTTGCCTTCCTCCTAGCCTTTTTAGGTCTCGGCTAGCGAAGGCTGCGCTTGCGCAGTCTCGCTCGCGAGAATTAATGACTTGGAGAAGAGGGGCTTGCACCCGCCCCTCTTCTCCCCTGTTCTCCATTGGCTGGCCTCTTGAGTGCTGGCCAGCCATTGGAGAAGAGGTCAGTCATTCCAAACAGGCCCCGTCCTTTTCGGATCGGGGGCGTGTTTTTTGCAAGAAGTCTCAAGGAGGAGACAACAGCAAAACACGCCCCCGAATCCGAAAACGACGCTGCCTTTCTCCGAGGCATTTCTGCTCTGCCTCGGAGAAAGGCGGTGGTGTGCTTGTTCCCTCTTGTCTTGGTTTCCTCCTCAAACCCCCCAGAAGTTGGCCGCCTCGGTGTTTAGAAGCTGCCTGCGGGGTCCAGGTGGGGAATTGATCCCGCTCGTCGCCATTTGTTAAGGAGAGTTCTAACGTTATTAAATTTTGGCCTTCCCAACCTAAAATGTCCGCTGTGTGTGACATCGTGACGCGCTACATCCTGTTTCTGAAAATGTGTGACGAGTAGGCAGAATACTCCAACAATCACGAACGGCGTGTAAGGTAAGCCGATCGCGAGCAGTGACTACAAGGCGCGTTGCTAGGCAGCTTTCGTTTGAAATCAGAGAGTTCTAACGTTGAACGGTAAGGCCTAGATGAAGTAAGCTTAAAATAAAGTTTAAAAGCATTATAATTTGCTGCGCTGCTCACTGGTAATGCTGCGTTGTTGTTTTCATCGTGTTGTTTCTTCAACGCTCAATACAAATGAGCTCCTGTAGAGTATGTATCACTCTGCCGTCCCGTCGACTCTGCCTGTCTCTTTTAGAAAATTATGTCCTCCTTCATTGGTCCTTGATTATCCCGCTCGTCGCCATTTGTTAAGGAGAGTTCTAACGTTATTCAATTTTGGCCTTCCCAACCTAAAATGTCCGCTGTGTGTGACATCGTGACGCGCTACATCCTGTTTCTGAAAATGTGTGACGAGTAGGCAGAATACTCCAACAATCACGAACGGCGTGTAAGGTAAGCCGATCGCGAGCAGTGACCCTGCCATCTAATGGCTGAAGTCATGTATTGCTCTTTCTTACACAGGACATCCCGTACATTAAATGTTCTTGCACGTTTCACCAGAGCTAAGGTGCCATTGGTGGTGGGTGGTGTGGGGTGGGGGAAGGGGCCTTCCCTCATGTTCATGTCAGAGAGAGATGCGGTGTAGTGTAGTGACCTGGGTCCACATGCATTCTGGAAACATCACGCTCCAGGTACTTCATCCCAGGACGATGCGCAGACCAGCCATAGTCTTGAAACATCTTTTTGCTGAGGTTTATTCGCCGATACAGCGTCTCTTCTTTTCTTTAGTTCTCTCCTGGTGACATCTAGCGACAGCATAGGAATAAGAAAGAGCCAGGGCGTGGGACTGCTGTTCTGGGATCTGTGTTAAAAACCTGCACGACAGCCTCACAATTTTAGCAGTCGAGGCAGGGCAGACACAGACAGGTGCTTGACTTCGGCAGGCTATTTAGGTCTCGGCTCGAAGGCTGCCCCTTTTTACAGCCACTCTGCCTATGGCTGGAAGACGTAGCCCCCCCCCCCCCCCCGAAATCTTTTTCAGCCCCCCCCCACCCGAAATTTGGCTCTAGTTGCCCGCATGCATAGATCTTATGTGGGCTCCACTTTGCATCTGTCGGTGTTCGCTGTCAGGGCTTAACAACAAGCATTACAATGCAATGGTCTCGGCATTGGTAAAGTTAGAGCTATTGCCATTGCTCATGACAATGCCGTTTCTTTAAATGTTTTAAAAACAAAAACATAAACAAAAATAATGTCATGAGCAATGCCAACAGCTCTAACTTTACCAATGCCGAGACCATTGCATTGTAAATGCTTGTTCTGACATGGTGTTGGTGGTTTTAGGACTCTGGGCACTTTAGCACTGCTGTCCAGTGTAAAGTGTATGTGCTCTCTGTGATAAATATGGTAAAGATTGGTCTACACCTGTTTGGCATATTTAATTTACCTGTCAGTCCCTTGTAAAGTGGTATCTCATATACCCGGGGCTGGTAAAATAAATACTGCTGGTGAGCTTGCAGCGCTGATTGAGCCACCCACCAAAGTAGCCTTTCAAACCTATCCCAGGCCTCCGCCATTGCAGGGGCTGTGTGCGCAGTGTTACTGCCGCTGTGACATGGCACCTAAAGTGTGTGCCACGTCTGTGACCCCCCTTTTACTACATGTCAGTCACCCCTAAGGTAGGCCCTAGCTAGCCCTATGGGCAGGGTGTATAGTAGGTAAAAGGTAGGACATGTACCTTAAGTGTGTGACATGTCCTGGTAGTGGCAAACCGCCATTTTGGTTTCTCACTGCTGTGAGGCTGCCCTCTCATAGGAATGCATTGGGGATTCCTTGATAAGTGTTTCAGTGGTAATTCCTGATCTGGGAGGAGCAGCGTGATCAAATTTGGTATGTTTGGAATAGTGATAATAAATGCTACGCAATGGTGTGGGTAGATTTATTATACCTATTTTAGAAGTGCCACTTTTAGAAGTTGGCATTTCTGTGTGCTATGTGTCTGCCTGCCTGATGTAGATTGCATGTCTGGCTTTGGAGTGACCAGGGCTGGTGAGGTGTGTGTGGCTCCAGGGAGGGCAGGTTGAGTCAGTGCTAGGCTGAATAGGGGATCTGCATTTGGAGTAGTGGGAGGAGTAGTCCCCTGACCCTGAATAGGTCTGTCCCTGCCTGGGTGAATGCTGGCTCCGCCCCCCTGTGGTGTGTCTGATGACGAGCCTCCACTTGACAATAGGGACGAGGAGCCCTGTAAACAGAGTGCTCCAAAAAAAAACAGAACCAGCTCAGGCTGGTTCCCCCAAGGCCTGTGCCAAGGGCTGACAAAAGAAAATGCTGTATAAATATAGGGGCTGTGACCCCATGAAAATGTTGTGCTTTGGTGCTTCTTGGTGACTTGCTGCTGCTGGGCCCCAGGAGGAACCGCCACGAGGGACTGCTTCCCTGCTGAAGAGCCCTGTGAGCTGGCCTGCCTGGGCCCAGCCTTGTGCCCCTGAAACTTTGCTCTAGCGCCTCGTGAGCGCTATATCTTGATTGCTGGAATCCCCAAGGAGAAGGACTCCAGCCTTGCCAGAGATAGAGGAGCACGAGGGCTCGAGAGTGCTGAGCTGCGACATTGTCAGAGGGAATCCCGACGTGGGGATTCCCCCGCAGTGCTGGAAGAGAAGCGGGAGCCCACCCCGCATGCTGGTGCCTTGGTTTGTCTAGCGGGAGCCCACCCTACATGCCGGTACCGTTACTTATGGAGCAGGTGCCCACCCCGCGTTTTGAGTGAAGAGCGGGAGCCCACTCTGCATTGGTTTTATTTTACGGCGGGAGCCCACCCTGCACTTTGCCACCGAGAAGAGAGGAACCTCCGCTGCCCGACCCAGAAGACAGGCAACCTTGCCTGCTTGTGGGCATGGCCGGAAGAGGCGCACAGTGAAAGCAGGAAGCCGGGAGCCCCAAAGAGGAGCGAGAGGCGACAGAGCCTCGAGGGCTCCATTTGCTACCTTCCAGCCTTCCCCCAACTGGCAGAAGGGGAAGAAAGCCTGCAGAGATCGCGCGGTGGAAGCAGGTGGATGTCAGGAGCTGGTCAGGAGAGGTCCCGGTTGCGCAGGCCCGCCGAGGCACATTATGGGTGCCTGGGACCTGTGCAGGACAAGCCCCGGTGAAGGGGGTTACCATTGAGCATTGCGGTGCCCCGGAGCAGCCCTGGAAGAGTCCTGGTGGGTGGGGCTCAATAGGGAAACAGTGTTGGTGCTCCCGGAGGCACCGGGGCGCCTAGGACGATTTCTTCTTTGATATTTAGGAGTCCCGGAGTCTGGCTTCAAGTGCACAGCTGTGCCTGGGCTAATTTTGCCACAGCTTCACTGCAAGAGAGAGTGGGCAGCGGCAATGTTGGGGACAATTTGTTGTTGATAGTCCCCGAGTGGGGCTCACCATGCACAGTTGGTGCCAGTGGTCATTTCTCCTCAGCTGCCCCGCCAGTTAGCGGCAGCTGCAACATGGGGCATTTTTCCTTTTCTGATGATGGAGTGAGATGCACTTCTCTGCCCCAGCGCATTGCGCACTTTGCTTTTGCTGCTTTTGCAGCCCTAGGGCTACTTGAAAGGCCCACAGTTTACGCCCTGACATTCTGGACAGAGGGCACCTTGAGCCCAAAGAAAGGCCAGTTGGCATGGGGTCAGTTTTATGATTGGTAGGGCGCAAGCCCCTAACGTGATTTATACCCAGGGTGTTTTTGCTTCTGGTGTTTATGCTAATGTGTTCTATGCCTAAAGTGATTTATGCACCATGTGCTGATGCAGGCATAATGCGTTTATGTTGCAGGTGATAATGCGAAGTACAGTATTGTACCAGTAGTTACTGGTTGTGTTTTACACTTGTTACTAGTGCTTTCTAAGGGTTCTGTCAGTGGCCCGATTGGCCCTGTCCTGTGTATATAATCCCCTGTAAATATTGCCTAGTGCCAGTTGGAGCAGTGTATATGCGTGATTATGATTCTAATGTGTCTTGAATAATACAAAGGCTATTTTTTATATAACCTTGTGTGGAGTTTCTTTTGTAGTGTGCCTAGTGTGTTGCTGTTGTATGTGTGTGTTACGCAAACGCTTTACACATTGCCTCTGGGATAAGCCTGACTGCTCGTGCCTAGCTACCAAGTGGGTGAGCAAGGGTTATCTTCAGCATGTAACTCCCTTGCCCTGACTAGAGTGGTGGTTTCTGCCTGGCTTAGGCGCATCCCCTAGCCAACCAGAAATCCCATTTCTAACAATGGCACTGCAAGTTGCTATTAAGCAGTGACGCCCTGTATACGCCCCAACCTAATACCGAATCGCAAAACGCAAATTATGATTCAGCAACAATTAACCAAATCTCTATTTGCGCTTTGTACATGCCCCAAAAAAACTTTTTGAATTTGCAAACTGGCCGATTCTGTGAATCGGCCCATCTGCGACCGGCAAAAGGGTTTGTACATGTGGCCCCTATATTCTTAAGCGTGAACTAGTCCTTAGGGAAGTGGAGGTATTTTCAGAAGGGATGCCTTCACATAACTGTCAGCATGGGGCATAAATCTGTCACATGCCAGCCCTCAGCATGATTAGCTGAGCCCCTTTTTAGTCCTGCCAGGTTTTCAAAGGCATTAGCCAATTCGGAAATCTCCCTTTATGAACCACTCATCCATCATAGTAACATTTCTCTGAAAATCATGTGACACAGTAGGAATGGCCTGCAGGGCAATCTGACAGAGCCAGTTTGCTCAGTCTGGAAGGCCAGCATGTGGGTCGGTCTTGAGGTCGAGCCTGGACAGCGCATGCGCTGCTGTGAGAGGCATGCTGTATTAGAGTATATACTTGAAGCCCTACCCACTCTCCGCCCATACTTTTGATTGGCTTGTGCCATTGTCCTTCATAAACGCTGGCTTCTGATTTGTTAATAGGCTTGTTAGTCTCTCCCTAGTACCGCCTTGTCTTCATTTGTAACCTCCCATGAGGACACCCCCTTTTACATGTGTTGTTGCTCGGTAGGCTTTAATTACTGTCTCCGAGCACTATTTCGTTTAATGGTTTTCTCCTGCCTGCAGCAACGCTTTATCATTTTTTTTACATAGCACGACATGCTACTCTGATAGTGGCGGCTGTACCTTTGCTTTACTTGCTGCGCCAAACGAGGCTGCATAGTTTTTTTTTTTTTTACCATTTATGTAATTATTGTTTTTTTTAATTGCCCCATGCCGCACTTTATGCTTTAATGTCGGCCGCGTCCCTTTCCTTAGACGAGTTGTGTCTAAAGAAAGGGGTGTGGCTGCCTTAAAAGTGAAAGCGCGATATGGTGCGCTTTTAGCAAAAAAAACATTTGTTTGTCAAGTTGCTAAAAAAATACTCTTTTTTTTTTTGTAAAAGCGCCTCATAATGCGCTTTAACTTTAATGGTAGGCACGCCCCCTTTTTTTAGACACAACTCCACTAAAGAAAGGGGCACGGCCGAGATCATTAAAGTTCCGCATTGGCATTTTTTACAAACTAGCATTTGTAATGCAATATAGGTGTCGCGTTTATGAAACTTTCGTAAATGGGAGACCTATTGCATTGCAAATGCTTGTTATGTATGCGCCGGTTTTGTGGCTGGGTGTGGGCTGGAGTTGCAAACATTTTTAAAGAGCGACTAGGCGGAAGTAGAAAACTGCACTGTGCAGGCTACGGGTGCTGTTACCTCAAGACATGCAGCGCGGAGGCCCAATCGCACTTTGTGGGTAGAAAATCAGGGATATGTTAATGTTTTAATCTTTTGACATAGAAGGAAGATTTACATTTCATGCCACATTTCTCCAATATTGCACATTGCCCTTGCAAACACAAATACCTACAGTTCCCCACTGCGCAGACACCACTCAGACAGGATGTCTTAAAAAGCCCAGAGTCGCTCGATTTACAAAAGTGTTTTATTTTGGTGCCCGGGCCTTTTTTTGTCCAGTCCGATGGTACTCTACGGTCAACCGCGCTTAGTAAGCAATGCCTATATGCATTCTGGTACTTGTAGTCCATTTATAGTGAGAAAGATAAGCGGCAGGCAGCAGAACGTTAATAAAATAACAGACTGTATAAACCGGGTCTTTGTGGCACGAGGCCGCCTGAGAGATCCTTGTGAACTGCATTGTTCAGCTGACTGGCTTCTTTGTGATGAAAACAAAGCGACCCATGCAGAGTGTTTACACACAAACAGCCCGCGCGCCTGCACTTGCATTCCTTGCTGGGGATTGTACCAGGAGACCAGCAACACGTCTTCTGACACCTGCCCGCCCCGCACCAAGGGCTGGCAATGTCCTCTCTTCGTCCGGCTGCCCCTCCCTGACTTTCCTTTCCTGTTTACCCATCACAGTCAGACCACATCACGTACTCTGCCATAGCGCCATTGCAGCTTTGCCTGCGCACCGGCAGGGGGTATTTAATTGCGAAACCTCATGGTACTCCTTTTATCCAGCTCTCAGCGAAAGGCCACTCAAGCGGAATTCGAACATGTGATTGTGAACAGGTGGCCGATCTATCAAAGCAGTCGGTACATTAACCCACAGAGCTATCCGGAGAGCACAGGCAGCTCTCGAATCTGCTGAGGCGGACAGTTTCTTCAGGCCGTGGGTCGTGCGTTAGGCGCGGAATGAGCCAGCTTGGGCGTGCTTAGCAACAAGTCGACTTGGTCCCGGACTGCCCCCACGGCGTAGAATGCCAGGAATGCCCGCCGAGGTGCGAGCTGGCGACGCCCGGTGTCTTGCCTCAGAGCTGTCAGTGCCGTCCGCCAGTCACCCCAGGCTCCCTCCTTGGCTGCCATGCGAGCCCTCTGCCCACGGTCAATAGTGGCATTGTGCACAGCAAGGCCGCGCCAGGCGCCGGGCGCGCTCACCGGCTCGCCCCTGAGCCTTCTGCGATTTCTCGGCAGAGCTGGAAAGAAGCACCCGCGGCCCCTGGACGGGGGAGCGCAGGACGACACATGGGATGCTGCGCGGGGCTCCCACTGGTGAGAAAACTGCTGCGATGCCCAGGTGAGTCTTAATGACGACACGTACCACGACACATGAAAATGTAAAAAAATTAGTTTTTAATAGTTCTTGATACTGTAGGTCTCACTGTCTAAATGCACCCGGTGTATTTGCCAGATGAGGAAACTGAGGTGCAGATAGTTTAGATAGTGTGCTCAGGATCACACAAATGAAGGTGGGAGCCGGGATGACGATCACGCTTTCGTAGTCAGCAAATTGCGCCAAGGCCTCCGACCCATAGCTTCCTCAGCAGCCATATGCAGGTGCAGTGACTCGTGGGTACACGCGCAGGTGACATCACATAAGAAGAGGAGGTCCCAGGCTTCTTTCTTGCAGGGAGTCAGACCGTACCTACCACAGCAGGGGGTGCCACGACGAACCAGGTGCAATATTAGGGAAGGTTTTCGCACCCAGCATGGGCTGGTACATTCATGTATGTTATTGCCCATTAGCATAGAGCAGGTTGCTGAAGTTGACATGATGACGTGGGTGCGGTGGGGTGGGCGGTGTCTAGTATATTTGCGTCTTCAGAGTTCATCGACAAATGGGGGAGGAAAATACGCACGTCTCCTAAAATAATGAACACTTTTTTTTGTTGTTATCGTTAACTAGCACTCTTATAGCACACAAACTGCCGTTGGCATGGCATCGCAGCGCTTTGTGGCAGTTGTGCGCACGGTTACAGGCTATTTTAGGTATCGCATGATGCGTGGAATTGTTCACTACATCAAATTATGTTGAAATGTTTTTGCGTTTATTAGGCCCCGCATTTCGCTTTGTGCAGAAGTCTTATTTGAACGAATTTTCAAAAAACAACAACGGCGGACCTCCTATGCAGCACCTCGTGCCAGTGCCTATTTAGAAGTTTGCTGTGCAAAACTACCCCTGCGCCAGCCGTTGAGTAGCGTCACTGTGCTCCAGGTCAAGCGAAATTCTGATTCATGGGGGTGCGCAGCTCAAGAAGTTCAATCCAAACCAATAGTTAGAAAAAATAACTTCTTTATTCTGATAATTCTCTTTTCTCAAGAAAACATCACATATAAGCAATCCAGCCAACGCGTTTCATTCCCAAAGGGGAACTTCCTCAGGGCTGTAAAGATATGACAGATATACAAACATTACATATAAATCTTAAGGCACAAGACTGAACAAAAAAGAAGAACAAAAAAAGAAAGAAATTAAACACTTAATACAGACACACAATGTTGAGTTAGCAAAACAGGTCAAAATTATATACAGATAAAACCTCTTTGCCGACCAATATGTATAGAGCAGTCACATGACAAAACCACAACATTATTTTAATATATATAGGATGTTCAGATGATATCAAATATTAAAAACAGCAGATTTTATATTATTGATTAAATATCTCTTATCCAACAATTAAATCACAAAAAATGAACCCAAAGCATGTCATTATATCTGAGAAGCACTCATATAGCCTCTGATTGTAATAAGAAGGCAATTACCATTGCAATAGATAGGCAATCTCATCAGATTGATTTGTGATGACTAATCGTAAATAGACCAATAACGTTTCTTACCAAAGAGAATATTCGTATACGTCACTCGTAAGAGGTACTTTATAGACAAAGACTTTAATAGTTCTGATTTGCAGATATGTAGAAGTATATAACTTCATTGGTAGGTTCTTATGTATATCTCCAAGTTAACTTATTTGAACGCCTCGTTGCTATGAAAGAGCGCTTGTAAAATTCCGTACTTCGACTCGAACCGGCAGAGCTACATTCCAAGCTCAGGAATGCGGCTTTTCCTCACTCCTTCACGTCTGAAGGACATCAGTACTCAGCATGCGCCAGTAAACCCTTCCCACCTTAAAGGTCAAGGGTCAACTTCCCACTTGCAGCATTTACTTTATATCAACCATTGAACTAAAAGGGCTTTAGCCCCGCCTCCTCCTCGTCAGCTGGGCTGCCAGACTGGAGGTCCGCCTCACGTGACGTAACCCTCCGGCCCTCTCAAATCCTTAAACCCGCGTTTATTGTGTCATTGCTTTCTGTGCCTCCTGCGCCTCACTCTCGACATGGTCAGACACCTGTAAGATAAACATATGTAAAGGAGATGAAAGGCAAAAAAAATAAAAACGGCATGGGTGCCCTTAATTCCGTGTCCTACCCAGTGGTCGAAGTGGGGAAAAAAAAGTAGGGGAACTGTGGGCGGAGCATCAGGGGGCGGGAATATTCCGAGGATTGGGTCAGTGGGCGGAGTCAGAGGTGTGGCTAGAAAGAGCAAAACATCCCAATTTTTAGTATGTTTGGCAGTTCACTGACGAGTTACAGCTTATAATGTTATTTAATGCCAAAGACAGAAACTCAAGCGCTCATAGAATTGTAAATAAATCAACACAGTGACGAGACAGAAACAAGTGAAAAACATGTTTGTCTTTGGAAGTAGACAAAGAATATGACATTGGAAAAGAAATGTTGAGAGTAGTTTGTCGTCTCTCCGTAGGTTTTTTCAAGAGGTTCATCACACAAGGCATGATGTGGTGAATTCTGCCATCAGAGTCTCTTGTTCTCAGTGGTGCGTGTGATTGTATCTGTGTGCTAGTTTTGTTCTGACTGCAGTGATCCATCAGTGACCCATAGGTCTGAATCCCAGGATGCCCTTCTCAACCTTTCCTCCTCAGAGTTATAAAACAGGTATCATGGAATTAATGGAAATGTGTAGTTTTTAGCGCTAAAAAGGACAACAACTGCCAGAGCAACTGCTGCAAAAAATACAATGTGTTTTTGATTCATAAAAAACGATTAATCTGAAGGGGACGACGCAGAGACCAGAACAACCGGTGATGGTAGCACAGTGGGCTAATGTATCCACGAATCAGTGTTTAATGCCACGTTCCCAGGTTTAGATCCTGTTTGAACCACTTAGCCATTCATCCTTCCACGGTTGACAAAATGAGTACCACACAACCTGCACTATTCAAACAATAAGCTTCCTCCACAAATAGCTGCTATGGCAAAAGTGCTCTGTCCCTGTGCGCTGTATTTCCTTGGAGATTTAACATTGCATTCAATGGGCGGACACTACGTAGCTCGTTGATAGTCGATTGCACGCACAATGCCCATTCTCCACCTCTCCACTAGGCCTGGGCGAAACTTTCGTTCCGTTCGCGGAAATTGCGATAATTTGACATTTTCGCGTTCCGCGGAGAGCGTGAAAATGTCAAAAATTCCAGTTTCCGCAGCTTGGCGATAATTTGTTTCTTGCTCGCGCTGTAAAATAATACATTCTCGCGCGCGATCGCCTTACCTGAATCCCTGCGTTCGCCGACAAGTTTTCTTGATCCGGTCGCGTTCTCCATGAGATGTTGTATTGTTTTTAGCCATTTGCGCTGTCTCGCGACAGTTCGCACCCGCAGTGACGTCATGCGTCGCGCGATCACGTCTTTCTTCTCGCGATCATGCACCGCGAGACAACTCAAAACAAGATGGCCGCGCCCGCAAGCAACCACTTGAGCAAGTTGGCGACCCGCAACCATGCAGAAAATCTCGCGAACATGCCGGAAAAAAACTTCCGCATCTTCGCGATATTTCCGCTTGTTTGCGATAATTTTAAACATTTTCGCGATAATTTGTGAAAGTTAATTTCGCAAATTCCGCCCACCCCTACTCTCCACTACACCAAATGCTTACGTGAAGCAGCACTAGCCACACCTTGCTGTTATCGTGTCGTTCTAACTCATGCAACTCACCCAAGATGTGCACTATAGTCAGGGCCACTGGAATTATGCGACAGGAGTAGGCCAAATTATGCAGCAGGGTTGAGTAGATTATACAGCAAGAAAAGGCAAATTATGCAGCATAATGTGGCATATTTTGTAACCGTATTACTTCATTATTTCGTCATTTTAAACTTGGTAACATTGTCTGGGCATTGGTTGCCCCTCATTAGTACCATGTTAATACCCAATATATAGCAATAAGCAATAAAAAGGTCACAAGTTCAGCTTTGCAAAGGGCAGTTCAGTGTGCGGCACCACGTATTGCTGCATTTTTAGTAACTTTTGAACAGTTTGAGCTAGAAACATTTTTTTTTGAAAATCTGCAGGTTATGCAGCAGATGATGGATTATGTGGCAAATGTAGTAAATCTATAATCATGCGAAAATCACTGCGACCGCACAGTTGCATAATTCCAGTGGCCATGAATATGGTCCAAACGTCAAAAACAACTTTTTGGAACTCAGTCAACCTACAACTTTGGTGCAAAAGCAAGCGTTGCTGAGAGCACGAGAAATGGCCAGCACAGCAGTTTTTTAAATAGGAAAGGTTTGATTACATTTTTAAAAGACCAGATCATTTTTGATTTATTTTAGGGAGAACTGGCGCTCATTCCAAAGCTTTGAGTGCTGAAAGTGAAACGATCATCCCCCACTGCCTGGTTTATTTATCCGGGAGCCTGAAGAAGAACATGACCCGAGATATCCAGGAGTCGCTGTGGTCAGCAGTCCTTTAGGTAGTTATCGGAGTCCAATCGGATTTCATTGTAGCAAATTTTATGAGTAAGGCAGAGGGCCTGATTCTTTGGTACAAGGAGAGGCAGTGAAGACTATGCCTTAAAGCCATCACATGATCATTTTTTATGTCTCGCCTGACCCAGCGCATGCGCTGGTCTGGCGAGACATTTTGTGAGGGCTCCAAAATGTGCTACCAGGCCAGCCTAGAACCACAGTGCATGGGTGCGCGCGTCGCGCTTTATCGCGATTACTTTCACTTTCGCGGCCGCTTTGATGTTTGATCGCGATCACTTTAGTTTGTATCCTGCAGCTGCCAGTATTCATAAGTATGTTTCAAGTATCTATTCCTTGATCTGGGACGACCATGTATACTCACACCCTATGCTCAGTTTCTGTGCTTTGTGTTGTTTTACAGCCAACATCTTTCCAAACAGGATTGCATTTATGGTTTTTGGAGTGCCTAAGCAGATCAAAGTCAAGAACACTTAATGTTAACTGGAATTTAGGGTTACCACGTAGTACCACGTTGTACACTTTCTGCATTCTATGTGTTTGAGACTCTGGGACCGAGGCAACTTGCCCAGAACAGAAAAACAGTTATCTTGCATCCCATCATACGTTTACAGTAAATGTATTGTATGCTGATAAATGGTGTACGAATAGAAAATGACAAAAGAAATGTGCTTAAACAACACTACTGGCTTCTACTTTTCAAAAACATCTGGGGCAGTAGCGGATCCTCGAGGAAGTGCTGCGGAGCGGCTGGGCGGGGGAGGGGCAGTGTGGGGGGTAGTAAACTACGGCATATGTCCGAACGGAGGTAACTAGAGAAATAAATAAATAAAACTAATTACATTGCGCACGCTGCATCGCCATTTGGCATTGCAGTGTGCGCAATGTAATTCTTTTTATTTATTTATTTATTTATTTCTTTACTTGCCTCCGTTTGGCCATATGCCGTAGTTTACTACCCCCCGCCACACCGCTCCGCAGCACTCCCTCGAGGAGCCGATACTGTCTGGGTGGATGTCAGAGGGGGACGACATAGCAAATATCTTGAAAATATATTGTAAGCCATATTCAACCACCCTCAAAGTGTTTATAAAGCAGTTTGCTAGTGATTTTCTTAGAAACCGAAGCACAAACTCTGCATCAAATAAAGTTTTAAAATCAAACATTTATCAGTGAAGGGAGACCCTAAGAGTAATTGTGACTCCAACTTTGATGATGGTTCCTCCCCCAACTGTTCAAAATCTGTCGCATAATTACATTGGCCTTGTCTGTAGGTGAAGATAATGCATCACATGGACATTCTGCCACACAAGTTTCCTAACAATTGCAAAAGGGTACTGGAGAGACTTTATATTAATAACTGTAGAGAAAAATGTATCACCAACCATCTAGCAATGTATAATATAGTTTCCTGTTCTTTCACACTTTTAAAGAAATCAGCATAGATGCTCCCATTAATTCTCTTTTTAAGTCTCGCCTACGCAGCGCACATGCGCTGATAGGAAAAATACTTTTTGGGATGGATTCGCTTTTCGCCCTAAAAACGTGCACAAGTTGCATTGCTTTCAATGGCAACGCGTGCACGTTTGGCGATTCCATTGCAGGAGCGAGCTTTGACACCATATGTTTGTAATTAACTTGCAAACATATGGTGCCCCTGCTCGCCCCCGCAAAGCACGAAACCGGCGCAGGCCCCCTCCTCTCTCCTCTCCCCCTGCTGCCTCCTTTCAGTGCGAGGCGCATGCGCTTGCTTATTATTACATGTCCGAATCCTAATTCTGGTTAGCCAGAGTGCTCTGCGGATGAAATGTGATATAACTACAGCAATGTATGGTGGTATTTATTACAGTTCCCTCAAATTAATTTCTCTCACACAAGATATTAAAAAAAAAAACATATTGTTGCCTGCGAAACATTGGGGTTAAAACATCACTGTTCTCAGATCCTTCCCAAATGACCCCTGGCACCAAGGGGGGCCTTGAAGAGAGATCTTTGCAATAAATAAAGAGACGTCCTGCAGACCTGGTCAGTGTGCATGAGTGTTTTGTTCCAGGGCCCATTTACTTTTTATTTTAAGCATTATTTTATTGCTTGAAGCATTATACTGAGCTCATCTTGAATCTTCAGTCACCGCACCCAGATCCCCCGGTCTTCATCCTCTCCCACTGTAGATGCCCGCAGAGTCCTGCACCGCAATCCGCCGCTGATGTCCTGGCTAGCACAGAGACACGCTGTCTGCCCCGCTTCACCAGGCCCCGGTCCTTTGGCATTCGGCGTCGGGCACTTTTTTCTCATCGCCATGCGCCGGGCATTGCAGCGCGAGCTATTTTTAGTCTTCAAGGTTCAACACAATCCTTCATGACCACAGCTCTTTTTTCTGGTTTTTAACAGTACGTCATGGTCATGTCTGAGTGCAGCCTGGGAACGGTATACGCAATTTCTGCCACCAGGAACGAACAAATTCGGGTACAGAACTCCCCTTGAGTACAGAACAAGATAAAACGATTAATGCCCCCCTCCCTCTCCAGCACTTAAATAAATTGCAGGGAATATTTGAGGCTTTTCAATGGAAACTTATTTAGTTAAGAGGAAGGTTATTTCCTAATGCTAATATGCTGATAACATTGCTTGGGGTCATGCAGAGTTCGTTCCTGTCTGGTGTGCGTGACGTCAATACGGCCACCCAGGCAGATTCACGCTGGGCAATTCCTTTTCTTTACATCTGATTTCTTTTAACAACATGCAAGTGACGTCATTCTGCTCTTTCACAAGGAACACATCTGCACACAAAGTTCCTTTTAGTGCTAGGGATTACAATGGCAAGTAGTGATTTTGAGACCAGAAAATCTTTGTTTGTGTATATTTTTTTTCACATGGGTCAGGGATTAGCACCTGAGCACTGTTTTAGAAAAAATATGGAGAAACACGCATTAGCAAAGCAAACTTTGGAAGTCAATGCAGACCTATAAGATTTGCGAATGCTTGTTTTTCTCTTTTGGCTCAGCTTAAATTGACAGTATTTGCAAGGTTCAGCCCTGTGAGTGCATATTGTATTGCTGTTCTTATTCGCTATAATCACATTAGTATTCATAATATCCAGAGTCTGTGAAAACAGTGCGCTTGGTGGAGTATCAGACCGAGAACTTTGCTCTTTAATATTGCAAGACACCTTAAGATCTTTGCTATAAAAAAACAGGTTTCAGTCGAAGTACTGCTTCTCATAATACACTGGCTCATGTGGAACTCTTTATAATACCCATTCCCGCTCAGAGCTCTGTTCATGACAAAAGTCAGACTCTGCGCCTGTTAAAAAGCAGGGTAACATTGAGCACAGCTCCTGATAACACCCATATTTAAATCTTTCTACCATAATACCCAAACATAAAGAGCTCTGCCAATGATGACAACTAGATATTCATATGTCTCTATAATACTCAAAGTTACTACAAAATCACCAATAATACCCAAACGTCAAAGAGCTCTGCTAGGGATGGCTACCAGATTCATAGACCTGCCCGGATGTATTCAAAGCTCTGCTCTTGATGAGTCAGACTAATTCTGATCTCTGCTCTTAATACTAGTTTGAGCCTCCAATAAACCTGTGTTTGGTAATACCCAGACTCGTCAGAGACTTGTCGCTATGATTAGCACGGTTTGTCGCACAAGCTCACACTCTGTTGACACCCAGTGTGACTAAACACGCTGCTCTTGATAATAGCTTCAGTTAGAGTTCTGCTCTTGATAAGTTCCAGAGTCACTGGGCGTCTTGCTCTATAATAGCGCCTCACTCATACCTCTGCTGAGTGCCTGACAGAGAGACATCCTAGTGCCCAGCCCCGGCTCAAGTATGAGATGATGCTCATGACAGGATCGTGTTCGGGAATCTGTTGAAACAAGGGTATGGTCGGGGCGTTAGGGGGTACGTGTAACTGGAACAGTTCTAGCCTAAACACTTTAGAAGGGTTTTTACACACATTTGCAATTTAAGGGAGTTGACAAAAATCATACAGATGTTCTGCTCAGATGATATTGTAAGGATTAGAACCCAGGTCTGGACACTCCAAGGTCAACAATTTATTGCAGTCCATTTATCCAGAATCTCTCAGTGCAGCAATTGTCAACTACCCATGTTAGAAGTGTGACACTTATGCAAACTGATTAAACTTTGTGCCCTATGCTATCTCAAGCTCCAAAAAATGAACAAACTCCCCAATATCCTAAGAAACTCACCAATCAAAGCAATTGACAGCCTGCTCTCTGGCTGCGGTTGCTACCTTAGAACAGCACGGTTCCAAAGATAATAGAAGCTCACCCGTCATGTGAAGGTGAAACGAACACCGCTATCTGGTACTATCCCAAAGAGCATTCCTGACCCCACTCCCTAAATGAAATTCAGATCTAAGTGAGATCTAAACAATATATATCAACTGGTTAACTTCACTTTCTGTGAGCAACCAACTCTTGAACATTTGACATGTCTAATTTGTTAATAAAATAGTTAACTCGAAGTCCTCTAATACTTAACCTAGCTTTTTTAGAGAGTAGTTTTGTAGAAGCAGTGCCTCGAGTTTTAAGCAATTAACTTTTAGATGATTTGTTATAATTTGTTTGTATGGAGATCCTAAAAGTGCATTGAGTTTGATAAGCACTATGGTTCTGAGACGCTACTAATAGAAACCCAGGCTCCCTTAACAGCGAAAACTGCACGACCAGACTACTATCAGAGGGCAAAAGGAGAACCACAGATAAAAGATTTCTACACAACATAGCATAATGTAACAAGCATTGGCAAAGCCAATAGGTCTCGCCTTTGGGACCTTATAAGTATTTAGTTATGCAGCACAATATCCTTGCTGCAACAACATTAACTGTTGCATGGCTAAACACTTATAAGGTCCCAAAGGCGAGACCTATTGGCTATGCCAATGCTTGTTTGTTTATTCTTGTAGCGAGTTTATTCAAGCTGTTGTAAGTGTTGAGCAGGGCCACTGGAATTATCTGACTCAGGAGGACCAAATTATGCGTCAGGGTTGACTAAGTTATACGGCAAGAAAAACAAACTATGCTGCACATTTTGTGATAGTATTACTACCTTGTTTTGTGAATTTTACACAGTTTAACACCGTCTGGGAAAAGGTTTCACCCTTTTAATACCAGTTTATCTCCCAAATACAGAAATAAGCAACAGAAAGGGGACTATTCAACCTTTGCAATGGGTCTCCTCCTTTGCGACAACATGTGCCGCCTAGTTTTTAGTAACTTTTGATCAGTGTGAGCTAGAAACCAAATGTTTTTGGTGAAAACCTGCAGATTATGCAGCAGATGCTGGCTTAAGCAGCAAATCTATCATTATGCGAAAAAATGCTGCTGATGCAAAATCACATAATTCTAGTGGCCCTGATGATGAGATACTTTTGCTGCACATGGCACTTATGTATTTCTTTCTTTATTTAACAGTTGACATAGTGCTCAATTACTGACCCAGTGTAGTGGCACTTCACTCCTACTCGTTGACGCTTGCACACCATCATGTGGCTGTGTCATTGAGGACTACTGTCAACTACAATGAAGTAAACTCAGACTTTGTTTCAATAGAAGGCATAAACGGCTGCGATAAAATAGCGTTGTTTTCTTTACAACAACAAGCCAATCCCTTATATGCATGGATGCTATCTGTTGTTGTAGCCCCGCTGACTTGAAAAGAGCGATTTGGATACTGTGGGGGCAGATCGTAGGCAGCAAAAAGAAGGTTGAGCCATTCGGCCCAGAGCCTACAGCCCCCTCCAGTAGCTATACCCCTCAGCGTGAGCTCATTCTTTGATTGACTATGAAACTAAAATGTATATTTTAATATTGCAAAGCACTACTTCTACTTTTTAAACAATAGCAATATTTAGACATGCTGTTGAAAAAAACCTAAAAAGAAATAAGCCCACAAGGTGAAGGGTATATTTTTGCTCATGAAGGAGACTAAACTGGACTTCCAAGCAACATGGCGCAAAATTAGAGGTGCACAATCTATCATCGAAGGTATATTGTCGCACTGGAATGCTGAGAGCTCAATTGAAGCCAAGGAATGACTGAGGGCCAATGATGACTGTTATAAGCCTTCTGCTCCAATATTCCAGTTTTTTCCTTCTGTTTTTACCTTTCTATTCCATAACATTCTACTCTCTGTAGGTGGAATGATCTTATAGCCTTTTACGCCTTAAGTCTCCTGTTATACCAGTTGTTTAAGGCCCTCTCCCTCATTATAAACCCTCATCTTCAGATCTGGGCCAGGACACAGGTTCAAGATCTTTAGCAATGAGTATAGATCTCTGCAGCAGGCTATAATGCTATATTAAAAAATAGGAGACCTATGAATCCAGCAGTGACTCCAGTAAAGGTTGGGTGCAGGTGGTAACTTGGAGAGAGTGGTTTAAACTCTCACAAGTGACATAAAACACTCTGAAGGGGCGAACAAAAGTTAACACACAATGTTGCTATTTGAAAAAGTTCAAATACATTTAGAGAATCCAATTAATGATGATCTGGGTCTGGAGCCCTATGACAAGAGTTCCTATCACAGTAAAAGATTGAAAATCACATTTGAAGAGTGTGCTGCATGCCATTAAGACATGAAAATAACCAATAGATTATTGGTTGATTGTTCCAACCTGAGCCTGGATTTATTCTCATATTAGTTACTCTCATGATGAATATGGTAACAACTAGTCCTAGTCAAATTAAGGTGCCCCTTTTGTACCTAACTCACTCCCTCGATCACTCCGTGAAGGCTCCAAGAGCTCTGTGCTCAGCCCCCTGCCCTCTTGACCCTTAAATAAAGCTCCCTCCAACAATGAATATGGTAACAACTAGTCCTAACAGTTTCCAGATGAAGACCACGCAAAGAGACCATAAGGGCCAAAACACATTGATATTTTGTATCAGTCACACAATTGGGATTTTGTAACTGTAGGTTTATGTGACGTAAGCACCAAGTCTAGTAAAACACGTTGTGATTTAAAAATGAATCTATCCATTTTCCAAAAAGGGCAAAATACAAAACGGCAAAATCAAGCAGTGCATAAACAATGCATATTGCACTGTAATGGACCATTCATGACTTTGACAAAATGACTGTAGAAATGTCTAGCTTTAATTCTGTAAGTAGAACATTGGAAAATAAAAATCTACCAGGCCTTGTTCAACAGCGTGTTTGTTTACTGTATAGAAGGGTAATGCTTGTGTCAACTATGAGGGTGTGTCCCTGTCAATAGTCTGAAAATTGTGTCTTATTTGAATTTCTAAGAGTGCTATTTATGCCTTGCAGTGCTCAATTCGTTGATATTATGTACATCCATTAAATATGAAATATAAAACCAACCTAGAAGCAAGACTGAGTCTTTGGTAATGTACTAAAAGAGAACTGCAAAGCCCAACTTTGCAAAACAGAGACTGGCTTACGTAATTTCCTTTTATCATTTATTTTTCTGAATCAGTTGTTTCCTGGACCTTCAATATTGCAAGTTTGTGACACGATCCCATATCTGATTGTTATCATTGTCCAAAAATCTTCCATTTACATCCGATTTGTAACACATTTGGAACAAATATTCCCGTAGCATATTTCTCATAGTTGGATAATCATGTGCCATTTGTGATCCATTTATCTACAGGAGGTTTTACTTCTGGGATAAACATAACCATATCCTAACACTAGTAAGAACCTTTTATTCTGCCCAGTTCAGGCAGTGGTAAACGGGTTGTTTATTTTCCCCAAATTAATGTTTTTTTAGAAAAAATCCTGTAATGAGAATATTATTTTGTTAAGAGGTACACACACTATTATTTACAATGGAGTCAAATGCTTCCGTGTCCTCTGTAAAATGTTTAGCTTTAAAAAGTGTTTTACAAATGTTTATAAATCACTGTATAGGGCTGTAACTAGTATGTACTCCGGCTTCTGTCTATTTATTAGATTATAATTGGGCTCGTTGGCCTTTTCTTTCTTGGGCCTAGATTAAAATTGTTATATATTTGAATTTATGGACACTAAAACTTGAAAAGTTTAGATGGAGAAGGAACAGTAAAGGAGCCTTCAGATGTTTTTCTTCTCTCATTAATTTAGTGTTTTTAAAGAAACGCTATCAAATGCCCCTATGCTTTTCATACGTTGTTATTGTCCAGCACTCCCAATCTAAATATCCTTCCACCATCACTGTTTACCTTTCACATAGGCCCTAAGGATTTCCGGATAATACAGCTCTCAGAAGTGTCTAGAAATGGCATGTTGGCGCTATCAAAACACTCCAATAGGACTAAAAGCAAATTATATAGTGCTGGGAATTAAAAACACCCAGAAGTTGACTATATTAATGTATGTCAGGTGAGCTCCTGGCCTTCCAGGAAGTCTAGTCTTTCACAAACGTTCTTGTTATGGGTTTCTGGGTCCTCTGAACCTCGTGTTAAGTGTACGGTTCCACTCTGGCCTTTTAGAATCCGCCTTGGATGGAACCGAACTGGATGTCTGTTTACATTCTAAAAATGGCGCAGGTATGGGGAAGTCAGTCTCTTGCCTTTCAGAGGCGGCAGCCTGTCAGTATTCCAGCCCATGTCATGTAATGCACAACCATGCACATCCCATCAGTGATATTTTCTCCTCTCGTCTGCTCCCCTCCACAGATAAAGCGGCACGGGCTTCCACAGAAGTGCACCCCGGGCTCCAGCCCCGCCGGCCCAGTCCACAGAGCTGCAGCCCCAGGGCCCAGGTGACATGTCTCCAGGAGCAGGTCCTGCCAGGTGAGAGGACGGCTGGAGCGGAGAGGTCGCAGACCGCTGGCTGTACGCGGCGTTTTGTTGTTGAAACTCAAGAGAGGGCGCTTCCTACTTACGATCACGAACTTGGTAGATGGGTTTCAAACCGAGTCCATCGAATTGTGGTTCTTCCAGAAGCACGAGTGGGGAAGGATAGACAATCCTTGACAAAGGCCATAGGCCTGGCTTTGTATTTTCTGTGCACTGTACCAGGTACATTGTGTGGGCAAGAGCACAGGCTATACACGTTGCGCTGTTCTAATTGTGTGGGTAACAGTGACGCAGTTTCAAATGATGCCCCCCCCCTCCCCGCAGAATGTGATGGGGGCCCTGAGAATCTCATCTCTCTCACGTTCATTGGCCATGGGCTAAATGGGGCCCCCTGAGGGCTTCCCCTCAGGGTGCCTCCATTCAGCCCACTTGAATGTGGCAGTGCAGCAGGGGGCCTTGTTACGCCCCTGGTGGGCAGTGTAGACATATACAGGCAACACAGGGTGCTACATCCTCCCGAATGTCACGTGATTGGACGTGCTTTCTTTGAGTTAGATTTTTCATATTTCTCTACTGACCTGTGTGGTACATAGTAACGAATTGTAATAGCATTTATATAGCGCTTACTATCCCTGACGAGGCACTGTTGTTGGTTACTGAGATTAGTTAGTGCGTTCATGCCAGAACATTCCATGCATTTATTTCACTTTCTTTATGGAACATTAAATTAAGCACTTCAGCTACAAAACAGGCTGCTGCTAGGATGTTGCCAAACCTGCTTTGCTTTTGCTTCCTGTTCCCTGATACAACAATAACCGCAATCTCAGTGTCTAAGTGCACTAGTAGGGTTCTGTTTTGGGAGGTGTGGGGAGGGAGTGCTGATTGCACAGGGACCCTCCATTCAGCTCACTCTCCTCTTTAGGCAAGTGGTCCAGGGTGGATTTGTTGTAAGAGGAGCTGATGACGTGGGTGGAAGGCTGGAAACCCCACAGCCAACAAAGAAGGGCTACTCCTGGGTCCCAAGTGAATGCAAACACAGGGCATGTACAGACCGTACAATCTTTGCTTCTGGTTGAGGCCTAGAAGACGGCGTGTCTGTAAAACGCTCCAAGGGTCTAGGTGTTAGAGTGGACACATGCTAAGTTCTAAGTTGCCACACAAGTTCAACATACATGCTCTTTACACGAACTGAATATATTTTCCCAAGCAGGGGTTACTGTGGAAATAATCCACGAATCCACCTGTCCTGGACCTGTGTTGGACACCATTGCCATACCCAGTAACTGTGTTAAACGCAGAGTACCAGACTAACACTGTGGAGGCCCCTAGGCAGTGGACATTTCAAGGCCACCTTCGTAAATTATCTCCTAATACCCAGTGCACCATATTTTTTTACAGACTGGCAGCTTCCAGAAGATGAGTTTTTAAGAGTCAGATTGTTATGTGAATCTAATGAGTCTGGTGTATGTACTTCAAGTTGTTATAGGGTACATTACATTAATACAGTATTTTCTCTATAGAGTATTTAATGTAAAGTTGTCGTTTCTTTGAGTTGATTCATTTTTTTCTATCTTTTGGAAACAATATTTAAGAAAGCTTGAATGTAATTTTCTTTCAAGGTCAAATCAATATTATTTTGATCCACTGTCATGCGCCCTTTAAAAGAGTGGACCCATAGGCCGGTCTCTACTTTGCCTATTTGTTAATCCGGAACTGTAAACGCAGGTCTGTGCATAACATTTATAATGCAAGAGTGATGTTGCATAGTTCCTCATTATTGTGTTCTGTTTGCGACACTGCTAGCGCTGGGATGCCTTCTGGTAGCCATGCGCTCTGTTAATGTTTCATAATAACAATAATTTCATATATTCTTTCATGTAATTTCCATTTTCCTTGCTGTTGTGCATCCCGGGCTACTTTGCTGTCTTAACGGTTGCAGGCTAAATGCTTTATGGGAACAGGGAAATCAGATGTATGTTGCGTGAGCTGCATTGTGTGACTTACTGAATTCGGATAAGTATGTAATTGTAAATGTAAATTGTATTTATATAGCGCTTAGCAGGCGTTGAAGTGCTTTTTGGTGAGTTGCACGCTACTCCAAAACCGAAGATTAGAGGTTAATGATTAGTGGGTTAGTAATCCTTTTTTAGGACTCTCCTGACCCAGCGCATGCGCTGGTATGGCGAGACATTTTGTGAGGGCTCAAAAAAGTGCTACCACTGTAGCCTAGAGCTACAGTGCATGTGCGCGGGTGCGCGCGCCTTACTTTCACGGCCGCACGGCCGCTTTGATGTTTGATCGCGATCACTTTCACTTTTGCGGCCGCTTTGATGTTCTCCGTGAGCCTGTTTATTACTTCTATGTAGTAATGGTGGCACCCGTGCGCCGCCATTACTACAGAGCAGTAATAAACAGAAACAAGCATTGGCATAGCCAATAGGTCTCGCTTTTGGGACCTTATAAGTATTTAGTTATGCAACTGTTGCATGACTAAACACTTATAAGGTCCCAAAAGCGAGACCTATTGGCTATGCCAATGCTTGTTTTTCTTTGGTCTTTAGTTGTGCTAGATTTGTTCTCTTGATTTCTTGTGAGTTTACAAGAGTTCTGAGTAGGGATAGAATGATGGGGAGTGGATTCCAAAGGGGAAGTAATAAGTTATTTTTGTAAGCAGTGCTGGTATGTGCTTTTTTTGTTGAGTGACATGGCTAAAAAAGCAGGGGAAAAATTGAGATGGGCGTTTGGGGGTTCATAGTAGTCAGAAAGGTGTGGGATGAGGCAGAGAGAGGAGGGAAAGCAAAAAGGTTGAAAGATGGATGAAAAGAGAGTTAATTTATAAATGCTATATATATATTTATATTGGCTACATAAACCCGCTCTACATAAATACTGATATGTGCACAGAAGCAGTAATTTGGACTTGGTCTGCTGTGCACATTAAGCCTGTGGTGAAGTATGCTAATTTTGTGCAAGACATTTCTTAAAGTTTTAGTAGCAGGCAGAGATGTCTATGTATGCACCTATATGCACGCAGAAGCAGCAATTATGACAATGTCTGGTACACTTATCTTGTTGTGTAATATTCATTTTATTCATTTTTCTCCTTATTGGAATGATTTTGCTTAGAACAGGAAGTATAGTCAAATTTAGATAACAACAACTTCATCTGTATATCATGAGAAGCATCATTGGTCGTGCCTCAGTATACTGTTTTGTTCTGGCAACTGGTAACCGGTGTAGGGCCCTAAAGGCAGAGGAGATATGTGCTTTTGACTTTACATGTAGGAGTTGTCTAGCGACAGCATTTTGAATTCTCTGTAATGTCAAATTTGACAGCGGTGAGCCTTGATTTAGACCATTAGTAAAATACAGTTTTGATAGGACAAGCAATATGGTAGCTTGAACCTTGTGAGGGAATCTTGGGTGCAGGAAGATGCTGTGCACTGTTTTCATAGAGAGAACGCTTGATTTGGCTACCTTGTCTATATGTGCATTAATTGACACTTTGGAGTCCATGGTAATTTCTTACCTTCTTAAATATTTTTGGCAGTGGTCCTAGATCACCCGGCCAGGGGCTGAGAGGGTCATAGGTTTTCCAGTCACAACAGGTGAGTATTTCAGTTTGGAGGTATTTCATTTGAGGTGGCTCTATGTCATCCATTGGTCAATTGAACATTTTTGATGTACCAATGTCCTTTTGGATTTTACAATTTAAATTTCAGAAGAATCTGTGTGTCCTCTACATAATTCTAGCCACAGAAGTCAAAACCATTGATCAAATCTAGTAATGACTTCAGATAGATGTTGAAAAGCATGGGTGAGATGATGGAGTCTAGAGGGATTCCTGCTTTAATGCTGTATGGTTTAAAAAAGAAAGAAGGCGTATGTATAATATTTGTTCCATTGTATAGGTACAATGTGATCCAAGCAACAGCTGTGCCATCTATTCCGGCTTCCTCAATTCTTTGTATTAATGTGTCATGATTAGGGCTCCCGGTTTTATGGTATTTATTTTTTTGACATTTCCGTCTGTATTTATCCATATTTATTTTTTGGTCATTTTATCTGTATTTATCCACATTTATTTTTGTCGCAAGCAAAAGAAGACGCAGCCAGTATTTTTCCACATTTATTTAAATAGGCACTGCACACTTGCACTCAGTTGTAATAGGTTTAGGTATATGTATATATATATCAAATTAAGTAAACACAATATATTCATCTGAAAACTTTGCCAAAATAATTTAAAGAGAACATAGGCCTAAACAGACCTTGTGTAACTTGCATGAGGAAACCTTTACTGCGGGCTGTACAACCTAGGGACCTTTAAATCCTGCTCTTCTCTTGTCACATTTGATGTGCCTTCAAAGACAGAGGTCCAATGTCAAGCTGTGTTTTTGAGGGAGCAACCCATTCTTTTTTCTCATTGCAGAACAATTTCCCTGGGATTATTTAGGCCTACATAGGAATTATTTTGACAGATTTTTCTTCTATTTTTTTTTTTAAACGGAGGAGATAATTTTCCAGTTTACGCTATGATAAATATCTATTTATAACTTGCTAAAACGCAAGGTGTCTGTTCATATTTTTGAAGGGAGGAGGGTGCAAAATGCTTTGTGTCTGCATCGGAAACAGTCTTCCCCCGGAAGGAGGCGCGCAACACCCATTGGGCTCAACTGGCCTCAGCCCCCCCGCTCTCCCCCACATCACTGTCTTTTCCTCACCCTAGCCACCAGTGCCAAATATTCACACTGCCCACCCCAGTTCTTCACATTGCCCAACAGTGCCACATTCTAACACTGTTCACCAGTGTAACTTTACTATTCTGAACCCCACAGCCTCTTTCTCACAAACTTCATTGTGGCAGCTTCTTAAACTGCCCATCACTTGCAACTACACATTTTGCCCCCACTACCCGTTCTTCATACTGCCCACTTGGGGAGATCCTCACATGCCCCCAATTGCCAGTCCCTCATGCTGTCTATCAGTGACAGCATCTCACACTGCCCGACAGGGTCGGTTCATCACATTGTTTACGTATGCCAATAGCTGACACTGGCCATCAGACTCCATGCCCATTTAGTACTAGGACTCTTTGCTGTGACTAGAAGCTGTAAGACCATGTTTGTGCCAGCTGTGCATGAGTGAAGTGAGGGAACGCAAGGAGAAGTGGGGTGTAAGGCTGAGAGTGGATGAAAGCCTCTGGAAGTCGGGGGGGGGGCCACCAGGGGCACAAACATGCTCCAAATGACCAAGAGACAAGCATCCCCCCATCTGTGCGCCAGGATGTCAAAAAGGCCCCTCTCCAGAGAGGCTCTTCGACCCCTAAAGCGGCCAGATAGGAGTCACGGGGGCGCCACATCACCGAGTACCTAATGTGCCATTGACACGAGTCCTCGGCCCCTCACCCCTCCCTGCGGCTCCGAGTCCACAGCATGTACTGGCCTAGCAAAGGTAACATACAGTACTGAGCAGGGTACAGCTGAGGCACTGTAGCGAGCGTGCGGGCTCTGGATTCTGCTGGCTGTGCCCTCTTCACTGCCTCTGCTGGAACCAGCGCCTCCCATTTACTCTCTACCCTTCCCATTACACCGTCTCTCATCTCTTCCCGGTACTCACCCCGTGTCTTTACCCTCAGCCGTTACCCGCCCTCACTTCTCTTTCCGTACCCTTTAACCTTGGTCTCCTTCACTGCAGTCACCATGTCTCTCCGATCTTATCTCTCCTACGCAGGCGCGCATAGCCAGCTCCCCCACCCCCCCGCCCCCCTGTCGTGTGTGTCTGCTGTCTGCCAGGGCTGAGACGCTTCCCGGGCGCACACAGCCGCACCCAGGTACTTCACAGGTCTTTGAAAGACCATCACTTCATTAGTTAGTAAGGCTTTGTTGTTTTCTTCACCCCTTCGGCCGGAAGAATTAGCCCCCCCCACCCCCCCGAAATTTTTATTGTGCCTCTGCCTAGCAGTGAGAGCATGCTGGATGGGGATGACTATCCTAGGCTCCCCCCAGGGGTCCTGAGTAATGACCTATGAAGGGAGAGTGCCAAATGCTGTGCTAAGAGTCCGCCCTCTAAGTAGGGCGCGCCTTTCATGTGCAGAGAGCAGCCTGCATTCTATGCATCAGATCAGGCAACCCTGAGCTAAAGCCCTTTGGCAGTATTTTTCCGTTTTTATTTATAAATACAGACGAAGGACAAAACGTTTTCTGTCTGCATTTATAAATAAAAATCCGTTTAAACGGAAAACCGGTAGCCTTAGTCATGATCCACAGTGCCAAAGGCTGCAAAAAGGTCCAAGAGAAGAAGGGCAGCAACCCCGTTCTGGTCTGCTGTGTTTTTAAGGTCATTCCAGATAGAGATAAGGGTCGATAAAAGGCTTCGTCCTGGACTGAATCCAGTTTGGAAGTCAGAAGTTACGGAACTACCTTCAATGGATTGTGACACCTGTGTGAAAGCTTCTCTTTCATAAGTTTGCTGTGGAATGGTCCATTTGCTATGGGTCTGTAGTTGACGGGGTCTTGATTGTTCATGATAGGTTATTTTTACAGCTACATGCATGCCTTTTTAAGTCTTCTGGAAAACTCCTGTTGCTAAGGAGTTGTTGGTGAGTGTTCTGTCGTGGTCGGCTGCAGACGTTGACAGTACAATGTTTTTGAAGACTCGAGGTAGACTAGGGTCAGAGAGGCAGCCTGCTGGTGTGCTCGCTTTGACACGATCCAGAAATTAACTTGGTGATAGTTCTTTGAAGAAGCATAGAGGGTGTGCTTGTCTGTCCCTGGGGAGTTTTGTAGGAAATGGGATGGGGCTGTTATTTTTTTAGTTGTTAAAAAACAGAATCCAACATGTTTGCTTTAGTTGTCTTATGATCTGCCAGGTTGTTACAACATTTTTGAGTTTGGTAGCCTCTTTGCATTTTGGATTATGGAATTCTGTGAGTATTTTATAAAAAAGGCTATTACCATACTCTGCATTGTGGATTCGGTTGGAGTAATGTTTTTTGCCTTTTTTTTTTAAGTTTTAAAGAAATTTTTATTAAACATAACCAGAAGTTACAATCAATAATACAGCATAGTATATAGAAGCAATACAAATAGAAAATAGATTATATATAATAAAGAAAGAGGAAATGAAGAAAGAGGGGAAGAAGGGGGGAGGGAGAGAAAGAGGAAATTATAGGTATATCCTATAATAATACCATAAAAATAAAAAGAAAGGTATTATACACAATATAAAACAAGGCACATGTAACGCCCTGAACGTCTCAGGATCGTTTAACAGACACGACAATGAGGACGCAACCACTAGTGAAGGGTTAGTTGTTTTAATGAAGGCAAATATAATACAAAGAATAAACAAAAGTTATAGTCACTGGAATCCTCCAGGCTAAGTACGTTACCAGCCCACAGCACGGATGGTCCTAACCGTCCTCTGCATATACGCCGGTCCCGGCGTATGCCAACAGAGGGCAGAAATGAAATGGCCGACAATGCCAATCGGTAGGCTGTGAGGGGCACGAAGAGTGTTGGGGAGAATCGAGGAGTCAGGGAAACACCCAGCCGGGGTCTCTACCTGAAGGGAGCAGCCGCTCAACCTCTTCCTCAGACTGCACCGGGACGCGGAGTCACCTCCTGGTGATGCGTCACCGATACCCCAATCACAAGCAAGAAGACTGAACCGAGAGCAGCCGCTCGATCGATCCTGTGGACTTCCGAGTCTGTAACGCGGCAAACACCTCCTGGTGTGCGTTACAGCTGGCAGTCCCTGTGTCTCTGGTCGGGCTGGGAGTTACGACTCCAACCAGCAAAAGCGCCACTGCGCTTGGACTCAGCCGAGTCAAAAAGCGAAGCTCAATGGTTGACCGGTAGAGCTTCCGGGTCCTTCACAGGTGACGATGGGGCAAGACACGGCCCAGGGAGTAACGACTCGACCTACCTCCGTTCTTGCCTTACTGGAGCACCACTCCGGAACACTGCTCTTCACGAAGCAGGTACGTCGGTGTGAACACAATATCCGACAGCGTTGTACCTCCCGGTTCCTCCCTTTATAGGGAGTGTTTTCCTTGAGTTATGTAACAGCTCTCCTGTTTACATAAGGGCGAGTTTCCTTGAGTTATGTAACAGCTCTCCTGTTTACATAAGGGCGTGTTTCCCTTGAGTTATGTAACAGCTCTCCTGTTTACATAAGGGCGTGTTTCCCTTGAGTTATGTAACAGCTCTCCTGTTTACATAACCTCTCAACCGCTAAGCATCCTGGGAGATGTAGTCCGTTTTCGCCGGTTACCGTTTTCCTCCCCTCGTATGACAGGAATTCTTGACAGCACATCATAGTGAACCCACTGCCACAAATTCACCTATATACTGAGAGCATATATAAAATAGAATAATATTTAAGATACCTTAATTTAAGGAGGTTTGGAAACTTCTTCTATGGCTGGAACATGAGAAGGTAATGATTGAGCAGATAAATCTAAAAAATTGGTAACAGGAAGCCACAAAAGATCACGTTTAATAGCCAAAGTGATCGGGTAAACATAAGCTCTATCTAACCTATGATTATAGCAAACACCATACCACCAGGCCTGAAAAGAGACATTAGAAGCATTTTTCCAGGACTTAGTGATTTGTTGAAAGGCAACAGCAATGAGTAAGTCAATAATGAGGGGATTAAGGGAAGTGGATGAAGACCAAACTTCCGCAGCACTACCTAGAAAAATATGAGAAAAGGAAAAGGGGATATGCGTGTGAACTATTTTGTTAATTTGCTGCCAAACTTTAATCCAAAATTGATGAATAACCGGGCAAGTAAACAACATATGATTAAGGTCTGCAACAGGGGCTGGACATGACCAACAAGTGGAGGGAGAGAGAGGATTAATCTGATGTAATTTGGCTGGAGTAATTAAAAGTCTATTATATATGAAAAATAATGTTTGTGTAGTATTTGCCGCCCTAGAAGATTTCCTTCTCTTAGTCCAAATGTTATCCCATATTGACGTGGAAAAGGAAGTGTTTAAATCGGATTCCCAATTAGTTTCAACTGCAGATTTGTCCCGAGTTTGACCAATGTGTCTCAATTTATTGTAAATTTGAGAAGCTGAGGGGTTCGATTTCAAGAATGAAATCGTAACAGGAGAAGAAATGGTCTGTGAGGAGGGAGTCGCGAGTTTATCATAAGAACTTTGGGCAGCTAAAGTCAATAATTTATACTTAGAATGAAATGAGGAGGGAAGAAGGAAGCTCCGTTGCAGTATAGGAAAAGGTATGCAAGTATCCCCTGTGAAAAGTTGATGAGTCCATTTAAGACCAAGATCGAACCATTCTTTCCAAAAAAGAGTGCGATTATTGATCTTAATACGAGTATTATACCAAATCGGTGATTGCAAGAAATGAGTACGGTCATCTAAACCGTCTAGCTTAACAGGATGAAGAGTTTTACGAGTATGTTTAAGAATGGGAAGGGAGAACTTCTGGGGAGTATTCGATATAGATAAAAAGTCATCAAATGAGAAAGGGTAAATGAAAGAGGCTTCAATATCTACCCACAGAGGTAATGATAACAAATCAGTCGTATTTTGAGATAATAATGAAGAGGAATTTTGAAGAAAGAAGGAAGTATGATATAATGCAAAATCAGGGAAATTAACCCCACCCAGGTTTTTAGGATTTTTAAGTTTGGAAAAAGACATCCTAGATTTTTTGTTCTGCCACAAAAATGTTGATAAAATAGTATATATTTGTTTGTAACAAGATTTAGGGATGTTAACAGGCAGATTAGATAAGAAAAATAGGATGATAGGAACCAACATCATCTTTACAGAATCTAATCTACCCCACCAAGATAAAAATAAGGGATGCCGTCGTGTTGTGGAGCTAATTAAAGTGGACTGGAGGTTCTTAAGATTAAGCAATACAGTTTCTTTAATAGAAGGGGTGAACCATAAACCTAAGTATTTAATTTTGGTAGGGCTCCAGTGGAAAGAAGAAGATACAAAATCAGCATGGAAACAATATTTATTTAATGGAAGAATTTCACATTTATCCACATTAAGTTTGTATCCTGAAACAGAAGAAAAAGAAGAAACTTCTGAAAGAAAAGCCGGTAGAGAGGTCTGAGGATTAGATAGAAATAAAAGAATATCATCAGAATACGCTGAAAGTTTTAAGTGTTTATCGCCATACGGGAAACCAGTAATACTGTCAATCAACCGGATTTTAGATAAAAAGGGTTCTAGAGTCAGAATAAATAAAAGAGGAGAAAGGGGACAACCTTGTCTGACACCGCGGAGAAGTGGGAAAGAAGGAGAAACAAGACCATTAGCTAAAATAAACGACCTCGGAAAAGAGTAAAGAAGAGAAATATAAGAAAGAAATCTAGGGCCAAAACCAAACCAAGTAAGAGTCGAAAACATAAACTGCCAATTAACCCTGTCGAAAGCTTTTTCAGCATCCAAAGCTACAGCTGCTAACGAAGATTTATGGGAGTGAGATTTACTAAGAACATTGAAAAAGAGGCGAGTATTATCTGAGAGATGACGACCTTTAATGAAACCACATTGTTCTCTGCCAATTAAATGAGGTAAAATATTATCCAAACGGAGCGCAAGAATCTTTGCAAAAATGTTATAATCCAGATTGATTAAAGAAATAGGCCTGTAGTTTTTACATAGTGTATGGTCTTTACCCTCTTTTGGAAGAAGACAAATCAAAGCCTCTTGAAAAGAACCTTCAGATTTTCGGGAAGATATAAAAAACAAGAATAAATTAAGTAATTTAGGGATAAGTAATTTGGAAAAATGGCTATAAAATTCTATGGTAAAACCATCAGGACCTGGAGCTTTCCCTTTTTTAAGTGACTGGATAGCAGTAAGAATATCTTTAGTCTGGATATCAGACTCTAAAGAAGAGAAGTCTACATCTAAAGAAGGAGGCGGAGGGATAGAAGCTAAATACTGATCGATGTCAGATAAGAGAGGAGTAGATTCAGGAGTATAAAGGGATTTATAAAAATTAGAAAACTCAGAAAGAATGTCTTCATCTGTATGAAGCACGGCATTGGTAGAGGATACAATAGAATCAATTTTAGTACGTTCCTTTTTTATCTTGAGATATTTAGCAAGAAGATTGCCAGATTTGTTCTGCGCACTATAAAATTTAGCACTAGACTTGAGTAAATATAAATTTGCAGAGTCAGTAGAAAGCTTATTAAAAGAGAGTTTAGCACTCATTAATTCTTTCAAGGTAGATTGACTTTTCGAAAAATAATAAAGATGTTCCAGTTTTTTAATTTATAAAGTGAGTGCATGAGAGGAAAGAGAAGCTGCACGTCGTTTTCGGGCAACAAAGGATATAACAAAATCTCTAGAAGCAGCTTTAAAGGAATCCCATACAAGTTGAGGGGATAACTGAGGGGATTCATTTTCCTCAAAGAATAAGGAAGCGAATTCGAGAAAGGCTGGTGTGAACGTAGGATCTAAAAGAAGAGAGTTATTGAATCTCCAGCGTCTACTACCCTTAATGGGAGGAAGTAAATCTAAACTCAAGGAAACTGGGGCATGATCTGAGAGTAGAATAGAACCTATGTCCGAATGAGAAATGTGCTGAAGTAGGGCCTTAGAAATAAAAAGGTAATCTAATCTGGATTGGGAGGAGTGAGCTCGTGAATAATAAGTATACTCTTGCAGTGTGGGATGGCAAAGTCTCCAAGAGTCTACAAGGGCTCATTGAGAAATAGTGGACATGAATTGAGAATGCATAAAAGACGGGACAAATCTGGAGCCGGAATTCCTGTCAATAAAGGGATCCACAATCATATTGCAATCCCCCCCAAAAATTAAGTAGTCATCAGTACATTGCATTAAACGGGAGAGAATTTGAGGCCAAAACAACTTATCCGGCGAAGTGGGAGCATAAACATTAAAAATAGTAAGGGGAATCTTGTTAATTAGTAAGGAGATCACCACCCATCTACCCTCAGAATCATTATCTTGACTTATGAGTTGAACATCTAAGCGTTTGTGACAGAGAATAGCAACGCCATTGCGTTTTCCGGAACCTGGTGATGCGAAAACATGGCCCACCCAACATCGTCTCAATTTAGTTATTTCAGAGTCTGGTATATGAATTTCTTGTAAAAGAGCAATATCTCCTTTTAAGTTTGCAATATGAGACAAAACTCGTTGACGTTTGATAGGAGAACCCAAACCTTTAACATTCCAAGATATAATATTCAACGACATGTTAGAACTTATTTAAACATTTTTAAAACTGTTCGTAAAGGAAAATATTGTGCATAAAGGCAGAGGCAATCAAAGGACACAGCAAAACATGAGGACAATTTCTTGTAATGAAAAAACAGCAGTGAGAAACTGAGAAGATCAAGAAACAATATAGGAAAATGAAAATGAGGATAAAAGAAAAGTTTTAGATAAGTGAGAAATATAAAGTAAAAACCAGAAATCTATAAGAACAGAAGAATGAGGAAAAGATAAGGAAGGAGAGAAAGAAAAGAGGGACAGAAGGACAAATTAAAGCTATCCATTGATAAAACAGTACAATAACAGAAAAACATACCACAAAAGAACAAGAAAAACGGGGTAGGTGGAGCCATATGGGGAAGGCCACACGACAGATGGGAGGTCGCAGAACGTGAAATACACAGAAGAACACCATCTAGGCGAAACGAAGAACATTAAGTAGGGGAGTACGGAAACCACGACCTGGGAAAAAAGAGATAAGATAAGATAACAATGTGAGAAATGATAATGACACCAAAAACTTACAAATATGACTGACACACACGAATTGCACAATTATGGTAAATACGCCACAGGCACTACACGACATATCATGGTTTAGAGATATCCATAGAAATTCCTTTACAAGAGTCCAAAAATTGTTGCAGGACAGCTGGGTCTTCATAGTTGGTGGTTCTGTTGTTGTAAGTCACTTTAAAAAGGCAGGGGTGGAATAAGCCATAACGTGCGTTCAAACTGCGTAGAGCTGGTCTCGTATATAAAAACCTTTTTCGACGGTCAGCAGTTATTTTGGCATAGTCCTGAGCGAAGTAAAGATTGGAACCGTTCCAGGAAATTTTTCCTCTTTGTTTGGCTGCCTGTAAGACCTTAAGCAGATCTGTATATTCCAGAAAATACAAAATTACTCCTCTGGGCTTTGTGGATGAAGATGAAGAACGGGGACTCTGGCCCAAACGATGTGCACGCTGGATATTTAATGGAGGAGATTCCGGAAGACCAAGAAGATTCGGAAGAAATGACTGAAAATAGGATATGGCGTTAGACCCTTCAAGACCTTCAGCCAAGCCATAATTGCGTAAGTTATTACGCCTATTTCGATTTTCCAACTGTTCAACCTGTTGCTGAAGACGTTCAACATCTTTATGGATAAGAGGAACCTTGTCAGCGAACTCCTGAACAGAGTCAACACGTTTCTCCAGAACATCAACCCGCTGCACAGTGTGAGACCAGTTATCCTCTAAGCTCAGCAAACGGGTGTTGGTTTCCTCCATATATGGTTTGAGGGCACGAATCTCCTCAAGAAGAAGTTCCATTGAAAGAGGTGTAGTGGAGTTAGTGGGAGAGGGAGGATTCGCTTTCCCTCTTTTTCTAGGCGTGAAGGGAGCTGAAGACAGAATTTTAGATCCCTGCTTGGAGCCTAAACGAGTCGTAGAAGAAGAGGAGCCTTTTATGGGCATAGAATCACTAAGAGCTTCGTCTGTATTTTCTTGTAAAATAGTGAACGGATTGAAGTCCTCTAAAGGGGCACCAGCGGATTGCGGCACTTCTTTACGGTTGATCCGAGATGTCGCCATAGTGTAGAATTGAAAGAGGGAGATTCTCAACAAAGCTCCAGAGAAAAAAGTCACTGTAGAAAGTTTCCAAATTAAGAACAAACACAGTACCACTCTAGACGCAGAAATGCTGGCGACGGTTCCAAAAGATTCTGACCCGGAGAGTCTTGTTACACAAAGTAGGCTGATAGAAATATGGAGCCTTGACAATCGGTTTTTGACCCCCAAAGCTAGAACCAAACGTGAAGCCACATAACTTGAAGTAAATAATAACGCAGCTGTAATGCTCAAAACTGAAGACCCAAGCGCCTCTTCACACAGGAAATCAATGAGGACATAGAAAAATAGAAGGTTTCTGAGTATGCAGTCATTTCAGGCGAAAATACGCATCCTCTGAGGTAGAATAGCAAGGAATATGAAAAATGCCTGAAAAATGAAAACAAAATGGCGGCCGCGAGTGCATTTCGGCCGTTTTGAGAAGAAAAAACTGTCAGAAGCTCACCAAACGGTGGGAAAGATATTGCATTGCGTCAGGAGACACTTCCGACGTCGATAAATGTACTTTCCGCGCTCCAAAAAGGGGTAGAAATAACCTGGATAGGGTGCACTGTGTCACGGCACCACGGAGCTCCCGAAATCGGCGGCCATCTCCGAAGACGCCGAAGCCACGCCCCCCGTTTTTTTGCCTTTTTGATTGCAAACTTGCATAGTCTGTTGTGTCTGTGTAGGCATATCTTGTCTTGAGGATTGTTTTTTTGATCCAGTTGCAGTGAAGTTTAGCAATTTGATTTTTGATATTTTGTAACCCTGCATTTATCAAAAGGGCGTGTTTTTATGTTGTTATGCACAATTTTTTTCAGCACAAATAGGAAATCGGAAGCTTTCTGGAGCCATCCAGAGAGTGTTTGTACAGAATTGATTGTGACCAGATTTGTGTTTGATTTAGGCATGTTTTCTAGTTGCTCTCAATTTAGTTTGTTCGAAGGTGGATACGTAGTTGAGGGCAAGATTATTTAAGTTGAGGTGTGTTTTGGTGTCTTGTGTTGGAAGACAACAAGGTAGTTGTCTGACCAAGTGACTGGAGTACTTGTTTGGAATATGACTAGGTCTGGGTTGGCAGAGATGATATCTAATGTGTGCAGGAGCAGCCACTCGTCTTGCGAAGTGGTAGTGCGTTGGGAGGGGAGAACAGAAACAAAAAAAGGAATATAAAGAAAGAAAGAAAAATTCACTTACCGGCTCCGAAGGCCGCCCCCTTCCTACCCATCCTCACGGCCTAGACGTGCAGGAACTGTTGCGCACTGCCTAGGCTCCCAGCTCCCAATACTATTCCCAGCAAAGGATTGGTCTGAGCACCTCGGTTCGGCGCTCAGACATAGACTGGGAGCCTTTATTGGTTTCTCCACCCAGCTGTACAACACAGCTAGGTGGAGAAAAGCCAAGTGCACATGACGGTTTGGCATGCCCAAGAGGGCCAGCCAAACTGTCATGAGCATTTGGCAGTGTCCACCCCTCCACCCTGGTGCTGCAACTGCAGCATCAGTTTGGGTGGCCACTCCCCACCTTCGGCTCGCAGTTCCAGCCTGCAGGACAAAAAATAAAATTATACTAAAAATGTTTTATTATCATTTTATTTTTGTCCTTTGCCTCTGCTGACTTTCAGCACGGGGGGGGGGGGGCGACGTTCCTCTTCCAAACCAGAGGAGCCGCCCCTGAATGGGTGTGAGATTGGAAGTGAGCAGTTGTAAGTTGTGTGTGCCCAGGCCAGTGAGGATGGTTCCGGGGTAAGGCATATTGGGTTTGTCAAACCATATATTGAAGTCACCAAACTGCATATGTTTAAGTATATTGTAAGAAGGTTAGAGATTGTATTAGCAATGTGTCTGGAATTATTGGTGGTGGTCTGTAGAGAAGGAGAAACATGAAATTGTTGGGGTAGGATTGGATCTGACACAGGGAGTCTGACAACCTTGTAAAGAATCATCCTCAGCTTATTGAGAATTGTTGTTTCCTTAAATATGACAGCTCAGTTGCCTCCTATTTTGCCAATGCGATTTTGTTTTAAAGTTTGATATCCTCAGGGAACAGCTTCATCCAGTACAGGTGCCATATCGTACCTCAGCCATGATTTAGTAATGAAAAGTAAATCAGGTTCTGAGTCTGTCAATAGGTCGAACTGATGGTGCTTGTTTTTTTTAACATAACAAGCATTTATCAGTAGGCAGTCTAACAGATTTCCTTTGGAACTGGTGTGAGTTTGTGCTGCAGGAGGTGAGTATTGTCATTTGAAGTTCTGGATGGTGCCCTCTAGTTGGCAGTGATAACTGTTGATGGTGCATATAAATTGTTGTGTTTGTTTATCAATATCTTCCTCCAAAAGACTTAGAAGAAGTTTTTTGGTTCTGGTTGTGTGGGTGGTGATGAGTTTGCTTGAAATTGAGGGGTTGGGCGGTGGAGTTGTGCGCGAAAGGTAGGTTTGTTTTGCTATAGACAATGTGAAGCGAGGTTATGAAATGTGTTGTGGCGTTCCTTTCATGTATGTTGAAGGTGGAAGGTGTATGAGTGAGGGTGGACACAAGACTTCTAGGAGCGGAAGAGTCTTGCTCAAACAATGAAACCAGCTTTATGTTGCATGAGCTGCATTGTGTGTCTTACTGAATACCAACAGGTTTGGATGCAAGACGTGGTGGGAGAGGAAATGTCTTCAGGTCTCCCAACGTAAAAATGTTTTTCACTGTGTGACCAGGGGGTGGGGCCTTATGCCGGGAACTAACTAAGACACTCTCATCCCAACCAAGCCTCCCAGCTCCTCCTGAAAAAACAAAGGGCCAATGTCCTGGGGTGTTTTCACACCTCTTAATGTACATCGGCTGCTTACATCCTCCAAAGACAAGCTGCAAAGCCACACTGTGTAGTGCTTTCCACCCTATCCTCCCTTCCATCGCGAGATATTGGCTTCTCACTGGGTGACCGTGTGAAAGGAGCTGATATTGTGTGACACTTGGTGGCACCGTGTGAGTTGGCAGTTCTCTTTCTTGCTCGAACAATGTAACCACATGTCTGTTGTGCGAGGTTAATTGCACTAACAACCATCTCTACATAACTGTTAGAATGGATTTTTATACAGTGCAAAGTCAGTTATGCATGTAATTTCATTTTTAGGGGTTATACATAGGAAAAGAGGCTAGCAATAGAATTCTTGAGATGAAAAGCATTGCTAGAGTCTCGCAATGTATGTGGAAGCTCAATTTTGAGTTCTACATATACTACCTGTTGTTTTACTGCAAATATCGGAAATAAAATGTAGGCACTTTATAAAATTAAGCGAAAGTGACAACAGAAACTAACAAGCTCCAACAAACTCAATTGTTTTGATGTTTGGCTCTAAAAATATTTTTATGTGTTGCAACAACTATGTTTTGTGTGGAATTCAGGACCTACCCAACCGGTTTCTCCTATTTCAGCAACGAATTCCTACAGAGAGAGCGAGAGAGAGAGAGAGAGAGAGAGAGAGAGAGAGAGAGAGAGAGAGAAAATATTGCATATTTTAGGGTTTGTGGCTGCTACAAAATTTGCCAAGCCAAACTTCAACATCCTGTGAGGTCTGTGTGGTATCCACCAGGGAATATAGCCCGGCTCACACTTTAACGACTGTGCCACAATGACGGGACTTTATTCTGCAGGGGACCGATTGAGTCATTCATCTCATAGCAGTGCGCATGTAAATATAATGGGCCAAATAGCCATTGATTTTATCCACCCAAAAAGTTTGAAGATAGCACTTCAGGAAATTGCATACGAGAGAAGAGCTCCCTTTTGGTAAAACACATCAGGCACAGTATATTGGCGCATACACATCAGAGAGGTGTGCACTGAGTGTGCACATCCTAGAGTGCAGATCATGCTGAAACAAAGAAGGGGCTTTAATCTAATTGTGGAGTTTGCTATTGGAATGTATAAAATCAGCATCCAGCAGTTGTTTTCGATGTCTTGTGGCTAACCTCTAGAAGACCCAATAAAAAGAGAGTGAGGGCCAAGGAAAAGAGACCTACAGAGGAAGAGAGAGATGGAAAGTGGAGGCTACGTAAACAGGCCAGGTAGTCCCTGGAGCCCATGCAAAAATATTGTTGCAACACAGAAAAGAAAATCTAGATCCAAATGCCAAAACTATTTGGCTTGTTGTGGTTGAGTGGAGCCCGGAATACCACACAAACCCTGTGGTAAAATACATAACTATACTTAAAACTCTTGTAAATGAAATTTCCCATTTACTATAACAGACATTAGGCCTGGGCGAAGTTTGTTGAGTTTTGCTACGTGGAACTTCACGAAGTGCCGAAAAAACTCTGCTGTGCTCCGCAGAGTTCCGCAAGTGGTGGAGTGCAGGATGTCGCACAGAATTTTAGCGCTGATAGTTTTTTCCCCGCTGTAAAATCAGCGTGAATGGCACCACACGCAGCACAAGAGGGCGCTGCTTCTTTCTGCCACTCGAGTAGATGCTCCCAGGTTCCACAGCGCAAGTGGTAGCGACCTGCTGCGACCGTACGCTTTGAGAATCTTGCAAGGATGCGATCTAGCATATTATTTTCCTTGATCACGTTCACCAACTTAATGTTGGCAACCTGCTCGAGAGGAAAAACTATTTTCTGCGCTGCTTCGCTGTGTTTTTTGCAACTCTGCGTGCTACGCGGAGCATGGAGTGGGCAAAACTCCCTGAACTCTGCCGGTAGAGCGTAGTTTACCGCTCACCCCTAACAGACACTAGCACACGGGGTGAATGCGCACATGCATTGAGACTTTCACAGTTGGTTCACTTAAGGAGATACAGGGGCAACATTTGCCCCACTGAGGTCTACAGAATCAGAACAGGCAGGGCTCTCATTTGCTGTCGGCCCTGGATGCCTCAGTTAATTGTTTCATCCCTTCATCAATGTATTTAACTGTAGCTCGACTGGACGCTGCTAATCAAATATAAGTCCTTGTTAAACCTTTCTAATCTGCTGGTTGACATTTTCACAGTGAGAGTGGTCAGGCAATTGGCTGGGCGGTGTTCTGCTTTGATTGTGCTGGACGGTCCTTTCTGATCTCATTTGAAGAAGCTCTCCATCTTCCAGTAGTGAATTCTGGGGTGGTGGTCTGCTTGCTTTTCATTACCTCTCTGAATGGAGGTGGTACTACTTGTGCTACTTGTTGTCAGCACATGTTTGGAAGTGCAGTCATTGATGGCGAATCACATGTGCCAACGAGCACATTTATGTACATGGGCGGCTCCACCGTAATGGCAGAGGAGTGCTGCCCCCCTGCTAAAAGAGGAAAAAATTATAATAAAAGCATTTTATTATTAATTGATTTTTGCGTAACAACTGATGATGTGTGTCTTCAGCGTAGCGGGGCTGGGCCAGGCAATCATGTTGGAGAGGCATGGCAGGTGGAACGGTGAGCATATTTAAGTGCACAATTGTGTTTGGCCGGCCAAACACACTTGCGCACTTACGTTTCTGCAACCTGGTTGTGTTGCACAGCTGGGTTGGAGAAACACCCCAGGCCCCAATGCACTGTCTGAGTGGCAAACAAAGCCACTCGGACCAATCCCAGCATTCCCAGCATGAGAGAAGGGCTGGGATTTTTCATCTAGGAGCCTACGCAGTCGAATTCCAAGGTCGGAGGAGTGAACGGAAGGAGACGGTCATCGAAGCGACACGTAAGTATGATTTTAGTTATTTTTAGTTTGGGTTTAGTTTCTGGTTTTATTCCCCCCACCGCTCACCACTAAACAATAATAACAGCCGCCACTGTGTATGCATTAAGCATCAGTAGCAAAAGGTTATATCAGTTATGTGACCTATATGTACCTCTTGTGGAGCATGCTCCCCCTAGTTTGTTTAGGCGAGGTGGAGGCAGGCAGCGCCATCAGTGACACGCTACTCCGGTGTCAAAGGTCAGTATGCAGGAAATGGATCCACATCCGCTGGATCTTGGGCATAGCAATGTGGACTGGGAGCCGCTGCGGTAATGAGAACAAGAGTTAAATCTCTCCTTCCTAGCAGCTGTCCCGTGTGCTCTACTGGTAACCCCGCCACTCGCCAACACCCAGCAGCGCCTTAGACCCAAGGGAACTCTACCTCTTCATTTAATATGAATGATAAAAGATTAATGTGACCCAAAGTGTGAGGATTTAGTTGACTCCTGTTTGCATTTTGACTTGAATCTAAATGGTTAATGACACATCCGCTGGAAATTCATTCTCATAGCAGGCAGGGCCAAAGAGCACCTGGAACAGGTAGGAGCTGAACCTTAGTTGTATGTTCTAGAGAATGTTACTAGAAACCTCATAGTTCTCCGGGCTGAAAGCTAGGACAAAGTTATTTTCTCTGTAAACAGACATGGTTATCTTAGTATAACTGGTAGATTGTCCCCGAGGCCCCGGGGTGTGAGGGGTCCTCTTTACACTAAACATGGCTCTTCTTTATTACACATTAGGGACCCATTTTTTCCTGCTTGCATTTGGGCCAATGGCACCCTTGCTACTCAACTGTCTGAGGTGCTGTATTTACATTTGCTGAGAAATACGTAGTATACTTTAGTTTAGGAAAGGGACTCCAGCAGATCTAAAGAACAAGCATTTGCAATGCAATAGGTCTCACATTAACAAGAGTTTGAGCTATTGGCATTGTAAATGACAATGCCTTTTATTTATGTGTTGTTTTTAAAACAGATGGAAAAGCATTGTCATTTACAATGGCAGTAGCTTAAACTCTTGCAAATGTGAGACCTATTGCATTGCAAATGCGTGCTATAAAAATGAAAAAAAAGCATTAGAAGAGAGCGTGTCCTGCCAGCAGGCAGGACAAAGTTATCTGAGAAAAAAGTGCCGGGTGGCTATAATTAAAACCTACCGAGTAACAACACACGTAACCGGGGATGTCCCCATCGGAGCTTACAAAATGAGACAAGGCGGTACTGAGGAGGGATTACTAAGCCTTTTGACCAATGAACACCCACAGTTTACAGTGGACAGTGACATAAGCCAATGAAAAATATGGGCGGGCAGTGGGCGGAGCTTCAAGCCCATACCTCAAAACAGCATGTCTCGCAGAGCAGCGCATACTCTCCCCAGGCTCAAACTAAAAACTTGATTGCCTCCCTGATAATTCAGCATATTGGGGTATCTGGTCTGCCTGGTGAGAGACCACTGCTACCAATAATTAGGTCTCTCCAGCCCTGCTGTCCTAGATGCAGCAAAACAGTGGCCTTCTCTTTGAAGATGAGCCTCTCTGCTTTGCTGGCAGGAGTACAGACAATGCATAGAAAAGGGCAGTTCACTAATCGGACCCTATTTCTAAGGCACTGCAGAGAACAGAGTCAGGAGAAACGAGTGGAACAAAGTCTTGGCAAAAGTCACTGCCTTACTAACTATGTTTGTATGACATACTTGAGCTTAGACGGTTAGACTAGGTCAAGTAAAGTTGTATTTTAGTGTTTTAAGATTCCCTTCTTAGCCAAGGTTTCTTGTCACACATTCATAGTCAAAAAGGAAATTCTGATTTATATATTTGCATTTTTAGCTATGCTTTTTTTCTTCCACTTTTACCAAAAATATGTTGGATTTGGTGAGGTCATCTGATTGGTTTCAGCAAGGTTTGCTTAATCTTGTTAAACAGTAAAAACGATTGATTATCAGACACTCTGCTTGTGACTTTTGAAAAAGGAATCTAGAATTTCTGTAGGGCACTCTCTGGGGAACACATTGTACCACATACAGCAGCCCTAGAATTACAGAGGCCAGCCCAACCGCTGCTGGAGACTTCAATAGTCTGAGATTTTATGAGCAGGCCCTGCTTGGCTGCCACGACACTGTCAGAGTGCTGCTGTTATGGACCACCAGTTTTGCCATTTTCCAAAGTTTTTTGGGGAGAAGAAAGGAGTGTAGTCGGCTTGAGAATTAGAGAGGCTGTTCCCACCGTCTGATCTCAGAATCTAGATACAAAAACAAAATGCGGCTGACCACGGGTCATCGCCTCAGTTCCAAAATTTAGAAAATATAATTAAAGAGTCTGTGCAACCGCTTCCGGAGTTCGCCGCACATCCACTCCACTGGAACCCAGATAATTCAATTCGTACAGAAAAGGAAGGTGCACCAGGAAATATTCAGTATGCTTCAAATCTATTCAAAAGTAAATCCTTTATTAGGCTTGTGATGTTAAAATTGGTCAACAGCCAACGCGTTTCGTTCAAAGAGAACTTTGTCAGGGCTGAAAAGATCATAGATGTGGGCGATATATATTTGATAAATAAATGAGTTTGATTCTAGTATTTATTTCTAGTCTCAGATACTGTTTTGAAAAAAAAAAATATATATATATATATATATTTTTTTTTGTTTCTCATTCGAAAGTTGTTTTGTCTATGTACATTATTTGTATTTTGGGCTGTATTGACCCACATATATTTGCCGCATTGATAGTTGATTATTTGAGGTGAGACCTCCTAGATGGATTGTGATTATTGTCCTATTATGTTTCACCTCTATATTTTCTTTTCGTTGTTTTCTCTTTTTTCTCCTTTGTTTATTGTTGCTCTCCCTTTTCTCTTTTTTGTTGCTTTCCCTTTGCTCATACCCTGAGATGACAAATACTTTTTATTTGTTTGAATTGACTATAGAGCATGAGGACTCTTATCAAATTCAAATCATATATAAACCAATTCTGTTTATCAAATATTTGTTATTTCTATGTTACCATGTGAGACAAGTTGTTCACAATTGGCATCTCGTATTTTCGATGTCATTATTTATGTATGTGTATAAATATTGACATGGTTTTAGTTGTATATATTAATGTTGTGTTATCTATGTTAGGTTATATGTGTGTGGATATATTCAATACATATTCTTTTATATTTTGGGGTTTTTCTGTGCCGTTCTATGAATGTAATGGAGTTATATGTTGAGTCTATATATATATATATATATATATATATATATATATATAATATATATATGTATATATATTTGTGGTTTGTAATTTGTGTATATGTTGCTATATGTATTATGTGTTATTTAGATCTGTTTATATCTATGTATCTTTTCAGCCCTGACGAAGTTCTCTTTGAACGAAACGCGTTGGCTGTTGATCAATTCTAACATCACAAGCCTAATAAAGGATTTACTTTTGAATAGATTTGAAGCATACTGGATATTTCCTGGTGCACCTTCTTTTTCTGTACGAATTGATCTCAGAATCTGTTGGAAAACAAAATACCCCATCTCTCTGAATATCATGCACCTCAAGTTCAATTTAGGAATGACCAACAACCTCACAGAAAATCAAAGTCCCACCGGAAGTCCTGTCAACCCCTTCTTCGTAATACAGTCCGTGATTACTTCAATGCTAATGACGCACATTAGTAAACCCACAACGGGCTCACTGGAAGTGAAAGGGCTGTGGGTAACATTTTTAAAAGCTCTGATTTTTCCACAAGTGTCAAAACACGGTGGCGCGAAAGCGCAAACAATGCTGCACACTTTCTTAAGCTGTTTATTTCAGACAAATTCCAAACGGGACTTTTGGGCGCTTGTCTTCGACCAGCAACAAACCTGTGTGTAAAGCAGTCTGTCTCTCACCGAAGCTGCTCTGCTATGTGTGAAGGAATGTGTCCTGGCTGGGATCCAAGGATACTTTTAGAATCCGACACACCCACTTCCTCCAATCAGATGGCGAGGTTGCTGAGCAGCCCTCGACCTCGCCGCAGATGGAAACATTAGCCCGGGCCTTGACTGAAGTCCAGGGAGCGGTGCATTGTGGGCATGTGTGCTGCACTGAGGCCAGGTTCTGTGAATGCAGTACAAATGGGACATTTCAAGGAGTCGTTGATAGTATGTTTAATAGGCCCATCTGGTGACGTGTTGAGTGGGTCGAGTGGCTTCAGCAAAGGAAAAGCGTGCAACCTGCAGAAATGAAGCTGCATTTTTCGCAGGGGCTACATAGGCATTCATTTACTCAAGCTTTATTAATTTAAGGAAGAATAACACTAAATGTTATAAAGCCCAGCCAGACTCAGCTCAACTTTTAACAAGTATTCACAAATAAATATAAAATTATATCATTTTTAGCTTCATCACTAACAATGGTGTTCATTATAGTAAAATATGAACACAAAATAAGCTTATTTTTTAATAAAAGTTATCTGGCTCGTACATGTGTGAGAAATTCAAATTACTCTGCTACAACTGCCCTGCTTCTACCAGAATCCTGTCCATCCAGTGATCATTGGTGGTCCAATGAGTCTTTACTGGTTTACATAACTTTGATAAGTCCAGCATGTGGGCCCCTTTTACTTGCTCCCTGTAATGGAACTTCCTAAGTGCTGGAGTAATGAAAGGAGTTAAGATCAACTACAGTTTAGCAGTTACAGTGTAACCCATTTAGCCACACAGTAAAGCTCTGAGTCAGAAGATTGGATTAAGTATAGATTTATTACAGATTCAAGCCAGGCTGATTTAAAGCAGTCACAGAAACGTATTGTAAAAAACACAGAGTCACTTATGGAACTCCAAAACGTCGGGCACAATTTATCCTCAATAACAGAAAGTAAATGAGGAATTCTGTAACCACAATACAGAGAATGAGAAACAAAGTCTGATGAGTAGATTGAACGTTTCGATCCTCCTGCCAATCCATGAGGGGGCCGATTCACAGAACTAATCTGAGATAAAATCCTAAATTTACTACTTTTGGTATTCACAGGAGGCATTTAGTAGTAGTAAAGTTAGGACTCATAGCTTTACTACGACTAAATGCCTTCTGTGAATACCAAAAGTAGTACATTTATGATTTTATCTCAGGTTAGTTTTGTGAATCGGCCCGAGCCTGTCTAAGAAAATCTATTAAGCCTTATTCTAAACTACGAATCGGGGAAGCCATATTTCAGTCAGGGAAGCAAGAAAGGTGTCAGCACAACAGAACCTCTGCAGAAGTATTCTAAAGCGAAAGGATATTGTATAGCATGAAGCCACACAACAGAGATGTTGCAAAATGGTCTGAACCTCTTTAAGTCTAACAGACTTCTGAATAAACTGAAATTTGATCATTAATTATACCCACAAAAAGAGCCTTTGAGAATCCCATGTCACATTTTATTATTCTCCACTTTCAAGTAGAAAACTTGGCAATTACTCTTGAAACTCATTTTCTTTGGTCGACACAACAGAACGTCCTTGAATTCCTCCCACATACCCAAATCCGTACAAACAGTAGTCCTTCCTTCATTTGTTAAGGCTTCTCATACTTGCCAAAAGATACTACTTTCAAACCTCACTATCTCTCTCACGCAATGTGCCTTTTTCTATTCGTAAGATCACACAACTGCATCTGCAGAGGAGAGAAAAACGTTGCATGCTAAGCAAGCATTCACGTTGAAGGTTAAATATGAATAAAGCCACATTCTTAAGGCATTTGGTCAACTTAATGTGGCAACCATCTCAATACAAAGCAAAAACCAAAGGAAATGATGGACGGAGTGTTGAACATTGCAAGCACTCACCCCAAGTCAACTGATCTGGGTTTAATCCATCACTGTTCTTTAGCCCACTCTGCCACCCCAGTTCAGACATGGCCATATGCAAATCAGTCTGACCCTGTGCCTCATGGGAACAGTCCAGCCCGAACTGCCAAGCCATGTCTTCCCTGGACCGGAAACAAGCTTCCTCCGTCCATCATTTCCTTTGGTTTTTGCTTTGTTAACCATCTCAATACATCTTTAAATGCATTATTACAGATACATATAGAGTTATAATATAGATGTACAGTGCTATCTAAATGTATGCATTTTCAATTATAAAATAAATGCGGAATATTATTCAAATGAGCATGTGAAAACATAAGAATTAACAATATCGTTCTAACCACACCAATGCAGATATATATGAGAACTGCAATTCGATGTTACTGCAAAGAAAATGTTAATATGCACAGTCATATAAATGTCAAGATTACACAGTAAATACACTTCCTGTACCTGTTCAGGTGCACTACATTTTTTTTTTTTTAATTAATTATTAGCGCGTATCATACATACATATAGTAGTCGTCACTGTTACAAGATACATAATACATTATGATTTATCTTGAGCATTTGAAACCTTGTCTTCCTGTACAGATACTGCCTGTAACTTAGATTCCCACTCATTATGATGTTCAACATGCAATTGGCCCCAACCTTCCACGCCCTCCCAAACTACAGGCTGTAATTCTAAATATTGTATTAATGGTCCCCAGAAAATATTTGGGCGTGAGGCAGCTGGTAGCTCCCAAGAACATGTTGTTAGCTGTTCCCTGCAATATACCTTGTCCATTATCCAGTTCTTGTTGTTCTGGGCTTTCCTACTACCCCATTTCACAGCATTATGTCGTTTGGCTAATAAGAGGGCAGTGTCTAGTAGTCTGTGATTTAATGGCGTTTGGATTTAACCAGGCCTAAGAAACGGAGCTGTGGGGTATTGGCTATCGGTTCTGTGAGCATGGCTTCTAGTGTTCTCGTTACCTCATCCCAGTACTGCTGTATCGGGGCATGCCCATGCAACATGTATGAAGTCTGCTTGCTTGGCTTTGCAAGGTATACGCTTATCTTCCTCCCACAAGCCATATCTGTGAAGTTGCACCAAAGTGTAATATGTTTGATGCAAGAATTTAAAGTGGACAATACTTAGGTTGCAGTTTGGTGTAGGCATCTTTGTTAGTGTACAACAGAAGCCCCAGTCGTCCAGGGATAAAGGTGTGTCTAACATGGTATTCTATTGCTCTAGTGCCTTTTCAGCATGTCTGTACTGTTCTTTCTGTGTGCTGTGGATAAAGTTTGGCAATGACATGAGTACGTGTGGGTGCCGTCAATAGTGTCTGCAGGGTATGGAGTGTTTGGGGTTCCCGAGGAAATGTCAGGTATACATTTTTAATTGCTAGTCGCAGCCGCTAATATGTGAAGAGTGTTAATGGAGTGTGCGCTGTGTCTGGTGCGATGGCTGAAGGGTTAATACATTGTTTTTCATGGAATAGGTCTCCCATGGTATGTAATCCGATTTCGGTTAATGTTGCCCATGCCCTCTGTTCCTTTGTTACAGATCTGTCCGGATGGTGTGACAACGTGAGGGCTGGGGCGTAGAGGGGAAGATTGTGTGCTCATCGTCCCAGTGCTTAGCTTGCCACTATAGTGCTTTAGACAAAATGTATCTCTGAACGAGGTACCTCGCTTCTTTTTTGTGGTACAGGGTGGCAAGTGGGTTGGATTTGTTACGTTGGTTTCGATCGCAATGTGTGGTAGGTGGTTATGTAGATGTAGGCATTAATGCACATAGTGTGCTTGAGCACAGAGATAGTACAATTGTAGCTCTGGGAAACCAAAGCCACCCTGAACTTATGGGCGCGTTAACTCCTTCCAGTTAATTCTCGTTTGCCGGCCCGCCCATGTGAGTGTATTCATTTGCGATCGTAATTTTTTGAAAAATTGTTGCGTTAAAGCAATAGGTATAGTGAGAAATGGATACAGGACGAGTGGCAATTTTACAATTTTTTGGATCGCTATGCTATCCACCAAGGATAACGGTAGATATATCCAACGGTCATGTGCACTACATTACATTAATAATGTTACATCACACAAATGCATCAGGCCAGGTGTAAATATATATGAAGCCTAACCAAACAAAAGGTGGAACCAAAATTACCCTGCTGCACATTTACTTTCCTTTTATTTTTGTATCTTTTACACCATGGATAACATAGTTTACTAGATTAATGCTCCTTCCAGAGGATCTGGAAGCAAGCGGCCAGTCTCGTTTTCACATTCCTATGCTCAGCGATTTGTCTCTCATTCATTGTATAAAATAAAATTGGGTAACATTTAAATGTCCCCAGCACTATGAAATTGCAAGACTGCTTCAGCAAGCTTCAAATAAAGTATCACTAAAAATGCCAATGTTTTTGACTTAGCCCCGAGAAATATTACCATGTCGACCAAATGATATGTCTGGTGTGGCCTGAACTTTTAGATGCCTCAACTCTCATCTAGGAGTGTGTGAAATTGCAATATTTTGCACACAATGTCATGAACACTGTGCAAAGTTATGTGCCATTTTGAAGAAAGCACGTGCCAGTATCTCTCACATGAAGATTAAATGAAATAGCATACCTCACATTAAAAAGTCGTACAAGTGATAGGCTTATGGATTGGGGAGAAAATGTCTTCCACAATACATTTTGTAACTCTGAGCAGTCACTTGGACAAAAATTAAGCAGACTTTCACGCACCGGAAATCTTGTTAAATTTTGAAAAAATTATTCACAATTACTCAACCTGTTGACATTGTGCATAGTCACCTGATAATGAAATGCTGATCTAACTCAAACCTTCCATTAAGTACGTGGCTAAAGTTACGTGACCATTTGTACAGAAGTAATAGCTTTTTTGTGAAAGTCAAGGTAAAATGTGCATTTCTTTTGAGCTATGTATGAACGATGTGTCGGTGCTGCCTATTTCTCTCTCAAGGGAGACCCTTCTACTTGGGCACTTGGACCAGTGATACAGGTGGATGTTCAAGGATCCTGTGATGACCACTCTCATCATTTCTTGCCCTATTACCGTTCAATGGAGGATATCTGCATAATTATCTAAACTTGCCCAAAACCCAAATTGATGACAGGTAGCTGAGGAGAAAAGAAAACTTGAACACTAGGCAAACTGATGAGTAAAAAGCCAAAGAAAGGTCTTTTCCCGCATTTGCTTACCATGTGGAATGTTAACAATAAAGCAAACACAAGGAGATGATGGACGGAGCACTGAAACTTTTAAGACACCCACCCCCAGTCACAGATCTGGTTTAATCCATCATCGTTCTTTTCCACCCCAGTTCAGACCCAGCTACATGAAAATCAGTCTTGACCCTGGTCTTTAAGGGAACAGTCTAACCTGAACTGCCAAGCCAGGTCTTCCCTAGACCGGAAACAAGCATATTGGGACCGGTGTCGGGGTAACACCCCTCATCAGCCAGGCTAGCTTGAATCCAGTGGCAAAGTGAGCAAGGGACCAACATCTGGGCTTACCCTGCCAACTTAGGGTGAACAAAGCAAACACAAGGAGATGATGGACAGAGCGCTGAAACTTTTCAGACACTCACCCCCAGTCACAGATCTGGGTTGAATCCATCATCATTCTTTAGCTCACTACGCCACCCCAGTTCAGAACCAGCTATATGAAAATCAGCCTTGACCCTGTCCCTTATGGTAACAGTCCTGCCCAAACTGCCAATCCAGGTCTTCCCTGGACCGGAAACAAGCATACTAGGACTAGTTTCGGGGTAACACCCCTCATAAGCCAGGCTACTTTGAATCCAGTGGCAAAGTGAGCAAGGGAATGTTAACGATACTCATCCATAATGTTAAAAATCTTCCATTGTGTCCTAACATTAAAAAAAATTAAATTGGAAGTCTGCAGAAACATAAATTAAAAAAATAAGTGGTAGAGGGAAACGTAAAGAGAGAGTATAGAGTTGTGGTTGTTTGTATTTTTTATTTGTACAGCATCACTTTTTAGAAAACAGTAACACGGGAAGATGTCAGATCGGAGACTGTGAAAAGTAAGAGCCAAGTGGAAAGGTGTCTTCAGAGGCTATGATAAAGCCAGAGGGAGGGTGTTAGGAGTGATTGTGTAGAGGTGATGGGGGAGGTCTGAGGAGAAAAAAACGAGAGATTTGATAGGGGAAAGGAATGGTAGAATAAAAACAAGAATGTTGCAAGATGAAAATGATTCGGGGAGGTCAAAAACAGTGTTTGGGGTGTTAACCGACGGAAAATGAAATAGAGAGAGAATATCAACGGTGTAATCCTTGGGAAAAACAAAATTGAGTAAACATTTTAAGAGAGGCCTTTGCCAGCTTCAAACCAGTTATCCTGATAAATGCCTTTCACTAGGATAATTTCGCGAAAATTATTTAATTTGAAGAGGCGAGACAAAAGAAGGTTTTCTAAATGTGTTTACGTTTACACAAGATCACATGCACACGGCACATGACTGGTAACTGGAGATGTCAGTAGCCCTGTGGCAGGTGTGGCAGGGCAGGGCTCGCAACAACATGTAGCTGCTACCAAAAAGGCCTTGCCTATACTTGTATTGGCTTTCTCTATATTTTAGCCATGATGAACAGCAGCGTTGTTGCTGTACGGCATGGCTAAAAGTTTTAAAAAAGTGCAACGACACAACCAGCCTTGGCCATGACATAGCCTTTTTAGGTATTGCCTGATGTAGTACACATGCGCTGTCTGTCGCAAGACATTTTTTTTACCCTAAAACAGGCTTAGAACTCACCCATTGCTAACCAATCATTGTGTTGATTTTGAATCTTATTTGCTGTCTCTAATGGGCTAGCATGTGCCGGTTTCCCTTTCTCTTCCTTTGTTTGGAGCATGGACCAATTACACATTGCTTCATTTTGAATTGTGGCCTTCTGCTGCTCCCGCACTGATTAAGGTAAAAGAATCTTTCTTCTCCCCCAGTCATTGCCTTTGTTGTTTCTTTCTTCCTACCCTCATTGTTCGTGTTGCTTCTTCTCTCCCACCCTGTTGTCTGTGTTACTTTTTTCACTCATACCTCTTGACGCTCCGTGTTGCTTCTTCCCTCCCAGATTTCATCTCCCAGTTGTCTGTGTTGCTTCTTTTCTTCAACCCCGTTGACAGTGCTGTTTCTTCTGTCCCATCCCCCTAATATATGTGTTGCTTCTTTCCTACCACATCCCACCATCCATATTCCTTTTTCCCTCTAACCTTCCAATCTCCGTTGTCCATGTTGCTTGTTACCTGCCACTCTCCCTCCTGTTGTCTGTGTTGCTCTCTGCACCAGCTGTAAGAAAAAAAGAGCTATGAAGGTGCCAGCTCTGGACGGGTCAGTGCGCTTGTTTTCTATCTTTTAGCCATGCCGATGTACAACATGGCTAAACGGCATTGTCACATCCAATAGCTCTTGCATCGGAGCAAACTATTTCCTTTGCCAGTGCTTTTTTTATTATGTGAAGGTGGCATCCCTATATTTTACTATTAAGTCCCACACACTGTGTACTCATTACTGCTTTAACAGTTTCTGGAGTTTAAAAACTTAAGCCCAGATTAAATATGATTTTGCATCAAAATACTTGTGTGGCGCAGCTCTGACGCAAAATCCTTTTTGGTATTTACTAAGCCATTCAAAGCGAAGCACTTTGAGCGCGTTTGTGTACTTTAGTAAATGCAAAGTAAATACAAACTTATGCAAAGCAGCGCATAGGGTCGGGTAGGTATTACATGGGTAGAACATGGACGTTCCCATGCACCCAGACATGTATTTTGATGCAAACTCAGGTTTACAAATACTTGTAAACCTAGGCTTGTGCCAAAATGGAACGTCTAGCAGACACAGTAGTAACGAGGAGATATATCTTTATTTCGCTTTGTTACTTCTTCTTTCCAGGTGAGTTGCATTCTGCAGCACACATAGAAGAGGGATATGCCTCCAAGGACTGTTTTTGTGCAGAAAGGTGTTGTCCATAACACATGCACCCTTGCTCCATGGTGCAGCGGTGCAAGCATGGCTCTAGTCAGCACACAGTGCTGGGAGAGAGCAGAAATGCTCCATATCTCAGTACATATGGAGCATTTCTAGTTTCTCTCTTTCACGCCGCGCAGCAAGTTCCCCAGCTGCACCGTGTTGCGCAAAATAATAGTAACTGAGCCCCTGTCTGTAGCTGAGTACCACTTTGCATGTCTCCCATTGACAGATGAGCAACCTCTGAGGGTTGAACAGAAATATTTTTTCTGCTAATTTTTGTAATTGCCGTCACTGGTTTGTTCGAACCGTCTTGAAATCCTTCTGTGTGCTAAGTCGGTGGACAGCAGTGATGATAAAATAAAACATGTCCTGCACTTAATCTTAGTACTTTAAGGCATCATGTGACAGATTGATTTAACACGTGATACATGTTAATTATATATTTACTAGTGCATAACAATGAGCAACATTACAGAAAAAAAAATAATATTAATACCTATCGTATAAATAATCAAAAGTATAAAATATTGAAAATAGCGATACATGTTAATTATTTAAGTCTGTATAATAATGTGATCACAAAAAGGATTAAACCCAAATATCCATTAGTGTTAAACAAAAGAGACGAGGAGACATCAATTGTTGAAGCAAACATGGCTCCAATCCTGACTTAACCAAATTCTGTGAGCCTAGGCATGTAGGCTCTCATGTATCAACAGAATTCCACATAGACAAAACATGGATAAAACAATCTTATGCATCATTCCCTTACCTTTCTGTGGCTCATACTGTAAGATTGTCAAATCTGACAGCACCTGGAAGTAAATCAGTTAAGGGTGTTTGCTGTAAAAAAAAGTCTCACCTTTGGATGGTTAATTAAATAATAATGTTTCTTCATGTATGAATATATATTTCATACATAGGGTACACTTGACAAGCTGATTTGTCACTCTTGGCTCTCTATTTATATAATCGACAGAGTATAGGGAGTTCATGAATGTGTCTAAATATTAAACTATTACTTTCATTTACGCCTGCGTGAAATTTGAAATACACTGACGAAATTAGCAAAATTGCAACATTTCTTGCTACACGAAATTCATGAAATGTCATAAAATTGCACATTATGCTGCTTTGCTTCATTTTTTCTAAAAGGTTGTAGTTGAAAAATGATCTCCAGGCGTCAATTCTGCTCAAACGAATCTCCTGCCAGTATGTTTCATCATTTTTTCATGCACAGTATGACTACTGAAACACAAGCACTAAAGCAATCAACTTTCTAAACTTGCAACAATTTGCACTCGCATATTGTATGAAATGCATGCCAATTATTATGATGACTCCGATCACCCTTTGGATTTTAGGGCCAAGTCAGTCAGTCAAAAGATCTTTATTCGACCATCAACTGGTCATAAAAGGCACAGAATAAATACAAAGTTCATATTCAAATTATAACAAATACAATCATTAAAAACCTAAAATCACAACAACACAGATATCACAATGGTTTACATCGGATAGGATTTCCAGAGTTTTATTGCAAAACCTTAAATCCTCTTTATTTGAGGTAAAATGACTGTGCAAAGTGCTGGACGTAAAAATCGATATCTTATGGCTTAGGGTTAAGTCATACCCTTGGCTGAGCTGTGACTTGACTTTGCGTATCAATTTACGGGCTTCCCCACCCTTAGCGCAGAAATGTCTCTCCTCAGCCTGTTGAAATGGTTGCTCCTTCAATGTTCATCGGACCCTGGCATACCTGACCATACAGGCGAAGGTGAGACTGGAGGCTACACACATTAGCTACTTACTCACAATTAGAAATTTAGGGCTAACAAAGGGCCTGGAAAGCGCTATGTGAATAACAATACAATAGATTCTGCCTTCAGATTTGCTCGTAGAAGAAACTCTATTGACCTCTTCTCCTATGTCCATCTGATGTCAGATCAGATTTGTTGCCCATATATTCTCTATGGATTTACATGTCTGCTTTGGGTTTCTTACTATTTACTATTTTCAACCACATGGACTTGAAAACTGATAGCAGCCTACTTTGCGTTGCCACCTAAAGTCAACTATTACCTTGCCCAAAGAGCACATCGTGCATTCACTGTGTAGTTTAATTTTGTTGTAGGTAATGCTGCTTTTCTGTCTGTTTAATAGGGCCTGACCCTGCTACTTATTTGGGCTCTTTTCTCAAGAAAGAATCAGTGTGTAAGGGGGCTTGTCAGAGAGAAAGAAGGGGCATAACAGAAAGTAAGTCAGAAAGTGAATGAGAGCAAATGAGAAATATAGCAAGGGTAGGTGTGAAAGTGGATGAATGTTAGAGATACATGAGCAACTAGGCAAGACAGACTTACGATGGGTGAAAGAGTGAGTGTGATGGAGTGACTGAATATGACTGATCACGTCTGATAGTGTCACAGCACAAACAGCTGTCAACAGAAGATACACCAGCAATTTTAAACATATGCAATAATATCATGGTTACACATACGAGCCCCCAACCCCTCGCCCTTTTGCACCCCTGCCCCAAGAGCTGGAAGCCTAAAGGGGCTTTTGGGAATGGAGTGGGAGAAGTTGGCCTTTAAGACAAGTGTGCAAGAGGCAGTGACTGCAAACAGGAAGAAGAGGCATTGGGTAAGGCATAGACCTGTTTACTTCTGCCAGACTTCTCCTTGGAAATTCTGCTGGGCGTTCACCATGAGTCACGCGCTGAGAGTTGCACTTGCCGATAAGGGATCCAATGACCAAACAGCTACTTGAGTGCAGCACGTGCCGTACTAGAAGCACTTATGTGTGACAGAGTGAAAAACCATGTGATAGAGATACTGACGCGTCACAATAAGCAAATAATAATGCGTAGCACACATTACTGGATCTCCTTCTCTGTGCACAAATAAATGCTAGAATGCCTTGGCACGGTGCATACTAGGCGTTCTATGTACAGCAGGTAATGGAACAGCACCGTATCTAAAGTAAATGCTTGCTGCATGCAGAGACATTTAAAGGCATGGGCAAAGTGGGCAATTGCCCAGGGTCACAAATTCCAAAGGGCCCCCAGGGAAGGTAAACTTCTTCTGTAGCTCACTTCTTTGTACTGCTGTAGCTCCTAGAGTGTGGAACGACCTGCCGCTACACATAAGAGCCTCTTACTCATTTCTTGAGTTCTGCAAGAAGCTGAAGACCTGGCTTTTGAGTAATAAATTCAAATGTATTTATTTTATTTCCTCACTTCTTGAATTCTGCAAGAAGCTGAACACCTGGCTTTCGAGTAATCCCACTAGGCCATAAGTATGGCTAGTCTCACACCTGCTCAGCACCAGGATACCCCGCCAGATGATGGTGCGCTCTAAAAATCTGCATAACATAACCTCCAACGAATAATATAATATTGCGAGGCAACACAGGGCTTGAGTTAGCACAAAACGGGCAATACAATTCAATGTTGCATCAAACAGGAACCCCCTAAATATTTTTTTGCCAGGGCCCCTAAAATCCTTAAGACAGCACTGCTGGCTTCGTGCTCTGATTAGTGTGGTTACTTAAATTAAAATAGTGATGTGTTTATTAGATATTTGCACATAAATGCATGGCTCACAGTGGATTGGAACACTTACAGTAACATGCTCACAAGTATAGAAACTCATGGTATGTCCCAGTTGTGCACATCATATGGAAAGAGAAAGAGTGGCCAGAAACATTACACTGCTGCACAGCAAGAAAAATAATTATAGAGAACTTTTATTTAATTTTCCTTCTGTGTTTAAGCATGGGCATCCCATAGATCACAGAATACAATGTTTTTTGCTGTAACTACAGTTTTCGTCCAAAGAAATCTAATAGAAAGAGTACAACCATGCTGGGAAACAACGTGTTATTTATCTTGACAAAGAATTGGAGGATGTTGTAAAAAGTGGCTTGTCAAAAACAAGAAAAGTACAAATTGTATGTGTTTGCACATGCACATATATATAACAGGTTAAAAATATGCTTCAAAAGGACATGTCATATTCTCTCTTGTGGGACTTAAATTCCAGATTGTACATCACTTAAATCCCGTACATACCTGGTTGTAATTTCAACAACTAAGTTTAAAAATATTTATTAAAATGCATCTACCCAATTTAAAACAGTTGGGGAAAGGGTTAGAAATATGTGAGAAGTTGGCCTGGCATATGCTGTCCTCTAGTTATAGGGGACACCTTGTACCAGTCCAATTCGACTCTTATGGTGATAGGTTAAAGACAACCTTTAAAGAAATCTATCCTAGTGGTAGCTGTGGAGAGCAGCCTTCAGGCTAAGTCTTGAAGGAGTGTTAAGCTTATTGTTTTACCATAGATAACCCCTTGAATAACCAAATGAAAGAGTAGTCCACACAGGTGTATATATATAAAAAATATGTATTTATTCTAGAAATAACCCCACTAGTCTCTTTATGAGGCTAGAGGTGAAGATACAATTCAAACAAGCATTGATAGTTACAATAAATAGCACTGGAATCACAGGGCCCCAGGGGGGGACCCAACCATATATCAAAAAAGTGGTATAAGAAGCACGACAATTCTACAGATAATGCCTAGGGTATTTAGGGTCGCTGGCCCCTTGTGACACCACCCAAGGTAGTGAGGAAGGGGACCCACGGGAGACGCGTACAGTGGCTAAAGCTACTGTCGGGATCTCTATTAAAGCCTATGGAGAATGTCGCGGTTGAATTTTACAAGATTAAAAACACTTCTAGCAGGAGTTCAAGTTCAATACGTTAGAGTTAAGCTTTTGAAGGGCCCACACCCACGAGAGTACCGAGGTACCACTGTTACCTGCCCCAGGGAAGCCGGGTGCATAGGTCGTTTTCGATGTCAGGTCGCGGGCTGATTTTCAATGGAAAAACGTGAAGAACTGCTGCTAGCAAGAAGCGTCGTTGTTGTCGTGAAGAATGCAAATTTAGATCTTGTAGAGAAGGACCTGAAAGCAGAGGGGACAGAGTCTGGGTCACGGCACAGTGACCAGGGGGCTCAGGAGAAGGAGCCCTTCAATGTCGGGTGCTTCCAGGTGGAAGAGGTGTAGCTTGGATCGTCAGCCACGGGGTCCAGGAGGCGTCAAGGAAGGCCAGCTTCTGGAGGGCAACTGTACCACAAAGGATGAGGGTTGCTGCGGTATTAGTGTCCGGATTGGATCCACTAAGCCTTGGCAACCGCAACCCATGCAAGAAACACAAAACTGCTACTGGTGCAGACCCACGAGGTCTGAGCAAGGTCTCCAGCAAGGAGACTGAAGAGCAGCCTTGGAGCAACCAGGTGAACTCTTGGAATCGAAGATTGACCTCCGCTAGGGCCCACAAGTTGAGAGACAAGGGACCGCGGGAGGCAGCAATTTGGTGTGCGTAAAGATGCACCCACGGGTCGTCGGAGCAGGCTAGGGCGTCGGTCTTTGGCACAAATGATGCTGAGAGGTTGGCTCAATAATGGGCCAAAGCACAACTTCCCCACATGTCGGGGTCGGGTGCTGTGCAAGAGGTGCCTGGTGTCCTGGGGTATTTGGCATCTCGGCACCCACGGGTTCCACGGTGCTGAGCTTTGCTGTGCACACTCACTGGCCTCTGGGATGCTTGGAAACTCACCTCAAGGTAGGAAAGAGTCGTCGATGTCCGAAGGAGCACCGAGGTTCCAACCGGGTCACTTGCAGTGATTCAGGTGCCTGCCAAGCAGGGGGGTAACTCTTTACCCCAAGGGAGATTTCTTCATTCAGCTGTGCGGCAGCAAGTCGAAGTTCAAGTCTGTGAAGTTTAAGAATAATCTGAGGCTCTGGGGACCCAGTATTCACCTTTATCCAAAGATTAGGGGAGTGTCCAGATCAGAGCCCACCAATGAGAGGTCAGGCGGGAAAGGGTGGCTACACCCTCTCCCCTTTGTGTGTTTCCCACCAGGGCAGGGGACAGGATGCCCCTGAACCGGTTCCAGGTGGTGTATGCAGAATGTAGGCACTGGAGAAGCCTACGTGCAACTCTGAAAGGCATCCTATGGTGCACCCACCCAGTTCCAATCCACATAGTCTGTCTGGTGAGGTGGGAACACCTCCCTGCAACAGGATCCCTATTGTCCAGCTGCCGTGGCTGGAGTTCTGCCCAGCAACAGGCAGCCAGAGTAGTGTGGGTGGCGGGTAACATCCATTTTGTACTACGTGTGCACTTTTTAAATTGGTGTCTAAATTCTGCCGCTTTTTCCATATCGCCCCTCTAGCAGTGGGAAATCATGCCCTCAGTCCCATGGCTGGATTGAGGGTATGATTCCTACATGTTTGACATCAAGCACGATATGGTTCTGTGTAGCCATTCTAAAAGTTATCACGCTATCGCAATATACTTATAATGCGGTTAAGAGTATATGGTATGGCTACACTACAAACAACCCAGCAATGATTTTACGAAGGTTGCAGAGGGGCCCTACTCAGGTAGGGGTCCCCCCTCTCACATATCTCAGCACCCTGCCTTGTAGGATTAGCAAGGCCTGCTTTAGGGGTGACCTATGAGGATATATGTGTTGTATTAAGTGGGATACAGGATACCTATATCCCTGTAAGGAATGCAAGCACCACCTTACCCAGACTACAGTAGTGGTCTGGTGGTGTCATTTGTTATGGCTGTCCCAGGGGTGGCACAATAAGTGCTGCAGCCCCTGGTAGGCCTCTGAGGGACCCATGCCCTGGGTACCTAGGGTACCATCTACAAGGGGCTGATAGGGTGTCCTTAGTATCCAATTGGAAGGTACCTAGGGTACTCACATCAGTTTAGAGAAGAAGCAGATAGGCTGGGGTCCTGGATAGCAGGATCCCAGCCAGACTAGTCAAAAACCATCCAAATACCAGGCAAAAAGTTGGGGGCAACCATATAGTCAGATTCCACCTTACTACAAAATATGTCCAATAAAATGTCTCCATGTTTAAATCAAAATTGCAACATTTTAGTGATTCACAAGGAGTACTCTTCTAAAACTATACTATCTACTTTTTCAGGTGTACTCGCATGACAAATGAACACTCACGCAATTTGCATGAGGTGCAATTTTCTACTTGTGCATATTGAGGAAAGCATTATTTCTTTAGCAGAACCCTTACACTGCATACATGCCTGTTATATATTGGAGTGCCCCCATGTGATTCCACATCTGTAAACCGAATTACGTCTGCCTCTGATGCTATTACAGTTCACACATTTCCAGTGTGGGAATCACCCATAGAGGATTTGTTGATAACAACACATGTTTTGTGAGCTCTTCAATTTTGGCAGAAAGGACCACCTAGAAACAACTAGAAAACCACTATTTGTGTATACTGACATGCGACTTGTATGGTTCAATTTCCACATTTGAAAAATTCGGCTTAAGGGTGGTCTTGTATTCCTGAGTCGGGAAGATGGGAGGATCAGGAAAACCGGGATGGACTAGAATGAGTGGTTCGATCAAGCAATACACCAATCTGATGTTAATAGGATGTTTTAATATTGGCATTCTTGATACAATATGTAATGTAATATAACTGTGGGTGGAATGTGATTTAATCGCTAAGTGGAAGTTGTTTGGGGTGGGTGGGAATGGACACTGAGTGTTACATTAATATTGTATGGGATGGGTACCTGAGATAGCTGATACAGTGATAGCTAAAATGCAGAATTGGAAGTATCCTATCTGTGAATGCTGTCTTGAAAAAAACTTAATTAAAGACATATCCCAAGAATCTAATTTGTCAGGGTTACATTTTGTCAGTCGCGATTCTGTGAACCAGGACTGGCGTTTTACGCTTGCAGATGCGTTTCTTGTGAACATACATTTTTAATTAGCCGTGAAAAAGCTTTGAGAGTCATGCTCCATAAGACCGTGTTTGTTAAAGCATAGGGGCAGAATATAAGGTGAAAAGTGGGATAATGTCATTACTTAGTTATTGGGCCTTAGATGTTCGTGTAATGCTTCCTATTACGTTCCTTCTCTTTCTTTTGTACGGTAGGCATGTGTGTTATTGTAAGATCCATGAGAATCCCTCTCAGCTATGTGATGTAGTTATCCACTACTACAGTAACACCACACCTTTACAACTGTGAAATATAAAGAAATATAAAGAAATCTTCAAAAAAATCAACAGAATGTCAGCAACGACACCCAGTCATGTTAATCCCCCCACAATGTGCCTCAATGTCATGAATACATGTCAAACTACAGCTTCTAAACTGGCTTAGTATCCTGCACCAGTGCTTAATATGTAAAATATTAAGTGCCAGGGCCCTGACCTGGAAGCCACTGCAGCTTGCACCACCCGTCGCCCCTGTCATCGCTGCCAAAACAACCCCTAATCATCTCTCTTGCCTGCTAGTGTGACAGTTAAGATTATTCCAGGCTCCCAAAGCTAAAGGAATGGCTGGAGCGGCAGGTATTAGTCATTTTTAGGTCTCGCCTAGCTATCGCGTAAGCGATCGCAATGCAAGACTATAGTAAGGGGCTCCCAAAAGTGCTCCCAAAAGCGGATTGCATGGCGAGCACGCGCACATTCACGTGCATCGTGCCGCCATGCAATCCGTTTGGCATCCTACTTCAAAGGGTCCGCTCCCCCGCCTGGAATGTGCTCCCCCGCCAAGCGCGCTCGCCACGCTCCACCGGGTTTTTCTTGTTTTTTCTGTTTCCTTTGGCCAGTGCTCCCTTTTCTTGGCTCTCTTTAGCCCTATTTCTCCTTACCACTTATTGTTTCCCCCTCTCTTGTTTTCTCAACCTATACCTTTATCTCTCTGCTCACCTCTATGTTGTTTCCTATTGTCTGCCTCTCTTTGCCCTTCTCTCTCTCGCACTGTGTGCATCTCGAGCACCCCCTCTCTCTCTCTTACAATTTTACATTGCCCCTTCTTGCTAGCTGTCTCTCTTTCTCGCACTCCCCAAATTTTTTCAATCTCTCTTCTGTGCTCTCTCTTTTTCAACCCATTCACCCGCTCCCTCTTGCATTCTATCTCTGCCTACATGTTTCTCTTGTTTGCATCTCATTCCCCACATCTCCTTCCAACTCTACCCGTCGCTCACCGTCTATATCTCTCCACAGGCCACATTGTACCAACGAACGCATTTCCCACTAGAGACAGAATGAATGAGTAAAACTCTTAAATAAATCAAGCCCTTAGTATGCTACTCTTTATGCCCCAGCCCCTGTTGCGCTGCTGTCTCGCTCTGCTCTTTATCTTTGACCTGATCTACCAGCTCTTCTTTCCTAAGTTTCTCTCCCTTCCTCCTCTCTCTCTCAGTGTTGCTCTTTGCTTCTCTCTCCGCTCCATGTCTTTCATCACCCCGCGCTTTATTGCAGCCTTGCACTGCCCATCTTTGCCTCTCTCGCCCTCGGCCGGCTCCCCCTTCCTTCACTCGCTCTCTTCCCAAGCAGCTGGTTGTAAATCCGAGCCCTCACTGGGACTGCGCTCGGTGCTCCCGCGCCTGTTCACTCAATTGCTCGTTGTTTACTCCGTGATTCTTGTCGATGGAATTAACCTCATTAACCTTTTATTTCCCTCTCCTAATAAGCTGGAGTTTACAGTATTTCGGTTCCGTTCAGTCAGCGTGAGAGGTGCCAGGGCTGCGCGGATGCAGTTTTAGGATGGGTTGACGACCCCTCCCCAATACTAGCCAACGCCACAGCACGCTCCCTCCCACCCCAGCTCAAGGGCCGCTCGAGAGACCCTCAAGAAAGCTGTCAATCCATCCATTGGCGCTATCACCAGATGCAATGGCTTCTTTCTTCCCAGAGGGCAGCCTGACCGGTGCGACCATAGACCCACTCACTGCAATAAGGCGGTGTTTCAGCAGGCTCAAACTAAGTGACCCAACGCAAAATAACGCCTCTCCACCCTACAGAATTGAGTGAGGAGCTCCCTAGACTTTAGTATCTTAAAGATGTATTAGAACGTCCTTTGGCTGAATAGGGGTCCCCTGAATGGTGAGTCCCCTCCCCCCGTACATCAGGAGCCGAAGTCTTAGGCTCCTGCTCACACTGAATTTCACGTCAGGATGAATTAGATGGCCGGTCAGGTTGAAGTTGGCACAGTACTAGGTTGCGAGTTCCATCAAGGGCAATCACAATCATCTCAGGTCTGTGGATTCATGGTTCTGCATTGGGGGGAGAGGGGGTACGAAGCAAGGCTCTTTCTTCTCGGAGTCCATGCTGGCTCTAAGTCTAGAAAGAAAATTCCTCATTTTTGGTTTCAGAAGCATAGTCTTATGCATAACCCAGTGCACTTACATCAACTGGATAACTTACTCTCCTGGGAGAGTGAATTTGAGCAGAATGTCTTTAGGAAATTGCAAAAATAGACGTCTGATCCACTAGCAGTTTTCACGTGGTGGCTAGCAGAATATGCAACGTGGAACGTAGTGAGAAAAAGATATGCAAGGTCTTTTATGCTTGAGCACTGATGGTGTGATTGAGGATTTCAAGATAAACAAGCATTGGCATAGCCAATAGGTCTCGCCTTTGGAACCTTATGTGTTTAGCCATGCAACAGTTGATGTTGTTGTACCAAGTATATTGTGCTGGTTAACTAAACATGTCCCAAAGGCAAGACCTATTGGCTATGCCACTGTGCCGTGCCTTAACCCTCACTGCTACCCAGTGCTTGAAATGGAAAAATAGAAGTGCAGGTACTCTGTACCAGAGTACCTGCTTGTTTCTGAGAAGTGCTAGTACTCTCCAATTAAAAGTATAGCATTTCTCTTGAGAAGTGCCGGTACTCTCCCTCTCAAAATAAACAAGCATTGGCATAGCCAATAGGTCTTGCTTTTGCGACCTTATAAGTGTTTAGCCATGCAACAGTTGCATAACTAAATACTTATAAGGTCCCAAAAGCGAGACCTATTGGCTATGCCAATGCTTGTTTACATATGTTGTATTCATAAACAATCGTTGTTCTGCACATATCTAAATTAGATGAGCAGTGCCACCATTTGGGAGACTGTCCTAAGTGCGATGTTGACAATTAAGAGCTGGTGCCGAGCACCCGTACCCAATTAAGTGCCGGTGCTGAGCACCTGATACCACCGGCTCAAATTAAGCACTTGCTATTAAACTAACACTTGCTATGAAGAGGCCCTGGAACATTATCTACACTCTAATAAAATCTATAAAATATATCATAAGGCAAAACTGAAGGAGGGAGGGAGGCTCCTCCCCATGTTGCTGTGCTGATCCTCTGTACTTTCTTTTGATTGTGCAGAAGATGTGTGTCTCCACTGGAAAGAAGTGATTGCTTGTAACTTTTGCCTTTTCAGGAAAAAATATTCTCAATAAAGTATGACTGAGTTAGTTATTGTGAAAAAACAATGATCAAAGCTCATCCGTTTATTGTGAAATGTCACAACGAAGGCAGAGGGCCTGGCATTAATTGTGAAATGTGTATGCTAAAGACGATTCGTCTTTAAGTGTGGATTTATGTTACACCGTGGTGAAGCCTACAGATAAGTATTTAATTTTATAACATCTCGCCAATTACCTTATTAGGAAAGGTTTTGGAGTCGATTGGCTCCTCTGGCAAAGCCGGGAGGTACACCGCCAATCTGATCATCACTGTTAATGCTGTACATTGCTTTGCCAACTATAATTGTGCACATGTTTGTAATTTTATGACTTTAAGTCTGATGGTACCCTTGCGGGAATGCTTATGCTCAATAGACCTGAGTTGTTTATGGTGACAAGCCAACAATAAAGTCAGTAAATCTGATGAGCTTATTGGAAACGCATGCCATAGGCCCTATCTGTTGATTATTAGAAGGAACAACAAAGAAAGTAGTCCTGACTTAACTGTCGCGAAAATCACGTGCTAAAGTGAAGAGGACTTCAAGGGTAGATTATTATCACACTGCTTTAGCGCCTGTCGACCGGTGCTGTGCTGCATGCGATCTCATTCATTACTGTAATAGGCAAGGATTTTGGTGTTGGTGACACTCTTTCAAACCATGGGGACGGAAGGCTTGCAAGGAGGTACCGACCATCTCAGGCCTTCTGGGGACAGGCTGTATATTGTAATTGTGTACATATTTGTAACTATAGAAGGGTGCCTGATGATTGTCTTGTGGAAACTCCTAGACTCAATACAGAAGAATGGAGTTGATTATGGTGACAGACCAATGGTAAAGGTGGCTGTGGGCTTCATTGGTTCATTGGTGAAAGGTATTTCCAATGCAATAGCTCTGATCTATCCATTATGAAGAAGTTATGGACAAGGCAGTATGCCCGACTTATTTTTGTCAAAAGCATGTTTTTAAGCTATTCGGCCTTTAAGTGTGTATTGTCATAGGACTGTGTTAAGGCTTGTAGAGAGGTATTTAGTTGCATGGAATCTCACAGATAACTGTAGCAAGCAAGGTTTGTTTTGCTGGTTACCCCTTTGGCAAACCATGGGGATTGGAGATTTTCACTGAGAGAATCCTTTTTAGGCCCTTTTATGAGGTGTTATATATTTTTTTCCAACTGTAATTTTTGTACATATCTGTAATCTTATAGCTGATTGCCACATATTTGCCTCGTGGGAATACCTATGCTCAATACAATAAGCGTGAGTTGTTTGTGCTGACAAACCAATGATGAACGCTATACGTCTGGTTTTCTTGGGAAAAGTTAGCTCTGATTTCAGTGGTCTGATGTGTCTATTATGAAGTGTTAGGATAAAAGCAGTTGAGCTGATATATGAATTGTGAAAATATATTTTAAAACAATAGGTGTTTGTAGGGTTGGTTGCTAGTGCACTGTGAATACTCTGTGCCCTGTGCAATTTTTTCCCCGCAGTGTTTTATAGCGCAAACTTGACCAAAGGTATCGGAGCGCTTTACCTGAGCATCTGTTGCGATACACAAGGACACATCAATTATTTTGTTAGGCACATGGAGATTAAGTGATTTGCCGAGAATCACCGGATGTTGAGCATCGAACCTGGTTCCCCAGATTTGCGGTCGACCTCCCTGGCTGTTAGGCCACATCCGCTCAATTCCAAGATGTCCGCCTGTTGATATGTTTACTTTTTAATTGCAAGCATATCCCTGCCATGTTTTGGTGATTACATTTTTTTCCTACTTTACTTCATTTAATTTATATTGCATGGGCTTGTTGAGTGTGTGTGTGTGTTTTGCGGATGAATGAGTGTGCAAATGTAAGATTGAAAAGTGAGTGTATGTGTGGATGCACGATTCCAGGGATACGTGCCGAGGTGCATGCGTGATAAATTAATGATTGCCTAAACTCGCCAGTGACTTAAGAGGCACTTTTAATTATGCAGATCTATTAGCTTTGCCATTGCTTGTTGAAATAAGATGTGCAGGTAACGGTCGAGGATCAGGTCCTTTTCCCAACTCTACCGACTGCAGAGGTTTACCTCTGCTCAGGTCTGTGGTGTGGTTGCAGTGTGCACCTGCTGTCTTTCAAACAATGCTTTACATTCCTTATCTGCACAAGGAAGTTAATTTCTCAAGCACTTGTGCACAAAAATCAAATTCTCTGATATGACCTCTCCGGAAGCTTTGGCACGTGCGACACGAGTTCCCGGCGGTATCTGAATTTCTCAACAATCCGACAAACATACTTGTTAGTTACCAGGATACTGTGAAAACTGCCTCCACAGTTCAGTTGCGCCCAGAATCTTTGTAGATTTGTTTGGATTACTATGCTGGGTGTAGAGCCAGTGGTTCTAAAGGTGAGAGGTGGCAGCGGCCTTATGGTGGGCAAACCTTCTGCAGAAGGGTCAAAATCTATTCTTTTTTTGGCAATCGGGGAGGGCTTCAGCAGACAGACTATGAGCATTAAAAGAAATTCCCCGGGTGTTGCCTGGGTGAGTCTCTCGGATACACCGAGCTACCCTGCAGTTTATGGTGGAACTGAATTTTACAATGAGAGTAAATGTAGTTGTTTCATGTGAGACAGCAGAACAGATTCAGTAGCACTAAGGACCTCGTTATGACCAGTGGCGGCTCCTCCGTTAAGGCGGAGGAGCGTCTCCCCACTGCTTTCTAGGCAGTGAAAACATGGAAAATAAAATGATATTAAAACAGCTTATCATTTTATTTTCCTTGCTGAGTGGAGCCTAGAGCGTGGCGGGGCCATCCTAATGGATAACAGCAGCAGGGACGAGGAGCAGTGCCCACCGCCGTCTTAGGACGGCCAAACCGGCATGCGCACTTAGATCTCTCCGCCCGAGCTGTGTTGCACTGCCGGGTGAAGAACAGAAACAGGCTCACAGAGCCTGACTGAGCGTCACATCAGAACCGCTCAGACAAGTCCCAGTGATTGTCTCCTGCTGGGTATTACCAGCAAGAGAGCAGCGTCTGGATTGGCGTAGGGACTCTGGGAGCCTGTGCATGGAGTGCCGGAAGTCATGAGGAGCAGAGGAACATACATCATTTTTTGTGTGCAAATGGACTGTTTGATTATGTGTTATTTTAAAGCCCAAGAGGTTTTTTCATCATTTTTTGTGCGGTGGAATGTTTGATTGTTTGTTATAATAATGCGCAAGAGGTACAGATAAATTATTAGATGATGTGGCATTTTAATGCACAAGATTTTCTTCCACAAGTTCACTGTGCAGATCGAATGTTAGATTATGTGATGCTATAATGCACATGAGGTGCAGGTAGAATAGCTCATTCTGTTTTAGAACGAACAAGAGGTCCTACCTCTTAACTGTGTAGATACAGTGTTTGATTGTGTGTTCCTATAATGCACAAGTGGTTATTCCGCTCGTTCACTGTTCAAATAGATGTTCAGATTGTATGACATCTTGACACACAAGATGTTATTCCACATGTTCCCTGTGCACATAAAATGCTTGAGATCTGATTCCATAATGCACACAACGTGCCCATAGATGGTTTTATCGTGGGCTATAATGAATCAGGGGTTCTCCCAGATCTTAACTGTGTGGAGATAAGTTTTTGATTACACAATGCAGGCTTCCCCAGGCCCACGAAGAGGCCCTCCTAAGAGGGCGGTCCCCCTTAGTGCCACAGGATGGCACATGAGTCAGCCGCCTAGTGTTGGGGACCCCCAAGGGTCCACATGCCCATGTCACTTCCGGGCAGGAGGGGGGCGAGGTACTTATACCTCTCCCGCCCACTGGTCTCCCTCTTTGTCTGCTGCCCTGACGCCGTTTTCCCTCCCCACCGCTTACCCGGCTTACAGGCAGGTGATGAGGGCGGGTTGTCTAACTTATTATTTTGTGTTGCAGGCCGAGTTACAGGGCGATCCAGAGGCTGTAAGTTACAGAGGGGTACCCTCTGCACAAGCACCACAAGAGTGCAAAGGTCAAATATCCCCAGGGAGGTCCTCGCGTTGGACCCTGGATGAGCGACGGCGCCCTGTTAGTCCTACGGGCGGTTGTGGACCTGAGCAACCGGGGGTTGCCTGCAACGCGCCGCCACCCCTTCTGGGGGGCGTGAGTAAGAGGGTGGACTGGCGGTCCACCGGAGGGAGAGGCTATCCCCTCCCCCAAATCTGGCAAACACCGGTGGGCTAGTGCCACGGTGTAATATGGCTGCCTGCCCCAGGATCGTTCGTAAGATAACCCACCATGTTGGCATATTTGTTATGCAAATAAACCTGCAGCAATTTTCTCCACAAAGAAGGTATCTGGTCTGTTTATTTCTACAGGATATTTCTGTGGGAGGGATGGGGAGTGTTGCCGATATTGGCACTAAGTCCTATTGCATATAAACAGAAGAAGACCTAATGCATGGGGGCGGGGGTCGAAGCTAAGGGCTGAGTCCTGCCATGGCCATTATCAGAAGGTGCTGTAGGCTACTCATGAGGTACATTGGCAAAGCAGTGTGTGCTTTTCGGTACTGGGACAGCAGGGGTTTACACGGCGATTTTTGAGGTCCATGGGAATAGCTGTGAAGTCCCACGTGCTGAAATCCCGGGGGCTGATGCTGTTGGGAAATCTGCTTTTTGATCCCAGAATTGGCGTAGCTGTGTCTGTGTCTCAGCCTATGATTGGTGCGTCGCACTTTGGCCCCACCTTCTCTGTCTGTGCTCCCAAGTGTATTGTTGTGTAAATCCAGACACTGCCTTTCTCCATCTTGGTGTAGAGAAAGCAACACTTGTTCGTGCAAAGTTCGCGTCCTGTCAAATGCCCGACGTAAGTTGTATGACAACACCCTGCTTTGCTCTTTTCAACCTGTCTGCACCTGTGCTGTGTGGAATGTGGCAGTCCAGCCCTTCATTCAAGTGGCATTTTGGATTGGAATTACCAGTGTGCAGTGAGTGTGTTACGCCACATCTGACAATCTATTGCTGCAGGGCAACCTGCGATGAACTTTACCAACCCCACTTGGGTCTGGAGCGAGGAGTGGCGCAGCGGCCAGAGCAGCTGATTCCGGAGCGCGGGGATCACGGTTTGATCGGCAGCTCAGCTCAGCATCATGTGACTCTGGGCAATAGCTCACTTAATCTCCTCGATGGTTCCCAGCACCTTGAAACCTTAAGGAGTGATATGTTCGCACTTCACAAATATGGATTCTTATTCTAGAGAATAATTTTCCCATGAATGCGTACATGGGGCAGTAAAAAAGCGCATAGGAGTGGCTGCCATGCACACCTCTGAGTTACTCTTCATAGGTAGCCACCATAGGCCATGCCCTCTTGAGAAACAGATGATTCTGGTAGTCCACTTATGCACTGTAGAGTAATGCTAAAGCTACTGGAATTATTTGGATTTGTGTGTATTGTTCAGTAAATATTTCAAAAGCACAGTGGGTGGAGCATTGCTTTTCTTATATATTATCCACCTATTCCAGCATTTTCTGCTTGTTTCCAGATTTCAAAATAAGATATTTGGTTTCTGGCTCAAAAGCATCAAAGTTCACAAAAAAAAGCACCGCACTAGGTACTACGCATTGCTAGACCCTATGCAAAGGTTAACTGGTAGGGGTGGGCGGAGCTCGCGGAGTTTCACTCCACGGAATTCCGCCCAGTCGTACGAGAACTCAGTGGAATTCCGCGGAGTTCCGCGAACAGGCTGAGTTTATCTCTAGTTAACTCAGCACTTTCTGTCCCCTTTCACTGCGCGGGGCTGCAAGTAATTGAAAGTGAAGTGAGATGCGGAGAGATTTTAATCTGCACAACAGCAGACTAGTTTACGTGACTTGCCCCTGTCACAAATGCGAACCAGTAAAATGTATCGGCCTGGGGACAGAGGCTGCTGGTTCATGGGCAAGTGTCTTAGGTCCCTTCACAGAGACAAATGCATTTTATGCGAAGATGACTTTGGACAGGTAATCGGTAGCAGAGTATCAGATGCGCGGCGGTCAAGAGACATTAGAGCCTGGGTTATGCAGAAATGATAAACAGGGCCTACTCTTACAAGACATGTATCAGATAATTAACATCACACTTGCAACCCAAGCAATGGGTGATGTCACGAAACCACCCGCTCACCTTCTCATATGCATTTTCTTCTTCATCCTCCAGCGCTCCCCTGGCAGCTGGAGGATGGTGTGTGGTCAGGTGGGCGAGGCTGTGGAGCCCCACCCCGTGGCATCTCAGAAGCCGCAGCACTCCCAGACAGCCCAAACCTAGTGCCATGACTGTTAGTGAATGACAGGACAGGTCACCTCCAAGCCGGAACTAGAAGTGTAGAGTCAGTCGGCACACTCCAGAGTGAGGCTTCAAACACACACTGCTTTCCACCCAGAATACCAGGACACGTCCGTGTTTGATGGAGGTAGGAGGAGGCAGCCTTAAACTTTAAAGAGATGCTTCAGTCTGAGCAGTATCTATGGCATCTAACACTCAACAGGGTCCATGAGAATATTGAGCTGAGCCAGAAAAGGGCATCTGGCTAGAGCTTTCGAGACTTTGGCCACCTCTAATCAACATTAGAGGTGACCAAAGTCTCGAAAGCTCTAGCCAGATGCCCTTTTCTGGCTCAGCCTAGTATTCTCATGGACCCTCGAGCCCAAATTAGGGAAGAGTGTGTGCCGGTAAACTCCGCTCAGCTAGCCGGAGGAGTTTTTTTTCCAAACTCTGAGTTCCAAGCGGAGCGCGGAATGAGAAAAACTCTGTGGACTCCGCCGGCGGAGCGGAGTTCACCGCTCCCCCTAACTAATGAGGTGAAAATTTTCAAAAGCTAGTATTCATTTTTGTCAAAATAACATAACAAAATAATACTGTCACCGAATGTACCACATTAAGCTGCATGTTTTGCCTTTTCATGCCTTATAATCAGGGCCAGAGGAATTATGCAGCAGGAGAGGGCCAAATTATGTGGCAGAGTTGAGTAAATTATGCAGCAAGAAAAGGCAAATTATGTGGCATAATGCGGCACATTTTGTAATAATATTGCTTATTTATTTTGTCCTTTTTAAACTTGGTAACACTGTCTGGGCATTGTTTACACCTCATTAGTACCATTGTAATACCCAAATATAGCAATAAGCAACAAAAAGGTGACCAGCCCAGCTTTGCAAAGGACCGTTCTCTGTGCAGCAACACGTGTGGCTGCATTTCTAGAAACAATTGAACTGTTTGAGCTAGAAACAAAGATTTTTGGGGTTAACATCTGCAGATTACACCGCAGATGATAGATTATGTGGCAAATGCGGCAAATCTATAATTATGGAAAAATCGCCGTGGCCGCACAATCGCATAATTCCAGTGGCCTTGCTCATAATTTAGTCAAAGCTGCCGTGTGTGTTGAACCTTTGTTGCTGCATAATCAACTAGCTAGGGCCATAGAAGACTCTACGAATAAATACCTAAATGTACTATATCTGGGTGAAATTCAGGAGGCACCTCTCTTCTCCATGCACATTTTTTAGCAACAAAGGGATTCTATGAGATGTGCTTTACAAAGCAGTTCATTATTTGTGCATCAGGATCTGCCCTGGTAGAGAAAGTAGTTTGCACGTTCTTTTATTCATTTTTGAGGAATGTAATAATTGGGATGAGAAAATGGTGCTGGGGTTGTATTTATGTTTGTTGCCTAGTTCTTATTTCCTTCCAGTTCACAGTAGGGCTATGTTTTGGTACATGGAGCAGCTGTTAGCAACTGCCTTCTTTTTACATGTATATAGTTGGAGACTTTCTAAAATGCTAGAAGTCCAGTGAGACGCTGAGAGTCGATGAAATGCTGTTTCCTGGTTTCCACGGAGTGTTCTTTCTTCTAGGACAAAGTTTACGTGCTTTCCACAGAACAATGCCTGCTTGTTCCTTTTACAGTATCCGCGTTAACTGGCGCTTCTTAGTAACAAAGCATGTTTCAATCATCAAAATAAATCTCCTGGTTTTCTTTGGTTCTTGAGCGTGTTCACATTTAATGTTGCTGTTTCCTTGACCTTGGCTTTCAATGAATCTCATTCTTATCTAGTTCATCAGAGAGAGAAAAGATTGCCCAGTGCTGTGAAAGGAGCTCCTCATGTAGAGAAATAGAACTTTGAGTGCCTGACCACAGAGACACTAGAGGGCTGAAGAGTAGGGTCCAGGAACCCCTCAACTACTTATTTTTTTTAAAGTTTGATTTATTAAAAGATAACAAAAGAAACACAAATCAATACAAGTGACACAATCCATCCTATTGAGCAATAACATTATTAAGTAAAATAAGAACACAATATAGGAATTAACTTTATACCTATATATATATAAAGAAAAATTGGGAGTACTAAAAAGGGTGGGCGGGAGGTGGAAGGAGGGAACAAGGGGGGAGGAAACATAAGTTATCAATATAAAACAGAACATCATATAAGTATACAGATAATATAACATTGTAAGCATATCAGTGAATGAAAAAGTGAAAAGAAAACTGTAATGAACTTTCATTAATTAAGAAGAATCAGTTAAACAGACAAGCATAAAAAGGCAAAGCGAGCAAAATTAAGGTGGCTTCCGTCCTTCTTCAGATACAGTTTTAAGGGCAACAGAAGAGGAGGCAGAATGAGATAAATACGTTTTTAAGGGGAGCCATAAAAGATCTCTATTCATTGCTAGAGATATGGGGGAAACATAATTAGTATCTAGTCTGTGATGGAAAAAAACAGCATTCCACCATGCTCGAAAATTGACTTTATCAGCTTGCTTCCAGTTGGAAGATATTAAATGGAAGGAAATAGCTATTAATAAATCCAAAAGTTTAAAACTTAGTGGTGTTTGAAACCATTGGGGAGATAGAGTACCTAAAAATATATTAGTAAAGGAAAATGGGATGTGGACCTTAAAAATGACCAAAATGTGTACCAGACTTATTGCCAAAACTGATGGATTGAGGGACACTCAAATAACCTGTTTTAAATCTGCAGTGGGGTAGGGACACGACCAGCAAGCAGAGGATGAGTCAGATTAAAAAGAAGCTAAGGACATAGGGGAGAATAATAGTCTGTGGTAAATGAAAAAAAGGGTTTGCGTGGTATTTGCAGCTCGAGAGGTTTTATGGAGTTTAGACCAAATTTTATCCCAAGTAGCAATTGGCCATTCTTGAGAAAAGTCCTTTTCCCACATCTTCACAGTTTTTGATTTAAGTCTTTCTGTGGAGAATAGTAAACGTTTGTAAATTTTTGATGCTGAAGGAGAACCTTCTAGAGTTGAAAGAAGAGATTCAGAAGATATAGGAGAGTCAGGAGAAGTAGGTCCATTTTGGAGAAAATGGATGAGGGAAAGATGGAGAGCATTATATTGCGATCTAAAGGATGATGGTAAAGAAAATTTAGATTGAAGATCAGAAAAAGAAAGGGGCTTGTTGTCAGCTGTAAGTTGTGAAATCCAGCATAAGCCTTTGTGCCATGTTTTCTAGTATATAGAGCGGTTACGAATCTGTAAAGATTTATTATGCCAAATAGACTGATTATGGAGGGAGGTAATGGAGGGATGTGATGAAGATAACAGAGGAGATAAAAGTTTACGAGAGTGAGAAATGACCAGGAAGTGTAAAGAGGCAATTTTGGTAGTGAAGGTTAAAATTTCTTGAAAGCCAAAAGGGGTAATAAGATCTTTTTCTAATTGTAGCCAGAGAGGTGGATGTAGGGTAAGATCTGCAGAAATCCATTTAGCAGCTTGTTTGAGTGAGAATGCAGAATGATAAGTCTTAGTCGGGGAACTTGAGGCCGCCACTAGGTCTATCCTTCTTGAGAGAAGATAAAGCTATACGTGAAGATTTACCCTTCCATAAAAACTTTATCAAAATGGAATCAATTCTTTTGAAGTAATATTGAGGGATATGAATAGGAATCAGCGATATAATATATAGCACCAGAGGGGAAAGCATTGTTTTAATAGAGTCTAACCACCCCACCAAGAGAGAAAAAGAGGGTGCCATTGGCTAATATTATCATTTAATTTTTTAATAATGTAATCAAAATTTACTTTAAGCATGTTGGCTAATGAAGGTGTGAACCATAAACCAAGGTATTTTATTTTGAGGGGCAGCCAGGAAAAACCAGATTAATCAAAGAGATGTTTTTAACAAAGAAAATTTAAAGGCAAAATGTCGCATTTATCAGCGTTCAGACGATAACCTGAGAGTTTAGAAAAGGAGGATACCTGTTGAAGAAAGGGATTGAGGGAGGTTTCAGGATTGGAGCAATATAGAAGAATATCGTCAGCATAAACTGATAACTTAACTTGAAGAGAACCACATTGGAAGCCTGTGATACGATCATCTTGTCTAATTTTAGTTAGGAAAGGTTCTAGAGCAATGACAAATAATAAAGGAGACAGAGGGCAACCTTGTCTCACCCCCATACGAAGTGAGAAGAAATCAGAAGTGTTGCTGTTAGCGAATATGGAAGCGTGGTCTGAATATAATAAAGAAATTAAAGTTATCACCTTAAAGCTTGAAACATAAAGTCCCAACCAATCCTGTCAAAAGCTTTCTCAGCATCTAGGGAAATTGCTGCAATCGGATGATCCAAGGAAGAGTCCTTGCTTTGAATATTAAAAAAGACTCGAGAATTATCAGAAGCAAGTCACCCTTTGACAAAGTCCGTTTGCTCAGGACCAATGAGATCAGGCAAAATGGGATCAATACGTAGAGCCAGAATCTTCGCAAAAATGTTGTAATCAGTGTTAACTAATGAGATAGGTCGGTAATTTTTACAAAAAGAGTGATCTTTATCATCTTTGGGAATTAAGCAGATCAATGCTTCCTGAAACGTACTACTGGAGGTGCCTGTAACCCCAAAGGATTGAAAGAAACATAAAAGCTTAGGTAAAAGAATATTTGCAAAATGAGAATAGAATTTGATGGTAAAACCATCAGGTCCAGCCTCTTTCCCACAACGCAGTACTGATACAGCCTGAGTTATATCTGCTAGGGAAATGTCAGCTCCTAAAGAATCAAAATCAATGTGGTTAGATGGTGGAGAAGGAATGGACCGAAAGTAGGAAAGAAGAATACAAATTCATTTAAGATGTCCTTATCTTTATAAATAGGGGTACCCACAGGGCCTTGTAAGGATTCTATTTTAGTTCTATCTTTCCTTATTTTTAGATAATTAGCCAAAAGTTTACCCATCTTGTTTAGGCCACCATAGTAACAAGAACTGCTTTTCAGGAGGTAATTGGAAGCTGCGTCAGTAGACAATATATTAAAAGTAATTTTAGCATCAAGATTTTTCAGATCAGATCATTGTTAGAATGATAATACGCGTATTCCAATTGTTTAATTTTACTAAGTAATTGAGAAGACTGGGCTTCAAAATACTTTTTTTTTTTGTAATACAAAACTCATAATAAAACCTCTGGCGGCTGCTTTAAAGGAATCCCATACCATCACAAAAGAGACTCTGGAGTGTTGTTGGCGATAAATTCCAAGGCAAAGGATTTAAACTTTTGACAAAAATTAGTGTCGAGTAATAGGGAATTGTTAAAACGCCATCTACCAGGGTGAGGGGAAAAGGGGACCAAGTCAATATCAACAAAAACAGGGGCATGGTCAGGGGCATGGTCAGGGGCATGGTCAGTAGCACCAGGTGCTACTTGCCCTTCTGCTAATTCACGTTCTCTTAGAATCAGTAGAAATTGGCAAAGACTTAACCTGGAGCATCTCAATAATTCCCTTGAAAAGACCATGCCTCCTCTCTTGAATATTTCTACGGATGATGCAGGGACGATTAGTACTTGGCTCACCTCTGCAATTGATCTCTGCCTACCGGCACGTAAATGTAAGTATAACTTCCGGCACCCTCCTGCTCCCTGGTTCAATGAACAATTAAAAATGGAGAAGTCCCGCTGCAAAAGACTAGAGCGTATTTGGAGGTCAAACTATTCCCCGGTTGATAAAGATAATTATAAACTCGCATTACATAACTACCACGCTTTATGTAATACCGCCAGGGCTAATCACGTCAACAACATGATACTGAAAGCTCAGAATCGTCCTAAAGCCCTCTTTAAAGCAGTTCAGGAACTATCTGGTATGTCTTGTGCTCCTAAAGCCCCCTGTCTGGATAGCATTCAATGTAATTCCTTGGCGAACTTCTTTACGAAGAAAATCGACAACATCTATGCTGGTTTTGAAGTTTTACCAGCTGCTTCATCCAGTTCCTCGACACTGAACCATGACCTACCACTCCATCAGGATGACCTTGCGCGGTCTTCATTTCCTCTACTAGATAAGTGGGAACCCATTTCGATGCCCCCTTTCCAGAAACTGCTGGCAGAGATTAAATCTGGCTCCCCTTTGGATCCTATGCCCCCGCAGATCCTCTGTACCCTTGCCGACGCTTCACTTGACTGTATCTTGGCTCTTTTAAATGCTTCTCTTATGGAGGCAACTGTTCCTAATGCCTGGAAACATGCGATGGTGGTCCCGCTCCTAAAGAAAGCTAACGCGGACCCCAGTAACCCAGCCAATTTTCGCCCCATCTCCTTGCTTCCCTGCCTCTCGAAGGTATTGGAAAAGCATGTTAACAGTTACTTAACTACTCACATTGAATCGGCAAATGTTCTTCATCCCTCCCAATCTGGCTTTCGGGCGGGCTTTTCTACGGAGTCCACCCTCCTAGGAGTCTCCGAGACAGTCAGACGTCATGTAGACAGAGGGGAGACAGTGGCACTCATCCTTTTGGATTTGAGTGCCGCGTTTGACACCGTCTCCCATACCATTCTTCTTTCTGCTTTGAGGTCTGTTGGGATCGGCGGCCCCGCACTTGCTTGGATTTCTAATTTTCTTTCTGACCGCACCTTTCAAGTTTTCTCTTCCTCTGCGGTGTCCTCTGTTCATAACTCCCCTTATGGTGTCCCCCAAGGTTCTATTCTCAGTCCTTTGTTTTTTAACCTTTATGTTAGACCCCTTGCATTTCTTGCTGAACAGTCGGGACTATCTATTTTTTCATATGCAGACGACACCCAGATTATTTTTTCTCTCTCTTCGAATCAGCACTCTTCTTCCTCCTCTCTTTGCTCTGGGCTTGCTGATATCGCCAATTGGATGCTGACTTACAAACTGAAATTGAACGGCGACAAAACGGAGCTGCTTCTATTCGGTCCGGACTCCGCTCTCTGGGGCCCACAACATTGGCCTCAGCAAATGGGACCACTACCGGTGCCAACAACAGCAGCACGCAATCTCGAGGTCCTCTTTGATAGTCAGTTATCCATGAGGCAACCTGTGGTTAACGTAGCAGCCACCTGTACCACCATCATCAGGTGGCTGAGGAAGATCACATGGATGCTTCCTCCCGACACCCAGAAGTCAGTAGTCCAGGCCTTGGTGACATCGCGTCTGGACTACGGTAATGTTCTACTTCTGGGTGCCTGCAAGGAGGTCTCCCGTAAGCCTCAAGTGGTCCAGAACATGGCTGCCCGCTTACTCTGCAATTTGCCTAGAACTTCTTCTGTTTCCTCTTCCCTGCGCAGCCTGCACTGGCTGCGCATAGAATCTAGGTCAAAATTCAAAGCTTTATGCTTTATGCACCGTATTAAAGCTGGTAAACCCCCTCACTATCTATCCACTTTAGTCCATCAATATTGTCCCTCTCGCACCCTCAGATCCTCCACTCAATGCAGATTCTCTGTTCCCCGTTTTAAGCGTGTTAGAGTTGGTGGCCGCTCCTTCTCCTACCTGGCGCCCTCACTCTGGAATTCGCTTCCCATTCCCTTACGGTCTGAAACGTGTTATCTTAAATTCCGCAAAGGAGTAAAGACCTGGCTGTTCTCTTTGTAATCGGTTTCTTAACACTCCTGTTTGACCTCCTTACTCCTCACTTGTGTCTCTAGCGCCGGGAAACCCTTGGGTAGCTGCGCGCTTAATAAATTCATATATAATAATAATAATAATAATAATGTTAGGATCGAGCCATTCTCTGAGTGAAAGGCATGTTGGGACAGGGATTTACTTAAGAAAAGGTAATCAATACGGGATTGTGAGTGGTGAGCAGCAGACTAGAAACTGTACTCTCTAAGGTCAGAATGGCATAATCTCCAAATATCAACTAATGCTTTACGTCGGATTGAGGAAACAAATTGCGCGTGCATTTTAGAAGGTGTATACTTGACAGTAGAGTGTCGGTCAAGAATGGGGTCTAGAACATGATTGCAGTCTCCACCAAGTAGAACGTAATCATCGTCAAATGTAAGTAATTTGTCTGATAAATTAGACCAAAAACGTTTATCAATCAGAGTAGGACCATATACATTGAAAATAACTATAGGAATCTATAAGCAACTTAACAATAACCCAACGACCCTCAGCATCAACTTCTTGATGAACTACAGAAACATTCAATTTCTTGTAACATAGAATCAAAACACCATTTTTCTTACCTAGGGCTGGGGAATTAAACACATGACCCACCCAGCATCTTTTTAACTTGGAATGTTCTTTATCAGAAATGTGAGATTCTTGAAGTAACGCAATGTCTGTTTTCAACTTTGCTAGGTGGGATAGCACCCATTGCCTTTTAATAGGATTATTCAATCCTTTAATATTCCAGGTAGTAACCCGAAATGTAATTTACTAGGAAAAGTATAAACAAACATTATGCTTACAAGAAAAACAGTTAAATTGACTTTATAAGCGCAGAGGAAAATAAATGGAAGGGAAACAAGTATTTTCAAGATGAAAGGGAATTTAGAAATATGTAACCCTGGGCAGACAACTACGCTACGTTCGCGAAGTTTGCGTAGTTTGTGCTACTTAGCGCTTTGCGAATTGCACGTAGCACAGTGCAAAATCGCGTAGCGTAGTTGGCATTTTTTGCTCGCCCGCGGTCCTTAACGTCAAGTTGGCGACCGCGAGCGAGCAAAATGACATCCTGGTGAGACTTTTTCCTCATTCGCGAGCGTGGAAAATAAACCTCCCCGCGAGATTCTCAACGCGGGGAGGTCAGGTTTCTCATTGCGAGTGGTCGCGTATGCTCTCGACCGCTCACCAAGAGAAACTACCAGTCCGCGTTGAGAGCTGCTGCTCAAGTAAAAATATACTTGAGCGGCAGAAAACGACAGCTCGCACTGTGCAAGATGCCGTTTTCAAGGATTGCAAAGTGCGGACAAGCGTCTGGCACTGTGCAATCATCGCGAACAGCGCACTACGCAGTTCGCGTAGTGCTACGCGTATCTCGCATAGTGCGAAGTGCACTTCACGTAGACTTTGAGTCACTGCAGTGGACACGGTCCAGGAATTCGGGAGGCACTGGTTCTATTTTCTACGGTCCCTGGTCACAGTCGTCCCCCTGGGCCCCGGATGCATCCTGGCACTGCTTGCCTCTCATAGCTCCGTGAGCAGCGCCGCCCGCCCCTCCGGACCCAGAAGCGGAGGAGCTTTGCCTGCCTGGCCTCCTCCAGCAGGCAATGGACCTGCTCCAGAGAGGCCATGGTCCGTGGAGAATGGCTGACGACAACAGGGCCAGGCCGGGTCCTAGCCTTGGTCGGGCAGCACTCATCATGATCATGGGTCGGAACCAGGGCCTGGGGAGGGCATGGCCGTGGTCGCGCAGCGCTCATTCTCATGGGCCGGCACCGGCTGTAAACTGAACTCCGCTCCACGGGAAGCTAAGTTAACTTTTTTTCCAAACGCTGCGTTCCAAGCGGAACACGGAGTAACAAAAACTTTGCACGCTCACCGCCCACACTTAGTTTTAATATTAACATTGTGTTTCGGCTCATCCTGGCTTATTCCACTTTTTTCCTCAGAGGCTTTTTATTAGTAGAATTTTGCAGTGAGTGACATTATAATATATGAGGTTCCTCTTGACCTCCCTCTTCTCAGTGAAAGGTTGACTAAATTAAATGGTTTAATTCACTTGAAGCTGTGTATGTATTTCTTTGTAATGCCTTCATGTAGAGCATGTTTATTGCATAGCAGTTAATGTTATGTGCAGTATTGTGAATGCACAGGGAAGTGATTGCGGAGGCTTCTATGTGCCTACCACAATCCCTCCTATTTCCTGAAGTGATGTTTAGATACGACAGGAGGTCCTAACAGCTGCATGCACATCATTCCTTTTTGGCTAAGAAGGCTCCAGCTAACTTTCCTCTACCACAGGCTTAGTATGGTGGAGATAAGTAAACTTGTGAAGTATCTCCCAGATGTAGCATTTCCTCAGAGCCTGGTTGATCTTTCATTGTAGCTCTACTGAAAATAAAATAAAGTATACAAAAAAGTGATGGATGGAATGCTTGAATTAATCTCAGCCACTGGCAATTACTTGGGCCTTATAACAGTCCGTTGTTATTGTATACACCATGCCACCTCAGCTTAAGCCCAACAATATGGAAATTGTTCTGATCTTGCTCGAATGGGAACAGTACAGCCCGAACTGGCCGGCCAGGTCCTCCCTGACCTGGAACACAAGCAACTCAGGGCCAGTTTCGCCCTAATTGAAAATAAGGCTTTTTGATTGGAATGGCTGGGAACTCAGATTGGCAAGTGCAGGGAAATGAATTGCAAATGAAGGGAGGGTAGTAGATAAGGCACCACAGAAACAGGTCATGAAAAAATAAAGAGGCACAGAAGTAAGCAGGTGCAGAGGAAGGTTGAGAATTAGGGAGTGAACTGGCTGAGTGAGCTAAAATCATGCATCTAACATCTGCTGCTACCTGAAGTAACACGTTGGAATCTAGGCAAAAGAAAGTCAGCCTTCTTAACTACCGGGCTAGCTATATTCATTGCCTATTAATTACATTATCTAAAGAATCAAATATGCAGTATGAAGCGCTGTACGTGAACAAGGAAACTCCGGTCTCAAAAACAAGCACGGGAAAAGGCTTATGGTCTCAGAGACAGGCAGGGTCTCAGAGACAGGTACAAAACGAGATATGTGGCACAGAAACAGACAGGTGAAGTGGGAGCTGGACACAGAAGCAGCGAGTTGAGGAAACAAGATCTTACAGCAAAATGAAACAGGGGTGGTCAGAAAAGCAGAGCAGAGACTCGCGTGGCAGAGATATGCGATAGATGGGCAATAAGGCAGCGGCACCGAGATGGAGAAAGAACTAGCTGCAGGCTTGAAAAGGCAGAGACTGGTAGGAGAGCAGGAAACGTGCATGGCAGAACTAGTTTATGCAAGGCTGCTTCAGTGAAGAGGTTAGGGCGTTGAGAGTGATACAGTTCAATTATTTTTGAGTTGAAAAATCACAGTATCTATTTTATCTTGTTTTTTTATGTTGAAAGTACTTTATTTATAAGTCATTTAAAGTGCCAGCAACATAAAAAATTTAATTGTGCAAGTAAAAAAAAGTTAAAATAAAATTGGACAAATAAACGTCTAGTGCATTACAGTCAAATCATATTGGGGCACATGCATCATGCATTTTTGCTTTTGCAAACGGGCTGATTCGCTTTTCAGATGTAGCAAACCCAATTTTGCGATTCAGTAACCAGTTACTGAGTCGCAAAATGTATTTGCGATTCGCGAAAGGGGCGTGTTTAGGGCGTCCTTTCCTAACACCCAATCGCATTGGTATGTAGGAGTTTTTATTGTAACCGAAATGCGGTTGCAAAACATTTGCATTTTACCACCTACTTTAAGTAGGTGGTAACCCATTTGCAAATGGGAAGGGGTCCCCAAGGGACCCCTTTCCCTTTGTGAATGTTTGTTACAGCAGTTTTTAAGAGCAGGCAGTGGTCTCACGGACCACTGCCTACTCTTAAACAAGCATTTACAATGCAACGGTCTGGGCATTGTTAAAGTTAGAGCTATTGGCATTGCTCATGACATTATTTTTGTTTGGCCATATTGTGCTATGACAAATACTTACATCTGTCGTCCTGAGATTTAGTACTTCAAATAGTACATCAGCCCCAGAGAATCATGTTTCAAAATCCTCAAATTTCAGTCATGTGGCCTCTTTGGCCTTTATGTACTTGTAGTCATTATGTAGTTATGAGATAAGGGAGGCTCAGCGGGTGGCAATGACGAGGAGAGTGACGACACTGGCTGTAGCGCCAGAATAGGGGGTCACAGATAACATGTGAAACCCATAAACACGATTATAACGCTTTCTGAGCGTTATATTCTGCACTGCAAAGAGAACTACAGTGTGCTTAGTCTAGCGCTGCACGTAAAGATGTGAGACGCACGGGAACAGAAACAGATCACCGAGTAAGATAAGGAATAAAAACTGATTGACTGGCCCTCCATCGAGGCGCTGGAAGTAGGAGGCTGTCCGGAGCTAACCCATAACTCTAAAGGGCTGATCTAAAGCTGCTCTGTATGCGTTTGTTTGGGTTGTTCACGTGTTATCAGGTAAAGCTGTCCGCATCCAGGCCGAAAAATGGATTTAGGGAGACTGCTGAAGAAAGAGCTGGGGTAGTCAAAAATAAATAAAGAAGGAAAGAGCGGAGTGAAAAGAGGGCAGTCAGAAACGCCATAATGATGTATTGTGGCAGGAGAGAGGGGGGGGGTCATACTAGTAATAATGAGGAAGAGAGGTTAACAAATCCGTAAATGAGTGTCCAGCCATGAACACCGCCGCCTTTCTCCGAACGGAGCAAATCCTATCTTTGCTTAAAATGCTCTCAATGGCAGGCTCACCTTTTAAAAGTTCTGTTTGAGCGGGGTTATAGCAGAACGCACCGCCCGCAAACCCATGCGTTACTATAGCTGTTACCTACCGTTTGCCAAGGCCTCAAAGTGCTTTAATGTGCTGATAGCGTTTGTCGCACACTGCCAAACACATCGAGGAAAGAATCCCACTGTTAAAAGAGCAGGGCTTTAATATTTCCAAGGTTAATGCGCGAGTAAACTCAAGGTCAGTTTCTGTCTCATTGAGGTCAGTGCTTTCTACACATTCTGAGATTTGCAGGCCTACTTAGTCTATATAATATCGAAACTTCAAGTACCAGAATGCCGAGAAATAAATATACGAACTCCATAAAGTTTTTACGCGTATCTGTGAAACTAGAGAGGTCTTAATGCGCCTGTAATATACCAGTAACCCCACCCAGGATCAGCGTAGCAGCAACGACCTCTATTTAACCCCAAGCACTGTATGGCTAATAATGCAAGTAGACTGGTGCGGGAGTCGTACCCTGCCTTCCTAATTGCATACATGCCAACATGTTAGAACAGGAAACAGAGTGGTTTGGGGGAAAACATGGGAGGATTGTATTTTTCCCATTGACTCATAATAATCCAGAGGCAGTCGGACGGGAAACAGCCAAATCATGAGTTAAGTCTCTCCATCATAGAAACGACACGATGCTTCACTGTAGCATCTGCCTTTATTTCTGCCGCCTGCAATGTCCTGCTGCCTTGGCTGCTCTTACTTTGCCTTATACTGCCCCTACCCGTTCTTGTTTCCTCCCCTTCCTGGAAGTTCCTCTTCCAGACAGCAGCTAGACTGCTAACCTCTCCAGGGCACACATGGTCGTTCATGGCTGACATTCCAACAAGTGCCACACGCATCTTTGTCACGCAATTAAAATGAATTAAAGGCTATCTCTCAGCGCCTCGGAGTAATGCCTGGACCCGCTCCATTAGTGTTATTTGGCAGCTCACTGCTGCCTGCGCCAACTGTCAGTAGTGTTATTCCATCGTCGTGCAGCATGTGCTGCCTGTGCTCAATCGATTGGCTTTGTAATTGCAGGCTTGCTTGCTTAACCCAGGCAAGCAATTACCGAGCTGCTTCATAAGTGATCCTTGCGCGTGATAAACACTAGCCAGTTCTGGGCCAACACAGCATCAGATTAAGAGCAATGATGTATGTTGTGCAGTAGTCTACTGCAACCAATCGGGAAGGCAAGGAGTACTGCACGTGCTTTCCAGGGCAGGCATGAGAGGTTAACAAATCCGTAAATGAGTGTCCAGCCATGAACACCGCCGCCTTTCTCCGAGGTCAAGCAGAAATGCCTCGGAGAAACGCAGCGGCATTTTCGGAATCGGGGGCGTGTTTTTCTTTTTCTCTCCTCTTGCCATTGGCTGGAAGAGAGAAAAACACGCCCAGAGAAAACCTCGGGAAAAACACGCCCCCGAATCCGAAAAGGACGGAGCTTGTTTTGCGAGACAAACCTCTTCTCCAATGTCTGGCCAGCATTTAAGAGGCCAGCCAATGGAGAAGAGGAGAGAAGAGGGGCGGGTTCAAGCCCCTCTTCTCCAAGTCATTAAATCTCGGAGCGAGACTGCGCAAGAGCAGCCTTCGAGCCGAGACCTAAAAACAGAGGTTTTGGTACGGTGCGGCGTGCATTTATCATACTTAGGCAGATGCAGATAAAATAAGCCAAGGATTTGTCATTTGATTTACACAATGTACAGGCAGGGACTATCTCTAGGCATTTTCAACGTGTGTTTATGTCTTTTATTGGAAGCGACAATAGCCGGATTGTTTAAATTTGCTTTAAATTCGGTTTATTCAGTGCATTGTTTAAGTAAGGCTGGCACGATTTGTCCCTGTAGGAATTAACTAGTACCTTGATGTTGCTTTCAGAGGGTTTTTTTGAGTCGGATCTCTTCTTGCCAGGATGAATGTCTAACTTGGCCCTTCAATACTTTTCTCAGGATCCCAGGTTGGTGGATACACGCGCTCCAGCTTGTCATGTCTAAATGTAGTTTGCTGCAGGCAATCCGTGGATGCTCTGGCCAGGGGTTATTCTCCTCAATGAAGATATCATTCAATGTTTCCTTCATGGATTTTGGGGGCGCTGCACAGATTCTGCGATAACATTGCACCATGGACGCCCAGTTTTCGTATGTGTGTTTGTTTAATCTGAACTCCAGTCTTACCAGTGCATTCCGGGTGTAGGGGGAACTTGGAAGATCCTTTATAAAAGCCCTGCATTGTGCGGTTTCCAAAACCCCTGGAAATGCCAGCTGTCCATATGCAATTGCCAGCAGTCGCTTGGCTTTTATCACCTTTCGTATTGCCACCGTGGATGGGTTGCGCATTTTTTTTAATTTACTTTGCACATGGCGTAGGCCCGCGCCTTAGCCTCTATTTCTATGGCGGCGATGTGCGGGTTGGGCCTGCCCTTGCTCGTGAAGCACACGCCCAGGTAGTTGTACTTAGGAGCGGTGCTTATTTTCAAGTTGTCCAGCCTCCAGTGTTGCTTAAGTTTGTTTGCAAAAGTTCCAAATATCACTGCCTTTGTTTTGTTGGCGTTGGCCACTAGTTCATTAGCACTATTGCATGTGCTTAGCGTGTCTAATGCCTTCTGCAGTCCCGTACGTGTGTGGTCTGTTAGGACCGTATCCTCTGCATACTGCATTAAAAACAACCGGAATTGGCCAATTTCTGGAGTGAACAGATTGGCGGGTGTTAAAAAGTTACCTAAACCCGCAGTGTACCGATTAAAAAGTAGGGGTGCCAACACACAGCCTCGCTTGAGTCCTTGGTCCATGAACACCTTTTTTGCTGTGGTGCTTGACGTAAGTTTGACCCGGTTTTTGTGTAAAGCGCAGGGATTGTTAGCATATCCTCATTTAGATAAACGGAGCTATCTTAAAATCTGGCATGGATCCGGCCCTCCAGGACCGACTTCTCTTGGGGTGCACTGTGCCACTGTAGACAGAAGGCCCGGTTTAAGGTTGGTCTGCAGAGACCTACGAACTGGCTATACCTACTGCAGCTGGTGGCACTAGGCGCTATACTCACATACACACTGATTGTAGCAGTTGTAATCATTAGTAGCGGAGAGTGACACTCACAAGAGTGACTGCAGGGGTGGTTGTCTGCACATATGTACGAACCTGCTATAATTAATGCAGCTGGCGGCACTAGGCGCTATACATATAAAATATTGTAATTGCAGTTGTAATCAGAGTGAAACTCACATGAGGGACTGCACGAGTGGTTGGTCTGCACATATGTAGGAACCTGCTATGCATAATGCTGCTGAGGGCACTAGGCGCTATACCTTCATACACACATATTAACATTACAGTTGTAATCCGTAGTAGCAGAGAGTGATACAAGAGGGAATGTATGAGCGGTTGGTCTGCACATACCTACGAACTGCGACAATGAATGCAGCTGGTAGCACTAGGCGCTATACATACACTGTAATTGTAAAAAGAGAGTCATACTCACAAGAGGGACTGCACCGAGCTGTTGTCTGCACATATGTACGAACCTGCTAGAATTAGTTTGGGCGGTGGTACTAGGCGCTATACACACACATATGTTGTAATTGTAATCAGAGAGTCATTCATACTCACAAGAGGGACTGCACCGAGCGGTTTGTCTGCAGGGCCTCGGCCAGCAGGCGGACCCGCTCCAAGCTGCCCACCACCCCGAGGTTGAGGTTGAGGTTGAGTTGGGCCAGGGAGTGGGACTCGGCCAGACCCTGGCAGACGCACCCGAAGTCCCGGTCGGAGAGGTGGCAGCCGCGCAGCGAGAGCAGGCGCACCGAGTTCTCCCGGAGGCTCTCGACCACGTCCTTCACCTCGTCGCTGGACAGGCTCTCCCCGGAGATCTGGATGGAGCCGGGCAGCATCTTCAGGGGCGTTCGGGCGCCTGCGGCGGAGATCCGGGTGCAGCCCGTGGGTCACAGGCTCGACTCCTGGGAAGCTAGCCCAGTGGGGTTATGCACCTGGGGCGGCGACCCAAGATCACGGGGTCCAGTTCTGCGATGATGCAAGTCCTGTGGGGTAATAGTGAAAATCAAAGTGACAAGCAGTTCAAATTCCAATATGAAAGGCCGGTGGGTTAATGCACCTGCCACTGGGAGGTCCGAGTTCAATGTGAAGGTCTTAGCTTTGAGTGCAGTGAGGGAGTTCAGAAGCGTCAGTGCAAACCAAGAGTGCCAGCTGCAGAAATGTGTGCACTATTTGCGGGCCCAGTGCTAGCAAGGTAGTTCGGCAGGTTTGGGGCTTGCAGTAACGATAAGTTTGCAACCTACAGCTCACAGGCTTCCACTACAGTCAGATCGCACAGCTGTTCGCCGCAGAGGTCTGGATGCCACACGTAAATACATTCCAGTCTGTTTGGTAACTACCGGTAGAAAATTCCAATTCAGATAGCTGAGCGGGTTGATGCACGGACTCCGGACCAGGGAAGACATGGCTTGGCAGTTTTGGCTGGACTGTTCCCACGAGGCACAGGGTCAGACTGATTTGCATATGGCCATGTCTGAACTGGGGTGGTGGAGTGAGCTAAAGAATGATGATGGATTAAACCCAGATTAGTTGACTGGGGGTGAGTGCTTGCAATGTTCAACACTCCGTCCATCATCCCCTTTGGTTTTGCTTTGCTCTCCCTGGAGATTTAGATTATACAGAGCTGCCGTGTCTTTTAACTTTAAGTCTTCAGTGAAGGTATTCGAACAAACATTTTGGGATGCCAAACTGTTTGCGAATATAATATATTTTTATCAGTTTGTCCGGAGTTCAAATACTTCAAGAGGCTAGCTTTCTGTAAATCAATCATGGGTTTGTTAAGCACGACTACTCACCCGTAAGGGTCTCAAGGCCCTGGGGTGTAGGGGAGGTGCCGGATCCTGTCCATCAAGGAGAAGGTCTAACGAAGAGTCATGTTTTGAGGTCTCTCATGAAGATGGGGAGGTGTTGGTCGCTTATTTTTATTTCCAGCCTGATCTGGGCTGGTGAGCTATTGTGTGGAAGCTTCAACAGTGACCTGAAGACAGCACTCTGAGCACTGTTCGAAAAAGCACCCAGTTTCCCTGGAAATGCTTCTGTGCCATATGCCGGTGTCAGGATACGTTTGGCATTTACTATTTTCAACAATAGTTCTAGAGTAGGCTGTTTTATACTCTTGAATATGGCTTGAAAGGCAAATTTAATGAGGCAGATTTTGGTTTTAATGAGTTAAGATGTGTTAGATGACCTCCTTTGTCATCCTGCCAGCACCCCAGATATTTATAATTGTGTGATGTAATCAAGCGACAGTTGTTCAGATACCAAGCATCGTTTGTTTTCCTTTTTCTGTTCAATGTTTGTTTTTTCAGAGTTTATCGTCATTTCATTTGAGCTGCAAAGATTGTGTAAAACATGAATCAATCTTTGTAGTCCCATTGCTGTTTGGCTTAGAAGGACTTCATCTTCTGCATAGAGAAGTGAAGTTATAGGTTGATTCGTCATTTTTGGCACATGGCTAATGACTGAGTTCAATATGGGTGCCAGGTGACACACATTTAAGTTTAAAAGAGCCGGGGTTAATACGCACCCTTGTTTTACGCCTTGTTCAATTTTTATCTCATGAGAGACTACTGTATTATATCCCAATTTTACTCTGGCCCACGTGTCAGAGTAAAGTAGCTGGATGCCATGCCGTATTGCTTCCGGAATTTGCCAGGCTTTAAGCTTAGAACAAAGCAGCTGGCAATTGACATGGTCAAACGCCTTACTATAATCTACAAAAGAACAGTAAGGTAGCTAATTTTTCCTTATCTGTTTTGTGGCAAGCATCCTTATGGCCACAAGATTATCAATAGTGCCTGAAAAAGGTCTAAAGCCGGTGTGATTAAAAGATGGCAGGTTCTTTGAACTTGCCCATGCTTCTAAATCCTCCAATAAAAACAAGGCAAAATATTTGGCCTCAAACTCCAAGAGGGCTAAAAGGCGATAGCTATTGGGGGACACAACTCGGCCCATTTTGTAAATGGGATGCAGAATCAATCCTTGCCAAGATGAAGGGATGGATTCAGTAATCATACAAGTTTTAGAAAGTTTTTCTCAGGACGTAGACCAAAACTCGGAATCCTGTTTGTATACTGATGCAGGGATGCCGTTTGGACCAGGAGCTCCACCGGCTCTGCTTTTCCGAATCAAATTTTCTACAGTTGTGGGCATGAAAGTTATCGCATATCGAAGGATTTGCACTTCTGTTGCCTCAGGCCTTCCTTGCACACGTTTTTGCTTGCTGTAACTAAATTGTTGATTTGGACATTTTGTTGACAAAATACAAAAGCCTGATGTGTGATCCAATTTTCAGGAGTAACATTATTCCAATTTATATTGACGGATACGGAACCCCTACTAGGATGATTGATAATGCTTCAAAAATCCTTTGGGTTTTTATTTCTACAAGCCAAGTAATGTTCAGTCTGGAATACTTTCTCGTACATTTGCTTTGCTTGCAAAATGTGTTTTTTATACCAACTGCGTAAGGTTTGTATTTCTGTAAGCGAAGAGGGATGTGACCCTGATTTAAGTGATCTTATCTTCATGTAAGGGTTCTTTTCTGGATCCTAAGATCTTTTGTGAGCCAAGGTTGTAAAGAGATAGACCTGGAAGATCTTATTATTGAGCTAGTCCTTTAACTGCTAACGAGAGCAGAAAGTAGCTGTTGCACAAGGAGTTCCAGTCATTAATGATATGAATCAAAGAGCTGCTCTGATTAGATAACGTTGCTTTCCAGATGGTATATTTTGCAGCAACTTCCGCTTGACCCGTTTCCAGCTGTAATGAGTGTAATTTGATCCGATGGAAATTAGAGTAGTATGTGCTTTGATAAAAAATTGTATAAACAAGCTCTGGGGCATATGGTCACTTTCACAATGCAAAAAGATGGAAAATGAGTTTATGGCATCAAACAACGAGACTGAACAGAACATATAGTCTAAAACAGCTGAACTTTTCGGAGCGAAATGTGTGGGATGGTTTGTCTTCCAGAAAGCGCCCTTTGAATGCTTGCAGGGGCATCCCTCTAAAGCGGCTAGCAAAGTGCAACCAATAGAGTCTATTTTGTGTGGAATTGTTAACTGCGATGGAATCGGCCACCAAGAGTCCACTGTTTGTTCTACAACGCTATGAAAAGGGGTATGGAGCAGATTTAAATTGAAATCTCCTGTCTGGAGAAGATGAGCATTGGCATGACTGTGCCTGGTAGCCAAAATTAGCAGCTCCCTTTTTATTTTTCCCTGAGGAAGTTGGATGAATATCCATGTTTATCAAAAATAATTTACTCAGCCGCGGCCCGTGGAGGGAGTTCTGTGGGGCGGAAAGGCGAGGCGGGGGAGTGGCAGGGTGGGGGATACTAAAAACCGGAATATGGATAATTGGAGGTAAGTAAACAATTAAATAAAACACGAATTTCGTACCGCGTGCTGCTCGATGCAGCGCGCGCTACGAAATTCGTTTTATTTATTTAATTGCTTACTTACCTCCAATTATCCATATTCCGGTTTTTAGTACCCCCCCACCCTGCCCCTCCCCAGCACCGCCTTTCCGCCCCACGGAACACCCTCCACGGGCCGCGGCTGAATTTACTCTTCGTGGAACTGTAACTCCAGTTTTTGATCTCAACGTATGGAAAAGCTTGAAGACTGTACTCAGAGACTGCAAAATCCCAATGAGTTGTCAGAAAGATGTAAAGACCACCCATTACGTGACCTTTTGTATGAGATCTAGTAGCAGAAGAGAAGATTTCACAATAACCTTCAATCGGAGTTTCCATGTCATTCCAAGATTCTTGGATACATATGGTGTCATGTAATGTTAAGAAAGCCGTCATGTCCGAGTCTATTAAGAGATTTTCCAATCCTGCCACATTCCAAGAGACAAAGGACATGGTTGCAAACTTGTTCTCAGTACTTAGCTTTAGACTAGTATGTTCTTTAGATGCAAGTCAGTTTGATTGGGGCCTAGCTAAGGTGGAAGCAAGCCCAGTGGCGGCTCACCGGGGGAGTGCTGCGGGGCGGTAGGGCAGGGCAGGAGCAGGGTGGGAGGGTAGTAGAGTCTGACATACGACGGGCAGGAGTAAGGTAGGTAATTAAATAAATAAATAAAACAATTTACCTTACTCACACTGCATCGCCGAGTTGGCGGACTCTACTATCCCCCCACCCTGCCCCACTGCCCCGCAGCACTTTCTCGGCGAGCCACCACTGAGCAAGCCATCCCCAACCCTCTTAGGGGTTTTCTGCTGATGGAGTGGCGAACTTGCACAGTCTACCTACCTGATCATGAGTAGAAACAATTAGTGATCGAAGTTTAGTAGATGCTATTGATTCCAGAGGACCAATTGCATTTCTTGAAAGAGACGGTGGTCTTTGAATTTTATCAGTACCCAATTGCCTGTGAGTTTTGACTTGGTTAAGTGGGGGCTGGCTGGATGCTTGATCATGTTCCTTCTCTAAAGGTGGTGTTGGGTACCCAGGCTTTGTTGGCTTTGTTGGAAGAGTTATCCGTGTTCCACAATCTTTTACAATTTTCAGATTTTCACAGATTATGTTAACTGCAGATTGGGTTGGCCATGTCATTGCAGTTGCTTCTTTGTGGGCTACTATGTTTGAAGGAGTAAATTGTATAGCAACTATGTTATTCGCATTTAAATGGCAAAGGGTTGGATGTGAAGCCAAGAGTTTAGCTATATTACCCCAGTTCAGTATATTGCTGTTATCGTGTGATGTACACTCAGGGGGGCAGATTGTAATTAACGCTGAAACATCTTGAGTTCTGTTATTACATGTTAAGTAGTGTGGCAGTAAGGCCATGTACTCTATTAGTCAGATGTTGATCTGAAGAGGCTACAGCATTAGAATATGGCATTGATGGTAGTGGAAGGCTGGACGAGTTGGAATTTACAACTGTCGTTTCACCTGACTTGGCATGATTGAAAGTTGCTGTAGACTGCACACTCAAATGAGCTGTCGGGGTAATTTTATGTACATTTAAGTTTTCATTGCTGAATCTTATATCACTATGGTCTTGCCCTGTAACGAGAGAAGTGCCTAGTTTGTAGTGGTTTGTTATTGCCGCAGCGTTTGTTGATGAACCTTTAAGCTCTGATTTAAGTTGTGCACCCAATGGAGCTGCATGAGTAGATTTTCATTCAATAATTTATAACTTGAGCTACTGTCATTTCCGTGCCGGCTTGAAGATGGTAAGGAGACTGCAACTTGATGGTTCATAATTGCCTCATCTCTTGATGAGGAGTGATTATGGGCTAATTTAGTTTGTGCTTCTTGTACTGCTGAAAGCGGCAAGGTGGTTTCATTTGAATTTTCAGCACAGAGACTTATAGTGTCTTGTGCTCCAATGTTCTTTTGTGAAGTTGACAGAACACTTGGCTCTTGAGAAAGTGATATAAGATCCGATTCTGGAATATTTGAAGTGTCAGCGGTATCCCATTCTGCAGGAGTCTCTTATTGACAGTTTGAAAGAAATTTTAAATTGTAGCGGCCTGTCTTGCGGCTCAAGGATCTTATCCTGTTTTAGTTCAATTTCTTGATCCGCTTTCTCTTGCGTCTCAATAATTGAACAAGCAAAGTGCTACAGGTGGCAGTTGTTTCATTGTCAGAAATTATTGTTGAGTTTGCTATGGTATTGGAGAGCCTGGGATAGCTTGCCATAAGTGTTGTTGTTTCATTACGGTCTAATATTTCGAGATGACGTAGCTTGGGATGTATTTTCACACAGAGTTCCACACGTTGTTCAATGACCAAGCTTTTTTGGGAGACTCCACTGAAACTGTCGGTGATGGTAACTGTTCAAAATTGACTGGTGGAGCAGTTGGTGGCAGAGTAATTTGAGATTTAGCATCGGAGGATTGTGCTTTGCCAACCATTTTTACTTCCTGACGTAAATCACCCACTACGGAGGATAGGACAAGCAGCTTGTCCATAAGGATATCACAAACACAGAAGATGAGGTTGATGGAATATGAGCAGATGGATTATAAACGTTTAGAAGTAAGCCGCTTATAGTGGCATTAAAGCATTCAAAGCGAGAATCAATGGTTGATGTGTATTGAGCTAGTGTCTCTAATAGAGAATTTTGAAAAAAAACTTGTTGGACTGGCATCCCAAAGCTTTGGCTGTGATGTCTAATGTATTGAATAATTGTTGCCAGGTCCTAATATCCAAAGGGGATATAATAGTGCAGTCTTGGATGGGGGAGACAACTTGAAAGTCACCAATGAACGTCGATTCATGAGTGTCTGAATTATCGACGATAATGTTGGCAGACGAAGAAGTATGCTGATAGCTCCAACCCGGCCCATTATTCGCCACTGTCTCAGAGCCTGTAGTCGAGCCCAAGATTTTTAATTGGGTTCCTTGCTTAGAGTGTTGTTCTTGTTGTTGCAAGAAGGCAACCTTATCAGATAAGTCATTTTTTGTATTATGCAATATGACATTTGATAAAGCCCAATTTGACATCAAACACAATTCAGACCGTGCAGGGGAAATATCATGTTGGCTATTTTCTTTTTGTGTTACTGGGAGAAGTATAGATGAATCAATTTGCTGCTCATGGGAAGAGTTTGAGGTTATGTTAGTGAGGTTGAACATGGTGCGCTGGTCCATCGAATTGCCTTGTTGTTCTCGCTGAACAGCGATAGGAGAGTTAGTGGGGGCTGTAATGATGGGAGCACTCCATGAAACTCCTCTGTAGATGAATATAGAGCTGTCTCTTCATCTTTCATGAAAAAGAATTTCCCGGATGCAGCAATTTGCGCTTTGTTGCCTTACTCATGCTTTACAAGGGCACTCAAAGCCACGCAGGGTGGCTTTGCATGGCTTCATAAGTCGGGTTGAGAGCCCTGCGTCATGCACGCACCACTTTACATGGTGTAAAAGTGATGCAGGGCTCTGATAAAGAAGCTCCTTAGGAGCCTATTTACAGGCCCCATGCGCCGCCAGACCAGCAGTTTTTGGGACGCTCCAGCGGCACAGATTTCTAAATGATCTATCAATGCGTGGCTTTGGATGGCCTCATGAATATGGAGCAAGGCAAGGCAGCACAAATCGCTGCGTTTCCTTACTCAGCACTCAGGAGTCGTTCCATGGCCGTTGCGGTGGGTTTTCCCATGCAACATCCATGGATTTTGATGCTGCCCCAGATTTACAAGTTAGTGTAAACCTGGGGAAGTGCCAAATCCTTACGTCTCCAGAGTGGAGGCATAATGAGGAGAAATATCTTTATTTCTCCTCATTTTTTCCCTTTCATTCTGCAGCACACATAGAAAGAGGAAACCAACTCTTAGGATTGTATTTGTGCAGAAAGGTGCCTCTTCTTGCACAAAAACAATCCTGCCAACAACACAGGAACCCTTGCACCCTGGTGTGAGGGTGCCTGCATTAGCGCTAGTCAGCCAAAATTGCGCCAGCTCAGTGAGAAAGGGCAGGAATGCATCATATTGCATAAATACGGTACATTTCTGCCCTTTCACATTGGCTTAGAGAAGCTCAGTAAAGTGATTTACTGAGCTTCCCTATGCAAAATCCCCGTAAATGTTTGCCTTATGACCTTATTTACGAGCTCCCTGCGCTGCCAGAGTCCCTTTTTTGTGACGCTCTGGCGGCGCAGATTACTAAATCATATCTATTAGGCCACGCAAAGCCACTATGCATAGCTTTGGATGGCCTTATTAATATGGAGTAAGGCACAGCGGCACAATTGCTGCGTTGCCTTACTTTGTGCTTGGGAGGCATTCCATGGGCGTTGCGGTGGGTTTTCCCACACAGCATCCATGGATTTTGACTCTGCAGATCATGTAATCCTGGGGATTCGCCAAATCCTTACCTCTCCTGAGGTGAGGCTTAACAAGGAGAAATATCTTTATTTCTCCTCGGTTTTTTTCTCTTTCTATGTGTGCCTCATTCTGTAGCACACAAAGAAAGAGGAAAACACCCCTTAGAATTGTTTTTGTGCAGGAACCTGCACAAAAACAATCCTACTGACCACATTGGCACCCGTGCACCAGGGTGGAAGGGTGCCTGTGTTGGCATTTGGCTGCTGAAATGGCGCCAGCGCAGGGGGAAAGGACAGGAATGCACTGTATAGCATCTCACTTTGGCGCAGGACAACACAGCAAGAAGACTTGCTGCGCTGCCCTACACCAAATTCCCCCAAATAAGAGCCATAGTGTGACTGTCTGAAGTTTTATATCTGGTTTGAGCGAGAGAAGAGCAACAGCAAGTTAGCCCAGCGCGTGCTCTGCATAATCTCATTACTTCCTCTGCTTTTCATGTAGCCTGTGTCGCCAGATTTTTTTAGAGTTGTATTATTTGTATTTGTATCCATCCTTTATCTTTTTAAGACCTTTGTAGTGCATTAGGAAGTATACATTGGAATGGATTCTACTATGGGAGTTGTATTATTAGTTGGACGATGATTCTATTGATCTATCTGAAAGTGGGTCATATTTTTAACTATTTGTACTTTTTGTACTCTCTATATGCTGAAACATTATAAAATGATAAACCTATAAATGAGCTGTAAGCAAGTTACAGCAGGCAAATGTTCTTGAGATTTCACGAATATTGCAGTTCAGAACCCGTCCTGGGTTCCCCACATCTGCCGCATGCTTGATTATCACACAGAATTTATTGTGGGGACTTTTTGGATGCCACACAGTTCATTAAGTTTTCTTGCACACAAGTTTGGAGGCTAGCCACTTGTCACGGCTCCCCTCGCCCCAGGAAGGCAGTGCACGCCTCATCTCTACAGCGATCAGAGGGAGATAAGTAGTGAATATAATCTAGCTCGAGAAACGAGATACAGGAACAAACGTACTCGTATCAACAGAAAAAAGACTTATTTTAAGGAGCCCTTTGTCTATTGTATTGTATTCTAATGTTCTTTAAAATTCGCAGTGAGGTTGTGTGCTCTTTTGTATACACAGGTGTGATCTGATAAAGGGTAATATTCACTACATTAGTGCAGCCCTCACAGTACATAGTACATAAAGTGCCGCACCAGCCTTGGAGACAACTTGATAAAATGACACGATTGCCGATCCTACCAGCCATGAGGATAAAGACCTTTGGAGTGCCATGCAGGCCTTTATTGATGTTCAGTACAAGGTTCACCCTGCTCATGCATGCACACTCACATTCTCACATCTTGTATCAGTATTCGAGAGGCAGAACAACAGGTGAGGTTTACAGACGTCAGGGCTTTTCGGTTTCTTTTGGAATGCTGAAACTGTGACCCAGGCAGTGGCATATCATGGGCGGGCCACAAGGGCAGTCGCCCCGGGTGCAAAATTCTTAGGGGCGCAACATTTTAATACTGGAGCAAATTATTTAAAGAAAAGTGGAAGGATACTTGTCTTGCCCCGGGTGCTGGCAGTGGCAGCCCATGCTACGCCGATGGACCCAGGTATTTGTGGATCAACAGGAGCAGGACATTGCTTATGGTTTTTAGGGCAGGACGGGGCAGGCCACGAGACGCATATGGATGGATACGGGTTATTGCATCACATAAGTTTATGATAAAAATAAATATTTTCGACATGCCCAGTTAAATCATACCTGGCTCATCGAGACGCTACTAGTCAAGTAACAGTTTCATTCGTAGGTATCTTCTAATTATTTTGTGTGAGCCTGTTGGAGCTATCCAGATTAAAATAAGCAAAAAGGTAAAAAGGCTAGCTGTCATATCCTTGACTAACCAAACCTACCTTGTGAATTATCTGCCCTGTCTCTGATCGCTTAATCCAAAACATACTGTTTTATTCACCGGCCAAAAGGCACCTGATTTCCTACTCCTTGTCTCCCTTACACTCATTCAGAACATACCTGTTTTTAATACCTCCCTCCAAAATATTAATGGTGTCCCAACCTACGTGCGCACCCCATCTCACCAAAACATTGCATTATGCCCTACTCTTCCTCCACATCCCCTTAGAGATATAATGTGTCCTACTTCATGTCCCCTGTTACTTTCAACAAAGTAAACCTGGTGCACCCCATCCCATTACCAAAAATATACCTGGGACCCTACTATGTATGGGGCGCACTTTCCCTGTTTGTGCCCTGGCACACCTTAAAACAGGTGTGTCGGGCACAAACAGAGAAGGTGTGCCCTATCCCATAGAATGCACTGCCCCTCGGGCAGCCGCGGACTTGTGCTGCCCTGGGGGCAGCGCATTCAAGTGAAATACGGAGTGGCTTTGAAGCAGCCGCTCCGTGTTTCACTGTGCAGGCGACAACCCGCCTGCACTTTTAAAGGGGATTTAAAGATCCCCTTGCAGGCGGGTGCAGTGAGTGACTGCACCCACCTGCAAGGTGATGTCTTGGGTGTCCATAGGACCCCATTTTCCCCCTCCAGAGGGCTGCTATCAGGGGAAGCACTGACAGTGCGCCTCCTTAGAGCTTTTTTGCCTCTGCGTCCAATGTGTGTATAAGGTGCGGGTGCAGAGGCAAAAGGATTCCCTCATTTGCATGGGGCACACACACATGCAAATGAGGGAACGCCTTCTTGAGAAAGCGCTGTCTGTGCGCCAGCGCTTTCAGTATTACAGAAGGGGCCGCACAAGTGTCTGGCGCCCCTTCTGTGATACCAAAGTGTAATACGGCCCCTGGTGTCCCACCACACCTCCTCCTCCCCACTATCAAAAACATAGCTGCGCCCATATTACAGAACTGTTCTTGGGGAACAATGGGCGTTTGTGCCTGATTGGTGTGCCCCGTGGCACTTTGGTATTTCAGAAGGGGCCACAGACGCTTGTGCAGCCCATTCTGTAATCCAGGTAGCTCTGGCGCAGAGTGCTAGCGCTCTCTCGAGTGCATTCCCTCATTTGCACAGGGGCATGGCCTCATGCAAATGAGGAGATCTCTTTACCTCTGCACCCGTGATTAAATATGGACTCTGGTGCAGAAGCTTTCGAGAGGCGCACTGACAGTGCACCACATTTTTGCGTCTCACTGAGCCTGATGGCAGCCCTATGGAGATGATGAACAGGGTTCTATAGACCCCCAGGCAATTTTGTGCTGGAGGGTGCACTCACTGCACCTGCAGGCAAGTGGATCACTCACCCCTCTTTAAAGTGCAGGCAGGTGCCACCTGCGCAGTGAAACACAGAGAGGCTTTGAACCAGTCGCTCCATATTTCACATGGTTTTGCTGCCCCAGGGCAGCACTAGTTCTTGGCGCATTCAACTTAATAAGGTGCACTTTTCCTGTTTGTGCACGGCGCACCTGTTTGAAGGTGTGCCGTGCCGCACACAAGGAAAGTGCAGTCTATACCTAGAAGGGCCCCTGCTGACCTACCGCACCTCACTTTGCCATGGTCAAAACATATTTGAGTCCAACCTCATAACTGCTTCATCTACAGCCAAAGGAAACACTGAGTCCTGTGACATCCCAGCACTCTTATCCAAAATACTCCTGGTGTCACCCCTGCTGCATCCACCCTCATCCAAATCATATGAGGTCTTCTGCCCCATATTTGCTTCCCCCAAACCCAAAAGCTGGTGTCCAGACCTGTGTCCCCATTTCCATCATCCAAAACATAAGGTTTCTGCCCTGTCTTCCAGCTAAAACCTACTGGGTACCCTACTCCATGCCCCTCCTCGCTCTTGTCCATAACATCCCTAGTGCCCTACCACATACGGTCACTTCCCACCACCAGAAACAAATGTGGTGTCCTAGCACCCTTCACATTCCTCAACATCCAAACCTATTTATATTTCACTGCCATCATCTAGAACATACCTATTGTTCTCCCCAATAACAAACCCGGTGTCTTATCCGCCTGTCATAGCATCAACATACATGGCGCCCTAGGCCTCACTCCACAGCATACCTTGTGCCAAGCCTCACTATTTCAATTTCAGACACACCCACCCACTGTTCTGCCTGCTTCCTCAGTCCCAATTTAACAGTACCCCCTGCCATGCATTATAAGGATGTTGCAAGTGCAAGTCACCGAGGAGTTTCTGTGACCAAATAGAAGAGAAAGACCAGAGGCTGTGCTCTTTTATGAATGAAAGAATGAATGAATTATGGGATTTCTAAAGCGCACGGCTACTCTGTGGAGTGACCCGGCTCTGCAAGGAAAATAAGAGTCAGAAAAATTAGGAAAGAACTAGAACCTTTACAAGGTTATAGAACTCCAAGATGAAGTGCAATATCCTTTTAACATACGGCAGGGGGTATTTTATTCCTTATGATGCATGGTGACACCATCGCCTTTCCCACCAACTGCTTACGTCTTTTGTGTCTTCCTCTTACATATGAAATAGATAGAATAGTTACAGACATGAAGAATAAAAGAGTCTAAAGTGGGAAATTAGGCACCAAAATGCAGTTACTTATTTGTTCAAAAAAGCGATTAGAATCAGTTTATCAAAAATCGTATTTAGAAAACTGCATACCAGAATGTGTACAACTTTAAACGTTACTTTAAATGTCTCCTTTCCGGCTGATCACTGTTCATTTTTAGAAAAGCAGATCAAAAGAATGAAAAGCTAGTTCTCCTTTCCATTAGTTACACTGCACCTGTAAATGTGCTCTTTGACCTGCCTTTCACCCTGGCTCCTCGCTCTGGCCACAGTTATTATCTAGTCACAACTCAAATGTAATGGGTTATTACAGTTGAGCAGCTCCTTCTTTTCGTTATTGAAGGGGACTACAGATGTCACAACTTGACTGTAATAAGAAAATTAAAGAGACTTTTACACAGGGATTACAGGCTCCCATGCAATATAACCTAATGTCCATCCCATAATAAAAATATAAATTTTATCCCATATCACCCCTGCATTGGAAGTATGCCGAGTGTGTCAATAGCGGTTGCTGGCCGAACATCATGCATGTTTTGGGTAAGGCTTTGGACACCAAGAATGTCCTGAATACAGTGAAGGTGATCGATAAAACGCCAGATATATTTTCATAGGGTACCCGAGCTGGTCATTAAGCCAGATATGGCTTCAAAGGAGGATAGTATGCTGATGTGATTGGTATTTTTTTTTAAATAGTTTGGATATATTTTTTTTTATATAGCACAAACTCGACCCGAAGGTATCAGAGCGCTTTACATGAGCACCAGTTGTGTTACAGATGAACACATTCATTTTGTTAGACACAGGGAGATTAAGTGAGCATCCCTGCCGAGACTCGAAATCGGTTCCCAGCTTCGAAGTCGACCGCTCTAGATGCTCTAGCCGTTAGCCCATAGAAGAGGCTTGTGTCTATGCAAGCAAAACACTGAAAAAAGACATGGCCTAATGGTACTTACAGTCTCTTTGTTTATCAGCCCATAACTATACAGCATTGCTTAAGTTTTTTTAAACTAATTTCTTTTTTATCTTTTACAAATTGGAGGCGTTTATGCATTAATGTGCAAACATTTTAGTAGGGCATGTAACACTGATGAAGTCTGTTTTCTAAATTGCCTCTTGGAGCAGATGTTCTTGAGATGTCCCTTTGTGTCTCCATAGGTCATCCCGAGCCCATGGGCCCAGAATCTTCTTCAGTGGAAAGCCCTGTTAGCACAGACTCTGTCTCATTGGCTGTAGGAGAGGGATTTCCAACAGGTGAGTTACCATTGATATTCCAAATATCCTAATTATAACCCTACCTGCACCTTGGTCGGACATATTCCTCTTATTTATGTTGAATATTTATTCAGGTACCGGTAAATTTCCTTTGTAAGTCCCGCCTTTTAGTGCATAAGAAGAGGTGATGCTTTGAACACTCCCATTGCCTGCATGCATCAAGTACTTCAGCTTTGCAGATATATTGTAATTCAGAATTTCCAGACCCTTGATCCTGCCACTTTTGGGAACAGGGAAATATTTGTGGGTCAGTGACACCAGTTGGTCACACCATTGTGAAATAATAGCCCAGTGCAAAAATTAATTTTTGTCTTTGTTAGAAAAACACACTCCCACACCGGAAGGGTGGTGGTGTTCTCCCAGACACACTGTGGTAGCTTGGCTCGAGCGGTAAGGAAGGCACAGTGTTAAGCATACGACACACCCTCACAATAACCATGCGTTCATCCGTTCCAAAAACGACACTACACCTTAAAAATTATACTGAAAATATATCTCTTTATCTTCTTTTCTCTTAGTTGCTGATTAAATAAATAATAATACAATCACAGTACACAAGGCTTTTCCTGTGGAAGGGTACGTCAAATAAATACTTCCTTAACGATTCAATAAATAAGGTAGATCATAAATAATCAAGGCATAAATATAAGTGCATTACATAACAGGCAGTTAAATATTATGAGGCAATAAATACTGCGAGGCAATAAATACTGTGCGACAATAAATACTGTGAAACAATAAATACTGTGAGGCAATAAATAGGATGAATACCATAAATACAGTGCTCTCAACAAATAATAAAAGCCAACAGTGACACTTGAAAATCAGTTCACATTCCTGAGGTACTATGGGATGATTTGACCCAATCCCAGCTTGTAGAGATTTGGATGGCCTAAGGGGTATACTCCCTGTCTTGGACAAGGCTGAGGCCTAACTGAGGTAGATCAAGGGGGAATCTAGGGATCTGGCTCTCCCACACTTCACAACCCCTCTGTTTTAGTCTCAGCTCACCCCTGGCACAATCAAGCTGGTTCCAGCACCTCTCCAGCCCCTAGGATGGTCTCTTAGGGCTCCACAGGGCCTTAGGCGCCCTCTATTCCACTTACTGCCCTTCTTATGAAGTTCCGACACCGCTGGAGTCGTGTCGACGCCGCGAGGCGGCTCCGGTTCGATGTCGGCGGCCTCGGCGCAATGTCAGTTCTTGACGACGTCGGTAGGCGGTTCCGATTCGACGTCGGCGGCCTCGGCTCGATGTCGACCTCCGGTTCAATGACGTCGGGCAGTCTTGGCTCGATGTCGACTTCGGGCAGCTCCGGTTCGATGACGTCGGGCGGCCTCGGCTCGATGTCGACTTCCGGCGGCTCCGGAGTGCGATCTCCACTCCCGACCTCCGATGCTCCTTTCCTCAGGTTCCGGCGACTCCGGAGTGCGATCTCCACTCCCGACCTCCGGCACGCTTCACCTCGGTCTCCGGCGACTCCGGGGGGCGGACTTCACTCCCCCGTCGACGCTGCACACTCGACCTCAGGTGTCTTCCTCCACGACCTCTGGTACTCTCCACGACCTCCGTCGGCGCCCTCTCTCGACCTCTGGCGGCTCCGGGTACGACGTCTGCTTTCCAGTCAGCGCCGCTTCTTCACCTCCGGCCCCAGGTCTCTAGGCTTCTCAACGTTGGACTTCAGGAAGTTACCAATAACCAGGTCAGGAACTTGCTGTTCTTTACTTTTAAGGCCTGTTCCTGCTGTCCAGGTCCTTAAGATGGTTTTTCTTGCTTTCTCCCACACAGGGCTCCAGGCTGGGCTCAGTCAGTAGGGACTAGTATCATGGGTGGGTTTATGGACCCCACTCCAGGCACAAGTTTCCACCCCTGCTGCCTCACTCCTTCCTCCTTCAGGTTTCTGCTCCTCTCTCTTCACCAGTCAGGTGCCAACTGCCCACTCCAACTGTCAACTCTGACTTTAGCTTCCCAACATTCTAAACCGCCTCCAACTGTCACAGGGTTCCAGAATGTTGCAGAAGGTTCTAGTAGGTTCCAGTGGGTTCTGATGATGTCACAGGTGGCCTCCATTTTGTGCTCCAGGCCCTCAGACAGAAGTTCCAGGGGTAGATAAAATGGCTCCCTGAATCTGCATCAATACTAAAAAGTCTGGTGGTTCCCAAAAAGGAAAAATACTAACAGGGTTTGAGGCAAAAGTGGGACAAAATTAATAATGATGAGGAGGGACCACCCAAAGGGCTGACAGGTCTAACACGCGTCCCCCCCAGCTGAAAGTGGGGAGAGCTACCCAACTCCTTGGGAGTTCTCATCACTAAGGCGGAAATACCTTGAGAGACCGTCTGCATTGGCGTGGTCCACTCCAGGCCGATGTTCCACCTGAAAGTCCATTCCCTGTAGGGAAATAGACCACCTCAACAACTTGGGATTCTCCCCCTTCATCTGCATCAGCCAACGAAGGGGTCTGTGGTCGGTCTGAACCAGGAAGTGCGAGCCAAACAGGTATGGCCGCAACTTCTTCAGAGCCCATACCACTGCAAAGGCTTCACGCTCTATTGCACTCCACTTTTGTTCCCTGGGAAGTAGTCTCCGGGATAGGAAGACCACGGGTTGATCCAGACCCTCTTCATTGAGTTGCGATAATACTGCCCCAATGCCATGTTCCGATGCATCTGTCTGGACAATGAACTCCTTGGAAAAGTCTGGGGCCCTTAAGACCGGGGCCTCGCACATGGCTTGCTTCAGCTTCACAAAGGCCTGCTGACAAGCCTCCGTCCAGACTACCCGTCGAGGTTGTTTCTTGGACGTGAGCTCCGTGAGGGGGGCTACAATGGTACCGTACCCCTTCACGAAGCGGCGGTAGTATCCGGTGAGGCCCAAAAATGCTCGGACCTCAGTCTGAGTCTTGGGGGGTTCCCAGGCCATGATGGCCTCGATCTTCGCCTGGAGGGGTTGCACCGCTCCCCTACCCACCAAGTGTCCAAGGTACACTACCGACCCCTGCCCGATCTGGCACTTGCTGGCCTTGATCGTCAATCCAGCTTGTCTAAGGGCCTGGAGAACAGCTTGCAGGTGACGCAAGTGATCCTCCCAGCTGTTACTGAAGACGGCTATGTCATCCAGATAAGCAGCAGAGAAACTCTCCATTCCGTTGAGGATCTGGTTTACCAGGCGCTGAAACGTGGCAGGTGCGTTCTTGAGCCCAAAGGGCATCACACAGAACTGGTAGTGGCCATTGGGCGTGGAGAAGGCTGACCTTTCCCTTGCTCCATCAGTCAAAGAGATCTGCCAGTACCCAGAAGTAAGGTCAAAGGTACTTAGATATTGGGCAGCTCCCAGCCGGTCAATCAATTCATCCGCCCTGGGGATCGGATGAGCATCAGTTCTGGTTACTGAATTCAGTCCCCGGTAGTCCACACAGAACCTCAGTTCCGGTTGGGCACCCGGTGGTGCAGCTTTTGGTACTAGTACCACCGGACTGGACCAGGGGCTGCTAGAAGGTTCGATCACTCCTAGCTCCAGCATCTTAGTGACTTCACCGTGAATGCTGGCCTTCACCTTGTCTGACATCCGGTAGATCTTGGACTTCACAGGTGGGCTGTCTCCTGTGTCCACATCACGGACGCACAGGTGAGTCCTACCCGGAACAAGGGAGAACAACGAAGAGTACTGTCCCAGGACCTGGCGGCAGTCCTCCTGCTGTTCAGGAGTTAGAGATGGGGAGAGAATCACTCCCTCCACCGACCCATCCTTCTCTTGAGACGCAAACAAATCGGGGAGAGGCTCGCTTTCCACGTCCTCTCCTCCGTCAGTCACCATCATCAAGATGACTTCGGGCCTCTCGTGGTGGGGTTTGAGGCGGTTGGCGTGCAGCACCCGTAGGGGCTGACGAGGGGTTTTAAGGTCCACCAAATAGGTAGCCTTACCCTTCTTCTCCAATACCTCAAAGGGTCCTGACCAGCGATCCTGGAGGGCGCTAAGCTCTCCTGGTTCGATCACCCACACCTTCTGGCCAGGCTCCAACTCCACCGGGTGAGCATTGTGGTCATACCACGCCTTCATCACTGCTTGGCTGGCCTCCAAGTTGTCAGAAGCTTGCTTCCACAACTTAGCCATTTGGCTCCGGAAGGCCAGCATGTAGTTCACCACGTCCTGGGGAAGCTTTCTGGGAGTTCTTTCCCATCCGTCTCTCACCAGGCTGAGAGGTCCACGCACAGGGTGCCCATACAAAAGCTCGAAGGGGCTGAAGCCCACTCCCTTCTGTGGCACTTCCCTGTAGGAAAAGAGTAGACAGGGTAGGAGGACGTCCCATTTCCTCCGCAGGCTTTCAGGCAGACTTCTGATCATGCCTTTCAAGGTTTTGTTAAACCTCTCCACCAGACCATTGGTCTGGGGGTGGTAAGGAGTTGTGAACCGGTAGGTCACTCCACACTCCTTCCACATTGCCCGCATGTACGCTGACATGAAGTTGGTCCCCCTGTCGGACACAACTTCCTTGGGAAAACCCACTCGGGTAAAGATTCCCATCAGGGCCCTAGCCACAACAGGTGCTGTTATGGTCCTCAGAGGTATTGCCTCTGGGTACCGTGTGGCATGATCCACCAGAACCAGGATAAACCTGTGGCCAGCTGTAGTAGGTGGATCTAACGGACCCACAATGTCGATGCCCACCCTTTCAAAGGGGGTGCTAACGACAGGAAGTGGTTCCAGGGGAGCTTTCAGCTTCACCCCTGTTTTCCCACTGGCTTGGCAAGACACACATGTCCGGCAGTAGGTATCGTACGACACTTTCATTTGAGGCCAATAAAAGTGTGGGACAAGACGGGCGAAGGTCTTGTCTTGCCCCAGGTGTCCTGCCAATGGGATCTCGTGAGCCAACTCCAGTAGGAAGGCTCGATACCGTTGAGGGACTACCAAGGCTCGTGACGATCCATGTAGGGGTGCCTTGGGTTCACTGTAGAGGAGGCTATCCTCCCAGTAAACACTGTAGTTCCCTTCAACGTTCCCTGCTGCCTGGGCTTCGGCCTGTCGCCTCAGTCCCTCAAGGGTAGGGCACTCCCTCTGGCCCTGGCAGAATTCCTCCCTGGACGGGCCTCCCTCCACGTGCCACTCGGCCGGGATGGGTAGGTCCTCCAGTTTGGTAACATCCCCCACCACGGACTCCTGGTCCACCACCTCCGGTGGCCTATCCGTCCTACGAGGGGCGGACGCCGAGGCAGGCTCCTCCTGTCCTCGGTTCTTCCCTTGACTGGCAGCTGGCTGGGCCTTTGTTCCAGGCTCCAGCCGAAACGAACTCCCTCTCCGGGCAGTCGCGGACCTTGTGCTAACACAGGCCCAGTCAGGTGTACCCAGCATCTCGGCATGAGTCCGGTATTCCACCTCCTTCCAAGCGTTGTGCTCCATGTCATTCCCCAGTAGACAATCGACTGGCACGGCACGGCAGGGCTTACGGCAACTCGAAGTGAACCTGGAACCCCCTCCCATTCAAAGGGAACCTCGGCCACCGGATAGTGGCCTGTTCTGCCGTCAGCCATCGCGGCTGGGTGGAGTACATCGGGAATTACCTGCTCTGGAGACACCAGTTGGCTACGTACCATAGTCATACTGGCTCCTGTGTCTCTCAGAGCCTCCCCTCTTTGGCCGTTGATGGTGACCCACTGCCCATACTTTACGGTATTTGCGGGCACCTGGATCTTAGGAACCATCTCCCGTTCTCCCAGGGACACTAAAGTGACACCCGCCCACTCCCTTCCCTTAGTTAAGGGCATCTCCTCCCCGAGCACTGCACTAGCTACTCCGGGGGCCTTTCCTCCAATGGGAGGGGGTGGTCTTTTCGGGCACTTCGCATCTCCCTTATAGTGTCCGACGCCACCGCACTCGAAGCAATGGACAACCCTTGGCTGCTGACTCTGGCCAGGATTAGGGTTTCTGGGTGGGTTAGCCATAGGGGTGAATCCTGTTCCCTTTCCTTGGAAATTATTTTGGGGGCCTTTGGAGAACTCCTTTTTCTTTTCCCCTCCCTCTTTCTTCTGGGGGGCGCCCTGTCCGGCCTTTTGAGTATCCCCTCCAGTCCCCCTTGTGGACACCCGGGTACTAGCCCAAATGTCCGCCTCCTCAGCAAGCTTCCGGGGATTGGTCAGCTTGCTATCCACCAGGTGTTGACGCAGTTCAGGGAAACATTTTTCGAGCAGGTGTTCCTTCAGTACTAAATCAAACAACCCCTCGTAGTTCCTCACTTCACTGCCCTGTATCCAACCCTCTAGTGCCTTCTTTGCATAGTCCAGGAAGTCCACCCAATTCTGTGTGCCCAGTTTGTGACTACCCCGGAACTTCTGTCTGTACTTTTCGGGTGTTAGTCCAAACTTTCTTATGAGCGCCACTTTCATGGTGGGGTAGTGGGTCTGCTCATCCTGCTCTAGGGCCAATAATGCATCCCTACCAGCTGGAGGCATGTACTTGTACAATCCCCCTCCCCAGTACCTCTCTGGAACCCCATGGGCCCTTAACGAGACCTCATAGGCCGCTAGCCACTTGGCGATATCGTCACCCGCCCCATAGCTAGCTACTATGTCCTTTGGCAAGTAGGGTTTGGGTTCCCTGGTGAACTCTCTTTCTTCGCTGCCACCATTAGGAACAGGGTGTGCCCTAACTCTTAGGATCTGAAGATCTATCTCTTTCAGCCTTAACTCGTGAGCCATCCTCTGTTCCTCCTTCTCTTTCTCCAGCCTTGCTAAGTCCCATGTGAGCTGTCTTTTCTCTCTCCGGTCCGTTAACTCCACTTCAGACAAGCCACCGCTAGAGGCACTGCTGCCCTTCCTGGAAAGTGTCCTGGGCCCCTCTGGCAGGTTCCCCACCTCAGGTTGGTACAAACCAGCTCCCTCACTGTCGGGCTCTCTATCCCTGTCCTCCTCCTCAGCCTTGCTTTCCCGTCGTGCCTCCCCCCAAGCCCTCAAGCTGGTTTGGAGTGCACCCTTCTTTGCTCCTGGGGGACAATACACCCCCTCCCGCTGACAAAACTCCCTGAGTTGGGCCACGGTGTACATCTCTAAATTCTCCAATACAAACTCCATTTTGCCCACTCAGGTCAGAGGACAGGTTTTTACAGAAGCTATGCAGGGGGGTACCTTTGATAATACCTCCTCCCACCACCAGAGTAAATTTGGAAAAACAAAAACTCACAATTAGGAAGGCCGCTTTGAGAAAACTCCCGGTGTAGGCCTATGGACTACCCACAGTTATTGTCGAGTGTACGTAGGCACAGCTCAATCCCACCACTGAACACCAATCATGTTAGAAAAACACACTCCCACACCGGAAGGGTGGTGGTGTTCTCCCAGACACACTGTGGTAGCTTGGCTCGAGCGGTAAGGAAGGCACCGTGTTAAGCATACGACACACCCTCACAATAACCATGCGTTCATCCGTTCCAAAAACGACACTACACCTTAAAAATTATACTGAAAATATATCTCTTTATCTTCTTTTCTCTTAGTTGCTGATTAAATAAATAATGATACAATCACAGTACACAAGGCTTTTCCTGTGGAAGGGTACGTCAAATAAATACTTCCTTAACGATTCAATAAATAAGGTAGATCATAAATAATCAAGGCATAAATATAAGTGCATTACATAACAGGCAGTTAAATATTACGAGGCAATAAATACTGCGAGGCAATAAATACTGTGCGACAATAAATACTGTGAAACAATAAATACTGTGAGGCAATAAATAGGATGAATATCATAAATACAGTGCTCTCAACAAATAATAAAAACCAACAGTGACACTTGAAAATCAGTTCACATTCCTGAGGTACTATGGGATGATTTGACCCAATCCCAGCTTGTAGAGATTTGGATGGCCTAAGGGGTATACTCCCTGTCTTGGACAAGGCTGAGGCCTAACTGAGGTAGATCAAGGGGGAATCTAGGGATCCGGCTCTCCCACACTTCACAACCCCTCTGTTTTAGTCTCAGCTCACCCCTGGCACAATCAAGCTGGTTCCAGCACCTCTCCAGCCCCTAGGATGGTCTCTTAGGGCTCCACAGGGCCTTAGGCGCCCTCTATTCCACTTACTGCCCTTCTTATGAAGTTCCGACGCCGCTGGAGTCGTGTCGACGCCGTGAGGCGGCTCCGGTTCGATGTCGGCGGCCTCGGCGCAATGTCAGTTCTTGACGACGTCGGTAGGCGGTTCCGATTCGACGTCGGCGGCCTCGGCTCGATGTCGACCTCCGGTTCAATGACGTCGGGCAGTCTCGGCTCGATGTCGACTTCCGGCGGCTCCGGAGTGCGATCTCCACTCCCGACCTCCGATGCTCCTTTCCTCAGGTTCCGGCGACTCCGGAGTGTGACCTCCACTCCCGACCTCCGGCACGATTCTCCTCAGGTTCCGGCGACTCCGGAGTGCGATCTCCACTCCCGACCTCCGGCACGCTTCACCTCCGTCTCCGGCGACTCCGGGGGGCGGACTTCACTCCCCCGTCGACGCCGCACACTCGACCTCAGGTGTCTTCCTCCACGACCTCTGGTACTCTCCACGACCTCCGTCGGCGCCCTCTCTCGACCTCTGGCGGCTCCGGGTACGACGTCTGCTTTCCAGTCAGCGCCGCTTCTTCACCTCCGGCCCCAGGTCTCTAGGCTTCTCAACGTTGGACTTCAGGAAGTTACCAATAACCAGGTCAGGAACTTGCTGTTCTTTACTTTTAAGGCCTGTTCCTGCTGTCCAGGTCCTTAAGATGGTTTTTCTTGCTTTCTCCCACACAGGGCTCCAGGCTGGGCTCAGTCAGTAGGGACTAGTATCAAGGGTGGGTTTATGGACCCCACTCCAGGCACAAGTTTCCACCCCTGCTGCCTCACTCCTTCCTCCTTCAGGTTTCTGCTCCTCTCTCTTCACCAGTCAGGTGCCAACTGCCCACTCCAACTGTCAACTCTGACTTTAGCTTCCCAACATTCTAAACCGCCTCCAACTGTCACAGGGTTCCAGAATGTTGCAGAAGGTTCTAGTAGGTTCCAGTGGGTTCTGATGATGTCACAGGTGGCCTCCATTTTGTGCTCCAGGCCCTCAGACAGAAGTTCCAGGGGTAGATAAAATGGCTCCCTGAATCTGCATCAATACTAAAAAGTCTGGTGGTTCCCAAAAAGGAAAAATACTAACAGGGTTTGAGGCAAAAGTGGGACAAAATAAATAATGATGAGGAGGGACCACCCAAAGGGTTGACAGGTCTAACAGTCTTCATCCTAATTATGCCATCCAGCATCATGTCTTAGGAGGATACTTGACCACGGGATCTATGTTGTATTAGAACACTGGAATGTTGTGCACTCCGTTGTCTACAATGGAGTGCTCCGGGCTTCTACTGGCCAGTAGAATCCCGGAGAGCTACATTCCAATGTTGTTTTCATTTCACAGCTGTTGCTGTGAACAAAGGTTGCTCGGACCCTGAGGGGATTTAAACCCCTTCGGGCCTGAGAGGCCTTTGTTTTTACAAATTAGAACATTCTGCCCTTTAGCCTCCAGCTCGGGCCTTCTACCCTGGAGCAAGCCTTTAATGGCCGGTAGATCCCGCTACATCGGGCACTAAGGCTATAGTGGAATGATGTCTGAAGGGATGTCACGGTACGGTAATGTACTCGCCTCATCTCACACTGAAAGAAACATAGGATTCTATTACCAAAGCATTACATTGACCAATCAAATAAGCTGATTCATATATGATATCAATCTGCTGGCTTGGTGAAGTGGGAAGAATGAAATGAACCAATTGTGTTACTTGACTAAGACAATAAACAAGCATTGATCCAAACATTATGGAATCCACTTATGCAACGTGGTATCAGTCAATCCGCATATTTTTATGTTTTTTTCTGTGCAGATGCACTCTGAGTGCTACCTGGTTACAAAGATAGAATAGAGCCATAATGTTTCTAAGAGCTTTTTTAAATAAGATTCTTACATTTGCGCACTTCACTTTAAGACATTGGACATCAGTTCCTGTAGAAAGCACAGGGGAAAATGAATGACTTTGAGAATGTGCCCTATGTTTATGCATACTATTTCTACTTTGTATTTCGCCCATTATTTTAGAATCTATAATTGTTAAATGATTGTAAACTCAAATGTTATACGTTTGCAAGAAGGATTTTACTACCAAGAGTAGCTGCATTATAAATTGTACGATGACCAGGTGTGGGAGTTTGGCATTTGTTATCAGAAGTTGTAGAACACCCATTTGTACCACTTACTATGGTTTGGGAAGGACTGCTAGAACATTATGGTGCCCATCTCACTTGCTCATTGGGGATGGAGCATGGCATGGACGTTGAGTCTCCCTAATGCCAGGAGTATGAGTACCCATGAAACACACCATTATCTCCCCCACTCTGTGAGTTGATAGGTTTCACTCCCTTTCCCCATTTGCACTTCAGCTGCCTCCTGTTTTCTTTCTGCCTCTGGCTTCCTGTCCTGACCACTGAGACCACATTTAGCAATAGCAATACCTGGGGGACTAAGAAGTTGTGGCTTCTACTTACTACTAATTGACGTCCTTTGGGCAAAGTCACGCTCCCACCTCCCTATTCTTGATGGCTTATCAGTCAAATCTGCCTTATTCCTATCCAGAGCATTTGTTTGTCACTGTGTGTAGAGGAAGGGGGTAGAGTAGTATTTACACAGAGTTGGGATGCAGCAGGGTGAGTAGTGATGCCACACGGCTTCCTCCAGACTGATGGAGGGAGGTCCGCTATCTCCCACCACCAGTAGGTTTGGGCGGCAATCCGCAGAAGGTGTCCTATGGCTGGCAACATGCATCTTGATTTCAGCATTTTCTATTGACAACATTGTTTGAAATCGCATTTTACGTCTCAAAGTTTTCATTGATTACTGTAGATTCATAAATCTAGAACCATGAGCTGGATTATAAAGAGTAGAGTTAGGACCTTGATTTTCGTGGTCACTAGTTGTAGATTACAAACGTCAAGATTGTAAATTGTAGAATAATGAGTTTTAGGAGCGTGGGCTTCAGGACAAAGAAGTACAGCATGACCAGGTGAGAGGATTATAATGAGATGAATTTTTAATAAAATAATAAAAAGAAGTGAGTAAATCATGTTCAAGATTAAGAACCATACCCAACTGTAAGCCTGTGCACAGTTGTCATTATGCTCACATAATTCTCAGAATTTTCCACAGTTTTGTTCTGCTGGAGAGTGGTTCCAGCAGAACATGTCCTGCAGGAGCAGATATTGTCTTGCAGGAGACATTTTCTCCTTAAACCAATCCTATATCCTGGTATTGTTTTTTTAAATACAAATTATGCACGTCTGTTGTACTTTCATGCAAGATACTGCAAATGTTTTCTTATCTGTGCAATTTTCGTAGAATTACACAAAATTCAATTTTCCAATTTCACACAGGCCTAATAAAAAGATTAACAGCATGTTACAACCCAGCTCTAAATCAGGACTTCATACATTGTGTCCATATCACTCACTGTTACTTTTGTTCATGCAGAAATATCGTTGTCTTTTTGCGTTCTGAGACGGTCCTCTCAGTGTCCCAATGGGCAGCTCCAGGAAAAAGCTCGGAGGAAACTTTGGTCCATGGAAAGTGACAACAAGGAAGTGCTAGCATTGTTCAAGGTAAGGAAAAAGCACCCCCCTGAATGAGGTTGGCAGGTGGGATAGGAGACCTGGCCAGGTGGGCCACACATTTGATTTGTAAAACAATCTCAACATGTCCATTACCGTGGAGGAGGAGAGTCAAGAACAAGACACATTCCATTCCGTACAGTGTTCATCAATGATCCGGCTACACAGTGCAGATCATCCAATCACTGGCAAGCGGGCTAGCAACGAGTACAGCTTAAGGCGTATTTTTTCTTAGTACTTGGTTCGGTTCGAAATTACGAAATACCAGTGGCGGCTGGCATCAACGGGGAGGAGGAGGCAGGCACGCTCACGTGTGTAAAATAATATTTTTTTTAAAAATAAAAAACCTACCAAATTCACATGACGTGCACGCTCCGGACCTCTTCTTTCGCCGACACAGGAACCGGTTACTGGTACCCCCTTGGTCAATCCTGGCGGTGCCCTGCCCATCATAAGAACAGCACTAGGATTGGTGGGAGCGGCCTCACTCAGTGCTCCACAGCGCTCAGGATGCTTTGTTTTGCTCTAACCTAGCTGTCTTAGGACAGCTGGGTTAGAGATGTTCAAAGTGCATGTGTGGCTGGCCGTTGCAAGATGGCTGGACAAAAAGACATGCACACTTTAAACAGTGCAATGCCAGCCCACCCTTCTCCCTGCTGCTGTCACTTAGCTGTGGCCCGCCTCCGGCCTGACGCGCAGCTGCGTCAGGGCCAGGGGATGAGAATTAAAATGGTAATTCATTACTGTTTTATTTTTCATCTTTGAGGCTTTGGGGGGGGGGGGGGATTTGGGGGCATTTTTAAGTGGGGCGACCCTCCTCAGCTCAAACGGAGGAGACACCCCTGTGAAAAACTAACCAAAAGACTTTCAACTGCGCACATTGCTCCTGACCAAGGCTTCTCAAGAATGTTGGCAGTCTTGGTGAAGAAGACACACTCTTCTTATGTTTGCAGAGTGAGAATCTCACCTCCACATTTGTAGGCGCGACGCCTTTGAATACGAAGGCAGCTTTCTGGTACTGGACTTTGCTCATGGTGGATCCCACCAATTATTACTGACACCCAGTGGTTGAAGTGGGCGGGATCGGCAGTGCACGGCGTGCCCCTACTTCTTTAATTCTATACATTCTCTTCCCCTACTTTTTTATTTTGAACATGCGTCCCTGGACCTCAGAAATATCCAAGGCCTGCAGAGAGGGCTCGGCATTAGTGGCTGTTCGGGGACGGGCAGGGAGCAGAGAAGGAAAAGGTCTCCGTCTCTTGCTTCCTGCCCAGACAAGACAATGAATGTGTCCACTTCTGCTCTGATGCTAACAGCTCCCCTCTCCCTTCCCCACTCTCTTTCTTACTCTTATTCCCTCTCTTTCTGTCTAGCCCCTCCTCACTTACCGAATCCGTGACTCAAGGAATGGTTCTCACCCTTTCTTCCTGTCGTTCATTTGTTCCCCTGTGAAATAGATGCAAAAAAAAAAAAAAACACTTTCCTGGAAATGCCGTGTTTGACATTTTTCTATTCCAACGTGCAGCCTCGGAAATAAACGGTTCAAAATATAAAAATAAATAACTAAAAGCAAAACCGAGTGTTTTTAAAGTAGCCAGATTGGTTTTATTCACACCCAAACCCATTAGCGTCACTTTACAGAGTTTGCCAGTGAAGCGCTACTTTTGTTTTCTTGTCTTTCTTTTAACAGCATTGTTTTCCCCGGGTGGGGAAGTGCACCAGTCCTGGAGGTACTGCTACCTCGTTGATGGGAGGATTGGAAAACAAAATGTGTAGTGCGGCTTTGTGTTCACTAATTTGGTCTTTTTAAACCATACTGCTAACCTTTTGTAAGCATATGAGCAGTGGACATTGAAATGGGTCCTTTCTGGGCCCTGTAGATATGTCCTTAACTTTTCAGGCAAAAATACTCGTTGATTTCGGAATAATGAGTGTAAAAGCGTTAAGTTCACCATGATGTTCCTGCTTACATTTCACATGCTCTATTTAATCTTTCATACCCTATGGGTTTTTGCTTTTTCCAGGATGTTGTTACTTTTTCTTTTAGGCAGCATATTGCTCTTGCCTAGTGGGTAATTTGAATTGAGTTGCATCCAGTTGTTTATAGCAGGTCAAATTGGATTGTAGTTGAAGGCAGTGTGATTTTCTCTCAGTGGGGCAGTATGGTGTTCAGCGAGGGAGCGGATGTAGCACTGTGGTCAGAGCTGCCGAATTTAGAACTGGGGGAACCAGGTTCAGCCTTTATGACCAGTCCCCCAGACCATTCTCCTGAGGGAGCACATTCCCATGCTAGACCATAGAAGGCCTCGCAAGACTTTAGATGCCCAGGTGTCTTAGTACCAGCAGCTTGACCCTAGTGGTGGCAAGTGTGGGTTAACCTTGAAGGCCTGTCCACCACAATCCATACTGAAGCTCACCTCCAGTCTTGCAGACAGGCCTAGAAAGCAGCAGTGACTCTGTCACTGAGGTCACAGGACCTTTGAGCAGGGCGGCTCTAGGGCAGTGCAATCGCACTGGGCGCTGACTTTGGGTGGGGCCATCATGTTTGCAAGTATATTATGGTTTTAAATGTACTTGCTGCCTCCTTCCTGGCCTCCAGAAATTTTCGGCAATAATAAAAATGTCATGATAACTCCGGTGAATAAACTTCTTCCTAGAGCGAGATCGGAGTTTTGTCTAGTGGAAGATTTGACTCATGGAAAGGTAGTGCAGAGGGTTAATGTGCCTGCTGCAAAAAAAAGTACCATGCCCATCACAAAGTGCACCTAATGTGAATAGGTCAGTGGGTTACTGCTTTTGTCAGTGAGATGCTTTTGTTACTTGCAGTTTAGAAGTTAAAATCCTAACAAAGAACAGTGAGCTATTAACTTTCATCTAAGAGCTGCATACAAACTGCGAGGTATAAACTAGAGAGTTATGGTTTTTTCCCTAAGCCTTTGATTATCCTAATGTTGCAAAAAGTGTTCATTTGGATAGAAATCGATTATGATTATTAAAGAGAACCCCAATCATGGTATTAAGTTTTAAATTCTGAGTTTGTGTTTCTCCAGATCAATGACTATTAAACTATACTGTCTACTAGTATGGTTGTCATGTGACTCCTACACCTTGTAGTCCTTGGTCTTATGTAACATTTCCTATACAGTGATTTACACACGTAAAATTGATTGTCTCTGTGTATATTGCTGACGACAGAAACTCCATGGCTCGGAAACAAATGGCTTGTGCTTCCACTTTTAAGCATATTGGGGACATTCTGTATTTAGAAACATATCCCACTTTGTGAATTTATTTTAATGTCAATAACTCATATCAATCGTTAAATAATCAGGTGTATCCATTGGTTGAATTAAATAACATAAGCTGTAACTGGTCAGTGAACTGCCAAACAAATACTAAAGATTGGGATGTGTTGCGCATCCTGGCCACACCTCTAACTCCGCCCCCTGATCCAATCTTCAAGTTATTCCCGCCCTCTGATTCTCTGCCCACAGTTCCCCTACTTTTTTTCCCCACTTCGACCACTGCTGACACCCCATGGCCTCAGGTACAACTGTGCAGCAATTGTTTGAAAACTGACTAGATGAAGAATCAAGCCTTACTCCTGGAGGCAGTAGTAAGTTTCAAAAAGTCAGAAACAACATGACAAAGTTATTGAGTAAAATAAAGTACTTGCGTATGGGTAGTATTGGGGAGTGAAAATGTAGAATGCAGAACACAATAGAATAGGACACCCTAGTACATTCTAAGAGCCTAGACACAACACCAAAGAATGTTATAGTGCTTAAACAAAAACATCAGTCTAGTAGAAATTAATTTCGACCCTCAGCAATCTCTGGTGAAATCCAGGGCCCTTTTCTCTGCTGTTATTTATTAATGGCTGGAGGTGTAAAAGAAATTGTATGAATATATTATAGTTGTTATGATGTTTCCTGCCCTAATGTGCAAGATGTAGGCTCCTTGGATAGATCAGTGGGTGTAGGCCCAAATAATGAAACGTATGCAAAGAATCCCAAAAACAACAAAAATTAAAAGTGATCTGGTTTCTCAAACCCCAATAATGGTTGTTTTAGCTTTTTGTGTTCTGCTTAATTTTAATCACCCTAAACTGCTTCCTATCCTTGCCAGTAATTACTCTAATTGGATGTGAAGCATATTGAGCTTCCTTTGAAGTGTACAGTGGTGGTAATTTAATTATGCAGTTCCATGGCAAGAGTACCCGAGGCAGTGGGATGGTACACATCTTGGCTGTTGCCAAGTAATAGTCGAGGTCCTCAGTCAGTGTACGGATCATCTTGTTCATATTCCCTCTTCTGAAACATTCGGAAACGTGTCTCAATCGGGCGGTGTGCTCGACCCTCAAGGACTTTGCCATTCCTGTCCACAATTTTATTTGTGGGTCCCAAGGTGGGGAACTGAATTAAGAAGTAGGTAAATCCTAAAGTGCAAAGATGGTAGCTGAAGTGAGTCAACTTCGGGCTAGATATTTATTTAAGAGTTATTTGGTTTTATATACCATAAGCAATGCAATTCCAGGTGTCACAACACTTTGCATAGTTTACCAAACATATTTTTCAAGGAAAATATTGGGAGGCAAGATATTGGAACATTGTTAAAAATGATTCTGCATATAAAATGCATATTCTGTGTAGGAGAATGGTTTATTACATCTTTACATAGTCAACATAGGGCGCGATTCACAGTTAGGTGGACAGGGTACCTTGCTGCAAATGTGACGGAGTTCCCTGCCGCCCAAACCCCAACGCCCACACTTGTTTAAAAGTTGAAAGAGTTTTCTTAGTAGGGCTTTTATCATCCTCTTTTTAAAGAGTTGGTAACCAGGGCTTTTGTGAGCAGTGGAGGGATATCACTACAGATTTTTCATTCTTCGTCTGAAAAGTACTGACTAAGGGCTTCATTTAAAGTGCGGCGGTGATGAGGAATCTCGTAATAATCGGTATATTCGCTCCGCACCGGTAGACTCTCCACCTGTGGACTCACCACCTCATTTGGAATTGTAGAAACTGCTGAGTTTGTTTGTGAAGCCTCAGCTGGTTCTGCAGTTGGAAAATCCTTGCCACCAGTCCACCTGACACGGGACGGCTAACAGCATCGGCCCACCTCCTGAGGATGGGCCTTTGATAGAAAACTGAACTTGCAATACATTCAGTATGTAAGAGCTGGTGTCTGTAAGTAAGTGTATAACAAACTCTGGCAAAACCATTCATTTTGATAGTGGAAAGGTCTTCTCAAGCTCAACATGCACAGAAAACAGGCAAGCTGCAGCAGAGCAACTTTAGCGCCCACACAAATCATAAACAGGACAGACAGCAGGAGTGCAAAGTACTCTCACACAGAGAACAAATGCACCATGAACAACACCAATGAAAGCTTCTCTTGCTCCTATGAAAGGTATAGCAAGGTAACCAGACACGTCCGGTACAGTTTGAGTAGCAGATTTGCAGTCATAACCAGGGCTCGACTGGGAACCGAAACCAGCCCTAGCAAACTCCTCAGCCGGGCCCCCTGGGGGGGAGGAGGGCAGTGCAGCTGATCTGTTTGCAAGGGCCTGTTTCGCCCAGTTTTGTTACAGGGGGGGCGATAGTGCAGGCCTCCGGTAACAAAAACGGCCCCCCAGGGGCCTAAAACCGGCCCCCACTCTGGCGGTCCACCGAGGAAACGCCCTGTGCCTGCTATGGCCAGTCCGGCCCTGGCCATAACTTTCACAAGTGCAAAACAGGTCCAGCTAGAGTTGCAGCAGTGCCTACTCCCCAAGACACAGAACATGAACAGCATGAGTACCAACAATGTATCTTTTCTCAGAAAAAGAAAATGGAGAACACAAACACTAGGAATGTTTAACTTCCAACAAACAGACGAAGGACATATATGGAGGGATCATAATCAGTAAAAGTTCCCTTAACACATGTATGTTCTTCAGCACAGACAGCAGAAGTGCAATATAGCAGAACACACGGAAGACACACAACGCGCATAACTATAGTGCAAGTTACCGTAATACACAAAAGATGTACAATGTGCAAACGTTTACAAATCACCACAAACAGAAGCCTTATAGATTATGAAGCAGAAGTTCAAATTACCACAAAATATAGAATATGTTGTGCACATTGATTGGCAGTCCAGGCTTTCCACACAAAGAAATAGTCCATAAATCATACTCCTCTCACCTCAGGGCCCTCCACTGGCTCCCCGTCCAGGAACGATCCCTCTTCACACTCCGCGCACACACACACCTACAAACCCCTCCAAAATCCTAAGTCGCTTACATCAACAACCTCCTGATGTTCCACCAATGGACCAGGGAGCTTCGCTCCTCCACCCTCACTCTAGCTCACTTCCCTCTCACCCGTTGAAGCCACTGCTGATGTCGCTCCTTCTCCAAGTCCTGGAACTACTACCCCTCATTTACGCACCTCCCCTTCACTAGAGGACTTCAGGAAGAAGCTCAAGACTTGGCTCTTCGACCGCCAGGGCCATCCAACCGAGGCTCACAGAACCCCAGTGCCTCATGTACAGAACAGAACTAACTCCTGGCCTTCCGCTTGAACCTGAGGTGGCGAAGGGGGCATTGTGGTGCTGAGGAGAGGTGATGAGGCACAGGCCTCGGGGTTCTAATGTAAAGCAAGGGCCTCTCTCCTATGTCCTCCATGGCAGAGGAATGGCATGTAGATGAATATGAGGCTACACCGCCATTACTGTAAGAGAATAGTCATTAACTCCCAAATTACGCTTGCTTTGCTGTGGGAAGCCTTTTACAAAACCACATGGAAATCTGGGTTGAGGGTCCCCAAATATTCCTACTACTAAGGCCATTCAGGTGAATAAAAAGTTCTTAAATGGGTTCATGGGTGGGGATAGAAAAAGACCTGGTATTTTCTTGATTTGAGTCCAGGATATGATTGCCCTGTTGGATTCCTTACTCAGACCCCCATTGTACTTGCATTTGTGAAGACCTAACACAAAAGGGGTACAATGGCAGCATTAATATGCAAGAATTCAACCAGGAAACCACATTTCCATTGTGCATTCTGGAATTAATTGATTTGGTGACCTCAGCTTTCTCTTCTTCTGTGATGTCTTTGTCTAAGAAGCCTCTCTGTTCTAAAGTGAGCGTAGGAGGCAGTGGCGTAGCTAGACCTATTGCTGCCTGTGGCGGTCCATGCGTTTGCCGCCCGTGACGGCCGCAGGTAACAGCATGGGGGAGAGTTCTGGAGGAAATTCTTACATTTGCTGCCCTGCCCCAGCCACAGGTAAGATCCACCCCCAAAACTTGTGCCGGCCTTGCTACGCCACTGGTAGGAAGGTGTATGGCCTACAAAAAGTAACATTCTTGGTTCATTCGCTACCATCAGAGGTGTATAATGCAGGATGCTTGTTTCTGGTCCAGGGAAGACCTGGCTTGGCAGTTCAGGCTGGACTGTTCCCATGAGGAATAGGGTCAATACTGACTTGCATATGGCTGGGTCTGAACTAGGGTGGTGAAGTTACCTAAAGAACGATGATGGATTTAACCCAGATCTATGGCTGCGGGTGAGTGTCTGAAATGTTTCAGCGCTCCGTCCATCATCTCCTTGTGTTTGCTCAATGCATAGAAGAAGACAGCAAACTCTTGCAGTTTCTCCACTGGGTAAGTGACCAGCTGGCTCCTGCTACCTCTACGTGAAAGGACACTAGATGTAGTCTTCAATTGCTTCACGTGCATCGTGAATAAGCATCAGACTTCACTTGTTAGTAGTATTTCACTTTAAGTTTATCCAGAGCATGCCCCATCTTGGAGGGGAAGAGACAGTTTCGATCATATCTGGCTTGTAATAAGCTACACTGGACTGCAGTTGTTGGTATGTTGTGATATTATGCAGTGAGTTGCTGTGGTCTGCTTTCCAGCTGGGGGTGTGAAAAATGTGTGCTACTTGTTTTTGCGTAAATTCATACAATTTCTGGAAAATTAATCAGAATTCTGCAGAATTACTCAAAATTCAAATATGACATTTACCACTATGTTTTAGAGAAAAATTGGTCTCACGTCCATTTTTGGTGCAAGGGCACATTTCATACTAAGAACATCACAAAAACACAAGTGTCATTCAATGGCCACTCTCATTATAGTTGTTTGCATTGTTCCTGCAGTCTTGTGTTATAATTGTGCTATGAACGGTGGTGTAATTACGTGACTTGGCACAATTTGTACAACAAGAGTAACACTAAAGTTCCGAAATTTCACCTGGCCCTACTTCCACATAATTTTGCTTTGCCTCTGTTTCCTCTCAGGCCATTGCTGAATCTCTTATAATTGACCCACTGACAATGGCTTTACCTGTCGTCCTAAGAACCTGGGGAGAGAACACTGAGGGCCTCATTAATGAGGAATTGGGTAGAGCAGCGCCGCTAGTCCTCTTGCTGCACTGCCTTGCGCCAATGTAAAAGGGCAGGAATGCACTGTATTTATAAAATACAGTGCATTCCTGTCCTTTCCCCCTGTGCTGGTGCACAATTTACTGCCTAGCGCCAATGCAGGCACCCTAGCACCATGGTGCTAGGGTGCCTTCTTTGCAGGCAGGATTGTTTTTGTGCAGGAAGGGGCACCTTCCTGCACAAAAACAAAGCCAAGGGGCGTTGTCCTCTTTCTATGGGTGCTGTCGAATGCAGCACTCATGGAAAGAGGAAAAAACTAGGTGGAAAAAGTATTTCTCTTCGTTGCGCCTGCTCTGGGGAGGCATAAGGTTTTGGTGCTGCCCTAGGCTAATGGGATTAAGTAAATCTGGGGCAGAGTCAAATTCCATGGATGTTGTGTAGGAACACCCATTTCAATGGCCATGACACAGAGAAAGACAGTGCAGTGACTTGCGCTGCTTTGTCTTACTCCATATCGATGATGCCATGTAAAGCCGTGCAGTGTGGCTTGCGTCGCTTCATAGATATGATTGAGAGGCTTGTGCCACCGGAGCATCAAAAAAAGTGTGATGCAAGTCTTTCATAAATAAGTCCCTAAGGGTTTTTTAGTTCAAGATAGTCCCTTTGATGTGACACAGATGGTGATTTTCTGCAGGTATTCTGTATTCTAGGATATTCATGTTCCATCTTCTGCTGGTGTGGGCCACTAATACAGTGCTGGTTTTCAGTGTCAGTGGGGCATGGTCGCAGATTCCCCTCTCTATTATGTCATAGTTTGTCACCTTTGGCAGAAAGTCCCCTCTGACCATGAAATGGTCTTTTCTAGATTCCATGCCATGAGCATGAGGCAAGAAAATGCAGTCCCTGGCAGTGGGGTACAAGAGCCACGATGGTTCTAGGAGGGAGTTACCTGACGTCAGGTTGAGTAGCAGGTCCCTGTCTCCAGTTCTCTTCTGTTCCATTGTACTCGATCAATCTAGGATTGGGCCTGGTACCAGGTTACTGTCTCCTCCACAATCACTTTTGTAGTTCTGATATCCATGAACAGCCTGTTCGGGCCTTTAAAGAATCCCTCTTTGCTTAATTTGGGGCATATATCGAACCCACAATCAGTGATACAATCTGCTCTGGGAGTTTTGCCAACACAAACTTGCTCTTTGCATGAGTCTACAACTTGTGAGAATGCACTGACAGTTTTTTTGTGCATGAGGATGGACAATCTTCCTTATAGTATGAGATGTCAGCTTATGACTCTTCAGGCTGAGAGGATGATATAACTATCTCCCCCATCCTCTCTTTAATTTGTCAGGATCTGTACAGGAAAAATGTGTCTCTCAAAGTAGAACCAGATCTGTGTGTTAAGTGAAAACATAGGAAGGTATATTTTTCTGATTAATGCATGCTGAAAGGCTGTTTACATTTAAGATGTTACATCAAAGACAAAAGGTGATGCAATAAGTTCAACCTCTGGCAATCGCTCGGGGTAGCATTCCAAACCATCATTCTTTTGGCCCCCATGGGTATTTCACTTTGGACCCAGCCATCTGCAGATCAGTTTGGAGCCTTCTCCAAATGGAGCAGTCTAGCCTGAACTGCCAGGCCAGGCCCTACCTGAACCAGAACACAAGCAGTCCAAGACCGGTTTTGCCCAGCCCATGTGGATCCATAGCTATACTCAAGTGATGAGTCCTAATAAAGGTGAAACAGGTCTAGGGTTACATGTATTCTGGTTCAGGGAGCACCTGGCCTAGCAGTTTGGGCTTGAATGTTTCCATTGGGGCGAGGTCAAGACTGATTTGCATATGCTTGGTTCCAAACTGAGGTAGCATGATGTGAAAAATATAGATGAATCGGAATGCGGCCAGAGTAATTACCAATGGCTGATATTAATTCAAGCATTCCATCTATCAGTTTTCAAAGTGATGCACTAAGAAGTCGAGTATATCCAGATATGGGTCCCATGCACAAAGGTTGCTTGTGTTCCATTTCACGGAGGACCTGGCTTGGCAGTTCAGGCTGGACTGTTCCGACTGGAGGAGGTTAAAGACTGATTTGCATATGGCGTGGTCCAAACTGAGGTGACATGGTGTGCAAAATAATTATGCACTGGGATGTGACCCGAGTGATTACCAGTGGCTGAGGTTAATTCAAGCATTCCATCTATCACTTTTTTGTATACTTCAGTGTGACACTAAGTGGGTCAGGTATGACCAGACATGGTTCCGTGCACACTTTGTCACTGGAAATTAGCTGTATCTGACTGATGAGCCCTAATAAGGGCGAACCCGGTCCTGGGTTGCTTGTGTTCTGGTTCAATGAGGACCTTGCCTGGCAGTTCGGGCTGGGCTGTTCCGAATGTAGCAGGGTCAAGACTGATTTGCATGTGTTTGGGTCCATACCGAGGCAGCATGGTGTGCAAAATCACAATAAACTGGAATGCGACCGGAGTAATTACCAGGGGCTAAGATTAATTGAAGCTACGAAGTTCCCTAAGAGAGAGTTTATGGGGTTCCAATTCTTCAGTGAACTATAACCTATGCCAAAACAGCAAGTATAGTCTCATAACTTGTAACGGGGTAAGGCGAGGCATGACTTGTGGTAGGTAGGCTAAGAGTCTAAGAAATCAGTTTCCAGCCAATTTTAGTTCCTTAGCACCTGTGTTCAGCACCATATCGGGCTGAGCTTTTTGCTTTTACTTTGTAAATTTCTGTGACTTGGGAAAGATTTTTAGATTTCATTTTAGTTGCAATCTTAAGGATTGCCCCTGTCTCCTGCTGTGTTTTTAGCGTACTCCGATTTGTATGAACCCTCCAGCTAAAGTTAAGGTTCAAATTCACACCAGGATAGACAAAGTCCTGGACTTGTTCGAGGGGTGAATTTTGGACTAAGATTCTTGCCCATGCTGTCCATCACATTTTTCTTTTAACATCTTTTTATTAAACAGGCTCATAATATCTCATACAATGCATTACAAGCACACATCATTTACAGTTTCAATACACTGGTGTCTATAAAGTTCACTTTCTGACTGGTCAAGTCTACATCTTGTGCCAGCTCTAGGGCGGGTCCATTGAAGATGTTATGGTAGGAATCACTCTCAGAGGCATTAGTCAAGTGTCCCTGTAAATAATTTATAGGGATGCTAGGAAGATCAATGCTAGAAAGGTCAGTGCAGTGTGAGCCAGGTCTGGTCTGCATGCCAGATAGATAGGCTTTAATGTGTCTTGCAACAATGGGAATCAGGATAAGAAGCGCAGGCAGCTTGATCAGATGTACAACTAACTTTGTAGGAGTAAGTTTTACAGCCATTTACTGCACCATAGCTCTATTCTGCTTAATAGGGCTTACCATCAGAAGTAATAGGCCATATTATGAAAGCGTTGGACTTTCCTTGTTTGCGCCACAGAGCACCTTTCAAAAGGTGCGCTGTGTGCAAACAATGAAAGTGCGCCGTATTGCAGAGAATGCTCTGCCCCAAGGCAGCTGCGAACCTGCGCTGCCCTGGGGTCAGCGCATTCAAGTGAAATACGGAGCAGCTGTTGAAAAGCTGCTTTGTGTTTCCCCGTGCACCTTCCTGGAGGATAAGAGATCCACTTGGATGCGGGTGCAGTGAGTGACTTGACCTGCCTGCAGAGAGATGCCTGGGGGTTCCATGGGACCCACTGTCACCCCGCTAGAGGGCTGCCTTTAGGAGGTGCACTGAAAGTGCGACACCTTTATCTGGCGCACTTTCATGTGCCTCTTAAAGGCATGTTTGCCTCTGTGCACATGCCGGTAATATGGCACGGATGCAAAGTGATTCCCTCATTTGCATGGGGCCACGCCCACATACAAATGAGGGAACGTCCCTCATGATAGCGCTGGCGCTACACGTGCGCCAGAGCTTTCAGTACTATAGAAGGGGATGCACAAGCTTCTGAAGTACCTTCTGTAATACCATTATGGCCTGAGGGTGCTCAAAGTGGGCACACACACCTGTTGTGCCCACTTAGGTTCTCATCTAGTTGTTTCCTGAAGGAGGCGAATTCAGAATGAATGGATTTGATTTCTCGGTCTAATTCAGGTTGTAACACAGGACCCTGCAGCCTCCCAACCCTTCAGAAGGTCCCCGACCCTCCAGGGGCACCCTTTAAGCCCAGTGCCAATGAATATCTATGAGATGTGGGAGACTCAGGCGCCCTTCACCACATTTTGCAGGGGGGGGCTATCATTTTGTGGTATGCCACCAGCTGGTTTCTGCTGTAGGTTGTGGCCATTTTGTGTATAGTGTTTCCTGGTACTTTACCTTGCAAGGCAGGGACTGTGAGGGGAGCAGCTCTGTAGCTGGCTGGATACTTTTGGTCCCGACATTAAAGTTGTCAGAGCCAAAGATGATGGTCTTCGCACAATTGGGCAGGTAGGGATCTCACTGTTTACACACTTAGGGGCATATTGCCTTTGCACCACGCAACAGGTGCAAGAGTGAGGCACCTCTTAAATTAGATTTATCAAGCCATGCAAGGCCACCTTGCGTGGCTTGATAGATCTTGAGTAACACAAAGCAGTGCAAATCCCTGTGTTGCGTTACTCTGCCCCAGGGTGGCACTCCATGGATGGAGCATGAGTGTTCCCACGCATCACAACGCATCAAGTCACCTTGTTGCGCTTCGTGGAAGGGTAATGGGCAGGATTGTACATTATTGTCCTTTCCTTATGCTGGCACACTTCAGGCAGTCGAAGGCCAACGAAGGCACCCTTGCGCCAAAGTGGAAGGGTACCTGTTTTACAAGCAGAATTATTTTTGAGCAACAAGGGGTAACTTCATGCACAAAACAATCTCTTGAGGCATTTTCTTCTTTCACACATAGAAAGAGAAAATAACAAGGAGAAGAAAAGAGTTTTCTCCTTGTTATGCCATCCTTTGGAAGCCGTAGCAACTTCATGCAATCCCAGGTTTACAGACCTTTGTAAATCTGTGATTGCATGAAATCCATGGGTGGACACATTGGAACGTCCATGTTCCACCCATGGCACGCCTTCAAGAATGAAATGTAATGCAATGCAGTGCAAACCACTGCATTGTGTTACATTTTTTTACAAAGCCACGCAAGGTGGTGCAAATCGCGACTTTGGTGGCTTTGTAAATATTTACTAGCATTTTGTGTCATGGATGCTCCTCAAAAGTGGTGCAAACATGATTCAAAACATTAGTAAATCTGGCCCAGAGTGTTGTGCTCCTAGCTCAACTCTAAAATAGTAAGAGGCCTCGAGGGTAACTAATTTGGATAGTCCAGGAAGAGCACCTCAGAAAATATGCAAAAACGGGGGGTTTAGTGGCTGTGGAGAAGTGGGAGTTCAGGGTTAGCCCAGTGGCAGCTGGTGCATAGGGGTGAATGGGGTGTTGCCCCACTAGGCTCGGGACGAGGATCGGGGAGAAGGACAAGAGACACCACCAGCAATGCAGCAGCCTTAAATGAAGTGCTCACTGCACTGCCCCGTGTGTCCATCACAAATTAAATTCTGTTTTGTTTTCTTCAAAAGACGAGGTCACAGCAGGTCAGAGACCTCCTGTGCATGTGCTGGCCAGGGCAAGGAATATTGCTCGCCCTGGAAGCACATGCAGAGAGAGTGATGTCATTCTGAGGGGAGTGGCCAAAGAAAGTGGAAAATGCCTGGTTTCAAATGGGGCGCCTATGCTGCGCCCCAGGCGTCTTCAGCAGCGCGCCACTGAAATCAATGGCAAGGTGCATGGCAGTGGGTGGCAAAAACCGGAGCACTCCCCTTGCCTTCGCGCTAATGCCAGGCCTCCTGATTGGACAATGGGAGCTGAGGGCGTGGGCTGCAGAAGAGCCCGCCGGCTGCCGCGCAGCTCTGTCTCCGGGCCAGGACTGATGGCACGCAGCAGGTGCGCTGCACTCCATGTGCTGCTAGCTGTGCATTGCTCGGTATGGTCACCAGCACCGGCCGCAGTCACCGCACAGCACTGCAGAACACTCTCGCCCTCCAGGCTCCAGCCTCTCACATGCCACAGGCCCGAATGTGTTTCTTGAGCACTCTGAGATGTCACTACTTGGTAAGTGGATCCTGCAAAATAAACAGTGGTGCTCATGAACATTCACGATGCAGATTGTCTTGAAAAATGATTAATCGGCAGCTAGAAAGCTCAAGCAGAGAAGATGTGCGAATGTGAAAGATCGACTGTGGTGGTGACTGCAGTGCAGAAGTCTTAGAGTAGCGCGCGTGTACACTTTCAGAAGATATTCCCGAATGTGGCTTGGGTGGTTTAATTTATAGATTTGTGCGTGCGCGGAGCTGAGCTTCGGCTGCCGAAAGGTCGCATTGTTTGGCAGAAGTGTGACGTAGAAGCTTTTTAGAGGTGCGCAGTGGAAAACGCTAGGGTGTGGGGGACGGGAAGGGAGGGTTCTGGGTAACACTTAACAGGGAAGGCTGTGGTTAGTGCTGCAAAATTACTACTTTAGATCCGTGAAGTCGCCATGTCAGCATTCTGCAAGTACGGAAGCATCTGAACATGTGTGACAGAAAAAGTATGCCACCTCTAAATGGGCCGGAAGCGTCGTGTTTTAAATTGTTTTCATGTGCTGCCAATTTTGTCATAAGCACTTTGGGCACCTGCTAGGAACTGTGCCGGCCCGTGAGTCTCCAAAAGGAAGCAAAAGGGAAATGACTGTGTAACACTTGAGCTCCATGTATCCTCGGAGGGGAGCTGGATGACACAGACCTGGCGCTTGTTACTGCTAATGAGAAACAGCTTGGGCATACAGGTACACAAAGTACACGTCTAAAACTTCACAAGAAATACTTTACTTATTTCTCCTCCTCTTCTTGGGGCTTGCAGTTTCCCCACATCCTCCTTGCAGTCCGCCTTCCTCTGATCATCCTCTCTCAACCTTCCTGCCCTCCCAAATATGCACTTGAAAACGCACCACCAACCCACTCCTTCCTTCAAAACATTTTCAGGAGGAGAACCCTGCCGAGACACCCCCCCCCCCCCCTTCCCACACCCGGGCACTCAACTCGGACCTCCACGCCCACCACCTTCAAATGTCACCAGCCGCCCCTGGTTAGCACTGTCTCAGTCTGTCATCTTTGTCAGAGGCAGTAAAGTGTGATGGAGCAGAACATGTCACTGGTTCTATTCACACAGTTCCAGAAAAATGAGTATAGGGAGAGATCGGTCCTTTGCTGTACTAATGAGCATTTTATCAATCTTATGTGTGGATTAGTAAAGGGAAAAGAACACATAACAAAGACTTCATCAGGGAGCGGTGGCCCTGATTCAAAATGTCCACCATCTCCTCCTCCTCAGGCAGGAGAAGGAGGCGTTCTAGTCTCTTTCCCATGTACCTGCCAATCACTCTGGAGACAGCATGCTGCAGGTTTAGGGGCGCATGCAGCAGCAGCAGCACCTCTCAGCTTCCACATCGGGCATGTGCATTTGGGGTCCATCAATCCTCGCTCTCTGCCAGATGCGACCCAGGACGGTATCAAGTTCGTGGGGTCAAGAACCCCACAAGCAGTCGGTGCATCTCCCAAATCAGCAGTCCTTCTACACCCTAAGGGGCGTCATTCCCTTAATGCTGCTATGTCATATTCTCATAGGCTCAGCCTTGTGTAGTCAGGATCCAATGAAAATGAGCAAGACAGCAGAGGGCAACCACAAAGCAGAAATGCCTGTGCAGCCATGCCTCGCCTCCAGGGCGTGCTCTGTTTATCCAGTATTCAGTAACATCTTATGTTTTTGCTTTAGAAGCGGGGTGGACGCACTAACAGTAAGGTTGCTGCCTACTGTTGTTTTTTCATTGACCAGTAAATATCGTTGTTACTCTCAAACCTCAGTCTGAAAAGCCTGACCCTCATTTGCATAGCACTGAGATCCGGTCATACTTTCCCTCGCATTCTGCCTGACGAGGACCCGTGCAGCCGTCTGGGGCTCAGAAGCCATAGGAAGAGAAGCCCTACTTACAGACAATGTCCTTTGTTGGAACAGGAAGCGCGGTTGGTGTTGGGCATCACGTTCCTTGCCTCCAGTTGATATGTAACAAACAGGGCTCCCTTTGTCTTCCCTTCCTGAGCACAAGAAGAGCTTGTGTGGCTGCTGCATGCCAGGTATTTCCAGAAACTACCCTCTCCTCAGTTCCTGCTGTACATGGATTGCTCTTAAGCGCACCAGTGATGGCCTCACTATGAAGCCCTATTTAAATCCTCTGGTCTTTAGGGCCGGACTGGATAAACCAAACCAGCCCTGGCAATTTTGACGGGCAAGCCCCCCTGCTGCTTTTGTTACGGGGCATAAATATAGGAGCACCACTGCAAAATCGTCCCCCAGTAACAAAGCCGAACCCCCACCCTTCCAAAAAATTCCCGATGCCTGCTATGGTCAGTTGGACCCTGCTGGTATTTCCCTCCTCTCTGAGTTACTAATGAATGTATGTCGGAATTCCACATGCGTTTTTCACACATGCCTTGGGAACTCCGTCATTTGAACGAAAGCATCTTTATCATGCATTTGTTCTGCACGCAAGTCGTTTTAACATTTTGCCTTAGGGAGGCTCTGGATATTGAAATAGTTTAATTTACTGTTCCAACTCCAGTCTGCACAACAGTAGGGAAGGTGTTGGACTTTAATTCCAACACCACTCCACCATTGCGCCCGCCTAAAGCAAGTCGTTGTAACGACTTGCGTGCAGAACGATTGCGTGCTAAAGACACATTTGTTCGGTTGTATGATGTTACAACACATGCCATTACAACGCATGCAGTTACAACTCATACCTTTACCCCGACTTGCTGTCGGGGTGCACTGGAAGTTGGAATAGTATAATTTACTATTCCAACTCCAGTGTGTGCAACAGTAGGGAAGGTGTTGGAGTTAAATTCCACACCTTCTACCCCCTGCAACAAGCCTTTCGCGTTGTAACGACATGCGTTGTAATGGCATGTGTTGTAACGCTACCGTTGTAAAGGCTGTTTTCCCATTTGTTCTGTTGCCGGCGCTGTGAAGGCACAGTGTGATTCCGGCTTCGTCCTTAAGGACGTTTCCCGTTACTAGTACCAGGGGTACAAGTGATGCGGAGGGCAATTACCATTGAATAATGAGTGAGCTCCTGAGGGCCCCTGACAAGTGTAAAATGACTAGAGATATTTCACCCACAGACGCCACTATTTTTTGCAGGTGGAATTTTAAGGTGAAAGACACTGGACCAACAGTTTCCTTGTGGTGATTTTAATTCTGATGGTGTTGGCAGGGGTGTATCTTAGTCAATGTTGTTAGTCGGGTGTGAGCCTGCGATTTCTCAGCAAGCAACTTGGTGTACCCAGCTAAAAAGGTCAGAAGACAGGGTGTGCCAGTAGAGGTGGTTGTCTGGGACGTAAGCAGTAGTTCTACGGTATTTGGAAATCGACATTCTGGGCAGCTTTAATATATACTTAGATAAATCGGACATCACACAAGTTAACACAGCAACTACCTGAATTGGAGTAATGTCGAATGCATAATTGTGACTGCAGTTGAGTGTGAAGTGTACTGTTGGTGTGCGGCAATATGTGAGCTAGCTTGATCAGGATGTATCTCTGAGGTGGGAAGCGCTTAGCCTCCTGGATGGTTTGGAGCAGTTTTGTGTACATGGTGGTACCAAGAATTATATTGAATGTTTACTTTTGGTGCAGCAGCTGTTCTGCCTATGAAGATCTACAGAAAGTAAGGAGCAAAAATGTAAGCTACATGGTCTCAAATGCATAGATCGCACATAAGTCATTTGGTTTCATCAAGACATTGATTAAATAAATAACTGGAAATTCATTAACTTACTTTTGATTGTTGCTCAAGAGACGGTAACCCAGCATGCAGCATCAGCCTGCTAGGTAAGGGTGCACTAGACACTGTAAACAGAGCTGATCCATAACTCGTCATCCCTCCGATGTCCAGAGCAGTGCTGTTAATGTTCCAGGGAGGTTAAGAGGTAGACTCTTCCCTCCTCTACTGCTCATTGCATCATCTGAAACCTCTTTTACTAGCTAGATCTTATTAATAAGCCTTTCTAAATCCTTCCCTCATGTATCGCTCCTAGACTCATCCGATACCTCGTCTTTGTCCTTAATCCACATCTAGAGACTCTTCTCTCTTCCATCTCTCCTTTACTCATCCCAAACCTCCTCCTACTGCTATTGATCTCCAAATAAACACTTTCGAGACCTGTCCGTCTTTTATCCCTCCATTATCCTTTTCAGTCCAGCCTGTTTATTTATTGTTTCAGCTGACAGCCTTACAAACTCAATAAACAAGCATTGGCATAGCCAATAGGTCTCTCCTTTGGGACCTTATAAGTGTTTAGCCATGCAACACTTTGTTGTTGCACCAAGGATATTGTGCTGCATGACTAAATACTTATAAGGTCCCAAAAGCGAGACCTATTGGCTATGCCAATGCTTGTTTTTGTTGTGTTTCCTCTGAAGTAGAAAGATCTTCGCCACAAATCTGATTGGAATTAATTTGCACCCTGTAGTGTCAGGAGATGGTAGCGACTTGTGGAGTACCATGACATCTTTAAGGGGTTACAGGAGATCAGACAAATTCATGTCACATTATTAACTTTAATGCGGGGAAGAAAAAGTATTCAATAGACTCATTTTTGCCAAAATTCCTGTTCTGAACAGGGATTGCCCGTGTAGGACTCTGAGGGAGTAGATCACAAGTATTAATGTGATGTGGAAACTGAAGACACCGAAAGGTTGTGAAAGCTACGGAGAGTCAAACTCGAAAAGAGAAAGCACAATGGAGGTGCTAGAGAGGTGTAAATTAAGGAAGAGACAGATACTGGTCGGAGATGGGGTGTAGGGGGGAAAAGAAAAAGAGGACAACAAGGAGAGAGAAGGAAAATGAAAGAAGGGGTGCGCGCGCGCGACTGCAAACACGCGAGCGATAAAAGTGAAAGTAATCAGGGTTCAGATGGCCCCTCGGGCGCTGAAAGCTGGCGGCTGCGTGTGCTTGTGAACGTAACAGCAAGCTGGTGGCTGGCTGCCTCTGGGTAGCACTTCCAAAACGCGCATACTAAATGTCTCGCTTGAGACAGCGAATGCGCTGGCTCAGGCGAGACCTAAAAACGTGAGCACAGCAATCTATCAAGAAATTTATTGAAAATATTAAATTTCCCTGTATTAATTCACCAATAATCTTTTTTGTGTTCCGGAGTAGCATATTACTAACCAAAAAACGCTTTAACGCCTCATCAGGGGTAGTAAGTGCTATATAAATGCAATTAGAATTCTAAAAAAGTTGCATATATAGAGTGGAGAGATTTGTGGTTAAATGTGCCCCAGAGGAGCTGTGAGAGAGTGTCAGCCCAATAGATCGCATCTCCCTCACATGACGAAAGCCCGCCCGTCCTCAGAATGATCCTGGGAGCACATTAACCTTACAGACCATCAACATCAAGCTCCCACCTCAGCCTGGAGATCTTCATCTTCAGCATCCTCAACACCCAGTGCACCAGGAGAGGCGGTCTAGAAACTGGTATCAAGTGATGGGGAATGCCAAAGTTCAGCAGTTGGTCTCTGTATCACAACTCATATAGTCTCATGCTGGTTGATTATCCAGAGACTCTACTTTATTCCAAGGACGCATATACAGCAACCATACCAATACTTTTTGGGAAGACTGACATTTTTGGAGAACTGCTGTTTTCAGAAAGCTGCAAATGAACTTTCTAAAAAGATATCAGCCGCTATCGCCGCTATCTGAACAATGAAATACACCTTGCATGGTTCGTGCTTCAATTTGCAGTTGGTGCACATCTCACTGAGCTATTTTACCAAGTTTGTACCTTGAAAACCACAGGTTAAAGCACGTCTCTGCAATAAGGGCATTATTGCACCAAGCTACTTTGCATAGATTAAACGTGTGTGGCCTAGTGTTAATGCTCTGAAGCAAGCACGGTGTCCAGGCATCCTGGATTATTTTTTCCATCTACCCTGACACATTTCAGGAAATTTAACAGGTGATATTTTTTGGAGTGGGCAACTGAAGACCGAGGAAAGCAAGTTCGATTTCCTATTAATACGTTTTTTTTCTGTATTTTCTATATTGGTGAAGACGGTCAATTAAGTCATTCTGTGCCTGTCGCCCAGTGCAAAAGTGTAACCCTACCTCTATATTTGTGGACTGTTCCAGTGTTTGGCTTTTAAAATCTGGTGACCCTACATTACAGTGGCGGCTGGTGAGGCGTAAAATTAGAGGTGGAGCACACCGCAGCGAGCGAGCGTAGCGAGCCAGCCCGAACTGCCTCCCCTCAAACTTTCATCATCCCCCCCCACCCCCCCACTCATGTGCTTTACACAATGGGACATGTGCTGTGAAACATGCATGATCAGAGTCACACACAAGCATGCACGCGTGCCTGGAATCTGCGGCCTGTAAGAATTTGTAGCCTAAGAACCTAGATAGGTTTCCCCACTGCATGACACTGCCAAGCACCAAACTCGTTATTACTTATTTTTTTATTTTTTTTATTATAAAGCTTAATTGAAAATAATATTTCATACAATAAGTCAGCTTAGTGTGCAGATACAAAATTTAGAGTCTGAATTAATCCAAATGTATAATACATTAGAAAAAGAAATCCTTTTAAAACCTTAAAACGAGCATTCCCATGGTACAAAACCTTAATATTATAGAGAATCACGCAGCACTTTCTTTTGAACTTTTATGAGAAAATATTAAACAAAATGAGGAATAAAATAAACCAAAGAAGGATCAATATGTTCTATGTGACAAACCGGTGACAACAAAAGAGTACCATGTAAATAATATTCACGAAAAAGGAATTCAATATCAATAAAGAGACTGTAATAGCACATCCAGCACGTGCAGAAAACGTGCAGTCCATGATGATATCGAAATTGTGAAATTCAGGCGAATACATGGAAGGATGTTTTAGAGCCTCACCATTCCCAAATATGTCCAATAAAGATTTTGACAGGGAAGAAGTCAGGGGTAACCACTGCATCTTCTTTTCACTGCAAATTGGGCTGATGTATGTTGTATTTTATCAAGTCTATGATAGCGCTAGCGAATATTCCCCCACGCCTTAAATAAAATATTGACAACACTTTCCCAGTTAAATGCCATCGCATGAAAAGCAATGACTTAATACATTAAAAAAAAAGCTATAATTCATTGGACAATCTGGCCAGTCATCATGAATATATCCCCGAAAATACAATGGCTGATCTATTAATACAATATTTGGGAACTTAGTCTAACGTACACATGCTCACAGCTAACCATGGACTGAGGCACGCGCGCACACACACCATACATTGTGTACGTCATGGTCTGGAGTTCCGTCTCTTTAGCTATTTTTTTCATAAAAAAGGGAGTTTGGGTAAATGAGTTCTGTGAATCGAAGCTGCAAAATAATTACACACACGCCGTTTTAGCATTTTAACAATGCATTAACCCTTAACATCACTGCGTCATTAACGCTTCATCGGAACAAAGATCGATTAATGTTTCCGAAAAATGCACAGTGTAGCATTAACATTTCCGGCGTAGCTATTCGGTTAAACGGAGTATTAACCCTACAGAGAAAATCATCGCGCATAGTCAGTGCATCTGGGGCTGCACAGCAAACAGAAACGTTTTGACGTTAGCTTAACACGCGCCCTGAGTTGCAATAGAAAGAAAGTTCACATGAATAAATACGCTCACTCAACAGCCCAAGTGAGCAATGTCAACTGTGATAGAAAATATTGGCAAACAAAAAAAACACACATCACGGGTCAAAATTGTCTCGGTTTCACTTTTTATGTAAAAGTTCGAAGTAAAGTCCTTCCTGGCAATGTTCGACATAACACACAGGGGAAACTTAGTGGGGGGAGGGTGGATTGCACCATTAGCTTAGCGTTAAAGGCCAGGGACAGACTCTCACTGTACAGAGAGAATGGGGGCTGAGCACTGAAGGTGGAAAGAAATACGATAACAATGCAGACATACAAGTTTGGTTGCAGACAGTTTACATCTCATAGGGACACTGCAGGCCATTCTACAAGCTGCATTTCTGGGAGAACATCTTTTTCTATAATGATATTTTTTTAAATCACCTACCATTTTATGTGCACGTCGGCTGCATTTGCCTTGGGGGGGACAGTGAAAGCGTGACTTTCCTCTGCAAAAATGACGTGTGACCCGCGCCACCGTCAGGACTATACAGGGCAATTCTCTGCTAATGGTTCACTAAATGGCCGCAGGAAACCTTTGTACGACATGGTCTTCTTACAAGAGGATCGCCGCCCACACTGTTGCGTGCAGAAATATAATTAATTACTTTAGTTTCTGAAGTGCGACCATGGGGCTTTGCAGTCGCGGCCTGTGGCGGCATGACGGGTGGCTGGGGTGGATCCCGTGGGGGTAGGGGGGAGGCAGGAGGGGTGTATACAAAATAAAATATAATAAAACTTACGGTCCCGCGCTTTCTGCTGCCGCTCTCTCTCTGACGACTCTTCTGGAAGCTGCCACCCACAGGAAGCCTCCCTCCCTCCCCTGCGCCAATCACAATGCTGCGATGGCAGCGTTGTGACTGGTGAGGCGCAGGGGAGAGCGCCCCAGCCGGGTCCATTTTCTCTATGTAGGCTGCTGCATGCAGCCTACATAGAGAACAGGGGGAGTGCGCATGACTGCTTTGTTCGGCCCTGGGGCCGACCAAAGCAGTCAGAGCCCACAACATTGGGCAAGCCACTCCCCCCCTGCCTTCGAGCAGGACCACCCACCCGCCCTCCCACAACCAGGCAGTCCAGGCACTTCTGCTTTCTCGCAGTGCGAGAAGCAGAAACATAAAATGGTAGGTTTTACCATTTTATGTTTCTGCTTCTCGCACTGCGAGAAAGCAGGGGGCGACGCCCCAACGCCCCTATGAAGGAGCCGCCCTGCTACATTAACCACCCAAGTTATAAAGCATCAGTAACTCCCATTATGTTCAGTGCTCCTCAAAACCATTATGGTATGCAGTAAGCCTGCAAAGTTTCCAATTCTTTGCATTTTGTGACCTGTAGTTTTGTTTATTCCATTATAAAACCATTAAAAACTACAAGTCTCAGAATGTAAAGAAAAAACTTATACAGTAACATCTAGTCACGTATGGGCCTGAGAAATGTGGCACAGCTTTGATGAAGTGCTATCGTAGAAAGTTCTTCTTGATAAAGCCATTTCTCGCAAAACAGGTATATTGTCGAAGAGCCATCATATTCAGGTGTACTGTGCTGAGATTATTACTGATTGGACCCACAACACAGGCCCGTGGCCCACTGTAACATAACGCATGGATAGATGGGTGGCATGATAGATGGGTGGCATGATAGATGGGTGACATGGTAGATGGGTGGCATGATAGATGGGTGGCATGATAGATGGGTGGCATGCTGTGAGAAGGCCTGTCGAAAACCTGGCTGTCCAGTGCTCTAAGGATTCAGAATCTGATTTAGAATACATGACTTAGGCTAAAAGCGTGCAGCGCCTACATTAACCCTGGGCGTAGTTCGCGAAGTAGCACTCCGCGAAGCTACGCAAAGTGCAGTTCGCACTACACGAGCTACGCGTAGCACTTCGCGAACTGCGTAGTACCTTGTTCGCACTGTGCCAGATGTCGTTTTCAATGATTGCACAGTGCGGACAAGCAACCGGCACTGTGCAATCATTGAAAATGGCATCTTGCACAGTGCGAGCTGTAGTTTTCTGCTGCTCGAGTAGATTTTTACTCGAGCGGCAGCTTTCTCAACGCGAACTGGTAGTTTCTCATCGCGAGCGGTCGCGAGCATATGCGACCACTCGCAATGAGAAACCTGACCTCCTCGCGTTGGGAATCTCGCCGGGAGGTTTATTTTCCATGCTCGCGATCGCCAACTTGATGTTGCTGATCGCGAACAAGGAAAAAGTCTCGCCGGGATGTCATTTTGCTTGCTCGCGGTCGCCAACTTGATGTTGAGGACCGCGAGCAAGCAAAAAATGTCCGCAGCACTACGCAACACTACGCTACGCATGTTCGCACTGTGCTACGTGCAATTCGCGTAGTGCGAAGTAGCGCGAACTTCGCAAACTACGCGAGCGTAGCGTAGTGCTTTGCCCAGGCTTAGCCTACATCTGTTTTTTCACACACTATAGAGGCTGCAGAGGTGTGCCCAAAGGACTAACTAAGCACCACTGTGAATATTGCTCATTGCCATCCAGGCAAGCAATAAAGGTGGGCAGATGAAATCACCCGGCCCTCCCTCCATGTCACACACATGCACTTGGGAAAAGTCAACTCTCAGCCCCAGCAATGATGTAATATGACGGTGCTGACCAAGTCACAAAGGGGCATATTATCAAGAATGGCGTAAATTAACGCCGGTTTAGCGGCAGAATACTGCAGCTAAAGCGTCGATAATGGGCTTGATAATATGCCGCAGAGAAGTCCAATAGAAGCCCATGTTCTGGTGTGAACCTGGGCTTCTATTGGAATTCCCCAGGGCATATTATCAAGCCTATTATCACCGCTTTAGCAGCAGTTTTCTGCCGCTAAAGCGGCGATAATTTTAACCCCGTCCTTCATAATATGCCCCTAAGTTTGCAAGAAGCTGTTAGCAAACTCTAAGAAATTATTAGAGGGTGTTCCACCCCATACACCCCCTTGAAGCTACGACCCCGGGCAGGTGTATCAGAACTTGAGGGGGCCTCCCTGCAAAGTACATGGAGGGGTCCTCTACAATCAGGAGCTCTCAAGCTAGTGGCCCGCGGCCCGAGAACCGCGTCGGAGGGGTCCCTGTGGAGCTAGGGTGCCACCCCCCCACCAAGGGGCTGCGGGGGCTAATGTTACGCCACTGATTCCATAGAGCTGAAGAAGCCTTGAACAGTCAGTCCTGAGGGTCTGATGGAGAAGGCAAAGCTGGTTTTAAGCATCTAAAACAGATCACTTCAATTCAAATTATATAGGGCTGTGCCAGAAGGCACATTTTAACAGGATGCTCTCATTGTTATCCCATATTGCCACCTTTAGGACCACTGTGCTACTGCATGAGCTCTTTTGTCAATATTTTCCCTGCGAGATGAAAGGTTAAAGGCTGGGCTGCAGTACTCTGCAGAAACAAAGTGGTTGTATCCCGGAAGTTTACTGGGGTTTTCAACACTTAAAACACCAGATTGTGGCACAATTTGGCTTATACCAGCAAAACTATTGCTTGTGCATAGCATTCCAATTTGTAACTCAACAGACATCACCCAATCCAATAGATGTTTCTTTGCTAAACTACTAGGTGGAGCCATGTTGTCTTACAAAAGCCTGTGTGGCATGGACATGCTGGTAGCTTCATTTGCATCGAGACATTACGCGGTGTAGCTGTCATTAGTTCAGTGGGTGAAGTGGCTCTTGGACCCTGGCATGCGAGATGCCCTGTACAACACAATTATGGCATTATAGTACCCACAGTGTTTGGCCGGGTAGGGCCATCTTCCTTGCTTGCATTAGAGGCCAACCTCTCAGGCTACACTACTGCACAAAATGTGCACTTATGCACTACATGTCCTCCATATAGAAGCACAATCCTTCTGAATGTCACAATTGTGCACTTTCATTTAGTAAACATGTTCTGTTTTGAGATTTTAAAAAAAGGTATTTACTAACATGAGTATACAGTGAGGAAGACTTACTCTGCCACATATTGAAACCATCTTCAAATAATGGGCGGCAAACACATTGCCAGTGAGTAAAATATCTCTCTCGGAGAGTTAAAGATTGGGTCAACTAGTGAAGGGAAGTAGTAAGATACTAGAAAACATTTATAAAAGAAGGTTGGCTCAGAGAGTGAAGTACTCGCTGCTGACATCTATATGATCTGCTTGCGCTAGTGAAATCGCAGCAGGACCAACTAAGCCTTTCTTCCTTCTGAGCTTGATAACCTAAATACTGTCAAGTTCGGTAATAGTAACACATGTAATTTACAGCTCTTAGATATAACTACAACTGCCGTACTAGGCACTATACAAAAAAACAAAGTCATTGTTATTAAGCTGAGTACACGCATCACTGTGGTTATCACAGCTCACAGCACAGCAACAGCCCAAGTAGAACCTGTTAAAACTGGCAATTGATTAATTTTAAACCTTGTTATGCTGACATGAGGCTGGCACAAGGCTGGTAGTTAGGCTGAAGCGAATTTGGGATTGCTTGTCTTCCCATTCCGAATAGAGGTAGTTGAGCAATTGGAACTGAGCTGTGCCTTTTGGGGCATGTGGTGCTCGTGGCTGGCCTCCAATGGTACATTTGAGGTAAGCACGTGACTGGAATGCCCCTGGGGAGCTACCCATGGTTCTGATCGACTCCATCAATCCCATTCATTGCTGTTGTGCTGCCCATGTGTGGGGATCTGTGGCCAGGGCCGGCTTTAGGTCTGGTGGCGCCCTGTGCAACAATCATTTTTGGCGCCCCCACACCCAATGATTACCTCCTAGGATTCTCTCACTACCACCGGGCGAACGTGCCCCTCATCTTTCTAATCTTAGGTTACAGCTAAACACTGTGCCCCCTCCTGAGGTCAGCGCCCCCTCCACAGGTCAGCGCCCTGTGCGGCCGCACCAGTCGCACTGCCTTAAAGCCGGCCATGTCTGTGGCTACCACAGACAGGTCCATTCCTGCCGTGTGCTAATCTGCCATGCGATAACATCTTATCACATGATTTTCTTGTCATTTCAAAAACTTCAAATATCTGTGACACCCCTTCGGCATGGATGCCAAGAATGGCTTCAGATATCTCGGCAGCAGGCGGAGGGTAGAGTATACTTTGAATATGCATCCAATTTTTAGAGTTTCTGATTTTTCTGCCTTTCAAATCTGCCAGAAAAATTTAAAACAGATATTCAGAGAAGTACCATTTGCGGGTATTAAGACTCCAGTATCAGGCAAAATATATTATTTGCCCTTGTGACCGTTCAAATGTATAAAAACAGGTACACAGCATTGTTGTGCTCGAGTATAGACGTTTATGTCATGACCCCAGGCCTTCAAGACATCCTTTAGAGGAAAGGAGATTGTTTTCCTTCACATTGTCGATGGAGATTTAGCCACGTTGATGATCAAGATGATAACACGTAATATTAGTCAGGATATTTCTAGATTTTGAGTGAAACAAGTCACACTGGCGTAAACCGGTCATATTGGCCCTGCTCTTAAAGGTATATTATCTCATCAACATTAGGGACTGGTTTTCTCAGCTCAGAAGCAGATATAGTTGTGACAGGAGGCATAAAACCTCATGTACGCACAGACGTCCTGGTGTCAACGCCAAGCTGCGTGCGGGACCTCGGTCTGCGGTTACGCTTCGAAGCAGCTGTGTTATCCGCCCGGAAGCAGTGGTCATGCAGCTTACCAAGAGGTGTGTGTGGCCTCCAGCATTGATGTGGCAGTAGCACTCGCACCGAGGGGCACCCTACAATGCAGAGAAGCGAGAACGAAAGAACGGAGTTGGCTGGGGATTGAAACATTCCTGACTTGACCTTGTGACCCAGTAGGGGTGCACATTTGCCACATTTACATTAACCTCTTCCAGGAGTAGAGAGATCTCTGGCCTCAACTCCAGGCAGTTGCCTTTGCTGCTGGGAGCTCAGGCCACCTGCACCCACCGCCCGCATGCACGATGCACCATTTAATTTATGAGGCAGCAACTGGTGCAGCCGGCGAGAGGGTGTAGTGCTGTGTGCGCTACAGCTACTGCACGCTGAGAGGGCCCCGGGCGGCTGGAGCACGGGGGCTGAGGGGCCTATGTTGCGTTTTTTACACCCATGATGTGACAAGTCCAGTACTGTCTGACCAGCCCGCCCCACCCCACCCTCTGACTGAGAGAGACTCAGTTACTCCGACTCACCTGAGGCCTGCACCTTTGGTGACAGATTGAAGACAGGGCTAGGCTAGCTAAACTGGCAATTATTAAATTATGTCCGCACGTTCCCTCTCAGCCGCCTCACGTCACTTGCACTTTTAATTGAGCATGACAATTGCCACTGAGCCCAGCCCCACTCTATGCCGCACCCTAAGGGTGAACTTGAATAAGACCACCACACAGACAGCGCTGACGCATCTGCGCACCATTTAATTTGTGATGACTGAGCCTCGGTGCAACGATGGTGAGCGCAACGGTAACGTACCCACCACACACATCCCAGTCCCAGTCGGACGTGTGTAGTGCTCCCTGTAGTGCTTTCTGGCTGCGCAGCCGCGGAGGGGGCCCCTGTAGTGCAGGGGCCTATGTTGCTGCTGGGAGCTCATGTCACCACCTGCACCCACCGCATGCACCATTTAATTTATGAGGCAGCAACTGGTGCAACTTCCGGTGAGTGAGTGTAGTGCTGTGTGCGCTACAACAATTGTGCGCTGAGGGGGCCCCTGGAGGGGGCTGCAGGGCCTATGTCACATTTTTTACGCCCATGATGTGACTGTGACAACTTCAAGTCCAGGAGGCCCAGCCCACCTCACCCCTGCAGCTTCGGTGGCAGGCGCTGGCGGGATGCTGATTGAAGGCTAGGCTACTAGCAATGATTACATTATGGCTGCATGGTCCCTCTAGGACACCTCACGGCACGTGCACTTTTAATTGTGCATGACCATGCCACTGAGCCCAGCCCCACCCTAAGGGTGAAGAAGACCACCACGCAGATGGCGCTGATGCATCTGCGCACCGCGCACCAATGTATGACTGAGCCTCGGTGCAATGACGGCGAGCGTAACATAACCACCAGGCACGACACATCCCAGACGGACGTGTGTCCTGCTTGAGGCTGCGCGGCTGCGGAGGAGGCACGTAGAGCACGGTGGACCCCCCCCCCCCCCCCCAACACGAAGGCTGCGGGGGACCTGTGTTATGCCCCTGGGGCCCCTAGGGGAAGTTGACTCTTTCCTGGCCTCATCAGAATAAAAGGGTACTCATAATGAGAGTCAATGCGAGGAGAAATTGGTTAGAGGAAAAGTGAAGCTTGGTTGAATACTCCAGCATTGATGCCCATGTTGTCAAGTCTGTGAGATGTACTAATTGAAGGCAGAGATATATCTGTGCCTAGCGAGAGGCATAAAGAATATTAAAATGGGGCTGTGTTATCAATGTACACATCAAAGGTGCGTTCTCTTCTGGCGTACTCCTCCAGTTCTCCAAGTCAAATCTGGAACATTATGTCCAGTCAGAGGACTCATCGAGAGTTTTATGTTCAGTTCTGGAGGCCTTGTCAGCAGTATTGTAGTAAGTATAGTGGAGACCAGATCTAGGTTTGGATTCAGTTCTGGGGCCCTTATTTGGATTACTTTGTCCGTCTCTGCGTACCGCATAAGAAGCATCCTGTTCAGCTCTGAAATATCCATCTATAATATTGTATCTGGTTCTGCAAGTCACATATGTGGTGTGGTGTATAGCTCTGAAGACTAGCTCTGTAGCACAGTAAGCTGATACTGCTAGTAAATCTGCTGTGGTTTTAAATATTGTTCTTTGTTTTTCGTCATTCTCTATTTTGATCGTTTCATATATTGACCTCTTTCCTTAGGAGCTGTCAGCCCGCTTGCTATCAGTCCACGCCCACCAGGACCTCTTTGTCATCACCTTCAAGACAGTGGAAGAAGTCTGGAAGTTCTCCACATATATGAGCTTAGGTATGTAGCAGCCAAGCAGCCAGCATCAAAAACACGATAAGCTTACCAATTCCTGGTTCACTCCTCCACCACCCACTCCACCTGTTTTACACTGATTTCCAAGTTGGACGGGTGTGGGATCCCCGATGGAAAAATATATTTAAACAAAGAATTATATTTGTACCAACATGTTCTAACTCAGTGAATCCAGAAAGTGCAAAGTTGTAATAATTGATACATTCCCAGAGGTTTACATATGGGGCATTGGGGTGTTTGCCAGCATTCTGGCAGAGTGGTTGTTGTGTTTTTATTTCATGGGCAGAAAGCCTGTGAGACACAAGTCGTGCATGCTTTAGAGTTTCCGGCACAATTAAAGGGTGGATGGTGTGGATGGTTCTGCACCTTTAATAGTGCACATTCTAATCGTACCCTTCCTTATACCCAAGGGGCTTTGAATTTCATTCTCATTACAGGAAAAATTGAAGATTATGGACAGTTTGTAGGTCCAGATTTAGACGGAAAGTGGGCATATTGGATTGGTACAGCAGCTCTAATCTACATAGACATTGTGTCATCATCTGGGTGGGCCTGGTCTCATTATGTGTGTGGGCCTCGAGGTTTTTATCGTTATGGTGCTTTGTTAGATGGATCTAGGGCTTCCTATCTAGACTGGTCTGGCAGACGCAGTCCTTACTCTTAAGGGCCTGTGGGTTGCTCCAGGCATTCCTTGTATGGCACGGGCTCATAGTCCTCATGTGCCTGATCCTGGGAGTCCATATTTCAATGATCAGGCCTCACTCTTCATGTCAGTGGCCCTGGTGGTCCTATCTACTTGGGTCTGGTGGCACTCATGGAGGTGGCCAGGCAATCATCTTCCACCATCGCACTTTCTTTCTATGTTTCGATGTTGAGCCTTCTGCGTTCACACGTGCCTTCTGTTTCTGCATCCATTCCTCAGGCTACGTGGCATGCTGTCTGGAGTACCTGCTCTTTGACCAGGGTTACTGGCTGAATTCACAGCTCGTGGAGGACACAGAGATCCAGGTTGCAGTAAATGAGGAGCACCTGGCCACCTTGTACCTTGGCCTCCTGTTGCAAGAAGGTGTGTATGAATGCAGAGCGAGTGAATGCTCTAAGAAGGCGTGGGGAAGATGGTGAGAAGGCCAGCCCATTGAAATTCAAGTGAATACCAGGGTTGAAGGACACTCAGCAGAGAGCATCCATCCACCCCCACCAGGCTCTCAAATCAAGCAGAACAGAAACAATGTGGTTTCAGAAAGGAAGACCGATCTAGAGCCCGAAGCATCCAATGCTCACAAGAGGTAACATCTCCTCAAATGATTAAACAGGAGTAAGCATAGGAAGTGAACTTCCAAATCCCAGCCTAAATTTACACCTAGAGGGAAGCAGGAATCTGAATGTAACACAAAGAAGAAACACCTCTGTGTTTATGTATGTGGTAGGTTGTCATCAAGAACTTTGATTTCTAACAAAATAGACCCTACGAGGGCACTGAAAATCAGCAAAGGATTCAACAGGGAATATAATCTGCTTCACTGTGAGATACTGTGAGATACTGCAGTGACTTTCAGGAACGTGCATTTGACACAGGGGCTCTGACTCTTGCATAGTGAAGTTCAGCACGAACTTCCATAAATACAAATTCAAACTAAAAATACTTCCTTTTGCAGTGCAAGATGTTATGTCCTGAACCTTGCCCCATAACCCACAGTTCTTGTATATCCTGTGGTGTACCCCTTACCAATCAGGTGCATCTACTTCTATATGTTTATTGGACCTAACCCTGATCATAAACGGTGCCATCACACAACACCAGTTACATCTCATCAGAAGCCGCTTTCATGATCCAACACCCAGGACATCAGAGATTCATAAAGGTCTCCTCCACTACCCCCATCGTCCACAGACACCCAGGAAATCCCAAAGCGTCCAAGTTCCTGAGCATCTTAGACTGACAATTCATCAGGTCCTAAGATACCCCATTCCCCACCAACATCTTGCACATCCCTTTAAGTAAAATCCTTTGTTCTAAATTGGACACATCTGCCATGTCCAACATTGAGAGGATTCCTAAGACACCAACCCACCACAATCACATCTGCACATTGTCTAGGTTTTCTTGAATTAACATTCTCATTGCCACTGTTATATACAACATCTCCTGTATAGTCTATTTGAAATCTTCACTTCTACCAATTAATTTTGGTTGATCCACTCTTGCCTTACACTCAGCACATTTAAGAAATATTCTATTAAGCCAAACTTCACCTCCTCCCAACCTTGTACTTGAACACTGTTTTTATTTAATCTAATAGTGGCATTGTCTCTGGGGAACTGGCAGAAGAGGCTTAAAGGTAGTGAGCAAACCTCCTTCTAAACCCAACCACTTCTGAGTGTTTCTGATTTACTGTGAGAAACTGAAATACATACCATTGTAGTTGTAGACCTGTCAACTCACACAGTGTCACTGTGTCTCAGATTACATGGACTCCCTTCACATAATTATCTGGTGAAGATCCAACCCCCTCGGTGGGAGACGGTGCAAGCTGGAAACCCCTCCACTGAGTGCTTGATATCGTCGTTCAAGGCACTCAGCAGCAGCCAGCATCAAATAAGGGTTTTGAAAACACCCCAGCACATCAGCCACAACGCCTTTTTTGGGGGGGGGATGCGGAGCATCGTTGAGAGATGGGACACAAGTGTCTCTCTGAGATGCATGCAGCCCTATCTCCTCCAAGGCTCTGCCTCTCACACAGTGTAATTTGTTTCAAGTTGATTGGACTATCTGATGAAAGTACCGCAGCGCATCACTGGTCAGATCTCAGATTTGTTTAAGATGTTTACTTGCTTGACTAACTTGTGACTGCTCATTCTGATTTATTTTTTTCCCATCTCTTTGATAGATTATCTCTGTCACTTTAGGGACAGAGCTCTTGATTAAACTTGAGACAAACGCAGTGGTCATGAGCACCCCACCACGAATATGTGATGTTACAACGCGATCAAAATGATCGCGGTATGTAACATCGCAGTTTTTACAACGCAAGTCATTACAACGACTTGTACTGGAGGGCGCTGGACTTAGGAATAGTAAGATTTACTATTCCAACACCAGTCTACGTAATCACCGCAATGTAAAGGATGTCCCCCCCCCACCACATGTGAAGCATGGATGTGCCTCTGCTGTGTACACAGGAGACCTCAATTATCAGACACTCAAAGCAGTTTAGAATGCATTGTTCCTAGTGCTGGCCAGAAAAAGGTAGCGCATGTCTCTGTTTTTACCCGATCTTCACTGCAGGTGATAAGCACAGCAGTCAAAGTCAAAATATTGTTCATGACTCACCTTTCCGAACAGCACCACCACAATGTACCATTGCAACCCAGCAGCCATTACATACTGTGCTGCCATCTCTACGCCACAGTTTTGTGTCAAATGTCTATTAAAATCATTATTGTGTTCAGAATATTTTAAGCAAGAATCATGCCTTATGGCATTAGACTCCTATTAAAAGCAAGCTAAACCACCAAGAAATTTCAGAAACTAAAATGAGGACTGAGAATTTAAGCAGAAAGAAAGCAAAAATTCCACGATTAGAACTTTTCTAAAAACTAAAGAAAAGACATTAAGTTTTCCCGACATGAAGAAGGTCAGAACAAGTTAATCTCTACAGGAAGGAAGATATTGCTAAAGGGAAGGTCTCTGCTTTAAAAATATTGGGAATACCGGGACTGTATTCTTCTTTTTTCACAGATGGTCCTTTTAGCAGCATTGTGGGTACGAATGATTAAATCAATATCTTTGGAAGTCTAGTAACCGATCATAAAAATATAGATTGGTCTCTGTTATCTACCAATGGTGCGAGTGAAAGTCATACTCGTGCACTCATACTTGTGGGGGTGGGGGCATCACCAGATAGGAATTGATCAGATTTGCACTGCTTTTTAAACTCAACCATGAAAGAACCTTTGCCAAATCACATTTCTCCGGCCCAGCGAAGACTGTCCTAGGGCGCCAGTCCTCCCCTCATCTGTAGAAATACATCTGCCTTCAAGGATGGAGTTGAAACTAGAAGCAATTGCAAAATGTTGGATTTAACCTGTCAGTCACCCGCAGATCTAATAAAAAGTGAAGATACTTGGTGCATGGGAGATACTGGTGGGAATTCCATGAATAGCAAGTTAACCAACACACTGGTGATCAGGAAAGACCATGCCGACTGGTGGAGAGGATAACAAGATCTCAAGGTGTTGGTTGCAGAGTTTTAAAGCTATTTTCATCCATCCAATTCTGCAGAACTCCTGCTGAACATACACTCGTTTGACATTCAGAAATGATAAATCTTGAAAGTATAACTAGGTACCCTCCTAGACTGGTTGATCAGACTACACATAATGCTTATCGTAACAAATGTAGTTTGGTTTAAGGTTCGGATACTGTTTTGGATATGGAGTAGGCTTGACCTTACTTTTAGGGTTAGGCTAAATAATAGTGTTAGGTTTAGAATTAGGATTTGGACTTGCCTTAGGGTATGGAGTAGGTTTATCATTAGATTTAGGATTAGGTTAATGTTAAGTTTAGGGTACTATTTTGGGTTAGGCATAGCATTAGGGCAATTGTTAGGGCAAGATTTCTGCTTGGGTTGGGCAATGGTTATATTTATGCTTATGGTAAGGTTAAGAATTAGGGTTTAGGATAATTTTTAAGATTAGTACACTTACAAATTTGCTTAACGTATTCAAAGTTGTGGATTTCTCTGAAGAGGCATTCTCATACATCGGAATTTTATTATAGTGACTGCTGTGGAATTGTATATCAATGTAATTATACTCTGTGCAGTGACATAAAACTGGTTTATTCTCGTTTCTTACTGACCACCAGGTTTTGGGGTGTCTTACAACCGCTCCTCCAGCTATGAAGCGCCTTCTTTCCAGTGCAATATTAATGGGGTGAATGCATGTTATGGCCTATCGTACAAAAATGTGACGACCTACCCTTAGATGACTTTCTTTTTTCCTCATCCGCTGCAGGTCACTTTTTTGCAAGAGTGGTGTTCAGTGTCCTCCACCCAAAGGAAGAAGAAGATGCCCTGGAGGACAATCTTATTGTCTGCACAGATGAGCTGCTCCAGGTGAAGGACTTTGGGGATGAGAACAGATGGGATGGTTTGTCCTTGTCCACTGGGCAACGCGGCCGGGTGCCCATCTGTGCAGTGGAACCTCTGTCCTTCCCTTTCCACCAGTAAGTGGACTTGCATATCACTTGTGTCCTAAGCATGTGAAGCAATCGGGGACTTAGCTTAGTCAATAATCCTAGGGGTGTGAGTCTGAGATTTCCCAACAAACAACAAGGTGTACTCAGCTAAAAAGGATGGAGCGGGGTGAGGCCACTGCATGGTGGTTATGTAAAGGGTTAGCTGCATTAGTTTTCAGATATTTGAAAAAGTAAGGCTAGTCAGTGTAGAACCTCAGTAAGATAGTCTGGACTATGTTGCCCACTCTAGTCCACTACTTCTTTACAGCACAGAGGTCAGGGAAAGCAGGCTAGCATAAGTCCATACTTAACATAAGCCAGCTAAGCTTAGGAGGAGCAGGAAGAGCAAGCCTTTTAGTAGCCAAGAACCAGCAGCAGACCATGCTTGGGAGAAGAGGGGAATCAGGCAGAGCAGGCTAGGAGAAAAGGCACCTAAAACTCCAGGAACGGAAAGCTTGAAACTACCTGGACCATAAAGCCCTTGTTCAGTGTGTTGAACTATTTGTAAAGGAATCAGTCATCCCTCTTTCTTTCCACCCTTTAATTAAAAATATAAAAATGGTATCACAATAGTACAGATTTTAAGATTAAGTGTGTGCTGACGGACATGGATTTTTTTTCATTCTACTAGGTTGTGCAATAGCCAGTTGCTCTGCATCAAGTTAGGTTTTTAGCTACCTTTCCTATTCATGTGGCTTGGATGCCATTCTAAGTGTTTGTGGATTTAATAGGTTTAATCTATTTTTCAAAATGGCAATGTTGAATAATGATAGTATATAATTTGTCAGTATATCATCGAATGGATATAGTACTGTGGGAGCAAACACCTAGACAGCTGTATGATTTTGAGCTGCATTGTGCATATGATGGTGACGGGAATTGTGACTAACGTGCACTGTTCTTGTAGGGTGATGTATTAGAGTGGCATGAGCTGGATGTACCTAGTGATCAACCAAACACTGTATCATCTTGGCGGGTTTTAGATGATTGACTGCCCCGGGATTGTCATCTCACCCACTGGCATGTGACAGGACACCAAAAGGTGATCAGTTAAATGAAGATAACAATAGAAAGGGTAGATGGAGGCAGGAAGGGGAGTGGAGACACTGAGCCCAAGTCAACACCCTCTCCACCATCCGCTGCACAGCAGATCATATGGGGCCTTTAGGTAGATGCAGAAGGAAGCAAGCAAGTAGAGTCAAAGGTCACACAAGGATATCTTTAACAAAAACAGTTACCCTGTATGCAACCTTGATCAGACTACACATTTTAGATCTAACATTACTTGCAATGCTCTGATGCAGGTACATTTGCCATCCATGCTATTTTAAGACAAATTAAGCAGTTATACGTGGTTCGGTCAGTATTTTCATGAAAAGTCAGCTACAAAAAGTCACAAAAGCCATCACAGTATTTTTCCACTTTGAAATATACATATAAAGCAAAAACAAGAAGTTGAAAAGGAAAGGTTTTCAATCCTATTTTACGGCTGTCTAGACTATTCCAAAATATTTGTAATGTAATCAGGCAGAATTGCTATGAAAAATAATGCAGGGGGTTTTAAACAATCTGCTCTTTCATCGCCTTCTCCTGATCCTTCCATAACCTCAGAAGACTCAGAAATGCCTGGCATTTTTTCAATGGGAAAGGCGGAAACCCTTCCTGCAGGCCAGGGAGTCCAACTGGATGCACAGTCATGCATAAGCCCACAGCAGGATGAAACCCCATGGCACCAACCGACCAGTACACAACAGTGGGTATTATTAAGAGTGCTTCTGAAACATGAGGGTATAAGCTTCCGTTCATCACAGAATCAGTACCGCAGACCATCAGCAGTGCAAGCGTCACTCAGAACAGGCACAGCCAGGCAATAACAGTGCAGTCTTCCCTTTCTCACAGAATAGGTTCACCTTGTGCATCAATTGACAAGCTTCCCATCTTCATAGAGGCTGTACACCAAAGTATCCCTCACACAACAGGCACAGCTGGGCATTAGCAGTGCAGGCCTCCATTACTCATGGAGCAAGTACATCATGGGCAGCAGCGCAGGCGTTCCTTCTTCATGGAATTGGAATAGCATGGCATCAGCTGTGGAAATATTCCTTCCTGTCACTGCAGCAGCAGTGCACACATCCTACTGTCACAGAGGAGGTAAAACTCGAAGTATCAGTAAAGCCCCCTCTCTCAAATAACAGGCCCATCCCGTAAAAGCAGTGCTAACACCCTTACCTATTCTATGCATATGTTTAAGTATGGTTGTGTGGAGTGGTATGTGTATGGACGGTTGAGCAAATAAAATGGTTACGTTTGGATGGCTGAGTATAAATATCTGTTATTTCAGCACGAATATTCCCCCTAGGGTGAATGTTTGCTTACAAATGCATATGTCATGATATGTTATATGTGCAAGGGTTAATGGCCATATTACTACCTGAGTAAATGGATGGAGAAGTGAATGGTGGTGTCAGTTAGTGAACAATTGGGTGAGAGGGCTATGTTTTGATGAATGCTGAATTTGTATGCACATATGGATGAGTAGATGAATGAACTCGGCTCTCCCTGTCAACATATTGGCTCTCCACCACCACGTCCACCTCCACCCAATCTGCAGCAACAGTGATTTGTGTCACTGATGCTGCAGACGGCCAGTGCAAGACCCGGCTAAGAAATTATTAGAGGTGGAACCCGCACCTTACCCCCCCCCCCACCCCCCCTGAAGCTACGTCCCTGGTGCAATATGTAGATGCTGCCTTTGGTATATCGGCAAAATAGAGCCTGCTCTGCTATGCAATATTGTGTGAAAACTCTTCATATGCAATAGCAGTGAAGGTGTGCAAATGACTAAGGCGATTGTTACATTTCCATTGCATACTGCACAGTGGATAGGGCTCGCGCACTAAAGCAGGTGGCTACCAAAGAATTGAGTCAATCAGAATAGTCAGATAAAAAAAAGAATTGTTATAAAAACTTGATTTCTCAATAAAAATAACATGTAAAAATCATTTGGAATCAACAGCTGCCATCACTGGAATTCATGTTCTTAATAGTAAAAAGGCGCTCCTACTGGAATGTTGTTAGTGGTCCATGGATGTGTGAATTCACGTTTTAAAACTCTTGCCTTTTTTGACCATTTCACATAAAATGTTTCCCCAAAAATATTTGTGCTAAACGTCCCCACAAAAATATTTGCAGGTTTTGTGCGATAGAGACCATGAGGTCCGAGAAATACACGCTTCCTATTCAAGCGTCCATAGGAATTCTTTGGTCAAATAACAGTGTACAGTAAATCACCAAGGGCTCTAGACATAAAGGTATTTTGAGCAATTAAAATATGTATATTGGTCAAAACACTTCCATTTGTGCCTGCCCCGGAACTGAGAAAAAGACTGCTGCCAGATGTAAATGCATCTACAGCTGTGGACTTCTCTACCAGGAGTGCAGAGTAATCCACCATGGCAAGTCCCACTCAAGGAGTGGGATGGGGGTGTTTCAAGACATGGTTTTCCTGGTCTGTTTGGGAATGCCCACAAGCATGTATTAAACACCAGTCTGACCCTTTCTCATCCTGGAAATGGGTGAAGGTTTACTCTAGCCAAGAGCAGGAGTAACTGACCTTGATGGGAAAGGCAGCGGGTCACTGCTGCATTCAGTGGAGTGGAGTTGAAGGGCTTGCGCCAGAAGAAAAACGTATCAGTTAAATGTTTCAATGCATCAGTTAATAAGTTGATGCAGATAACTTGTGAAGTCAGAGATTACTTGGTACAAGACCATTCTGCATGGGGCTTTTTATGAATATCGAGGAGGTGTATGTATTAATAGCAGTGCACATTCCAAGATGTACCAGTGATTCCCCCCCATAGAATATCAACTCTTTTTACTTTGCCATAACTTCTTGGGACAATGACACCTGTTGCCCCTTAACCTTTGCACCTACAGATAAAGTCACCTCCTCCGTATTCCCTTTGCAGGTGGTTCCTGAAAAATTACTCCGTGACCTGCAGTATCCCCAGTGAGATCAGCGTGCCCGGCTCCTCCACACTCATAGGTAAGTGGGTAGGGAAAGGTCTGCACCTTCATCCCCGCGTGACCGTTGCTAACACATCTGTGGTACAAGGGTGACGTCATCGGCAACACACTAGTTCAGCCGTGGCCTGTGCAGGTAGGAGCGGTGGGGGAGGGGGCATTTCGATGGACGGTCACAAGGGTAAATTAGATACATATTCCCTCGTCATCGTCCGTTGAAATCCCCCCCACACAAGGCCCCACCACTCTTGCCTGCACTGGCCGCGGCTGCACTAGTGCTAGAATGTCCGTAGAGGCTCAATGGGACTTACGTGCTCATATCCTCTATGAACATGGGCTCTCCGTCCCCACAAGGACCGCCTGGACATAGCCACACTCTGTGCAGTAAGATGTCTTTGATGTGGACCCTAGAGTACTCTGGGTTTCGAGGAGCTGTGAAGTGCTCATTTATACATAAAGGCTTTTGGCCTGATTTCACCACAGTGATCTCCATTTGTCCAGACTAAAAAGATTTAGCCTGGCAAAAAATTAAGCATGCATTTGGTGTTTGTGTAGCATGAACCTAGCCAAGTAGAAGCTTGGCGTAGGGAGCATGAAGCACTATATGGATAATTAACATTCCACAACATGAGCTAAGAATGAGCTTCGAGGCAGGTAATGAGAGTGACAGTGGTGAGCAGACCTGGATGCAGGAGCGGCTCGTGCAGGAAAGAGCAGTGGGGCAGTGGGACCGGGTTGGGGGGGGGGGGGTATTCGACAGCTGACCACAAGAGAAAATTAAATAAATAATTAATTTTCCCTTGTCGTCGTCTGTCCAATTGGCCCCACTGCCCTTACCTGCATGGGCCGCGGCTGCCTGGATGGAGTACAGGGCGTGCTAAACCAATAATCCACTTACCTCATACACAAAAGTGTACTTTGCAATGTCTTGTAAGGACCTCCACGTTTATCTGGTCACCTAATTGCTCTCTGTGCACTCTTGACACACAGCACTTAGAGGGTCATCTACTTTGCACTTGCTTTCTTCAATACCCAAGAGTGACCATTCTGAGAAGCACCCACCGTCTTTGCCCCTTCCGCCGGTGTTTTTTCAATGGATTCTACATCAAATTATTTTATAATATAGCACCTCAGCGCCACCCTCCTCCCATATTAATAGTCTCATGTGGTAGTGTCATATCTAGTAGTTCAGTCACTAGAATTATACCTCTGGTGCTGGGCTTAACCCATGCTACACTTTCTTGACCTATTTCTGGCCTCTATACTGCCTGACTTCACCATTTTGCAAATAAGGCTTCCACAAGGGCAACACATTTCATTGTGAACAAAGTACTTCAGAAGAGCCATTCAAAGTTCAGTCGAAGTATATGATTCTCCATATATGGCCTCAAGAACTGTGTATGTTTCAGGTTTGGGCACCAGAAGCGAACACAATAGTCCAGCCAATGTTTCTTGAAATTAACCCTACAAATTAGATGCGGATCCAGAAGTGGTCACAATGCAGGTCTTTGGATGAGGCCCTAAAGTTCCTTCCACAGTGGTAGCACAGCTTTGCATTCTCGCTTCCGCTCCCCTTACGTATTCTGTAACCCTCCTTCCAGGAAAGGCTCTCACGACCAACACACTGTCCTCCATATCTTGACAAGGACGCGGCACACACCTCCCCCTGATTACAAACCAAGGATTCTCTCCTCCCACAGATATTTAACTGTGATCTTTTTGCTTTCCAGGCCAAGGGAGGTGCACTGCTACCAAAGACCACCACCAAGGGACCTCCTGGGATGAGCTAAGCTTCCATGTTGGAGAAGACATCCAAATCGTAGGCTTCCTTCTCCCTGCACTGAGTTGGTTTGTAGGAAAGTCATCGGTCACTGGAGCCATTGGCTTTGTCCGAACACAGCATGTGGACCTCGCCTGCTGCAAGTCACTGTAAGTACGCTGCAGCAGTGACTGCGCTGCTGCACAGCGAGCAGATATGCCAGCCCAACAAGCAATGACACTTCAGAGCATCTCATTGTGGGGTCTTCAGTCCTAGAGGGAATCCGTCTATGCATTCAAGGGAAACACAGACATTCTAACTTCCCCAGACCGAAAGAGGTCTTTCCGATTTAACATGTCCCACCCAGATCCCGCTACTCAATCCTGCAGGCAAAGTGCTGCTGGTCAAAATGTCAGGAGTGGCTGAAGATGTCACACAATATCGATGGCTACTTGTTACCTTTGACTGTTGGTTATATCACAAGGTGAAAACATCTAAACATCTCACCCAGGAATGAACACTTTTTATTAGCAAATGTTGAAAACCCAATCTTCAATTTAAATGAACTAATTGGAAATGGATCACTAGAAAACCACACAGTGTGCTGTATTGGATCCTGTCTTATTAGGAAACCAAAAATATGTTGCTTTTAGTATGGTGCTTTGCTTTAAAAAAAAAAAGTCACAGCTAATAACTGTGTGAGATTGAAATGTATTTAGATGTGTAAATACTCCTAACGGTGTCACAATTAGAACCATTTTCAGAACTGGTTATTTTTCTTTTGGACTCTGATTACAAGTTCAGGGATAACTTCCGATCCTCGAGCAAACTCCTGTTTGCCCAGGAATAAGAATTATATATACATTTTTTGAAACATTTTTTATTTGAGGGTTCAAACCTTCCGGCTCCAGAAAGTCAGTACAGAAACAGCAATCTCTCATTTCAGATCAATCGTATAAAATAACAATAAATGTACTACAAACATTTTTGACATGTAGCCAAGATTGGAATGGAAAAGATATACATGAAGGAATAATACCTCTTAAACTAGGAGCGCATACTAATCATAAGCATCTGCATCTCCAATCTGTACAATGCATATAGCCAGTTTAGATTTCTCAATAAACAAATCGCAAAAAACAAAATATCTTAAACAATCCCACCCCTCCCCCCTGGTCACACATATAAAGAATCTCCGGTCATGCCATAGGTCACTTCACCCCATCGCTCTATACAACTGAGTGATTACTATACATTTATTACGGGAGCATCCGTACGTTGCTCATCTGAGTCATCCTCAGTGTGGACCCCCTGTGTGCCCTCCGATCGCTGCGTATCAGAGGCAATCTCCAAGGGGACCTCCAACATCAGAGCATACCAGGTCCCAGCATCCTCTTCCAACTCATCATCCCTCCTGACCCTCTTCATTCGGATCCATTCCGCTGTTGCCCATTCCCTCAAATCTTTGGCCCAACTTTCCACCTTGGGGGGTAATAGGAATTATATTTTGTGCACTGACCAAAACACTCCAACATTTTTTCCAGGCAAATTCTGACAGGCCAGTCTTCCAAATTTACTTGGGGAAAGATGCCTGGGGAAAAGTGCCGTGAGTGTGCAAAGTGTGTTTGCGCCTTCTTTTTTGCACCGCCCCTGGGGTACTTTGGTATTACAGGAGGGGCTGCAGATGCATGTGCGGCCCTTTCTGTAGTAAAGATAGCGCTGGCACACATACAGCACCAGTGTTATCACCAGAGGTTCTTCTCTCATTTGCATGGGAGAGTGGGTCCATGCAAATTCTGGAATTCCTTTACCTCTATGCCCGCGCTGCATCATAGATGCGGGCACAGAGGCAACAAAGCTGTCAGGAAGCGCACTGACAGTGTGCCACCTAACAGGTGGTGCACTGTCAGTGCACCCCCTGATGGCAGCCCTCTGGAGGGGGGAAAATGGATTTTCGGACCCCCAGATGTCCCTTTGCAGGTGGGTACAGTCACTCACTGCACCCGCCTGCAAGGGAATCTCTCACCCCTCTTAAAAGTGCAGGTGATTTGTCACCTGCACAGTGAAACATGGAGCGGCTGCTTCAAAGCTGTTTCGTATATCACTTGAATGCGCTGCCCCCGGGGTAGGATGACTTTGCGGCTGCCCGGGGGGGCATCGTATCCTATGTAAGGGCATCCTTTCCCTGTTTGCGTCCGGTGCACCTATTTTGGAATGTGCTGTGGTGCAAACAGGGAAAGTGCGCCCAATGTGTAAATGGTAATGTGGTGTATTTATCAAATGTTATGTTTTAATCCAAATTTAAGGGAATATACTTCGAATATGAAGTATTTACTGTATACTGCACCCGGTAAATAATTCCCACCAGGTATCCATCTGTACTGGGCGCAGTTACTACATTCTCCCATGGCACTTATAATGAGGGGCTATACGTGCCCTCCAGAAATAGGAACGATGCTGTAGACGAGGCTTGCAGAATGCAACATAATTCTTTTAGTGGGTCAGAAATGTCCATGACGCCAAAGTCAATTGGGCCGAATCCGGTGATTTTATTTATCCTGCTCAGACAATACTGATACCCAGGACTGTGGTATTTGCTAGTTGCGGGAAATACCTTATTGTCAAAGTTTTACGCTTGGAATAGGAGGCGTAACATTTAGAAGTATTATTTAAGGCGTCACATTCTGCTTGGTTTCTTTCTTCCTCCCTCTGGGACGTCTCCTCGATAAATATCGCCAAGCTTGGACCGCCCATATCTGTCGGGTGAAAGCAGATCAGCCCGGATTGTTGGTGAAGCAATTATTGTGTTCCTTGGTTCTGTTTTTGTGACGGCAGTTACAGCCCCCTTCTGCTAGGTGGCAATGTTTGCTCATTTTTCCTCAAATCTTTTGATTCTCTTTCCATTGCTATTATTTTTCGTTTTTGTAAATGCATTTTTTTCTTAGGTCTGGCGGGTCAGCGCATTCTCTTGAAATGTATACGATCAACAAAAAAGAGCTTCCAAAGCACTATTTAGAGAGGGGCTTAAGCGCCACCAAATGTAGGGTCCCCAGAGTACAGAATTGGAAAAGGCTGAATTGGTGTAATTCCACTGAAAGAGTGGCTGTATTGCCTTTTTTGGCTTGTGGCAAAGGCAGTAGAGCAGGACTGAGTTGTTTATGGTTGTAAGCCGATTATCCTGGCTACATGTCTGATATGTTTATAATGAAAGGTATTTGTAAGGAACTGAGCCATTAGATGTATGGCCTGCACAAGTAATGCATCAGCAATTACCCACTCACTGGGAACCAAACACCCCATTGTAGCGCTTGACTCTCTCAGGGTAGTGATGCAGAGTGGTCCCAGGCCTACTCAAGGGAGGTGGTGTGAGCTACTATTCATCATTCGCTGGCACACAATAATACCTTCAATAAATGATTGTCCAGGCTGTGCTTTTTCTTTAGAAAAGGAAAAGCACATTACTACACACAAACACAATTTAATATGATGTAGTAATTTGCAGATATACATAAAGGTGGTGGAAATACTTTTGATGATGCATTTAACTCCAAAAGAGGCAAGGTGAGCGGGGCACCAGCCCACCACAGCTGGGGCAGTGCAGTGTATTCTCTCTTGATTTTTTGTCATTAGGGTCCCGGAGATGAGGTCCCTGGACCCTTTGTTCTGTGTCTGGGGGAACGCCATAGCTCTTCACTGATTCTCCATGTGACAGGGGTCCAGAAATGGAGTCCTGGCCCCCTCTTGGCTTGGTTGGAGTGGCAAGGTAGCGCCCCCTGGTTTATGGTGCATCGGGGGCCTGGGGATAGCACCCAGGCCCCTTGTGTGTTAACCGGCCCGGGGATGGGATCCCTGGGCCTTGAAAGCTATGGGGGAGGGACTCCACTCACGCTCCCTCTCAGACACATTATTTATTAATGAATCTTGTGTAGATCCTTGGGCTCTGGCCATCCTTGAGAGTTTTGAAGACTTGGGCAGTAGAGATCCATTAGTTCCAGTGCTCAGCTGTGGGGGCAAAGTTCAAATCCTTTTTCCGTGGATAAGTCGGGCATGTTAGACCAACCTTCACAATCTTGCGCTCATTTCTCTCCTGATGGTGAGTCCTAGCCACCTGGATCCACAGTTTTTCTGCCCTCTAAGGTGGTACGCTTTGCAGGGAGCTGATTTCACCGGCTCCATGTGCCAGCCTTTCTCCTTTGTCTTGTCTTCTGGAGGAAACAGCATTTAAAACGCTGTCTTCACAGCGCGGTACCATTACAACACGGTCATTACAACGACTGCGTTGTTACCACGCATACTATTACATCGCAAGGCGTTTCACGGACTTGCTGTAGGGGGCGTACTGGTATTGGCTTTAAAATCCAACACCTTCCCTGCTGTTGTGCAAACTGGAGTAGGAATAGTAAATAATACTATTCCTAAGTCCAGCGCACCCCCTACAGCAAGTTGTTGTAATGACTTGCGATGTAATTGTATGCGTTCTAACAACACGGTCATTGTAACGACCGCGTTGTAATGGCATTCGAGGTATTCGCATGCATTGTAAACAGCCATATCCGTCTTCTGGTCCTTCTTTCCTGCTGTGTGGGCACAGAAGTCCGGTTCTTGCCCCAACGGGTCCCTAGGGGATGTAAGGCAGCCAGTTCCCGATCCTCGAGAGAGAGAGAGAGAGAGAGAACCACTGGTCCTGGTGTCAACTGTATGCTGAGTCCCTAATTCATGAGGGCATCAGGGGGTTTGTCCTTCCAGTTGTCCATGGTTGCCACTGCCCATGCCCAAATGTCCAGCTCCAACTGAAAGTGCTCTTTCTCCATGCATCCACTTGCTCTCCCTTGTGCAAGAGGTTTTAAATAGGGATGGGGCTTTCTACAATCCAGGCCAATCCTAGGGTGCCAAATCGCCTGCCACCCCGTCTCAATCCTACAGCACAGCATGCTGGGACTGTTCAAGATGCACCATCCGAGAGTCCCTGATAATACCTTTTCTGTGGGCCCCAGCTCTGCCCCACAGACACAACTTTTATATCGCACAAGGCGAGAGATCAAGGGCATTACTGGGTGGCGACACCTTTGTATTTCTCTCTGAGCCTAGTTGGGCGTCAGTGGAAAAAAAAAACAAGTGAAAAGCTGTCTCTACCTACTCCTGTCCCAAGTGTCATGGCAATTGAAGAGATTGAACAATGATGTGTCACTCATGTAATGTGACATGCTTCATCATTTCCCACCTCGTCACTCCCTGGTAAGATGGTACTGCCAGGGCAGAGTCAACCTCAGGCAGAGACTGGCCTGAGAATGTTCTTAGATATTTCTTATTTAGTTACAAGGAACCTCCTGTTCATCTAGTAGGCAAGGGTTTTGGTGCTGGTTATTCCCTGTGACAAACCGTGGATATAGATTAACTCTTTGAAAATCCTTGTTATACCCTCTAGGAGAAATAGTACTTTGCTTTACCTACTGAAATTGTTAATTCTTTTGAGATTTTATGACTGTATGCCTTGTGGGAAAACTTGAATTTAATACAGTAGACTGTTGTTGTTTATGGTGAGAAGCCAATGATAACAGCTTTAGAGTTAATTGGTTGACTAGGAAAATAAATCTCAGATGCCAGAGGTCCGATCTGTTTATTATGAAAAGTTCCAACAAACGCAGTAAGTGTGATTTATTCACTATGTAACACATATGTTCAAGCTAATTTGATTTTAATGGTGGATTGTTTTTGCACCATATTAAAGCCTGCAGTAATATATTTTCTTGCATGAAATTTCGCAGATTACCCTTGCAGGGCAGAATTTTGATATTGGTTACCCCATTTGACAAACCCTAGGGGCAGAAGATTTGCACTGTAATAATTCTTGCTAGCATCTCTTTGAAAAGTTTGACAATATCAGCCCTCTTTCAGGATCTTTAATTAAAAAAAGCAAATAATAAATGCATCCATATATATAAATATATATGGATACATAGAGGACCTGTGGGTCAGCCCTCTTTTTCCATTGGCCTGTCTTCCATCCATGGCAGTGTACTGCATGGGGAAATGGTTCAGTCCACATCAGTCATTGGCTCTCACGCCCTGTAGATTATGACATTTTCTGATCACTCGTGCACATTCAACTGAAAATGAGAGCACTTCAGTGTCAGGGCCGGTTTGCCTATCCCTTATTCTTACATTTGTTCCTTGACTAGTCCTCCCTTAATTTTTTTGCTTATACTCTTTTTACTTTAATTTTATTTAAATGATACTGTAGCTCTCCAGGCAGTTCTAATAGGCCACTTCCTTGACCCTCATTTAATTCATAGTGATCTGCATCCCATGAGATCACTCTTAGCCAGTCAACCATTATAACATGCTGTTGTCCATAGTGTATCATTGTGATAACATTCCGGGATGCCCAACACACTGGTTCTAAAGATGTTGGGCATGCTGACAATTTAAAAGAATGAAATACTATGTACTATATCACAGCATTGTGGACACCTGCTGCTATGTTCAGTTTCATTGTTGCAATCATATTCCCACAGTGTTTAGATAGCAGCAAGTCGTCTTCTAGTCTACCTTGCTTATATGGTTGAGTTTGTGAATGCATACATGAGTATAAGATGAGTGACAGAGTGTATTTGTGATGACTTTTTCAATGCCTAGGGCTATGAATGACACAAAAGAAACTGGCATTCATAAGCCAAACCTATTGGATTTCCAAGGCTTGTGATCGGTTTTGAGCTAATGAATGAGGGGATTTCTAAAGTGCAGCAGTTACTGTGACTGGGGCAAATGGCCAGTGGCGGGTATCCAACACCTTACAGCTTGGACAGATGAGTTTTCAGTTGCTTGCGGAATATTTTCTTCTCTGGGATGCGTCTGAGAGGAAGAGGAAGCTCATTCTTCTGTACTTGGCCGCCAGAACTGAGTCGGCTGATCCACCCTATTTCTTCCGTTTAGTGAAGGGGATAGCTAGCAGCCATGTTAACTGTGAATGTAGAGTTTTTTTGGGAGTTTTCGAAAATCCTTTTGGATAGGTATTTTGGCCAAGTCATATAGATAGCCGCATGTGCCACTGTCAGTGCTTTAAAAAGAATCCTTTTTTTAACCGTTTGCCAGTGTGATTGATTACAGTAGTGGGAGTGGAAGCATGCTAGGGAAGTTTAAACAAAAGGCGAATTGCCATATTCTGCACCATTTGCATTTGTTGGATTAGGTAGTCCAGTGCCCCTAGGTTTTGACGTAGCTGTGGTATTGCATTACTACAGTAAAATGGATTGTAATTATTCAAGAGCCAGGCAGTAGTAGTGTACCTTAATGATAGGTGTGCACGATCATTCCTTTATTCAAATGAAATTTGGAGGGGCCTGCCGCCCTGGAAGGCCATACACTTTAGTAGATCAGCTGAGTCCAGTTTTTAGGTTTGCATTCTGAAAATTTTAGACCAGGATTTGTGGGACATAAACAGTATTACAAGTACAAGAATGCTTGCAAAAATGCAACTGGAGGAGTTCATTACTCATTGTAATAGGAATCTGAGAAATCTTACAAAGGAGCTAGTGCCCAGTGGGCTTTTGAGAAGAGACATTTTTTCATGTGAACTGGAGATAATTCAAGGCACAAAGTAACTCAATGACTTATCACCAAGTGACAGACGCAATGATTGAAAATGATAAATGAAAATTAATTGATATCTTAACACCTAAGCATTCATTTTTTATTCTGTAGAATTCCTGAAACTTTCAACACCAAATAATACATATGGCTATAAAAAAGGCTGATCATCGAAGAACAAAAAGGAATTTGGGGGAATAGGGCAAAAGTGTACCCACGCAAACTGTAAAGTACCACCAAAACATTTTAATGTCCCAAAGATAATAAATTGAACAATACAACTGTAATCTTTAATCAAACTTCGCCTAGTTTACTTATATAATTCAGTATCAGTTTTTCAATAGAAAGATCAAAAGAAAACTATCTAATAGTAGTACAAAAAAATCCATTTTCATCTATGTAATTGTAAGAAATTGGGTGACTGTTGAGAGAGGTAAAACCCTACTCAAGTATTGCTCAGGGTGAAGTCACAAGCAAACTACAAATTAACCTGTGCTCATCTCTCTTGTAGCTTGGCACAGAGCGGTCAGGCTTAACTTAGAGGTAATGTGTAAAGTATCAGTGCAATACTTTTTAAACAGTAATACAATGGAAATATTCCACAAAAGGGATCAGACACCAGATTAGAAACATAGAGTAGAATTTAATAAATAAAACAAGACCAAAATGAAAAATTTCTGATCAATAGAATCGGAGAAATGCAATTTTAAAGATTTAAGTGAAAATAGTGCCAAAAAACCCCAAGCGACATTTGCGGCTATCTGATCATGCAAGATCGGGAGAAAGTCGAAAGGTTGGGCAGACCGTTATAGAGCATGGGTCAGATACAGGGACCAGGTTAGTCCAACTAAAAAGTTACCTTTCTCAGTCCAGCAAAACCAGTTCCATTCGCCGTGGAGGGGACCATGAGGAGCAGGGCAGCGTCACAGATAGTCATCAATGTAACATGAAGAGCAGACCTGGTGTTCGGAACGGGCGCCTCAAAAGCGCGAAGGTCCTGTTGTCGTCACGAATGGTCGGGCTGTGTTTCACAGTGGCTCTGCCTGTGAACTGAAGCACGAAGGGTTGAGCTGACATCTGTGCGAGTAACATGGTTTCGGCAAGCAAGTGGCCCATTTGCAGTAGTGAAGAGCAGGCCGGACTGGGAACCAAAACCGGCCCTGGCACTCTCTGCTGGCCCCCCTTGGGGGTCAGCGAGGGTGCGGCCGAGCTATTTTCTAGGGCCGGTTTCGGCCGATTTTGTTACAGGGGGCCGATGTTGCCGACCTCCGGTAACATAATCAGCCCCCGTCTGGTTTCAAGTGCCGGTCTGGCCATATCCCAAAAAAAACATTTGGCAGTGATAGGCCAAATTAAGTGATTGCTGATACCTCTGGAGCTCTGCAAGAGGCTCTGTACCGAAAGGATGCCCATACACATATTTGTGTAAAGACAGACTGAATACATCTTTCATTGACCCTTAAGGTCCTGTCTCTGTCTGCCTATTTTACCCCCTTCACTCACGTTCTCATGGTAGGCTTTCTTTTTGTTTTGAGTTCCTCCATGGCAAATGCAAGACAAGCCACCCTGCTTGACTGCAACAACGTCAGTGTGGTCCAGCTGGTTGCTGCCCTATACACAGAGTGCTGCTCTAATAAGTAACCTGTAGCGCTAGCCTCACCAGAAGACTGTCGATGTGCCGGGCGCCATGCGGCTGGACAAAAGAGGTTTTCATTCCCTCATTTTTGTGTGTAGAATTTTGAGCTTTTGTTTTGGGTGAAAATGTGTCTGTTGGGCCAGTACAAGTTGCAGAGGTAGAAGAGACACTAAAAGGCAATCTTTAGTTTCTTATATGTCCGTCACAAACATTGACTCAATGCATGTCTTGTTTGAAAGGAAGTAATTCAGTCAAACTCAGAGGAGAAGAGGGACTGCTCTTTTCTGTCATCCGGGGGCTTTCTGCTCTTGGCCCCACCTGGTGGAGAATAGCAGCTCTGCAAATATGTCCTGAAGCATCACCCTACTTAACCTCACACCTTCCCCTCACATTAGTCTCACTTCTTGTTCACCCATCACCTCATCCCAGTCTCACCCCTCCTCATTATTGCCCCTATTTCCATCAAACTCCCAACTCACACCACCCACCTGTGATCATGCCAGGCAGCATTTTGTACTACTTTTATGGGTTTTGCCTTAGGACTTTCTTTCACTTTCTGTCTTCCATGTCTCCATTGTCTCAAAAGTCCTTCATAGATTACCTTATTAGCTACCACCCAATTTAACATAGGAAACTATGGTTGGTACACTTCGGAGGATATCACAACAGATTGAATCCATAACCTTAGGAGTAGAGACATTTTGCATTGTCTCTGTGTCAAGGTAAACAATTGAGGCAAATCATTTTCCCTAGACTTTTTCTGAGGGCCCTATTAGGAGTCTCATGATATTGCTGATTTTCTTGTAAAATACACGCAGAATCTGCGCTAAAAGATGTGCAGTAACTCCAAAGCAATTCACTACTATACTTGACAAAAACTCGAACGATTGGTGCAGAAACCAGAAAGAATATCCACTTGGTAACCCTGAAAATCCCATAATCATTCTCTTCTCCCTGGAGTGTCTCATGCCCTTGGTATCCATATCTACGACGAGTTAAGAAGCCGTGGGCAGAAAACCATCTGTCTTGTAATCGGCTCATGAGCGTCAAGCAGCTTGTACACCAGTGGGTAGCATGATCCAGTTCACATAACATATAACCCGCTATAAAGTAGGTTTGAAACATATAGGTGCGCTTTACATATACATCTGAACCACATTGGTTGTACTCTTCTTTCATGTAGTTGGAACCTTAGCCCCACACTCTAGTGTTTCTTCAATATCAGGTGCTTTCGCTGTTGTCTTCAGAACTAGACGCGTCAATACAGAAGGAGCCTCCACACCGGGGCACAGCACTCCTCATGGGTCCGACACACCTGCATAGAATATGCCTCATTTCTATATCAAAGGTGGACCCCAGGACACATCGTCCCAGGTGTAACCTTTACATCAGGACGCAATACCTGGGGACGGGGGTGGGGTCTTCGAAAGTGAAGACATCTCTTCATCTGGCACTCAGCGCTAAATACAATCTGCCCGGTGTGGTTCTTGAAAATGGTGCCAATATTGAGGGTGCTGCATATGGTACAGAAGCTGTCCTATAACCCACCTTGGAGTTGGAGCCAGGACTATTACAACACAACAAGTACAACACAATGTTGCAAGTGGTATTCTTCAGAAAAAAAAAAACCAGTCTGTTACATGACAAAATTGCCATCACAAAATAGGCTGAATCAGAAGAGATAGAAAGAAAATTCTGCCAGTGTGTATTTTTTTTTCTAAAATGTTTTATTACCAAAGACAAACGTTAAATACGAGACATTCCAAAACATAAAAAAATGAATAATACGATAAAGATGCTCAGTGCCCCACTGACCACACAGTGAAGTGAGAAAGTTAAAAATGTGTGTAGAAAGCCGGAGAAATAAGGCCCATATCAAGAGCAATCCTGTCCACTGGTCATCAAATACAGGCAGTCAGGGCTACTTCCAATTCTTGGAGTGCTGCCAGCTAGGGTCAGACTTAGAAGCTCGGATTCAGCCCGGCGTGGAGTCAAGGGGTCCAAGGTTTCCTGAGAGCATGCTGAGGCAAGGCATGGAACGGGGTCTTCCGAACAGTTGAATCAGCAGCTCTCTGCTCAGCAAGATGAGCCAAGCAGTGGTTGCCCAGCAGCAAAGAGTTGAAGTGTCAGTACAATCCGGCTATGCGAGAAAGGTCCACCCAAACAATGCGCTGGTGCGAGAGCGGCGCATTAACAAATGGGATGTTGAGGCATGAGACCAAGGCAGGCTGGAGATTGAGCCAGACCGCTTGGGAATCTATCGCCGAATTGTGGTGTGTGGAAAAATCCAGGAGTGCTATTGGTAGATACATTTGAGGTGAGCTATGAGTAAATGTACACTATACACCAGATGAGCTCTCTGGAACGAAACACATTACTCCTAGTGTTACCTCCAGAAATTAACACGTTACACCAGGTGTGACGACCAGAAGTAATCATTACTCAGGTGAGGCAAATAAACTTGGTACAATATTCTACATGAGCTCTTCAGAAATACCTAAGCTCTTCTGGTGGATGTTTTGTCTCCTGGGATCTACCTTAACATCCTCCTTGCTCTCCACGTGATCTACCTTAACATCCTCCTTGCTCTCCAAGCTCATCTTTCTGGTCAAGCTTCCCACCTTGAGGTCAATCAACAGGAAAACTCTAAGATGCTCAAAGACAAGCGTGCACTGTAACTTTCTTTGCCGCAATGTTTCTGTATGTGCGAGGGAAGCATCCTTCCGCACATGCCCGCACTTGTGTGTGTGGTTGGTGTGCTTGTGTGTGGGAGTGTGTTTGTGAAATTTCAGGAATTCTACCTCTTCTGCCTGAGATACACCTTCCTCCCTGTGTTAGGGAAGCTTTCACGTCTGCTGTCCATGGAATAACTGTGATGTGTGAAGCTTGGTAAAATATTTTCACTAACCAAGCCAAAATGGTTAACTTTGCTCATGCTTGTATATGTAGTACTTAATAATGGAATTAGCCCAGTTTCACATGCTGTCAATTTTGGCACATAATGAAACGGACAGTAATATAAACAAATAACCCAAGACCACACATTGTGATATATTGCAGGAAAGTATGATTAAAGTATGTGTTTTCTGCTCCTACAGTCTACAGTTTCATTATTTCTAAGCTCTATTTATTATCTATAGTTGGAGGTTTACTCTACACAAACCTAATAACCAATGCACAGAATACCACAGAACACTTCACAATGGCATTAAATCTTCGAAGCTCTCTAAATAGCAGCTGTAACTTATAAGAAATAAGGTTATTTGTTGCAAAGGATTTTTAAGTCCTTCAAGTACTAAGTCTACAACTTTATTTTTCCTGGGAACCAAGTACCTCATTGTAGCACTTGACTCTCTTAAGGTAGCAAAGCAGAGCAGTCCAAGGCTACTCCGGGGAGGTGAAGTGGGCTAGTATCCCAGCTCACTGGTACACAACAACACTCAATAAATAATTGTCCCGTCAGCGCTTTTTCTTATAAAAAAGAAAAGTATGTATTACACACACACACACACTACAAAATATTGTGTTTTCATTAAAAATATATCAACTCAGGAAGATGTAAATACCTTTGGTGACACCCTCAGAATGGTTCACACCCCCAGAAATCCCTGAACCCATAATCACAGTCCCCTATACAGGGGTATTGTTATCAATAAGGCAGGCCTCTTGGTTTTGTCAGAGTGTCACCTCATTAGTCAAAGCAGAAACATGTTATAATCCACCATCACTATATTATACATCCTTGCATTGTCAATCATCACCAGTGTCAATAAAAAAATTATGTTGAAAAACATGTCCCAGAGCCTTGCTTCTATATTTAGTGTTGTCCCTGCAGATTTGAGAAAAAGTAATATGCCCTCCGATGTCAGAACCCATGTAAAGAAGTACAGGCTTCAAGAGTGCTTAAAACCATGAAAAGGTTCTCCTGGGAACCCTCTGAAGTTAACCCTCTTGGAGACTTAGGGCAACATTTATAAAGACACTCCTGGAGGACTGCTGAACCTCTGGCACCTCCACAACACACTCTTTAATTCATTGGTGGTGCCATTATCCTTTCTGGGGCACAACAAGGAAATATATGCACATTTTTGCCTCCTCATGGGGGCTTACTGGACATTCTTTTGCCCTGTGAATGAATGATAAATAAGCAGCCTTGCATCACACTTTTTATTTAAATAAATGCAGAATCATTGCTTATTTTCCCTTTGTGGCTCATGCCACATCTGGCATTGTTTTTGACGGTTGGGTGCACCAGCCTTTATAATTGGGCACTGGGGGCAGATTTACAAGCGCCTTGCGACACTTTTACTCCCACATTCCGTCACTTTTGTGATGCAGCGGCGTCGTAAACAATGCACCACGTTGCGACACATTTACAACGTGACGCGACTAGAGAGATGCGTCTCGTTGTAAAGCCCAGCACCACATTATCCCTGCGTCAGGTATAATGTATGCAAGGTGGGCGTTCCCACGCAGGAAAGCTTTGTAAAACTGACGCAGTGAAATCTACCAGGATTTCACTGAGTCACTTCTACGACGCCACTGTGTCAAAACCTTACGCCTGCTTGAAGCAGGAGTAAGGAGTGACGCAGCATAATAGAAATAGGCATTCGGAAGCATTGACCTGACCTCGTTGGAGCCGGTCGCTCCACCCGCCGCGTGGCTCCTCCAGAGTGCGCCGGTGTCCCCGCTGCTGTCTCCTGTCCGCCGCTGCCCCCAGGGCTCACAGGTGTCCCTGATTGTGCTTTCTGTGATTCTTCCCGTTTTTTGTGCCTCGCTGCCGCCTGTTGTGCTGTGTTTTCACTGCCGTGTTTTTTCTTCTACAACTATTATGCCCACTATTGTGCTCACTGTGTGATCGTCGTGCCCTGTATTTTCCAGTCTTGTGCCTCTCTGCTGCCTGTTTTCCTGCTGCTCTCCCCGCTCCCCGCTCCCTGCCGCTGCTCCCCGCGGCCCCGACCCCCTTCTTCGTTCTGTATAATCGCCCCCTCCTTGCCGCCACCCCGCTCCCGCCTCCCAGCTGCTCCTCCCTCCCACTGGCTACTTAGGCGGTGGCACATGCGGCGGGGAGCTGTGACCTGACCTGACCTCGTCCGAGCCAGTCGCTCCACCCGCCGCGTGGCTCCTCCAGAGTGCGCCGGTGTCCCCGCTGCTGTCTCCTGTCCACCGCTGCCCCCAGGGCTCAGGTGTCCCTGATGTGCTTTCTGTGATTCTTCCCGTTTTTTGTGCCTCGCTGCCGCCTGATGTGCTGTGTTTTCACTGCCATATATATCTTCTACTACTATTGTGCCCACTATTGTGCTCACTGTGTGATCATCGTGCCCTGTATTTTCCAGTCTTGTGCCTCTCTGCCGCCTGTCTTCCCGCTGCTCTCCCCGCTCCCTGCCGCTGCTCCCCCGTGGCCCCGCCCCCCTTCTTCGTTCTGTATCATCGCCCCCTACTTGCCGCCACCCCGCTCCCGCCTCCCAGCTGCTCCTCCCACCCTCTACGCCATGTATGGCGGAGCCCATGTGTACGCGCAGCGGGCGCGCCGAAGGCGCGCCAAAGGCAAGCCCGTCTGCGACCCCTGGCCCCCGCCGACGCCAGACCACACGTCGAACCTACAACGCCGCCACCCTCCACGCACTCAACGACGGCCGGTACCCCGCCTGCTACCAAGCCACCCCGAAGCGCACCCACGGACCCTTCGCCTGCCAAGCCTGCCGTTTCACCTGCCTCCGGACCTGCACCACACCCGCCAAGCTGACCACAAGCAGCAACCACCTCAAGTGCATCCTGCGTAACACCCGCTCCATCCACAGACACGCCGTGGAACTCTGGAACCTGCTCGACACAACATCACCGGACGTCGCCTTCCTCACGGAAACCTGGATGAACGCCTCATCAGCGCCCGACATCGCCATCGCCATCGCCATCCCGGACGGATACAAGATCACCCGGTGGGACCGTGTCAACCAGACTGGAGGAGGCATCGCCATCGTACACAAGAACACCATCCGCATCATGACCAACTACGACGACACCCTCACCGTTGCCGAACACCTCCACTTCCAGCTACACACCGACCCCAAAACGACCCTCAGAGGCACCCTCATCTACAGACCCCCGGGACCGCGCACACAATTCAGCGAAAACATCGCAGACTTCATCAGCCCGCACACCCTCGCCTCCTCGGACTACATCCTCCTAGGGGAATTCAACTTCCACCTGGAGAACAACAACGACAGCAACACCACTACCCTGCTGGACAACCTCGCCAACCTCGGACTCAAGCAACTGGTGAACACCCCCACCCACTACGCCGGCCACACGCTTGACACAGTCTTCTCCTCCAGCAACCACATTGCCTTCAGCCACTCCACCGGACTTCACTGGACTGACCACAGCTGCGTCCACTTCAGCTTCAGAAGGACCACGACCCACCACTACCCGCAACAGGCTCCTCGCAGGAGCTGGAACAAGATCACCACCGACCAGCTCACTACCTCCCTCAGCCAGAACCCGCCCGCCAGCACAACGGACCCCAACGAAGCAGCCAGCAACCTCACACAGTGGATCACCAACTGCGCAGACGACCTCACACCACTGAAGACCCCTCACAGCAGACCCGGCAGCAAGAGAGCCTCCTGGCTCACCGACGAACTTACGAACTCCAAGAAGAACTGCCGCACCCTCGAAAAAGACTGGCGCATCAACCAGACCACAGACAACATGACAGCCCTGAAGCACGCCACCCGCAAACACCACCAGCTGATCCGCACCACCAAGAAGACAGCATTCAAAGAACGACTGGACAACAACGCCCACAACAGCAAGGAACTCTTCGGCATCGTCAAAGAGCTCTCCAACCCCAGCGCCGGGAACAACAACATCACTCCCTCGCAAGACCTCTGCGACTCACTTGCCTCGTTCTTCCACCGCAAGATCGCCGAGATACACAACAGTTTCGGCGCACCAACCATGCATCCAACCACCGAACCAACACCCCCCACCACCACCCTCTGCACCTGGACTCCAGTCAGCACCGAAGACACCACCCGCACGATGAACACCATCCACTCCGGATCCCCAACCGACCCCTGCCCCGACCACGTCTTCAACAAGGCCGACTCCATCATCGCACCCCAACTCCGGGACATCATCAATGCCTCCTTCAACACCGCCACCTTCCCGGAAAGCTGGAAGCACGCCGAGATCAGTGCCGTCCTGAAGACACCCACAGCGGATCCCACCGACCTCAAGAACTTCTGCCCCATCTCGCTCCTCCCTTTTCCTGCCAAAGTCATCGAGAAGACAGTCGACAGACAGCTGGCCGCCTTCCTCGAGACAAATGGATCCCTCGACCACTTGCAGTCCGGCTTCCGAGCCAACCACAGCACCGAGACCACCCTCATCGCAGCCACTGACGACATCAGATCCCTGCTCGACAACGGGGAAACAGCGGCCCTCATCCTCCTGGACCTCTCCGCAGCGTTCGACACGGTCTACCACCGCACCCTAGTGCAGCGCCTCAGCAACATCGGAATCCAAGAGAAGGCACTGGAGTGGATCATCTCGTTCCTTGCCGGAAGAACCCAGAGAGTCCGCTTCCCCCCCGTTCAGATCCAAGTCCACAGAAGTCATCTGCGGCGTACCACAGGGCTCATCACTCAGCCCCACCCTCTTCAACGTCTACATGAGCCCCCTCGCAGCCATCGCACGCCAACAAAACCTCAACATCATCTCCTACGCCGACGACACCCAGCTGATCCTCTCCCTCACCAACGACCCAGCCACCGCCAGAACAAGCCTACACGAAGGGATGAGAGACGTCGCCGAGTGGATGAAGAACAGCCGCCTGAAACTGAACTCAGAGAAGACGGAAGTCCTCATCCTGGGATCATCGCCCTCCACCTGGGACGACTCCTGGTGGCCTCCGGCCCTGGGCACCGCACCCAAGCCAATGGACCATGCACGCAACCTGGGCTTCATCCTGGACTCCTCCCTCACGATGAACAGACAAGTCAACGCCGTCTCATCATCGTGCTTCAACACCCTGCGCATGCTCCGAAAGATCTTCCGATGGATCCCTACCGAAACCAGGAAGATGGTCACCCAGGCCCTCGTCACCAGCCGACTGGACTACGGCAACTCCCTCTATGCCGGAACCACAGCCAAACTCCAGAAAAGACTCCAACACATCCAGAACGCCTCCGCACGACTCATCCTGGACATCCCCCAACACAACCACATCTCCGGCCACCTGAGAGACCTGCACTGGCTCCCCGTCAGCAAAAGGATCACGTTCAGACTCCTCACCCACGCACACAAGGCCCTCCACGACCAAGGCCCCAAGTACTTCAACAACCGCCTGACTTTCTACACGCCCACCCGCCAGCTGCGGTCGACCAGCCACACCCTCGCCGCCGTCCCACGCATCCGCAGAGCCACCACCGGAGGAAGATCCTTCTCGTACCTGGCAGCCAAGACATGGAACTCCCTCCCCATCCACCTTCGGCGAACCCAGGACCATCTCTCCTTCAGGAAGCTACTCAAGAACCTGGCTTTTCGAGCAGTAGCGGACCCCTTCCCCCAGCGCCTTGAGACCCTACCGGGTGAGTAGCGCGCTATACAAATGTCATGATTGATGATTGATTGATTGATTGCTGGAGTTGCATCGTGCTTGCAACACGACTCCAGCAATGCGTTGCCTTTAAGTCAACAGATGCGTCACACATCTGTCAATCCTTGCGCCACGGTGTGCTGCATTGTAAATGCAAGGCATCCATGGTGGCGCAAGGTTTTTTTTGCGTGACGCAAATTAACTGACGCATCTCTGCTAATATGCAGTGATGCGTCAGTTATTGTATATCTGCAACCGGGGATTTTTACTTTGCTGAGGCCGTGCAGGGAGCCCACTCTGCCCAGCTCCGCCTGCTTCTCGCCCAGCTGACACTTCACTGTGCTGGCATGGGAGCTGGCAGTTGGAAATGGTGTGGCATGCTATCCGCTCCCCTTAGACATAGGCATAGGGAGTGGGGGGTGGCACAGAGCACCAATGGAGGTGCACAGTGGTGATCCTTTCTCTCCGGGGGAGTTGAGTTCCCTGTGGACACAATTAATTGTGTTTGGCCCTAGGCAAGGGGGTCCCTGTGACCAGAGATTATCTCTGGTTGGAGGCCCTTTGCATGCCCCCTCCCCATAAAATAGTAGGTAAATGGGGATACAGTGACCCACAGGCGCTTTGTCCTCCCTGGGGGAATTTAGGGTTTCCGAAGGGAGTGCTATGCGCTGAATTTAATGCTGGTCGTCCTGTGGGGCCTAACTTTAGATGTCATTTTCTCTCGCTCCATAGAGTCAGTTTTCAAGATATTGGTATTGTTATGCCTCCGGTGGCCAGCTCTAGCCTTCAGGAACATTTTCATCTGGTAAGTACCCTCACTATGAAGGGAATAAAGTATTCCACCATGGCGACGGTACTAACATTGTCCATCAAGCTCTAAATCAGGCCCTAGATGTTTCAACTTCAAACCCTGAAATTCACCAGTTACGGCATGATAGACAAATTATAATACACACTCCCCAGACTGCATATCTATCTATCTATCTATCTATCTATCTATCTATCTATCTATCTATCTATCTATCTATCTATCTATCTATCTATCTTGCTTACTATCACTGCATTTATAATGTGCACATTACCCAAAGGGGTCGGAAAATCAAACGTGAGATTTGCACATTTACCAGAGAAAAACAGCATTTCAAGATCCCTTGTTAGCCTTTAATCACCTTTGGTTTACATTTAAGCAGAATAGGTTCAGTAGGCTTTCGTTAAGGTGCTGGTTCCCTCTGGCTTCATGCCCTGCGACCTGCTTTAAACATTCATGTCTGTGCTTCATAGCCAACTCTTTCCATTGCTGCCAGCTCCTCTGCTTCAAAAGGGAAACACAGAAAAGGGTGTCTCTGTCACAGGACCATGTCAGCAGTTGCAGAAGACACTTTCTCCAGCACTAACTTCAGGGACAGAGATCACTGCTGCCTTCACTTTACAAGGGGTGTCTTATATTGTGAAAGGGGCTAACACTACAATAAATTGGAATAATTAAGGGAAATATGACACAATATTCAACACAGGCCTTAGAGATCCTGCAACTTCTCTTCATGCCTAACTTGCTAGTCGCCATGGTTGGTCGGGCATTGTTGATAGAGGGCTGTATAGGTGACGCAGGCACTTCAAGGTATTCATGTATCACTTTAATAAAATTGCAGTTGAGTAAGAGGTCAAATAGATACTCAACAGGCTCTATCAAAACTCAAGTCCACCCAATGTTTCCCTGATCTTTGCAGCTCTCTGTATCTTTCAAGTGTGTGACACTTTGTGATTCCTATTTCATGTCTGTCCAGGTACAGCGAGAAAAATGTGGAATTCCTCAGTGATCAAGAGAAGTCATCCCTCCGCCTCCCTACTGAGGACACCGCGGGTGGCTGTGCAGACCTCCTGTGTGACCTCGCACAGACGGACATCAGCTCTGTGTACAGGCTCGGTAAGTCCTGCACCTATGGGCTAAGGACCCAAAATTAGGTCTTGTAAGAAAGAGACAAAATCCATACACTGCATGCTTCCAACTACTATCATGTTTGCTGCGTGAGTGGCGGTGAGTGTGTTGGCAAAATAATTGTACAACAACAACACTAATGAGAGGAGTGTACTCTAAATTACAATAGAAGATGAATGCATGACTACTTATGGAAAAACAATACTTTTGAAAGGCAAACAAATTGTGACATATTCTGTTAACCATATTCTACAAATATCTTTTTCCTATATAGGATGATACCTCTGAGCCACAATGGGGTTTTGGGGGGGTGGGGGGGTTTGGGGGCGGCTCGACCAGCGGGAGGCCTGCCACCCCCGTTGAGTTTTGGGCCGGGGGGCAGTTGTACCACGTGGGACATGCCGTGGGCTCCTTTTGGGCTCGTTGGGCTGGGGTTGGGCGGTTTTTGGGCTGGGAGGGTTTAAAGCCGGCCATTTTGTGTCGCGGGCCACCGTTTTGATGGTCGGGACACGACAGCCGGCTGGGGGAGGCTTGTGGTGGGGTAAAAAAAATCCCCCCCATGTTTGTTTTATCCTCGTGTGGGGGGTGCTGGCGGGGGACTTTGGTTGGTTTGTGTAGCTTTTCGCTTGGCTTTTGGGGGAACAGGTGCATCCGGGGGGGAACACGTGTATGGGGTTGTCGCTGGAACAGGTGCAGGTGTGGTGATATATGCTGCGGGGGCGTTTTTTCCTAGTTGATTCGGTATAAGGTTGGATGGTTACAGTTATGAGAAGAACATAAGAAGTTATCTAGTTAGGTAGGTGTAGAGAAGTTAGGAATGGCCAGTTGTTTATAATTGTTACAGGGGGGGGAAACATGTTAGGGGAGGGGGTGGGGGTAAGGTAGGAAGACTTTATTTGGTGAGGTTTAGTTTTGTACGGCACAGGCCAAGGGAATTTGGATTTAAGGTGCACCTGTTTCCAATAAAGCGGCCTTTTTCACACCAAGAAATGTGTTGTGGTATGTGCTGCCCCCCAGGTTAGGCCCAACATGTGACTACTGGCCAGCAGGTGTTGTCATTTCCCTACACCCTTACACAACATCACAACTGAGTAAGGATCACAGTAGGAGAATAGGGATAAAATAAGGGGCCTTTTTGGCCTTGAAGAAAGCTCCTGACGCAGACAGGCAATAGATACTGGCAGAAACATAAAGAGCAGACCAGTACCACAAACATAAACTGGGTCTTCAAAGCCCTGGGGCCGTATTACACAAATTGCGCTTTTTCATTTTTTGCACCGGGCACACCTTTTAAATGTGAACCCAGCGCACACAATTCAAATGCTCCATATTATAATGATGGCGCTGCCCCCAGGGCAGCCGCGAACTCGAGCAATCCTCCGGGTAATGCATTCAGATGAAAATTTTAGCCGCTGCTTTAAAGCTGCTACGTGTTTTCACAGTGCAGGCAGCAAACCACCTGCACTTAGAAGGGGAAATAGAAATCCCCTTGCAGGCAGGTGCATTGATGCCTGGAGGGTCCATAGGACCCTCTTTGCCCCTGCAGAGGGCGGATATCAGGGGGCGCACTGACAGTCTGCCAACTTTTTGTGCACCTCCCGAGAGCTTCTTTGCCTCTGTGCCTGTGTCTGTAATACGGTGCGGGCGCAGCAGCAAAGGGATTCCCTCATTTGCATGGGGCACACCCACATGCAAATGAGGGAACACCCTCTGAAGATAGCACTGTCGCTTTGTGTGCCAGTGCTATCAGTATTACAGAAGGGGCCGCACAAACAACTGCGGCCCCTTCTGTAATACCAAGGTGCCCCGGGGGGGGGCGCAAATCAGGCGCAAATGCCCGTTACACCCCCGTGGCACTTGTATAATACGGCCCCAGATCTTCACGATTGCTTTTTTTTTTTAAAGATCTTTATTGAGAGATACACAGTACACAGCTGACCACCTACAACCCAGTGGGCCGGCAGCGGAAGTAATCTTATATGTGTAGCCAAATAACACAGCCCTATGCCGTCAACCCGGGGGTACGGCGGCGTGAATAAACAGGTGTATCACATTGTAGGGAAGAAGGACATATGTCTCAGGTTTTAGTGTCTTTTAGAACCACTTTTAACTCAAGCATGTGCCCCAACAGGCGTAAACGTGTCTAACAGTCAAAACTCCCCCCCCCCCCCCCACCCTTCCCAACTAACGGTCACACACTGTACGCATTGTCGATTGCTTTTTTTTTTTAACTCTGCACCCAAGAGTCTACTTTTAAGGAATTGATAGGCTGTCCAGTGACATACTTTCACACCATGCCCCCGAATACTTTTCACAGCTAAACAAACTCTCACAAAAAGCCCAAGATGAGCCCACTGGCAGCACATTTTGCCAATCAGGCTGCAACCCCAATGATGAAGTAACTTACCTATTATGTGTGAGGTGTTTTTGTCGCTTTTTTTTGGAAGACCGTAGCATATGACAATCTAACAAGGCCCAAATGGGCATCCACCCCAGGGATATAGGAGCCTAGTACTCCAGCCTTAGGACTTCAGTACATTTAATAGCAAGGAAGCTAATGCTGAGCTGGCTCAGTGCTTTGTTCCTCACTCCATGGTGGCATTTCTCTCTTCACTTGATGACTGCAAACTTGCAGTTTTTTCGAATTGCAACCTTCATAAAATTTTAACAAAGCTTTTTTAACTTTGCGAAGGTTGCAAAATGTTTCCCGATACTTCTTGTGTGTAGAAAAACAATCTAATAAGTAAATTTGCCGTAAAAACAAATGCAAACAATTATCGTTCTTCATTAGAAACTTCTTAAAAGGTAAACTTGCATATAAAGATTCTACATACATTCAGCAAGCATTTTCCACCTTGTCTGTATTTGATTACAGTGAAAATGATTCCACTGAGCAGTGAAAAATGCCTTGACAATTGTAAAAACAAATGTAGGTAAAAAAACTCCAGGCTCCCCTGATCTTCACAACATGTCCTCAAGCTTGAATGTCTAAAAGTTACTTGAAGCCACCTGAATGAATGAATGAATAAAAGGCATTTATATAGCGCACAGCTACTCAAGAGTGTACCTGGCATGGAATTATGTCTTCCCCATTTACTTGCTCTCATTCACTGTACCTGTTTCTTTTGGATCCCTTTTCTCCCTTTATCACTGTTTACCTTTCTTCTTTCTTGCTTTTGCAGTGTCTTTATGTTCTTGAATTCCACAAAACTAGAGCTCTTTTTTTTGCAAAAGGCCACTTCCTAAGCTCTTTTGAAACAATTTCAGTGGAAAGTCATATGAGACACCAAATTGCCATGAACTATAAATGATGGCCCCAGAGAAGCAATAAAGTCCCATGCCTCTATACCCCAACTCTTTGAGGATGGGCAGTCCTCGCTCACAGCTGTATATAGTTAGAGTCAACAACAGATGGGATTTAAAAGTAGTGATTAAAGTGCGCCCTTGGCGGCCATAACAATGTCCTGATGGTCTCTTTAATGTGATCAGTGTGGCTGTTCTTTTCTCTCATAGATGGATCAGAACCAGTGGGAACGCTTGTCCCCAATTCCTCCGGTGAGTACAAAATTCCACAACTGCATCTCCATCGCAGTGGCAGCTTACTCAAAAGGGCGTCGCAGTACTTTCTGCCTCTTCTTTCTACTCTACTAATAATGAAAATAACCTATTAATACGCTATTGTTCACTAGTAAGCCCATGTAAATGCATCAGACCTTATATTAAGGTTTAAAAATATAATCTTTTTCATTCTAAAATCCAAAAGTATTAAATGTTTTCAAGTTAATTGATCAGTAGTGAGATTCAGTGGTGTTACAATAGCTCCCGCAGCCCCCACGTTGTGGGGTCCTCCTAGTACCCGGGGGCTCACTCTGGAACTGTGCACGAGCAGTTGGCCCCTGACCTGAGAGCTTCTGACTGGTCTGGAGTGTATAGGGGCCCCCTTAATGCACTTTACGGGGGACCCTCAGGATTCGGTACGCCACTGGAGAGATTCCAAATATCATCCAAGTCATGCTTCAAGAGAATTTTAAATAAGAAAAAGTAGCCAACACGTGTTTCGCAGACTGACAATTTCGCGTGAAGGTGTTGTGTGAATTTTTTTCGTTGCATTCACACCTCATGTGAGTCTTGCCATTAACAGTGTTCTAATTATGGGATTTATCAGCCAGTTGATAAGAACCTAAATTATAACTTTGAACCAGTGCAACCTAAAACCTTCTAAAACCTCTATGGTGAACATTTATTTACTTGATTTTAAAAAAAATAAACTCTTTCCTGAAATAAATATGTATGGTAAAATATCATGTTAGCAATAAAAGGTTTAGGCCTAGATGAAGTGGTTAGTCCAAGAAATATGTGTTGGTTGGTTGTCTGCTTTTTCTTATGAACAATTCTCTTCAAGATGGAAATGGAAGATATTTGGAATCGCTCTGTTGGTAAATACATTTGAAAAGTGTTAATACACTTGGATTCTGCAAAGAATAAAATGATTTTTTCAATCAGAATATAAGGACTGTTGTATTTCCACGAACTTCATAAAAAAACACTGTTGGACCGATTAACATGTTGGTTGAAGTTGCCTTTGACCGACATCTCTGCGGTTTCGGAATCGAACGACCTCGGGTCGATGGTCTGATTCCGCAATTACGATGCGACTGCACATGGTGTGGTCGCAAACTCCCATTTCCCTATGGGAGTTTGTGTAAATCCCTGAACCATGTGGCAGGCACCTCATGGAAAGGCTGTCTGAAACCGAAATCATAAGCCCAATGGTGGAAACTCCGTCTGTTCAGGGTTATGTGCGGCTTACGACTGGCCGGAGGGCTCCTTGAGCCCATCAGAAGCCAGTTGGTTTGACCGGCCTGTTTAAATTCCGACCCCCTTCTTTGTAGTAAGGCGGTTGGAGTTTAAACCAAGGATGTCGGTCAGAAAGCCTCCGACCTGTGGTCGGAAGCTTTACGACCAACATCCTAATGGGCTCCTCTGTGATTAACTTCCTGAAAGAGAAAAACGATTGTGTTTGATACATAAAATACAATACCAAATGCTGAGTAACTGATGAGTGGAGGTTTGAGCGCTGGCATTATTCACGTCAAACAGCAGTCTGATTTGGGTAGAAATATCATGTGATGGCTACTGGGGGCGCGTGGAGGTGCCTGCCATGAGACAGTTTGTCCAGAACTGGTGAAATCCCAATATTGGTCTCAAGGGCCTGCCATGCCTCAGTTCCTCTACATTTGTGACACACAGTAACATCACTGACAAAGGGAGCCCTATGTGCTTTAGGTTTCAGCCCTGCAGTGCCTGGAGCTATAATTAAATCAGCCTGCTTCTTCATCCCCTGCCAATGTGTCACAGAGTCATGTAAGGGTGGAGAGAAAAAGCAAGAGGCTGAAAGCTTGAGCTAGAGCAGTGCACCAGCATGGACCCTGTGACGTCCAGTCATGCTGAGGCACTGTACAAGCTCCATCAGTCAGCTTCCTGCTTGGGTGTCGGGAACTCCAAATGGAGCAATGGTAGTGAGGAACTAAAGCTCGACCTGCCTAGGCATCTGGGGGTAAGTAAAAAATCTGCTCTTGATTTAAATTCAAGTGTAGGGGTGATAGCATGTGTGTGTGTGTATGTCTGTGTGCAAGAGAATGAATATGAGTGAATGAGTGAGTGTAAAATTGAGTCAGTGAGTGAACATGTGAGCATGAGTCCGTATGTGAGTGAGAGTGTGTGAGCATGGGAAATAGACTGTGAGAGTGAGTGAAAGACAGTGAGGCACTTATTGGGATATTGTGTGAGACAGTAAGTGAAACAGTGAGTGAGCCAGTGAGTGAAACATTGAGTGAGACATCCAGGCAGTGTGAGCATGTGAGTGAGACAGTGAGTGAAAAAGTGTGACATTCAGTAAGAAGGTATGAGCATGAGTGAGGCAGTGACAGTGAGTGAAATTGTGAGACATAAAGAGAACATTGAGAGTGAGACAGTGTGAAAAGGTTAGACATGATTGATACGGTGGATGAAAATGTGTAGTGAGAAACTGTGTGCACATGTGAGAGTAAGTTAGCCTGCGAGTGCGTGTGTGTTAGTATTTACGGATGTTGGGAATTCGTTATTTCTGCCACTGATGCTGAAGGGACTGGGTACATGTGGAAGGTGAGAACCCCCCCCCTCCCCCCCCCCCCAACCTACTTCTCCCAATTTGATTGCACTGTTTTAAAATTTAGTTTGCAGAATTGTCAGGGTTGATTTGAAAATGAATACAAGGCAAGCTACTTTATGACGCTTACTGTGAACATTTGTTTACGGCTATGTTGAAAAACCATTAACGCTTCAATTGGGATAGGAGGTTACACAACATGCCATCATTTTCTACCTCTGTAAAGTTTGGTATTGTGTGACATACCTAAATATTTGAGAGGGAACTTAGCGAAAGGGAGATTGTTGTGGAGAGAGAGAGATAGGGACGTCATTGGATCCTCTAGACTCTGCCCCAGCCCTAATGGGTTTCACACTCTGTTGTCAAAACTTTATTTTAAAAAATTGCTAGCAGTTTTATGTTTTGGATTGTTCTTGCCCAGCTTAAATATGAAAAGATAGACTTCGAAAAAAATTATAGGTATTATGAATGGTGAGTTTAGGTGAGGCGATTAAAAATATTAGCAAGAAATGCACAGTAAACTCATATGATTATCTGTGAAAATAGCTAAAAAAGGTCTGCTTTAGGATAGCACGCCATAACTCCCAAACCTTCCCATGATGAACCCAAATCAGTGAGCAACTTATGAACAGTTTCATGCATATTTGTTGAACTGCACTAAAGTTATTAACAACACAAAATCAACTTTTCAATGGAAAGTTAAACCTAACCACAACAGATGTGCTGTTGTTTACTCTGTAACCTATATATCCTAAAACTGGGCATAGGGACGTATGTGACATTACGAGGTAGAGGGGGTATAGGCCAGAGAGACCATGAGCTGATAGAAAGAAGAACCAGAAGGAAAGAATTTGCAGTAGTTTATGCATTTGGAGATGTGGCAAGGCAATGATATGCAAAATTATGTGTCAAAGCGGCAGCACTGATCCTGTGTGTTCTTAGTATATGTATTTTTCCAAGCATAATGACAAGATTTATTTTTCTTCTCTTAGACAGTTTTTCTGAAGGCTTTGAAAAAACGTTTATGTCTGATTCATGGGAGATGGAGGAAAATTTTGAAACCTCAACCAAATGCAGCTTCTCTGAGAAGTCAAGCCCAGCATCCGAGTTCCCATTCCCTCCACTAGAGGGCCTCCTTCTGCAGGAAACAAGCGATTTTGATGACCCCAAGTTCTTTGTAGACCTCAACGCAGATGATCTGGATGATTCTGAGGTCTTTGACCCCATTCTGACCTTCCTCAATCAGGCAGGCTATGTGCCCCACTTCCAGTGCCTGTATGACCTTTCTTTCTCTTGCCTGCACTCCACCTTCTATGGGTTTTCTGATGAGGACCAGCTTGCCATGTACTTGGAAAGGTCTAGGACGTGGGCAAAGAGGAACGCCATGCCCTGGGCTCATGTCCGCTCCTGCTTCCTTCTGGGGCGGCTGTGCGTCAAGCGCATGAAGTTCTCCCAAGCCAGAGTTTACTTTGAAGAAGCCAAGCAAGCCTTGAGTGATGGATTTGACGACCTACCTCTTTTAGCTGCACTGTATGGCAACCTCGCTGCCATTTACCTGAAACAGAAGATGAAAGAGAAACAGGAGGCTGTGCTGGAGAAGACTGCCACACTCCTGGCCTGTTTGCCCGGACACTGCTTCAGTACTGACAATGAACAGGACGTGCTCACATACCTTCTGAGGAAGGCCATCGTGGTGGGGAGTGCCTCATTGGAGTTGCGTAGCTGCTTCCTCATGGTCAGGCTCCTCCTCCAGCTGAGGCGGTACGAGGAAGTCCTTCCTTTCATGGAACGGCTGCAGTTCCTCTTAGTTGCATTTGCTCCACAAACTGGACCTGCTCCTTTGGACGCAACCCCTATTTTGAGCTACCTCTATGACAAGAAATACATGCCCCGTATAGCACTGGCATCAGCCAGGCTCTCTAGCGCCTCAAGTTTGCGAGAGATTGCAGCTCATGTCTGGAGGCTGGGCTTGGTGTTCCAAAACATTAGCAGGATTCTTAGATGGCAACTGAGAGGTGGCCACATCCCAGCTCAAGCCTGCCCTTACCTCAGACATGCCTTGTCCTGTAGCCGTGAGGATGGCGCCATAGGCATGCAGAGGACCTTGTGCACTGTTTTATCCAAACTGTACCTCCAGCACAGGGTCTTGGGGGGAGCAATTTATTTTTTAAAGGATGCCGTGGAACTGGGGAAGCAACTGGATGAGGAAAAGTCCTTCGAGTCCTTGCTTTCATTGGGTTGGACATATATCCTTGCTGGTCAACCAGGAATGGCCTCTGTACTGATGACCTCACTGCTGGAGTCCCTGCAGGAGACAGACAGTGTCACACAGTGCGGTGTTGTGTATAACCTACTGGGTGTTGCCTTCAAGATGGAGAACAAAGCACTGAAAGCGGGCGGAAACACCTTTCGGGCCCTCAACCTGGCCAAAGAGATTGGCAACAGGCGGAATCAGGCTATTGCCCTTGCAAACTTTGGAAGTTTGGCCCTGTCGTGCCAAGCAAGAAGACTGGCAGAAAGCTATTTCTTCAAGTCCTTCCAGATTTACTGTGAGCTGCAGGGCAGCGAGGGGGCAGAGGTTGAAGTGGTGCATGTGCTGCTCTGGTATGGGCGGTCTTTGGTGGACAGCGGACAACTTCAGGATGCCAGAACCCACTTTGAGCTAGCGATGATGTTTTCCTTGAAGGCAAACGAGGTCAGAAGTAAGTACAACTAGTGTAACTCTGTTTCCGTTTGAATTGCATTTTTTGTTTATACTGACTCTGAATGGCTCACCTCTTGGCACTATCTACAGACTGCAAATCATGGAGTCTTGGAGGCTTGATTGTTAAGGCATTCCACATTTGGAGGTTATCTTACAGAAACTTTTGATTACCCTACTGGTACTGGAGAATCCAGATCATGTTGCAAGTAACAGTCAAAATAGTGTACGTATATGGCGTAAATAATATCACATGACAAATTAGTACATGAAAAATAGCGCTAAACAAAACACGCACGTGATGCTTTCAATCAAGAATGCCGAGTCAGTGTCCCAACACATAGAGAGGTAAGACCAGGTGCTTGTACTCCCCTCCTGCCCATAAAGAATCATCTTACAGTTATTCTATGGGAAAGTCACACAATATACCCATAGGTTGTGTGCATGCTAATCATCTGTTCTATTTTAGTCTAACTCGTTGGCTGCCTTTATACCATATACCATACATATCATAAAAACATGGAAACTTTCACTATGTATATTTGTTTATGCCCATGTGCTGGTGCCTGTTCTGATTTTTCTTTGTCCATCTGATGGGTGACAATTTTCTTAGTTGCCAGGGCATCATTGAAAGGAATTTGCCATTGCCTGCTCCTTTCTGGGCACTTGCAAACCTCTGAAGGAGGCGACCCAGTGCTCGTTTCCGACCTGCCTCATTAATATTTATATGATGTCATCAGTGATGTCACCCATATATGTATCGACCTGGGAGGAATTCCATAGCCCTTCCCAGGCCATCCCAGGATCGAGCTGGTGGTTGGGGCTATAGGAGAGGAGAAGGGCAGCTATTACTGCCCCAAGCGCCCCCCTAGCCATGCCCACCAGCGCAACTATCTTTTTTTCATTTGGTGGGAGTGAGGTGGATAACTAGAGAAACCCCCACACGACCTATATTGCTTCTATGTGGGTCTACTAAGGCTCCACGGACTTACCAAAACCAACTAGATCATAAACATGTACATAGTTTTTTATTTCTTTATTTTTTTTTATAAAAAAACATGTTAACATGCTTTTGCAAAGGTAATTTATTTTTTCATATTTCATTTGATAGTACAATATTGCATAATTAAAAACATGTAATGACATCTCATATGTAAACACTGAAAAAAGTTTTTGTTTGTATTAACCTCTTCTGTGCCCATGACGAGATAGTCTCGTCATGGAGCACGGTCGCGCTGTGCCCATGACGAGATTATCTCGTCATGAACCCCACCCGCGTATGAAACGCCCGGCACAGGAGGGGGAAAGGGCGTGGCACCGAAGGGGTTAATAGACACATGTTTTCTTATTGTTGTTCTTTTGTCATTTGTTTTCTTTTTGTCAATGTGTTATATTTGTATCATTACATATGTCACCAGGTGAAGACATTGTATGATAGCATATCTGGTACATATGAGATTTCATTACATGTTTTAGTTATGCAATTTTGTACACACTATATTGAATATCTGACTAACATTGTGTTCAATGTATTGTCCCGGCCAGCCAGTCAGGGACGTACAGCAATAGAAACCTCAGAGCAACCCATGGGTGATACCTGTGACCAAAAAACAGGTACTATAAAACTGAATTTCGCTTTCAGTTGCTTTCCAAATGTCTCAAATGCAATACACCTTGCATGGCGCTTGTTGACATCCGAACCCATAAAAAATATACACATCTAGTTTCCCCATACCCAGGAGGTGCAAAGAACACAGGTGGGGGTCAAGGCAGCCTTGGCAGGGATGCATTCCTGCACAAGGGAGACTTACGGGAATTACCATTTTTGTCAAACAATTGCTAAATATCTGAGAGGTGCAATGTTCAGCAAGACTTAAAGTCCAGCTTGATGGCACTAGAAGGGACTCCCCTTCAAGCACACTTCCAAGTGAAGGGGCAGCATATTGCAGCAGAGGTAGTGGGGTTCATCAGTATGCACCTGCTGAAGGGCGAGCAGTGGGCAGTTGCTGTGTCTTGGGATCCCAGGGGTCCATCAAGAAAACTAACATTAGCACACTTTTCTGCCCAAATCTATAATTTCCTATATCACTCAAGGACTCTGTAAAAGGGAATGAGCTGCTATACCCCAAAAGTCAATTTGGTTTACATCTCAAAATAATATTTGAACGTTGTTCTAGATCTTAGATATGAGGTGCAGGATCTACCTGGCAGATGTAGTGTTGCGTCCGTTGGTCCAAGATGCATCTTAAGGGATTGTACCATCTAACAAGCTTCGATGTCTCCTGTGTTATCTTTCTGGATCTCAACCCTCTTCTAGTTAGAGGTGGTGCCAGTCAAAGGGTGTTGAAGCTAGGAATCCTGGAACATTTTGAAGCATTACACCATTTTTTTCTGGTAAGATAGCTCAGAGTTTGAAACTTGCTGCTGAGAACTACAAAAAAAGATAGAATTTATGGCTGTGCTGACTCAGTCTTTTATCCTTTTGAGGTTGATAAAATAGTTAACCCTAAGAAGAAGAATAGAGATGTCTACAATTTTCAAACAAATGGAATGTTCAGGTTGTGATACGTGATAGACAAATGATCAAAACAACACAAAAGTAACAAGCATGGTGGCCAATACGTGGTTTGTCACTACAGATTCGTCCCAGAGGGAGTCAGGCACACTGTGTTTGCCCTTCCAGTAAGTTCTAAATGTACTTGACTGCCCGGTTATACCTTGTACCTAGATGCGGCACATTTACATCAGAACCACTTAAAAAGTGAATATCCCAACTGCGCATGCCCCAAGCACGGTAACTGCTTCAAAGGTGTTTGCAGGACTGTACTTCCCCATTTTAATCCCCTGTCTACCCAGCTGAATCATTATAAAACACATGCACATAATACATAGCGCCTAGAAGTGACAAAATATTAGAAGCAGAAAACTGTTTAAAGAGCTTTCTGGCTTGACAGTGCATCAGCCCACGTACCGATTGTTATTAATACATTAAAATATACAGTGTGCTTTGGCGCCGCCCAGAGGACTAATTCACTCTCACGTCCCCTCTTGCTATTGGCCATTTGGTGTATTGTTCAGTTCCCTTTGGAGGCTTGCATTGCCAGGCATGAGGAACACTTTTACGTCTCAAAAGCACATTGAATAACACAGAGAGTAATGCGTTTCGTTGTGTTTTGCCGCAGCAGGCTTTTAGTAATGTTCGACTCAGAGTTCCCAATACAAGCGAGACCTAATGGCTTTGCCTGTGCTTGTTTCTCTTTGCCGTATTCCGCGATTCCTTAAAGTGGTGGAAGGCCTTATCATCGCACATAAGCATCTGTGGGAGGGGAGAATGCAACAGTGTTGTAGGGTTTCAATAAAAAAGCTGTTTGAGACGAGATAATAGAAACTGAAAAAACACAACGCATCGAATGTTCGTGTGAGCGTGTTCTTATCAAAACAATGGATTAACAGTCAGCAAGTGTAGGGGGCAGGATATTTGGTTTCTTCCATTCCGTCGAAAACACCCCCCATGTCTGATATTGCATCCACGTGCGGTCAGACGTCTCTGCCCGACGCCCACTCCCGAGTGTGTGTCCCCTTTCCTAGCTGTCAGAAGACGGACACCAGCAGCTGACATGCCTAATGGGAAAGACACCGACTGACAGCGCGTGAGAAAGAATGCGCCCTCCTCGCACAATATGACGGCTCTAAATCATCGTTTGCCTTTAAGAGGCCATATGGAACATGGCAGCAGTAAAAGGGCTTTTATAGAGACATGCGACGGCTGCGGGTCTTGGGACTAACTGAAAGCGCCAGCGGCCAGCTCCCCTGGTCCAGAGGTGCTTGTCGCTGGCACCAGGCATGGCACACTCTGGAATGCAAGGTGTCGTGTAGAACTCGCCTGGCATGGTGCTGTATCCCCATTTTGTGCAGTAGCAGTGGACTTTAAAGGGTAGGAGTAGATGGAAACTAAAGGCCTTTGACCAGCCCGGGCATTTAATGACCGGAAATGGCTGACTTTGCGGTCATTGCTTCGAGGAACATTTCCATCATCATGGGGTGAACTGATAAATTCCCTCACACTTTGAACGCAGCCCCCTGGGTGGGGTTGGTTGTGTGGTGGGGGAGGGGAATTGTTTTTGCAGCAGATCTGAGCTCACTGATTTCCCAACCGCTGAGTGTAAATCGCTGCTGCAGTTTGCAGACAGGTCCCTAGATGCTGCGTGGAAGCATTTCATAAGAAACCCGGAAAAGGCCAAAATACTCTCCCTGCACACACACAAAGGCACATACGTTCATACCATTTGCAGATCAACCCAACAGTTCCCCTAGTTGTAACCTTAGCACTGCCGTCCCCATAAGCCTCATGCAACCCTCAATAATTGTGTGGGCCACTTTACTCTATAAGAAATGCGTTTAACTGCAGGAAGGGGGAGTTCGCCGTCTCCCCTGTCTGGCATCACTGCTACACAATTACTAGCGTCAGCCGTGGTCCATGCAGGTAAGAGCGGTGGGGCCGGGTGATGGGGAATTTCGACAGACGATGACGAGGGAAAATTAAATAAATAATACATTTTCGGTCGTCAACGTCCTTTGAAATCCCCCCTCACCTGGCCCCACTGCTCTTAAGTGCACGGGCCGCGGATGACCACCATCCCCAAAATGCAAGATGCTTATTACCTGCCAACAGGGCCGGACTGGGAACCAAAACCGGCCCTGGCAAAGTACTCGGCTAGCCCCCCAGGGGGTTGGGGGTATGGTTGAGCTATTTGTCAGGGCCGGTTTCAGCCGATTTTGTCACAGAGACCGATATTGCAGCTATGCTGCAAAAACGGCCCTGTGACAAAAACGACCCCACAGGGGTCCACATTCGGCCCCCAACCTGGCAGCCCACAGGGGAAATGCCCGGTGCCCGCTACTGCCAGTCCCGCCCTGTCTGCCAACTCACACGGTTCCACCGTGTGACACACAATATCGGCCCTCATCACACGGTCCCCCTGTGAGAAACCAATATCCTACGTTGGCAGGGAAAATGAGCTGAAAATCACTGTAAATAGTGTTTTTCCAGCTCATTTTCCGAGTCTTTGAACTGTCGACATCCATTAATGGATGTGAAAATACCCCAGGACAGCGGCACCAGCTTCAGCCCAGCTTTATTTTATTTTTATTTTTTGGGAGGAGGGGTTTGGGGGCAAGGTGAGGTTCAAAAGTGCCTTGTAGGTAATTCTCGGCACGTGGCCTCGCCTCCTTCAAGGCCCGCCCCCTCCTCACACAGTGAGATCGTTCTTCAAGTTGGCAGGTATGCTTTTCTTCTCGCTTTACCACTGGGAAATCCAGTTTGGATTTGATTAGGTCGCTGACTGAGAAAGATGCCCTCTTCTTCTCTTGCTTCTGGAGCAAGACCGTGGCAGCCCTCATTGGCAATACAAGCTTCCTGGAGGGTGATCGGATTGAGGTGGCGGTTGGCAGCATCTCCACAAAATGGAACGCAGGAGCCACAGCCGTTATCCCTTATCTCAAGCATCCCTCCAGGGCAGCTTCCTGTCCTGAGGAAGAGGCCTTAGAAGAAGCTGGTATTCTTAGGGCAGCTTTCTGATCAACCAAAGCCCAGGGTTTGTAAGCTGCTTCACTGCTCAAGCTCAGGGCATGGCTTGGGTATCTACTTATCCAGATAATTAAGAAATATCTTCCCTGTCCCTATCATCACAGAAAGCGGAGGACAACTTTCAAATATTTGTACAAGCTCTTCCCAACAGTGCCCCTGCTGAGGAGGTGTGGGTACACGGAGAGTGAGCACTCCACTCCTCCAAGGACCAAAGGTCGTGGCAGACCAGTCTGCTTCTCAGTAGGCCTCATGTCTATTTTAGCCTCCAGCTTAAAGGTTACAAAAGGTCATGTTAGACTTGAATTATGTAGCTTGGAAGAATCATAAACCTAGAAAGGAGCTGAATGCTGAGCATTGATTGGACAGTTGTAGCAGGTAACCTGGTTGCATCAACCTGCGATAGCAGGAAACGAATCACAGCTCTTTGCAGCAACATCAGCACCCATTTAGGGGCTCTTCAGTGCTTAATTTGAGCCAGTGGTTTCCAGTGCATTGCACCAGCACATAATTGGCAACACCTGCATTTATGACAGTCTGACACATGGTGGTGCTGTTTGCTTTAGTTAGAGACGAGCACAACACCATTCTTTTATTAATTCAATATACATTAAAAAAAGCCATTGTTATAGCTTTGGGGACCTGAAATAGTCTGAAGTGTCACACTTGTAGGGGTAAGAGGGTTTGTAGGTGTGTTTGTACCATCATTGGCAGCTCCGTCAGGGGCAAAAGGAGGTGTACATACAGTGCCCTCCTGACAAGGGCCCTGGCACGATTTTTTTTTTTTTTTTTACAAATTAAGTACTGGGACTCTTTGCTGCTTTGTCAATACTTGGCTAGTTGGCTACCAGTAATCAGGAGAAGGGGATAATAGTGATTTGTAAAGAGATTTAGGGCTTATGCGTATGGGAAAAAGAGAGAGGGAGCTTCTGCTTGGTTTATTCTCTCAGGCCTGGTTTGCTCTTGGCCTTCTGCAGTATTTCAGAAATGTATCTGGAGAGGGTCAGTGCCTTCTAGGGCTGGCATGGAATAACTTCCAATGCAAAACTCCTCAGCTGGGTTCCAGAGATTGCCTGCATCACCAGGCAGGCTACATTCCTTGAGCGTGCTAAGCCAGAATTTTCCACCTCATGTCAAGAAGTTCACAGAACTTTTAGAAGTTAAGAGGAGAAGTCAATTTCACCAGAAGTATTCAAAGTCAATCTATGTGGAGTCAAGGGATGGACTATTCCCCAGTTAAACTGATGTTTGAAATGAACTCTACAAACGTTGTTTTACTGAAAACTCCATTTGAGAAATATAGAAGACGAGAGATCGAGTTAAGATTCGAATTTGCCTTTTTTGTGCACCATTCTTGTCTTGAATGTTTTAGGGAGTAATATTTGAATGAGGCCAGGGGGCTTCACAACATTGACATGGCCATTGCTGGTGGTAAGATATCTAACTGGTGGTACGAGTTGCTGGATCTTTCTCAGAAAGGACTGTCGTTCGTTAGGTTGATGTGGTGTTTGCTGTGTCTCAATCTCAACCAGCTCACAGTCTAACCGTACTCCAACCCTCTCCGCAAACCGGGGCTCTTTCACGGATTTGACATTGAGAAAGTCAGGAAAGTTAGTTGACTGATACTGAACTACAGCACTTCCCAAGAAGCAGCCATTATCAGGGCTACAGTGGCTGGGCTGACCGTCCAAGGCAGCCACAGATCCCTTTGTAGGAAGAATTGATAGTTCCTCATTTTCACTACCAACACTGAGACACTGGACTAAAGCCTGTTTCCCAAAGAATCCAGGAGTAAATTTGCCAGGTTATCTCCTCACACCATGTTTATACTTGAAGACTCCATTAAACGCCCCCACCTGAAGAGATTCTCTCACTGATGCTGCTCATGTATCATGTATGCAGGAATGGTTTCTGGCTGTTCTTCGGACACGCTGGCTTGTCCCCTTCTTTCAGGATTTAGTACCTTCCTCTCTGCACCCGTCTGGTAGTATGGTTGGTATTATGAAGGGTGTAGTTCTAAATTGCTCATGTTGGCTGTCTATGTTTCAGTTAGACTCTGTTTTTGTTATCCTCTTCTTTAAGGGACAGAAGAGCTATAGAACAGTAGGCTCATCATTAATGCTGGTGATTTGTTGTGGCATGAAGATGAATTTTCACATATCACAGTTACAAGTAAGACTCCTCAATCCCTACTCTGCAAATATTGAGAAACGGTAGAATTTGATTTACTATGGCTATGAAGTTGAGGCCGCCTTGCAAATAATAAAAGGTGAACAGGGGAAAACATTGTTCCATAAGAAGTCAGCACCATTAACTGTATGATTTTTTTTTAATGAGGTGTGGTGAATGGTGAACTTACTTGTATATAGGGATACATATCTGCATTCATGCAATATAGTTCGGCGACACAACCATATACAAAATTGCTGTGTGTATACGTGTATGCCTATAAAAAAAATTAAAAAAACAAGTAAGGCATCTCATGCCTAGAAGTGCACACATTCTCAATAAGAGATAGGTGAATTAATCTTAGCTACTGCTAAATATGTGGGCATTCCATTCCATTGTTTTATAGTTTAATCATGCCACTACAGACACAGATAAGCTATATGCAAAGCAGCTTTGGTCCACCACAGAATTAGTGGAACAGATCTGATCTCACAATCTTTGCAGGGAAACCGATCCAAATTAACAAACAGATTTAATAAGAGCATTTGGAGTTCTCAGCACAGTGGAACTCGTAAACATGATTGGCATGCTCAGGCCATTTAGGCCCACCTACTAAAAATAATATTGGCATGCTGAAATCAATCAGAGCATCTAGTAGTTACTCCACGTAGCATTCCTTTCCATTGTATTTTGAGTTGTGTGCAACATTACAGAGAGAGAAGAGACAATTCATGTGTTTCCAGTATATACAGGTACGTCCAGGAGATTAATTTATTTATCAAGTGTGACCTTCAAGCTACAGTTCAGTAAAGGTGTACAGCGATGGCCCTTCAAAAACATAAATACCTCCACCCTAACTCCCACCAGATCTTGAGGACTCTTCAAGTTTTGCACTATGTGAGGCTCGAAAATGTTAACAAAAAAATGTGTGAAGTTGTGAGGTGATATACTTTATAACTTGGTAACCATTTACTTTTATGGTGACTCATCCTTAGTCCTTAACTACCTCCAAGAGTAAGCATTGACTGCCTCTGCCCAGTAAGAATTGGAGAGTGAAGGAAACTAAGAGTGTCTTGGCTAAGCTTGGGAACAACAGTTTCCTGGACTCTGGGATTGTGAGGAGAAACAGCATTATCACGCTCTGATAAGCTCCAGTTCTTACAATCCGTTTGAAGACCTGGAGAAACGTCCTGTCTTGGGTCTTTGTTGTTCATCCTAGTTGTGCTTTATATCAGCCTCTTCATGACACAGGGTGGGGTAAATTTACATTGAGATGATCTACCCTATTGAAGAGCTGTAACAAATCCTTCAGAAGGACTCCCTTGCCTCATTTGCTCCTTTCTAGCCCAAGAGCACCATCAAGCAACATCCGATTCCAGTTATTGTCTTTTCATGTTCTCTTTTTAGTTACTCCTGATTAGAGATGCCAAATGGAGTCCTTACCTGCAACTCTACCCATAGTCGCAGTAGCATGACTTCATTATCTTGTGTCACGTGGTGCACATTTTTCACACGGGTGAGATTGCATAATATGGTGGCAATACTCTTCTTGACAATGAACCTTCTGTGTGGTGAAAGAAGCTCAGAGAGATTCTTTCCCTTACACTGTCCTCTGTTGATGTGACACAGAAGGATCCATTCCCGGGTCTCACTGCATGTGGATGACGTTTTTCGTAATGGTGAGCATTTGCACAATGGCGAAATGTGACTTGGTTGTACCAGGCAGCTCAACGTAGTATTCACCACTGTCATCTTAGTGATTCAAAAATTCTTGATCCTGATTTTGTGGTGAGCAGGTTCATTATTTCTCCATCTGAGTCCTTGCGATTAGAAATAGGAAACCTTTTTTGTATTGCAGGACATGTTCCATCTAAAAAAAGATAGCCTTCTCCTTATATTTGGACTCCATGCCCTGGACCCTTGACTGGTGGTGAATGCTTTGCCGAAAACCACAATGAAATCAGCAGATGCGCCTCTCACATGTAGTTTGGCTATTGTGTTTTTGTCCATGTTCAGGTCTCCTGCTGCTGCCTGTGCTGATTCTTCACTCTTATCTCTGAGATGGTGATGAACTTGGCCAGAATCCTAGGCTGGCACCGTGCTTACTTCATGCACTGTTCAATTAGTGGTTTGCTTTGCTTGCAGCCGCGGCCCGTGCAGGTAAGAGCGGTGGGGCGGTAGGACAGGTGGGTGAGATTTCGACAGACGATGATGAGGGAAAATAAATTATTTACTTAATTTTCCCTCGTCATCGTCCGTCAAAATCCACCTTCACCCGGCCCCAACCGCCTCACCGCTCTGACCTGCACGGACCGCGGCTGTTTACTAGTGTGATCAAGTTTCTCTGGTACAGTATATAGAAACATTTAACATGGCGGTGCCAAAATACCAGATTACCTATATTTGTGCTCCTTCTTCCTCTTCGAGTTCTTGTACTTTTCAGAGCAGCTTGAACATTTGAAAGAGTCCCCCTAGGACTATGATGCACTTCCCCAAGCCTACCCCTCTTCTCCTTCACATCTTTGCTGTTGTTCCATTAACTAGATAGATGGTGAACAAATCACACACAAAGTTCTTGACCTTGCCTTCATGCTACCAGTAGTTACATACCTACTGCAATACTGCCCCCTGTAGGTCCCAGCGATTTCTTCTTGGGAAGACCACCACTCCCCCTTAGAACACTCCCTGTAACAGGACACCTCTCTTCATAGACCTGCCATGCTCCAGTAATCCGTGTGACGTCTGCTTCTGGGCGATTTACCCTGTATATAACAACTGCTCATTATTTTATCATTTCATTTAGGCTCACTCCGCTAGCAGACCGCGTCTCCCAAATACACCCTGCACTGAAGACTTAAACTACATGTGCATTGAGAACAGAAAGATTTGGTAAGAAGGTCACACACACTGAAAGTAACAGCTGTGCACCAATCCATATTAAAAGAAGAGGCTTTCCAAGAAGAGCAACAGTGTGCAGAGGTTGGGTGGGCTCCAGAGGGTGGGAACCTGTGGGCCACTGTGTAGCTGGGAAGGCTTCTACATTAACCCTGGCTCCGGGCAGAAGAAGAGCCCCAGGCAGCAGGGGGAGTGGTGAATACCTTCAGCACATTATCCGCTCTCATCTGCTCTCCACGTGGCACCAGGTTCCAAGCCCGTAGTTGTAAAAAGTCTGTTTTTAGGTCGATCCTAGGCAGCGCAGACGCTGTCTCTCAACATGCTATATTCAGGGTACAGGCTTACAATCCACCTCCAGCTTCTGAATGGCTTTTGTCAGTGCCTTTAAAATATATTGCTTCTGATTGGATAATGGTTCCTGCTTGTCCCACCTTTTTCTCAATTGTTGACTCCCAGGGATTGCCCTCGGCACTTGTCCTCTTCCACTTGTGCTATCATATGTCCTGTCATTGGAACTTTTTATGTACATTTGCACCGAGCACTTTTAGCTTGGCATGCAGTGCTTTAAGTATGGTGGTCTCACCTTTCTTTTGTTCTGCATTGCGCGGCAGGCTCACCTCCATTTTATTAATTTTGAACGTACATTAACTCTCAGCGCTGCACCCCTTTATATGAGTGCCATGCTTTATCTCTTTGTTTTTTCAAAAAATATTAGAGCTGGTTTTCCTACAAAATGGCATCCGCTTCCTCCGAGGCTCTTGCAGTGCCCGCTTCATGCCATTCATGCTTGTTTGCATTGGATGCTGATGCGCTCCACTCTCAATATGGTGTAGAGAAGCTGTCTTACAGCATCGGCTTAGCAGAAAAGGGCCTTTATGGCATTTAAAAGAATATCTCTGTGCCTGAATCAACAGAAAAGCAGACAAAGTTAGGTAAGGCACAAAGACCACTCTCTCCTGAAAACGCAGCCCCGAGAATCCTTTTGATTTACTCCAATATATGTAGGGTAGTATTTGTGGTAGTTTTTGGAGCTTATTTCTGGCCCTAGTACATGTAACACGGCGCAGCAACAAAACAAAATATAGATAATAAAAATATCAACTCCCTATACTTAAAAATATCGAATCAAAAATTTAGATGTAAAAAATATTGATTTAAAAATATAAATAAAATTAAATATTATATATTAAATATATAAAATATTATTATCTTTAACAAAATGAATTAAATTTAATATACATTTTAAGTAAATATAAAATCTAAACGTAATTTAAAAAAATATAAACACACAAACAATAATATATACAGATATTTACTTTAAAATAATTTATTAACTATCTTCTTTATTTAATTTTTTAACTTTTACATTATATAAGAATAAAATATATACATATATCAATAATAAACATTTTTAAAAACCATTCTGTAATTAATTAAAACATTAAACTATTAAAACAAAATTAAAATGTACATTTTGCAATACAATAAATACAACAGTAGGGAAAATGTTGGATAGTGAAATAATTAAATTTACTATTCCAACTGCAATGAGTTCCAACAGTAGGGAAAGTGCTGGATAGCGGAGGGGGGAAAATTTACCATTCCTACTCCAAAGAGTGCAACAGTAGGGAAAGTGTTGGATAGCGGAGGGGTAAAAATTACGATTCCCACTCCAGTGAGTGCAACAGTGGGGAATATTTTGGATAGCGGAGGGGTACACATTACTATTCCCACTCCAGTGAGTGCAACAGTAGGGAAAGTGATGGAGAGTGGAGTTGTAAAATGTACTATTCCCACTCCAGTAAGTGCAGCAGTAGGGAAAGTGCCGGATAGTGGAGTTGTAAAATTTACTATTCCCACTCCAGTGAGTGCAACAGTAGGGAAAGTGGTGGAAAGTGAAAGGGTAAAAATTACTATTCCCACTCCAGTGGGTACAACAGTAGAGAAAGTGCAGGATAGAGGAAGGGTAAAAATTACTATTCCCTCTCCAGTGAGTGCAACAGTAGGGAAAGTATTGGATAGTGGAGGGGTAAAAATTACTATTTTCACTGCAGTGAGTTATTATTATTATTATTATTATTATAGCGATTTATAAAGCGCCTGGTGACCCAAGGGCATCCCCGCGCTATAAAAGTTATAATCCAGTTGAGGGGGAGGAAGAAGGAGGGAGGATTAATTAGGGAATAGGTGTGTTTTCAATTTTTTACGAAATGCCAAATAGTGGGGTTCGAGTCTGAGGGAGCGTGGTAGGGCGTTCCATCCAATGGCTGCTTGGACAGAGAAGCGTCGTCCTCCTGTACGTGCCTTTTTGAATCTGGGAACGCTGGCCAAGTGCTCATTCTCAGATCGTAAGGATCTGGGTGCTTTGTAGGGCGTGATCATGCTGCTGAGGATCGCGGGACCAGATCCGTTGATCAGCTTATGTGACATGCACATGGCTTTGAACTGCACCCTTTGGCGCACAGGGAGCCAGTGCAGGGCCTTGAGTGCAGGTCTGGCAGACGCTCTAGAGGGAAGATTGGTTATCAGACGTGCTGCAGCGTTCTGTGTCCGCTGCAGTTTCGTCAGGGTGGCTTCAGGGGCTCCCAGGTAGACTATATTGCTATAGTCCAAGCGGGACAATACTAGTCCCTGGATGAGTAGTTTCCTGGAAGCAGAAGGCAGTAGGGGGAGAATCTTGCGGGTCGTGCGCATGAGCCCGAAACAGGTACCTGAGGTTTTGGTTGCTTGCGTCTTCAAGGTGAGTTCTGGTTCGAGCCATACGCCGAGGGTCTTGACTTCACGCTTCGGGAGGGGGGTTTCTCCAATCACGTCGGGCCAGATTGCTGGGGGGATGGTCGTCCATTGTTTCCCCAGGAGCATCACTTCCGTCTTTGACCCATTTAATTTTAATGATGAGTCACTCATCCAGCTGTAGATTTCTGTAAGACAGTTGGTCAGATTCTCTGGGTGGTCGATAAGTTGTGATAAGGAGACGACCAGTTGAGTGTCATCAGCGTAGTTTATTATTTTGATGTTAAATGGTGTTACCACGTCCTCAAGGGGGGCCATATATGCATTAAAAAGCGTCGGGCTCAGGGAGGAGCCCTGAGGGACCCCGCTTGTGAGGGGGAGGATGGACGAGTGGTGATTGTCGTCCCAAACCTGGAACGTGCGTCCAGTGAGGAAGGATTCAATCCAGCCAAGGGCCGTCCCGGAGAGCCCTGCTGTCGCGAGTCGATGAAGAAGGACACGGTGGTTAACCGTGTCGAAGGCTGCGCTGAGATCCAGGAGGATCACTGCCACTGACCCTCCTGAATCCAGGATGCGCCTTGCTTCCTCGATAACGGCAAGAAGGGCGGTGTCTGTGCCATGGCCCGGGCGGAATCCAGTCTGGGATTGTCGTAATGCGTTATTGGTCTCAAGGAACTGAGATAATTGTTCGTTGACCAATTTCTCGGCTACCTTACTGATTCCGGGAAGTAGTGATATTGGCCGATAGTTTGACATATCCGCTGGGTCGAGCTGGGTTTTTTTTAAAAGTGCCTTCACCACAGCACTTTTCCAGCTGTCGGGAACAGATCTCTGAGCCAGCGAGCTGTTAATGAGCTCTGTGACCGTGGGAACGATGACAGGGGCCACGGTTTTCAGGAATCTGATGGGTGCCGGGTCCAGAGGGGATCCGCTTTTCATTTTAATCAAGGTTCGTTCAACCTCTGTGCAGGTTACTGGCCGGAATGTGGTAAGTGTGGGGTGGTGAGGGTTGCTTTTGCTCGGGCCGGGGGATGCGCGGCTGGCCAGGTGGCTGGAAGGGCCGGGCGGGGGAAGGGAAACCAGGATGCGGGAGATTTTGTCATTGAAGTATGAGGCAAGTTCATTACTTCGGTCGACCCGGGGGGTGGTGGTGGAGAGAGGGGTGTTGGGTACTTTCAGCAGCTCCTTTACTATTAAGAAGGATTCCCTAGCGGAGTTGGAGGATTCCCTAGCGGAGTTGGAGGATTCTTGGAGTGCAACAGTAGGGAAACTATTGGATAGCAGAGATACAAAAATTACTAGTAACATCTAAACAATTTAAACAATTAAATAATCTTAAAATTAACAATATTTTAAAAATATACAGTTAAATATATTAAACATATAAAAAGAACACATATTATAAAAAAGGTACAATATGATTAAAACAAATTTAATAAATACATTTATAAAGAATATATATTCAAAAGGAGCAAATATTCACAAACAAATTATTTAAAATATAAATATATTTATTTTATTTCCTACCCTATAGCACCACACTAATAAAGACATCAACGTTTTTATTTAAAATTATTTCCATAATTAACATAATTAATAAGGAATTTTTAAATATATTATTAATAAAAAAAGAAAATAAACAGTAATTGAGTACACATTATTTAACACTGTAATATCCTCAACACACTCCTAAAATTAATTAAACAATTACCACAATTAATTATTAATGAATTAATTATAATTAATTAACAAATAATTAGTAATTAATGAATCAAAAATAAATTACTTTCCACTCTTTGCACCATTTACATCTATAAACACCACAACACACCCCTAAAATTCATTAAACAATTACCATAATTAATTACTAATAAATTAATTTAAATTAATTCACAACCAATTAATAAACAATTATTAATAAATTTACACATTTAACATTATAACATCACAATTAAAGAAATGTTAATAAATAAAAACTATTCAATAAATGTTATTAATTAAATTACTTCCCTCCCTATTTCCCTAGAAACCCACAACCCTCTACGGAACTAGAAACGCACATTTCAAATTTAAAAAAAAAAGAATAACTACTATAAATAATCAATTTATTTTATATGATTAAATTACTCCCCCACCCTGTTCTGCTATAAACGCACAACCCGCTACGGAACGAAAAACGCCAAATTCAATCAAAATTAATTAATAACGACTTACATTTTAACAACTATAATAAAAATACAAAATTTCTTATGCAAAAAAAAATCACACATATAAAATATATACTAAAATACACAACATTAATAAAAAATCGATATTTTTGACCACTATATTTTTACAAACGATATTAAAACTTTTATATTTTTAGCATCGATAGTACTTACATAAAATCGATATTCTTGACCACGATATTTTGTATGACGATATTTGTGACACAATATTTTTTACCTCGATATTCGTGCAAGTCGATATTTTTTACCTCGATATTCTTGCAAGTTGATATTTTTACATCGATATTACTCTGCACCATCCACCTACATTTTAAACAGACTTTAACTCTCAGCGCTGCACTTGTGTCACGAGCGCCATGCTTTATCTCCTTGTTTTTGTTTGACTTAGAGCTGGTTTTCCCGCAAAATAGTGTCCGCTTCCTCCGAGTCTCTTGCGGCGTCTGTTTCACACCATTTATGTCTGTTTGCATCGGACGCTGACACACCCCATTCTCAACACGGTGTAGAGAAGCTGCCTTATAGCGTCAGCTTGGTAGAAAGGGTCCGTTATGGTGTCCACCGTCAAAAGCGTTGCTGCAAGTCCGGGCTTTATGCCATATGCAACCCCCTTTTGTACCCCTTGCTCACTTTTCCACTGGGTTCAAGCAAGCCTGGCTGAAGACGGCTGAAATGCCAGAAACCGGTCCTAGGAAGATTGTTTCCGGTCCAGAGAAGGCATGGCTTGGCAGTTCGGGCTGGACTGTTCCCATGAGGCACAGGGTCAGACTGATTTGCATATGGCCATGTCTGAACTAGGGTGGCAGAGTGGGCTAAAGAACGGTGATGGATCAAACCCAGATCTGTTGACTGGGTGAGAGTATTTGATTGGTTCTGATGCTCCGTCCATCACCACCCCCTTTTGTACCGCTTTGTTCACAAACAAATGCAGCATTCTTTTCTCTAGTCCCACCATATTGTGACAGGTATGTGCCTCCTTCAGACACGGTCTCATAGAACACTATTACAGTCAGCATATATGTGACCATCACCCTGTGCACTCTGCAGAGAGGCCAATGATTGGATGAGCCCGTAGTCAGAACACTTTTTGACACAGTAACTGGCACTGCCAGAAACTCACACTGTCTTCAGCCTCGCCCCAGCCGTGCTTCGTCATGAAAACGCATCCAGGTGATTACAGCAGTCACAACGTGTGTTTGAGGAGAAATAGAGGCGAGAGAGGAAGTACAAAAGGAAAGAGAAAGAGAGAGAGAAAGATGTAGGTGGGAGGGGAGCGGGCAAGTCTGATTTTATATTTTTTTTGCCAGGGCTAATCTTGGCTCTCAGCCTGGCCCTCAGTGACACACGTGCCCTGCAGCATGAAGTAAAGCGTGTTAAATGTAACAAGGGCAGCATCACTGATAGATACTTGCACACGATGTGGGGATGGCATTAGGCTTTTAACTTGCAAAGTTAAGGAGATGACTATCAGCAGAACTTTAAGTGGGATAAAAAAAACTAGGCGGGTCTCTCAAAGGGGCGTGGCCGATTTTAAGGGCGTGGCTGAAAACACTTAAACTAAAAAATCTGTGCTTAGCGTAGTGTGCCGCCTGACTTGTATTTTGCTGTTTCTGTAATTGCATCCAGATATATGATACAATAAGTAACATCATACCTACAACAAGACATGACTATTGGCTTTGTCAAATAAGATAAGTAAGCAGCAACTATGGCACTATGGCTTGTATATAATATTGTAAAAGCTTAAACTTAAAGCCCTGGTGACATCACGACAATGTTGCGGCTCCTGAATTTAAAACAAAAAGGGAAATCCAGAGAGAAAATGACTCTCTTTAAAGGATTTCCCTTCCCCAACAATGCTCACCTGGCATGAGTGAGAAGTGAGCAGTGTGAGCACGCACACGATGTGCCTCCTGTCACTGCAGTCTGGAAAAAAAATGGACCGCCTGTGCCAAGGCACCAAACAGAGCCCGATAGAGACTTGTTCCGAGGCCCCCTTTTAAAAACAGCCGGTGCTCAGCACCGGCGAGACCTGGCCCACTTAAAGCCCTGACTATAAGGCTTGCAAGGAGGGAGTTGTTTCAATGCATGTTTAGGTCTCTGCTCTAGATGACATGCATGCGCTGTCTCGAACCGAGACATGCTGCTTCTACTTCTAGTCTTACAGCCCGCTCATAGGCTTCCCATGTATTGGCACCATCATCACTCAAGGGTATGCATAGTTCATGCCTCTTCTGGTGTTTAGCCCACCCCGAGAGCACCACCCAACTACATTTAAACAGATGCAGAGGGCAGTGTAGGGCATTGCTTCGTGACTACTTTTTTATTTCTCTAGAAATAGATCTCAATGCAGAAGAAATCTCCAACCTCAATGCAGACCGGAAATGGCCCTTGCCCCCGGCCCCATGCTCAGAAATTGGCTTCATTTCAGCTGTGTGTTGATAAACAAACAACATCTCCAAATATGTTTGTTTTGGAATTCTACAGTTTGCATCTGCTGCCTTGTGGTATCTCTGCGACCGAGAAGCAGCTAGAAGACAGGCTTCTGTGTAGCACCTCCTTGGAATCCGGGAACCCCCTGGAACTTAATCCACAGCGACATGGAAGGGGTCGACATGCCTGCCCTGCCCAGCGCCTCCATCGAGTGCAACCTGAGAGGGAGGCGCTTATTGGACTATGTGTCCAGCATGGCCACTGCCGGACTCCCCTATACCTTTCTCTATGGCTGGAACTGGCAGGGCTGCTGCGTTCTAGCGAGGGCAATTGCATTTTAGTTGCTGCTTTAAGTTGGCATTTTAACAGTTTATACTATCACCCACATTTGTGCCCCCTTCCCCCACTGTCCCATTTTGCAGTGTGGTGATGCACAGAGGCGTCAGATTAGAATGACACTGCAGCATTACTCTGTGCGTCAGATTAGTATGACACTGCAGCATTACTCTGTGCGTCAGATTAGAATGACACTGCAGCATTACTCTGTGCGTCAGATTACAATGACACTGCAGCATTACTCTGTGCGTCAGATTAGAATGACACTGCAGCATTACTCTGTGCGTCAGATTAGTATGACACTGCAGCATTACTCTGTGCGTCAGATTAGAATGACACTGCAGCATTACTCTGTGCGTCAGATTAGAATGACACTGCAGCATTACTCTGTGCGTCAGATTAGTATGACACTGCAGCATTACTCTCTGCGTCAGATTAGTATGACACTGCAGCATTACTCTGTGCGTCAGATTAGAATGACACTGCAGCATTACTCTGTGCGTCAGATTAGAATGACACTGCAGCATTACTCTCTGCGTCAGATTAGTATGACACTGCAGCATTACTCTGTGCGTCAGATTAGAATGACACTGCAGCATTACTCTGTGCGTCAGATTAGTATGACACTGCAGCATTACTCTGTGCGTCAGATTAGAATGACACTGCAGCATTACTCCGTGCGTCAGATTAGTATGATACTGCAGCATTACTCTGTGCGTCAGATTAGTATGACACTGCAGCATTACTCTGTGCGTCAGATTAGAATGACACTGCAGCATTACTCTGTGCGTCAGATTAGTATGACACTGCAGCATTACTCTGTGCGTCAGATTAGAATGACACTGCAGCATTACTCTGTGCGTCAGATTAGTATGACACTGCAGCATTACTCTGTGCGTCAGATTAGAATGACACTGCAGCATTACTCTGTGCGTCAGATTAGAATGACACTGCAGCATTACTCCGTGCGTCAGATTAGAATGACACTGTAGCATTACTCCGTGCGTCAGATTAGAATGACACTGCAGCATTACTCCGTGCGTCAGATTAGTATGACACTGCAGCATTACTCCGTGCGTCAGATTAGAATGACACTGCAGCATTACTCCGTGCGTCCGATTAGAATGACACTGCAGCATTACTCCGTGCGTCAGATTAGAATGACACTGCAGCATTACTCCGTGCGTCAGATTAGAATGACACTGCAGCATTACTCCGTGCGTCAGATTAGAATGACACTGCAGCATTACTCTGTGCATCTCTTTTGACTGACAGTTTAGTGTTATGGTATTGCTATAGTTCTAGCAAAACGGTGTAGTAGCTATTTTCTCTATGTCAGGAAAAGGATAGCGCTCATGAGCTGACTGGGAGAGTGCATCCGGGATTTTGAAATGTCGTTGACTTGTATGCATGTAATTCTTCACATGTTGAGATAGAAAAGGGACAATGACTGATTCCTCTGCAGCTATAGGGGCCCACGTTCACCATTTCATTGAATTGAGCAGTATATTTTGAGTTATAGTCAAGTATTTTATTTAGTGACACAAGAAGAACAAGCATTGGCATAGTAAATAGGTCTCGCCTTTTAGACCTTATAAGTATTTTGCCATGCAGCACGCATACATATAAATTAAGGACCTCTAGAAAACAGATCGAAGGCCGAGAGAATGCCAAACATGTAGCAGAGATCAAACACGAGCTAAAAAGTAAAATCTGCTGAGAGGGCTGAGGGCTTGTGCTGACTCACTGGATGGGGGGGGGGGGGGAGTGCTACTAATGAAAAGCAGGAAATAAACAAGAAGGCACTGCAGCGGCTGCCCTGCGCGCCGCTGCTCGCTCCTGAGGCAAAACGCCGTGCGAGTGAGCATTTCAAAAGAGCTGGGAAATGCACCCACCTTTAGCCATTTGCGTGCTTTCATTATAGAAAGACACATGCAAAAGCCAATCCAATGTGTTGGAGGAGTCAGACCCACACAGAGTAGATACAAGAAGCCTCGCCGAGCAGCGCATGCACGCTGCTAGGCTCGACCTAAAAAAGGGTCACTAGAAAATGTTAAGAGTGTCAGATTCTTGTCATTTTTGTTTTTTTACTTTTGTTAAACAACATTGAATTTTTCTTTAGTAGACTGGTATTTACATATGTATAGGTAACACCTTTAATTGCACTGACTCTGCTCTCTCATAATTTATGTTGCTGTCAATGGTGCGCACAGTGCTCTCTGGTATTGGAGCCCTTCCTCCTTTGTTTCCCTTTACCCTTTCTTAATGCACAGTTACTAGAGAGCCAGCTCCTCCAGCCATGTGGTTGTCAGCTGTTTCCATGCAAAATCTGCTCCCTGGCCTCAGGCTGGCAGCCCAGAGTGTCCCTACGGTCCTGCTGACTCCTCCTACCACTCGTCACTCAGATTAATGTCCACTAAGGAAATGAGACAGTTGATTAGTGCATTGAGAATGCCAGTAGGTCTGAGTTCGCCATTGCCGAAACCTATTGGCTTTGCCAATGCTTGATAAACTTGCTCCTCTGTCCCCTGTGCAATTAATTAGGTTTACTACCAGAATATCAACATTTAAATACTGACCCACTGAATATTGTGGCCACAATTTCAACTAACTAAATATTGTGAAGGTACACATAGATTAGTTTAGGCTTACCTTACTTAATTCCGCATGTATATACCTTGATAAGAAATATGTACAAGATACGTAGATGTGGTGTTAAGAATAGTATATATATATATATTACTTACTGGCGGTTGCCAGGAGGTAGTTATAGTTAGGACCAAAGTTTCCATAGGAAAAGCGTTTTTTGTTTTGCCAATACACAACATTTTCAAAAAAGTTTTTGTTCAGCTGCTGTGCTTAAAGTTTTGGGGTGATCCATCAAGAGGGGGCTGAGAAAAAAGGAGGGGGGTGTCCCAGAATGCGTTTTGCCCATGTTATCTCAAAGGAAATTTTTCATTTTTTGATCATGATTACAGATCGAACCACTGAACAGAATTACACCAAATTTGGCAGAAAGCTAGATGTTGGTCCAGAAAGCGTGTTTTTTTCTGATTTGGTGTATATTTGTTCAGTTGTTTCAGAGATATTTTAGTTTAAAAAATATAGATATTTGGTAGCCCAAACTCCTACTGAAATGTTACTTAAATTTGATTGGCTGCCAACACTTCAACCAGGAAGTGTTGGCAGCCATCTTGGGACTCGGTTGAACAAGTCCCGCAAAAAAATGTAAAACAAGGAAAAAAGAAAAGGGGGCAGGGTAGAAACACCCTGACCCCATAGGCCTCTTGGGTGTGTCCCACTGGAACCCTGCAGAGCCCACAAAAGCATTTTAAAAGACAAATTTATGTGGGATTCGCAGATCTGGATGATTTTTTTTTTTTTTTAAACGAACCGCGGTCTCCCACGCCTAGTTTATTATTGTCCCCCAGGTGGACTAGGTCCTTTGAGTATTGTTTTAATAAATAGGGGGCACATGCTCCCCTTTCCTAGGGCTTAATCTTACCTTCGGGGACCACCACCTCCCCGGAACTTCCTTAAAATATTATGCGGGGGCAGCCATATGGCCTTCCCCACTGGCCCGGGGAAACCACCTCCCCGAGGCCTATTTCTTTTAAGCTGGGGAATCTCGGACCCACCCCAGCCCCGGGGACCGCCACCTCTGCGGGGCTGTATTGAAAATGTTTGCGGGGGGAGCATAGACACCCCCAAAGCCCCAGGGGCCGCCTCCTCCCCGGGGCTCTAATTTGAAAAAATGCAGGGGTGCCACAAAGACCCCCTGCCCCCCCAGCCCTGAGGACCTCCACCTCCTCTGGGCCTTTTTTTTAGATTTAGTGCGGGGGATCACCACCTCTCCGGGGCAAATACAAACAAAGGAGGGGGCGCTAGGTGGCCTTGGGGACTGACACTCCACAGGACCGGCTCCAGCAATGTCCCGAGGTGACAACCCTGGGAAATTGCAGTTTGCTATGGCAAAGCCATAGCAAACTTAGCTCTGCTTCTAGTAAGTGAGAGCAGAAAATGCTCTCGCTTACTAGAAGTGGGTAAGAATTGCTTTTGGACAGAGGGAGTGGCATGTTAGCACTTCCCTCTGTCCAAAGCTCCTGCAGGAAGCGGGGAGCCGGCAGAGTCACAGGGAGCCAGCAGGGACTGCAGGGAAGGGGGGCCATGCAGCCCCTTACTTTATAAAAAATATATATTTAAAAAAAGGAAAAGCTGGGCCCTGAGGAATGGGGTCCCTGGGGACGTAATTGGCTCAGGGAAGGGGGACTATGCAGTCCCCCCTTCCCTCAAAAACAAAAGATCAAATAAAAAATAAAAACTCTGGCAAGTCACCAGAGTCCATGCCCCCTTCATCACCACCACGCAAACTCAACTCGTGGCACAGTGGTGGTTGAGGAATGAAGTCCCCTTCAATGCTAACGGTCTTTGGGGGCAAACAAGCCCACCTGTTACCTCCAGTAATCCCCAGATAGCAGGATTGCTGAGCAGACTTGGAGCCACGCCCCCGTCCTCCACGACTCTGCAAACGCACCTCCTAGTGGGCTGCTGGTTGGGGAATGAATTCCACTTTACTCCTGAGGGCTTCAGGACTAAAGTGGACTTCTTCCCCCAACCAGTAGTGAGCCAGAAGGTGCGTTTGCAGAGTGGTGGAGAAAGGGGTCATGACCTCTGGCAACCTCTCAGCAATCCTGCTGTTTGGGACTTCCTGAAGGTAACAGGAGGGTAGTTGGCCCCCAATACTAGTAACCCGGTTCGTTTATCAAAGGATTACTCAACATCAAAGGGGTGGTCTAAGAGAAACATTTGCAGCTTAAATGGTAAAAATATTGCAGACAACATACTGCAAATACAATTTTTATTCTCCAGATCTTTATAAAACATAATATCAGCCATGTATTAAATTAACTGCAAATAACATTACTGTCCCAAGTGGTGTACATCATATAAGCACAATCTGCTCTAATATTTCTTATCATGGTAAGGTTTTGTGATATATATATATATATATATATATATATATATATATATATATATATATATATTCATAGCATGTGTACCTGTATATACACATGCTTACCATACTACTGCCATTCAGTGTTGGGCATGTTCACCGTTGGATAGTTTTTTCGGCCATCAGAATCAGATGTGCCCATGTAGGCTCTGAGTTTCAGCGTGACATTCATGTGTTAATCTGTTGCTTTTGATGCCTTCTGAATAACTTGTTTGCATTCTATCCTACTGGCAAAACACATCAGAGTTTCATCTCGCAGTCATTGTCGAGCATCGTCATCACCTAGACCCCTTTGGAAGCCGAAGATTCATTTTCATGTGGCACCCAGACCGAGGTGATTACTGATGATGGAGTGATTACCGTTCCATTAGTACCCTTGATTCCATCCTAAATACCAGTGGACTGATCACCATCAGGTCTGCAATCTGTGTCTGTTGCCCCACAATGATGACACCAACTGCCCAGTGTCTCAAGCATTCAGATCGAGAAGATCCTTCACTATCGAATAGAGCATTTGGAGCCTAGGTGGGCACCACCATGCAACTAGTGGATATTTCTGAGACCCCGCACATCTTCGGGGAAGAAGAATTGGAAGACCACAAAGAGGAGGAGTCTGGATCACTCTTGCACAAAAACCCACTAATTCACACCCCAGTGGATCCACCGATGACCAAGATCCCCATAAGAAAACAACTCTAAGAACAGTGAGTACACAACAACAGGGATACAAACTGCTTCCTGTGCTGAGGTAGAGCACCACTCCCAAGGGAGTAGGGCTTTGACACCGGAGCCTTTTGGGAAAGATGAAAATGCTGAAGGGCTATCAACCACCACAGGATCTGGACAGCATCAAAACAAGCCAACTAAGAGTGCAAAGGCTGCCTTGATGGTCCAGCCACACCTAGGCTTCGTCTTGCACAATGAAGTCCACATTGGCTCAAAAATAATCAGAGGTCCGCAGCACATTGACACTGAGACTCTCATCGGCTCTGAGGGCTTCCACTTTGAAACCCACACCCTTGGCTCAGAAGACATCAGCACCAAAACAAACATTGGTGCTCACGACGCCGTTGACATCGAAGCCTCACTTTGCACCAAAACCTTATTTGGCTCCAAAGTAGCATAACACTGGAGCCAGAAAGGTGCAGATCAATGCAGGCCTCCGGCAACCCCCTCGGAGGATGATGCCGAGGCCCCCATCCTTGAGTGGCTACAACAAGAACTGGAAGCTAGGCAACAGCACCTTTTTATTGATCTCCTACCAGGAAAATTCTAAATGGGTTCCTGCACCACCAGACCCTATACCACAAGAAATTAAGCTGGCTTTTCAAGAAGAGACTGTGCCCAAGCCTTTCACACACAAGCTACCTCCTAAAAAACACAGGGACAGTGCAATCACTCCTATACCTCTTTCACGCTCTCCACTACCTCTACCTACTGCACCTCCCACACAAGCAATTCCTCCATTGGTGCCCCTCACAAATTCCTCACCAATGTCACCGTATTCCACTTCACCAAAGGGCATCCGCTACGGGCCATTTTTAACCTTACGACCAAACATCAGTAAAGGGACCTATGGATAATCCATGGGTCGTCTATAATGTAGACCAACTAGGGGATTCTAGCCTCAAACTTTATCTTTCAAAACCTCCTAGATAAAATCTCCTCATACCACGAAGTTATTTGGGGCCTAATTACGAGTCTGGCAGCCCACTGACTTCCAGACTCATGGGGACGTGGCAGTGGCGGTCTTCCGACCACCATATTGCAATTAGTGCGGTCAGGCCGCCATTACCCTGCCACAGCCGGAAGGGAACCTCCATTAACTGGCGGTGTTGCAGCAGAAAGGATGCCGCAATATGCTTGGCGGTACCACCGTGGTCCCATCAAACATATTACGAGTTTCCTCTCCGCCATAGTTTTCATGGCGGTTCCTCCTTCATAAAAGCTGTGGCTGAGAGGAAACAAAGGGGCCCTACAGGACACCCTTGTGCCTCTGCACCATGGGGTGCATGCAGAGTGGCAAAACATGTGACCCCTGTGTGCATGCACCCAAGTTCCTTCATGGCATGGACTTTATAGTCCTTGCCGTGCAGCAACTGCTTTTGGTGTTCCCATTGCAATGCCCATTTTCAGGGAACCGCCGTGGGAATTTAAAAAAAAATCCTTCCAGACACAAGAATTACTTGTAATCTGACAGGCATCCCGACCACGGGGTTGGCAGTGCGGAGGTGGGGCAGACCTGGCGCCGCACCACCAAACTCGTAATCAAGCCCTTAATGTGCGGCCACCTACCTTAAGGTGGTTGTGTATGGATCAGCAGATGAGGACAGATCCCTCCTAACTCCACCATGGTCCATACTGCCCACCACAGGTGATGCTGCTCCAGAGAAGGAGAATAAGAAAATATACACAGTGGAGAAAAGGTAATTGTAGGAGCAGATACTCCCTGGTGAATAGCTAACTTGGTAGCACTCCTTTCGCATTACGATAGGGAACAAGGGAAGGTAATTTAGGGTCTCCTCAAACATCTGCCTGAGCAATGCCCTGAAAGATGGGAAGAAAGAGTGTCTGAAGGCAAAGTCATTTCCAGTGCAAAAATCTATTTGCATTGGATGCCGCTGGCAGAGCCTCTAGGGGAGTTGATACAAGCATTATCTTGCGCCGCAATGCCTGGCTCTGCCTTTCAGGTTTTAATCCTGACCTTCAAAACCCTCTCATCAACATGTCATTTGATGGAGAACACCTTTACCCCTTGCAACTTTGCAAGTCGATGAAATGTTAGAGAAACTATAAAAAACATATTTGTGTAGATTCATTTTTGGTGCGTTTTGGAGCTTTTGAGGTTTTTCATGGAACCTTAACCCCCGCTTGACTTTTTATGTATTATTTCTTAGCTTATCATATTTTTGTATTTCAAATAGTCGGGTAACCTTCAAATTCCATAATAATGTTTTTTTTTTTTTGCATTATAGTAAAATACTTTTCCAGATTTTCTTGTGCCATTGAATTCATATACATTTCATTTGAGGTCTGTGATGCTTAAAGTGTTTTCCTGGCACTATTTGTGCAGTTTTTAGTCGATCTGCAATGACAAAGTGTTGCTTTGCTTCACCTACACAGGTCAGTTACTCGCCACTGAGGCACTCTGCCATTATTACAGCAAGGTCTCTCCAGACTCAGTAGCCTGCATCATCTACTATGAGCACTGGCTGTCTCTGGCACACCGCATAAAGGACCGAGAGCAGGAGGCGCAGCTGCTGGAGACCCTCAGCCATCTCTACAAGGGATGCAACACTGCCAGGTAAGTGCCTGAGCCGCCTTACTAGATGACTACACACGGTGCTTAACTTGTAAAAGAATGAGTGCTGGTGCTCAAAGCTCTGCTCCAGCGGTGCTATTAAAAATGAGCACACTGAATATTAAAGCTGCGTAGTCTTGAATCCACCTCAGGCCTGTTTAATCCACTACCAGACACTGCTGCCCCTTTATATAACTTTTGCCGTCTCCTGCTTTTTCCCTTTGTTCAGTTTTTCCCCTTCTTTCTCTTCTTCTGTAATTTCACTTTGTATGTTTTCCCTCTCTTGCTCGCTGTCAACCTCTGATGGGGAAACATAAATACCAGTCCCCAAAAGTAAGTGCCAGTGGGCCCCACCGGCAACCAATAGCTCAAATTGAGCACTGACTACATCACCAAGAAAGGGCCACAGTACTACCAAGAAGGGCCAAACTGGCATGTCATAGGCCTTCCAGATTATAATGTAGCTGTCAGACCATACAATCCCAGGGCTGTTACAGGGGCACAGAATGGCCTGACTAACACACCAAAGGCGCCTCAGGGTCAGTCTGCCAGACCCGCAAACATACTAACCTTAGGTCAGCCAATGAGGAAAGCCAGCAGTCACAAGTCTCGGAGGTCCCAGGAGTGTTGGGAATGCTACCTTCCCTCATTGGCTGACCTTTGACTTAGTTCGGCCATTGAGGGAAGGCAGCAGTACCAACCTTGTCACAGAGGGGGTTGGGGTCAGTAAGATTGTTGACCCCCCCGCCCCACTCTGTGATGTGGTGTCACTGATTCACACGTGGCCCTGGCCACTTCAGGGCTTAATACTGAAGCGCCCAGGTCCGAGAGCATTGTGGTGCTCCCCTCATCACTAGTGGCTAAGGAGGGCATGCCCACATGGCTGTGAAATCCTCAGCCTGGCAAAGTTCAGCTCAGGCAGCCAGGACCCTGCGCATTTAGCACATGTCTAGCTCCTGGCTGCCTGACCTGAACATTGTTCAGCCTGACAGGCAGTCTTCTTGCCTGAAAAAAGTTGTGGGGCGTGGCCCCTCGGCTCACACGGACAGGCCGCTGCTGGTGCTAACAGCCCCAAATATGGTTAAGTAAGAGTACAGTCCATCTGTACACAGCAATATTCTGTAAGTGGTGGACTGTCTAGGTAAGGACCTCATGATCACTAGTAACAGGAGCCAGCGCCGTCTGATAAAAGACTGTTCACCTCTACCTGGACTGGCACAGCATCAAAAAGTAATATAGTGTCCAGCCTTATCTGTTCCTCTCATCAATCTTACCCCTACTCACTGCACCCTTCTACCCCCAGCCTGCTCCCAACTCCCTTCTAGTTCGACCCTCATCTTTGCTTCCCATTCACCTTCCCTTTCCTAGCACCCACCGGTGTCACTTTTCATAGCTCCCACTTGCTACTCTCTCCCCCTTCCTTACTCTGTGCCCTGCTCTGTTTCTCCTCACCTTCCACTGGCACGTTTACCCCTCGGTGCCCTGTCTCATTTATTTCACTTGCCCCTCATCTCCCACTGGCTCTCCCCTGTTCCAGTTGCCTTCATCGTCTTAACTCACATATTATATCTCACATCCCATTGCAAACACTTTTGCCTTATATTTTAGAGTCCTCACATTCACTTCTCCTTGCCACCTATTGTTCCACTTGTCCTTGTCTGAGCCATTCACACTCTCGGTCCTCCCACAGAGCTGCCATTTTGGTGACTGTCGTGTCCCCTGTGCCCCTGCCCGAAAGGACCACACACGGAGGCTGATGAGTAAACGCAATTCCTTTATTCTTCTCCTCGTGGGTGCAGGCAATGTATGCTCCCTGGCCGGAAGTGGCTTTCAGTGTCCAGTCACCTCCCCATCTGTCCTGTGCAGGGTCCTAGTGCCCACCTGCACATGCTGTTCCAATAGTGACATAGTGGACATTTAGAGATAAAGGCAGTTAAAATCAGAAAAAGAAATCTACGTATCGCCTTAGATTCCATAGAGCACTACTGCATATTTGCAGGAGACGACAGTCCTAATCCCCAGATGTCATAGTGTCAAAATACGCACAAATTATTTTTTAATCGAGTTACTGTTGTCAAAAATGCACATTAATAACATATGTTATAACTGCTATATCGTTTTGTAGTTAGGTAGCTTTAGTTCTCCCTGGCCTTCCTGTCATATCTATGCAGACTCTCCTACCAGACATAGAGGGTGCTACACATATGCAGCTCAATGAAGTACCAAGAAGTGTGACTTGATAGCTCTTGACATAAAGCCTATATTGAAAATTGTTGACAGCGGTGAGGAAACTGAAGAACAATAATAATACATGGTATGTACAAAGAGTGGCATTTGCAATGGAATGTTTGTATTTTTAATCTGTTTTTTGTTTTTTATTTTTGTGGTCATTGAAATAAACCTTCATAATTTTGACATATTTTACAACGTCCAGCTCACTCTCTTCCCAGTTGCACTTTGATTTTGATCATATTGTGACCTATAGTTTCTGAAGTTAACTTCTACTGGGAAATGCAGCATTTTCACAGGTGCATTTTCTTTATGAATTTGAATGTTCTTAACATACACACTCCATACGAACTGCTTTCCATCAGAGTGTATATATTTATATTATTTTTCCTCCCATCATAGTAATTCAACTATAAAAGGAATATAGGGTAGCCATCATGAGTTGGCTGCCAGTCACTGGATTGTTCCCATCCATTTACTAGGTCTAGCTTGACAGGTCAGTTCTCTGCATAACCTATTGTTAACAATTCTTTAACCAATACATTAAGTGGGATTTGGCTAAGTCCCACTGGAGTGTCACCATCTCACACATGCTATTGGCTCCATCTTTACGACGACTACGGAGTGCTTATATTGCAACTTGTAAGCTACTGTGCCACATCTCAAAAGTACACAGACTCATGCCTTATATTATGCATGCATTGTTTTTAAGAAAGCAATCCATTTTTTCTTTCACTATAGCTAGTATTAAAAAAATATTTCAGTCAGGGCTCAAAATTCGAGCCAGACGTATTGGCTTTGAAAATGCTTATTGATTATCGCTTTCAGATCTGAACACAACACTTCAGATGTGACCTCGTGAACTGAACGCATCACACCAGATGTAGCCTTTATATGTGCTTGCACACACATCACACAAGACTCTATTTGAGATTTCTGCATCTCAGCACAACACTGAAGCTCTCAAGCTGTGGTTGCCACAACTAGGCACTGTGCTACAAATGTGGCTTCAGCCTTTAACGAAAGAGGCAGGATACAGGAAATTAAGACTCCTCAGACCCGTCATTAAAGGACCTCTTGAAGGAGGAGGTAGAATAGTAGTACCGGTATTTGACGGTGGACCGGACTGCAGCTGGCACCATTGATCAATGCCAAAAAATTAGAGTATGGTATTTTTATACATTTATTTTTCATGATAGTAGCAAAGTGACTATAAGTTGGTCCTGAAGAATGCCACGAACCAGATGGTCAAACAGGCAGAAACATGTTGACCTTAGCTCAACAGGGAACGTCCATATCCCTATTTTCACTTTGCTGATTTTAGTCCTATCCACTGGGGACACCAATTAAAGTTAGCTTTGTCCATCCAGGAGATAGTTTTAATTTTAATTTTTGAATTTATTATATTTTTTTGCACTCTGCCCCTCACTCTGACCTACATTGTATGACCTAAGACACCTCACGCTCCTCTCCTGAGGGAGAGTTGTAGCACACACTGTGTACCTTGCGGTCGCAGTGTGCAAGAGGGAACCCAAAGATGAAGCATGTCACCTTTGGGTGAGGGAGGGTTCTCGTCCTAACAAAAGCATTTGTCTGTTCCCTTACACTTACAACTTAGTTAGTTCAGTAGTTAGACCATCCGGTTACCTTTTGTGAGTATACTACAAATGTGGCTTAAAGTACTGAAGCCAAAATACCAGCACCGTTGTGGCCTCCAGAACTAGACACAATATTCTAGATGACATTTCCAAGATAAGTTACAGGGTTCTAAGAGATTTATACAAATCTGACCACAAATGTGCAGGTAAGGCATCCCGTGCTAGGAGGAACATTATTGGTGACAAATGATGCATATTACCCATATATGACCTCCACAAACCGGAATAATACCCTGGATGTGATATCTAGAATTAGGTGCAATACTCAAGGTGTGCCCTGTAGAATGTGGCCTCTTCATCTCGAAGCCATACTTAAGAATCTGGCTCCTGAGCTGGGTTTTAAATTCCTGATGTGCCTTCCAGAACTGGAGGTAACAGTCTGGTTTAACAATGTTTGCAGTGCTACTATAATCCTACGCCCCACTAATAAATATATTTTCTGGCAAATAGTTGGGTACAGGTGCTTTCAGTGGGTATGGTGAGGTGTCTGTCGGCTTTCACCAGGAATTTTTACATGCGCACACAGACAAAGTAGTTTAAAAAAGTTTGGGTTAAGTTACAAAATATTGTGTTTTCTCTCACTTAATACCCCTACCAATCCACATTCATCTCCCTTTCCACTGCCCCTTTAGCTTTCGCATGAACCCTGCTTGTCATATAATGTATTTTAAATGATATGCCCGCGTGATTGTCTGGAAATCTGAAGCTCACACCCCTCCAGTTTTACTGACCAAGCTACGCCCCTGCCTTCTGACGTCGTGGTTATTTTGTACCTGTGCTCCCTAACACGAGCCCTGCTCTCCCCAAGACTTTACTACATTCTTAACATGCTTTGAGAGCTTGCGATACCAAGAGCCTAACTCGCTGGAAGTTTATAACTTACAACTGCAATTGGACTATAAACTGTGTCAATAACACCTTAGCTTATTTTATGTGTCTTATTTTATCATGTGTATGGGGTGTAAACATTTGCAAGTATGAATGTGGATTTACATAGGCCAATCCTGGTTACAAAGTGATTGAGCTCTGTATAGTAAGAAGCCGTGACATACCAGAAAGGAAGAATTTGCTTGGCTAGTGGATAACCCTGTCCCAGTTCCAATGGTCTTACTTGTGATGCGCCTATTGGTCATTCTCTGATTTCATGAAAGGCCAGTCCTGATCCGAGTGAGGGACAGTTGCAGTCACCTGATGAATGAGTCTTTTTCTTTTTTATACAGAGCTCTCCGAAGAGCTGTGGATTACACCAAGCAGAGTCTGAGGATATATATCGACCTCGGAGAGGAGGAAAAAGTGGCCCGGGCCTGGCTGCATGCCGGCATCCTCTACTACATGCTGTGGGAAGACGAGCTGGTGGAAATGTATTTTCAGGTGACGTTTGTTTTAGAAACATTTATCACGTGGTACAGAAATTAAGATGAAGGGGTTTCTTACTTCTACAAACCCAGTCCTGAGAGTCAAGGCTATATCACTGAGCAGGCTTTGAATTCTCAATGCAATAAACTCTGGTTGCCATATGCTTCTCGTTGAGCTGCACATTTGCAAATAGGGCACTAGGCTGGAGCGAGCGTTTGGGCAGCAAACACGAGACCCAGTGGTGTAGCTAGGGTGTGGTCTTCCCTGGGTTGCACTTTTTTGGGGACAACGGCAAGCACAAGGTAAACATTATTTTTCTAAATTGTATTCTCCCTCGTCGTCATCTTTCGCCCCGCCCCCCCCACCCCCCCCCCCGTTCGTCATCGTCTGTCGCCTCCCCCCGCTCTTATCTGCACCGCATGTCACTGGGCGGCAAACGCCTCAGGCCAGACCCTGCTCTCGCCCCTGACATTCATTAACTTTGACGAGTCAAGGAGCGGACTACTTTTTCAGCCAATGGCAATTTCGTAGGGTGAAGGATTGCCTACAACACCGTACAGACACTTCTCAGTCCACTCTCAAATGGAGCTCAGTCATAAAAACAACAAATACAACGTGCTTTACTTTCAAATTGACCATACGACTATACATGGAGGCAATGCAATATGCACATAATATTTCCATTCTTGGGCTTTTGTTTTTACAAATTATTGTGATATGATAGTCGTTTCATTCAGTTTACTGGAGATTAACCAAGACTGCAGGTCCCAGAATGCAATAATCTTTTAATGTGTATGCAATCACTGGGAATTTGGGATCCTGTTGATGTGCCAACATTTAGTCACCCTATTTGAGATGGGACCGAGGAACTCTCCTCTTCACAGCTGCTCACGTGGATGAAGGACCAGACAAGAGGACTAGCTGCTTCAATGTATCTCACATTTAAGGTCTTAATTTTAGTATAACATAAAGGTCAATGCATGCTGTTGTCTTCTTGATGCACATTTTATCAATCTTCTGACTATAATTGTCTTCATTGTTGTATTCGACATCACGTCAGTATCGTGACTTAGCAAGTAATAATGACGTAAGTGTGCCTGACCTCACTCATTAGTATTTTATTTCCTTGTTCGAGCATTTGCTTCCTCCTTCCATTTCAGTCAATGTCAGCAATGACATTGACCAATGTTGAAGGAGGAAACAAACACTCCATGACATAACTCCTTCATGCTAGTGACATTGTATAGCAAAACTGACCTACATTGATATTGTCAGGAGCTCCCTTTATCTCCTGTTTCAAGTCACTTCCTATTGCCCTGCACCTCTCTATGACCCACAGTAAGCGTGCCCAGGAATGTTCTGTGCATTATTGTGCCTAAGGCTGGAATCACATCCTAATAGATCCCATCTGTTGGTCATGCTTCAATGTGTTTGACTACTGAGTCAGAATGATTTGATAGGATTTCTCTAGTTAAACTCTACTGGGATGACACCCTGCTGCTGTAGTTCCAGCAGTTCAGCTGTTTCAACATTTTCCAGCTGTCTCATTTAAAAAATGCTTTGGATTTATGTTCTCATCACTGATGCCAGGCTTCTAGTCCTATTGGTGACAGATGCTCACTATGTCCTTTTTAGTAAAGTCATTCCTCATTTCTTCTAGCATTTAAGTTTTTACTTTAGTGACAACAAACGTCTGAAATGGCATGACCATAATGTATATATGGGTTACTGCAGCATGTGTTATGTCCTGGTGCAGAGTGGAAAAATTATTGTTTTACCGCATAACTTGTTATGGAAGATAATATACTCTTCTTGGATCTCATGAATACCGCTTCTTTTGTAGGCGGCTGTCCAGAGGACCCTGGAATCTGGGGATTTTGAGCTTGCTCTGCGTTTATACGAGGAGGCTGGGGACGTGTTCTTCAATGGATCCCGGAACAGGCATAGAGCCGTTGCCTTCTACAGGGTAATCAACTTAGGTTTGAAATTAATTCATAGGAAAGTCAACGTTTGCACTAGAATTTGACCAGTGGACGCAACTACTGTCCAGTCAAGCTAGCATTGCCAGATGGTAAAGCATTGCAAACACGAACAATACAGGTACACAGCAAGAAATCTATAATTTCAGATTTAATGTGCTCCAACAAGCAAAGGATATATCGAATGGCGGGACTGTTTCACATGCAGGCATCCTAACCCAATTGTGTGACCAATCGGTGAGATTACTCGGTAGTCAAAGTCATATAGCACCGGTTGCTCCTCGGTTTGCTTTGCTGAACACATTTATTAGCTAAGAGAATTGCTGCCTGTTGGCAAAGAGATCACGTTGTTGAATAAGAATGTCAACCAGGGTGTGCTCTGTAGAACAGACAATCTGTCACCACCTCTTGAACCCATACACCAAGACATAGCTTCAACCGTTTCTCTGTAAGTTCTCTGCTGTACCTTGGAGAAAGGTTTGTGCTCTATTTACCACCTACATTAAATACATAAATATCAACATTGGCAGGAAGTAAATGTAATAATTCTACATGTTGTCAAACGGTTTCATATTGTAATAATGTTTGGCGCGCCTCACGAAGAAAGGAAGTTAAATGCAAATCTTAGTCTAAGAGGAAATAGCTATCAAAGGGGTGACGAGAAGGAAGATAGGAGTTTTTACTCTGTGGCCAGACCAGACTCATAACGATCAGATCCCATGAAGAATGCGGTGTTGCAACTGCATAAGGCAAGCAATTGAGTGAGGCTTAATAACTGAGGAGCTGCTCACTCTCACCATGATATATTAATGAACCGGAAGTGAACAGTTTGACTGGTAATAGTTGGGGGTGTCCAAACTTTTTTCTACAAGCAAAGTTTTGAGAAGTTTCCATTCTTCAAATTTTTTGAATTATGAGAAGTTTATTCTGTGCATTGAGAAATTATTTTCACCACACTACAAGATAATTTTTATTGTAATCATACTTAACCGAGATGGAAAATGCATGCTCTCTTTTTCCCAGCAGACATACACTTTGCAAGAGCTGTTCTATGCACAGTATTAAAGGTATGCAGACATTTCCCCAGAAATTGTCACATAAGTCCTTCTTTTCAAGCAAAGATGAGGAAAGCACATAACTTTGCATCTTCTTGGAGTAGCAATCTTTTCCAGAAACCTTCACAAAAGTTGCAATAAAAAAGGTTGCAATCCCCTAACAATAATAATAGAGTGTCTGTTATCAGACTCACATTAAATTAAACAAATATAGCTATTGCTTAATGGGGCCATCTTATTGCGTATAAGATAACCAAGTCTGCAGCCTTATTTTCTTCTGAGTGCAACTTGCAGCCTCAGTTTCTCACGAGTAAAAGTGTGGTAGCTTTAACTGATGGTCATGGGGGAGTGGCAATGCATTAAGTGTCAGCTAAGTCAAGAGGATCACAAAGACAGAGTTGCCCCAGTGTACCATCTTTTTCACAATTTACACACAGGCACTGGTCAGGAGCTGCCCAGGAAAACCTTAGAGATGAAAAAAGAGTAACCTCGGAAAAACACGGAGCCAAGAAAATAGTCACTCTGCAAACCTCAGTAAATGATGTCTTACGTCAAACGTTTATTTCTAGGAAGGCGCTATCCCATTGGCCCGGAAAGTCCATCAGACCACAACGGAGCTCCGCCTTTTTCACAAGCTGAGCGAGTTGCAGATTGGCTTGAAGGACTATGTGAAGGCGCGGGAGTTTGCAACAACCGCAGTGAGGCTCAGCTCTGTTGCGGGTGAGTTCTTTAGAGTTCTGATATGTCGCTAACATTTGTGTAGCACACATCTGCTGTTGTATGGCATCTCACTGCCATTATTCATGGAATCAGTTTATTAAAAGATTTGCAAGATAGTGCACTGTGGAGTAGTACGTAAATCAGCATTTATTTTCTGATGAAAAATCACATTTGCATTTTTTGGGATGGTGGTTTCAGTTCGGTCAACTTTAATGCCTGCTTTTTATAATGTGCTGAACACAAATATTTGCATCGGATGAGAACATATCATTTTCAGTAGGGTTTGCAAGTGAAAAATAAAATGATCCACATGTATAACCTTGAGTGCCCTTACGCAGACATTTAAGTGAGCTCCAACCAGTCGCTAGACAAGTGGTTCCTAACCTTTTGACTTCTGCGGACCCCACTGCATCACAACTGGGAACCATGGACTCCCAAGTCATTTCTATGATGTGTACCACAGTAATAATATACATAAACAAGTGCTCTCTATAAGAACTTAGGGCCTCATTTACTATATTTTGAGGCACAGCAGCACAGCAAGCCGTCCTGTTGTGCTGCTGTGCGTCAAAAAAGAAGGGGGAATGCACCATATCCACAAGATTCGGTGCATTCCTGTCCTCCTCCCCTGCTCCGACGCACACACAGCTGCCGTGTGCCAGCGCAGACACCGTTGTGTGATGCATCAAGGGTGCCTGCATTGCGAGGATGATTGTTTTTGTGCAGGAAAACAGTTATTAATGCCATTTTCCGCTTTCTATGCGTGCTGCAGAATGTAGTACGCATCGAAAAAGAGGAAAAATCAAGGAGAAATAAAAGTATTTCTCCTTGTTGCGCCACTCCTATGCCTCCCCTAGGGAGGCGCAGTATTCTGACCCATTCCCAGCTTTACAACGTCACGCATTACCAGCTTTACAAAATGTTGTAAATCTGGGAATGTGTCAGGTTTCATGGATGTTGCATGGGAACACGCAGAGCAACACCAAGGGAACGCCCCTTTTACGCAGAGTTATGCGTGAAAGGGTAACATATTTACAAGACCATGAAAAGCCATGCAGGGTGACTTTATGTGACCTTGTAAATATGGGCAGGCCCATTGCGCTTCCAGTGCATCCAAATAAGGACCAATGGGTTAGTAAATGAGGCTCTCAGTCCGTCTAATTTGCTCTGCAACTGCATGTATAAGTATGAGACTGGCTACACACAATTTAAGGACCTAGGTTGGGTTCAATCACAAATCAATAGGTCATCATGTGACATGAGAGCTCTCAACACAAGCGGGTGCAGGGCATCATTCGAGCTTTGTATTGATCAAGCTGAAGGCCATGCAGCATCTTTGTGACGAAAAGTGACAAAAACAGTGATTGCATAAAATCTAGAAGACTAGTTGCTCCTTATTCCAGAATACATGCTGCCTACTGGGAAGTCGTACACTGCATGTGGAAGTATTTCAGCTCTGCTAAAGTGCTGGCATGACCCCATTCTAATACGAGAAGCGTAGATGCTCGGAGTCTGTAAGTGCCTGCCCGGATAAATCAGTGGATGGGACAGCGTGCAGCTTGGAAGAGTGCACATGGCTATATATGCAGAAATAAAGCAGCCCCCAGAACTATGACTCTCTAAGTGTGCAGATTCCAGTGATATTTTTAGAAAATCATTAGCAATTCAAAATAGTTTTTACTAGTAAGAAACTGATTGCTAGTCCAGATTGGAGCTTCTTTGAATGCGAACAGTGACTGTATGCATTCACACATGCTCAATTTAGACAAAGAAGTCAGCTTCCGGCTGAAAACATTTTAAAAAATGTTTATTACTTTTATAAACATATATTTATTGATTTTTTTTAATACATAGATCTAATACATTGAGGAGGCATTACAGTAAGCGTTAAGTATGTGTTATTGTTACTTGATTAAATTATTTTCCTCATATGTGGAACCAATTTTATATAGTTTTTTAGCTTCAAGGGCTCAAAATTGACACAAAATATTGGTTCGAGTTTATATGGCACCAGGGACTCCATGGGCAAGCACCATGGCCCCGGGTCGTCCGTGGACCAGATGTTAAGAACTGTTGCCCCTAGAGTATGCCTATGTTGGTGGGGGCGGGGGGGGGGGCATTGGATCTGTACCAGCAGGAGGCAGTGTTGCTGTACTGTTGCTTCTTCTTGCAGGGAGTGAGTTGCACGAGCTGGTTGCATTTCATCGTCTAGCTACGGTCTACTATTTCCTGCAGATGTATGAGATGGCCGAGTTCTGCTACCTGAAGACCCTGTCACTGTGTCCCTCCCCGATGCGGTGTGCGAAGGAAGCGGAGTTTTATGCGCGACTCTACTACCGCTTGGGGAAACTCACTCTCCACCAGCTTAAGGTAATGAACACTCTCAACAAAACTTAATAACCTACTACATACATTACTCGCTAGATAGTACATCCATGACTTGCTCCGTCAAGTCTGACCATTTCTCACTCCCTTTTTTAGCACAAAGAGATTCTAGCTAGATTCTCTTTAAGAGAAGTCTAGAAATACAATAAATATGCAGTATTTTAATCATTGCACATTTATCACACTGGACTGAGTTAAATGTATAGGTTACTACTGAATTACAGATGTCATAATCCCGCATGCAGCACATCATGCTGATCTACCACACATTTTAATGGTGTTATCTGAGCACCATTAAATGTGAAATACGTATGAATGCCGTAGTGGTCTGCTGAAGAGCCCGCTGTCAAGCAGCAGGTGCCCATAAACAGTGTTGCTTCAGCTCTGGTTCCAGCCTCTGGGGGCAAATACAGGGCCATTTGGAGCTGGATCGCATGAACCTCCTGGAGCGAGGCGCGCTCCAATGAGTTCCAGGAGAACCATCGGGCAGCAGCCTGGTCATGGGATCACTTTTCTCCCCTCCAGAGGGCTACCCTTGGGGCTGCACTGACTCTGCCCCACCTCTTTGTTTTGCACTGTCAGTGCTTGTCCTAAGGGCCTGTTTGGCTCTGCGCCTGAGCCATAATGGGGCTCGGGTGCAAAGGCAAATTGATTCCCTCATCTGTATGGGGCCATGTCCTCATGTAAATGAGGGAACGCCCTTATAGAATAGTGGTTGTGCTGTGTGTGCACCGGAGCTATCAATATTAGAGAAGGGGCCGTACCAGCATCTGCAGCCCCTTTTTAATAACAAAGTGTCCCGAGGAGCACAAAGTAGGCCCACCGCCATGGTGTCCTTCGAAGAAGCATGAGCACTACAACGGGGAGGGGGTCACCTGCTAACTACTTGCTATCACTGCCAGAGGGGAGCTGCTGCTTTTGACGAGGGGATTCTTCTGAGGACTGCCACAGTGATTTTAGTTGGGAATTTACTTGGTAACTTCACAGGAGGGGCAATCTGACAGGGAAGGATCGTCTCTCTAGTGGAGAGCAATAGCGATCAGGCCAGAGATTCCATTGGGCGAGGTGAGGTAGTAATATCAGAGTGCCACCACTAATATCAGTTCAGTTCAAATAGCTTTATTCGACAACATGTATCATAAAAGCATCGTTTGACATCTATAGAATAAAACAGTATCTGTTCAGTGATAAAAAGATTTTACAATACAGAAAGTCGTTTAAAAGTATCTTGACATAGAATTAGTAGCAGCATGTTTGAATAAAAAGCATAAAACAAGTTTCGTAAAAAACTTAAGTCTAGGACACTATATACATAAAGGGTCATAATCCATCACGGTAATCAATGTATAAAGTTCTAGCGCTATCTCTATCATAATCCGTGTTCAGAAGTTATAGAACAGGCCGATATAATATATGGTCTAATCACAGATAATGAGATATAAATATCTACATTGGAGTCACACCTCATATGGCTCTGATTCTAATTAACCAAGCTTGGCCTAAAAACTTGGCCACTCCACATGAAAACAGAACACTGAGATCAGATTTAAAAATTCGCAGAGCAAACCGGTGATCGCGGGTGCCCATATACCTGCTTATTGGTTTTAGCCATTTGCCCCTAGCTAATATCAGAGTGCCAAAACTAGGTGATGCCAAGTTACAAGAGATGGCCCTATACTAAACACTAATACTATTATGCCTGGAGAGCACAGAGATACATGGAATAGGACACAAGGGGATACACAGAAAATTGGGCTGGCTTCTGTTCCACAGACGGAGGGAAAGGTCCTATATTGTGGCTAAATATGCTGACAATGGTGGCAAGGGAGTACTATGGAAACCTTTAGGGTGCATGAGGGAGTGTGGACAGCCCGGTCTAGGATGGGCACAACCAATAATTTTAATTAGACGAGTAGTAAAAAAAATGGGACAGAACAACCACTACAATTTGAAGTAGAAAGGAGACTTTTCCCATCCCTATGTACACACCACACCTCCACCTTGGTAGCCCGCTGGCAAGAGATGCCACCCCGAGAATCAAGGCCCAAGCACAAAAAAAATGAGATACTAGTTTTAATGAGGAAGACCAATCTTTTTAAAAGGGAGAAATGCCAACTTTAACGTTTGATGTATCTTTTTCAGGACACACACGATGCGATCAGCTACTTCTTCCTGGCCCTGGCAGCAGCCATTGAACTGGAAGACAAGGAGCTGCAGGGCGTCTTGCAAGCAAAACTGGCACAAATCTGTGAGAAGAAGATCCTTAAACAGGACCAGGTTTTGTGCAGCCCGGAACCCCAAAACTGTGCAGAAAAAAGAAGCTTGGCGTGCCAAACCCTGGAGCCGGGACTACTTCCTGAACTAGGAAAGCAAACAGAATGTTAAAAGAATGGCCATCTGGGCATATGTCAATATCTGATTTACTGGCTTGACAACCATGTGGCTTCCTACCGAGTCTGCAGATAGGGACATTACAGGGGATTGCATTTCCCCAGTCCTAGAGTGTCTCAGACCACAGGGGCCATAAATGCAGACAGGGGTGGACTGGTCTCAGACAATAGAAGGGACGCGATCACAGTGACACGAGTCTGAGAAGCCTGCAGAGCTGGGACGGAAGCAGTTGCATGTGAAGGTCTAATTGACAAGCATTCATACGCGGCTCTTCAGAAATAATCCCCATAAAGTTAGTCCACTTCTGAGCCAAGGGAATGAAAAAAGACTGTAGAATGGTCGAACAAGTCTTCGTGTATCTGTTTCTAAGCAGAAGAGGTGCAGTTATCTGGGAATGGAAGACTTGGACCGTAGCTGGAAGGTGATCCGGGATCTGCCAATCCCTTTTCTGCTCATGTCAACAGGACATCATGCTCAATAAATAAACACAGCAACCATTCTAAAAATGGTTCACTTCTCCATCCCGGGTCTCAGCAGACAGGTCTTAAAGATGCAGAAACAATGAATCAAATGCACTGCTATGTTTGCAGGACTGAGCAAAGAGCCAGGGGACACGGATGCCTCACTCAGTGCGGGGCAGCGCCTGCACACAGCCCTGATATGAAAACATGAATGAAATCTGTCAGCACTATAGCTGCTGTGTACTGAAAAAGAAGGTTTTACATGATTTATTGTTTTCTAAAATAAGCACTTTAAAAACAGTACCTTGTAAGGAATTGCATTTACATTAAAAGGGAGAAGTGTTGGTACGCGATGCTGGGAAAAATTGGCCAGTCACGGGGAAAGCAAACAGCAGAAAGGAAGAGACTGCCAACAAGAGCACATTCATGAGAATCAGAAACAGGGTTAGAATATTTTCCAGTTGGCGACTTGAAAAGAGAGTCCCAAATGAATACAACTGCAGGGCATGGGTCCTTCCCTCCTGGTGTCCTGCCGCTTCCATCAGTCATACAGGATTTGACAGTCCAAGCCCTTCATGCCTGCCCACTTCCCTTCCCAGTCGAACTTTGCAGCCCCTCTATCCAGTATGAAGTGCCAGCCGTACTTTGCAGCATGGCACTAGCGAGTAAATCGAGTTATTGAATTTCAAGGGCGCTTGATGGTACTATGACACTATTTTGAGTTTTGTAATATTCATCTACAAAAATATCACATCCGCTACATCGCCTACCACTGCATCGTCAAACTAAGTATACACTTACTATAGTTAACTTCATATGTTACGTTATGTTAGCTGATTTTGTAAAGTGCGACGGATGCCCAAAAACGAGCTTGCCCACGTTAACAGGAAGTGGTAACAGAGTTTGTAGAATAGGCTGAAGCATTATCCGAAAAGATGAGTTTTTTGTTGTTTCCTGAAACTTAGCAGATTGTTGTTGGACGCAAGTTGTTCACGAAGGGAATTGCATAGTTTGTCAGTGACGTCTCCAAATGAGCGACCTCCTCCTCTTGCACTCTTGGTTTTGGGTACAGCCATATCTACTTCTCCCATGATTACCTTGCGTTGCAGTGGTTATGTTGATGTAGCGTATGCAATATTTTTTTCATGCGATAGAGTGAGGAAGCACTCACTGAACCACATTTGCTTCCAGTGAGGAATCTAAAAAACTGTGTTTGGTGGCACTCCGTCTATAATCAGATGCTCCTTGTCAAGATGCTAGTACTGTCCCTGTGATCTCCACCCTAGCGAAGTGGTATTTACTCACAGGCTAGAGACACTGCTGATTGATGATGATCCAAAGAGGCAGAGCTCTACCTCCCCTGAGTTCCTCAGTACTACAAGGTGGGGTGCAAATCCACAAATTATTGTCATTGTTTTTTTCCATTAAAACACACTGTCCAAGCTGTGTGTTTAGCAAAGAGCTAGTGTTCTAGTCTTTCTTTCTTCCACAACCTCCAAAAGGGAATTGATCATTACCCACTGATTTCTGGCACTGTGATTCGTTGAATGCTCACTGTGGGTCGTTTGTGGTAGGCTTAGACAGAAACGGTTGAGGCTCCCACATTCCTCAACTCTGCCCCTGACCTAAAAATATGATTTAGCAATATAGCTTAATATCTTGTATATGTATATAGATTTATATATATAGCCGGTGGCTATGAGATTTTTGAAGATGCACTACACGCCCCGTGTGGTTAGCCACCTTTGTATCTCAAGTCTTCTAGCCCTCTCCATATCCCTAAAGCAGAAGTTGCCCACAGCGGTTGCTGGTGTAATTCACTGAAGATGTCCCATGCAGGGTGGGTAGTACCAGTCCTGCGGTAAGCAGCTCAAAAATGTGGATTTAAACCAGGGCAGGCAAAGGTGTCCGTCGATTAAGCTGCACACAGCGTTGTTCACATAAATTATGGTAAGACTGTTGGAAAGAGGGCATTAGTTTTGAGGGACAGATGTGACTGGAATGTTTCCCGAATAATGTGAAGCCAAAAGATCAATGTCTTCTACGGCTGAGAGACAAAAATTGGTAATTTGTGAAAAGGCCGCGATAATTCTGTAAATGTCAATGCACTCTCTTTCCGTTACTTACAGAAGTCTGTTGTGGAGAACAAAATACATGGTATCTGTAAATAATTATGCTTGTATACATTTTCATTTTGAGTCCATCACTTACTTTTGTGACTAGTTTGAATATCAAGGTGGTGTTATTTCCTCTTTCTGATCCATTATCCCGACTGACCAATACTTTCAGAACTCTATCTAGTTCTCACAAACCTTCCAGAAACAACAAAGCCAAGACTAAGTGTGTACGTGAAATGTAATAATGATTAGAGTGAAAAAAGTTAAGCAAGAAGTGTGTCAACATTCAGCTCAACAATAGGGCTTTGCTCAAGATAGTTTTAAACAAATGGTTGCGGTTTGGAGGTGCCAGTTTTGAATGTGCCTTCATGGGTATACATGGAGATAAAGAAATGATGCTGCAAAGTAATCTTTGTTAGCTTTCTTTAGGTGATTTGATAACTTCAGAAGGCCTTTGGAGCAACTTTTCAAAACCAACAGTCTCTGAGCTGACCGCTGCCTCCCCCAACATTTCCACCCTCCACCCTGTAAATATCATTCTCAACAGTCATGCCCAATTTTTTGAGTTATCAGCTATCTTATAAGGCGAGGAGGTGCCATGGTCATGGAGGAACCTGTGCATTGAAAACAGGCCATACATGAACACAAAAACAAGGCGTGGCTCCCAACAAAGACACGTAGGAGCATGGACATCTTAGTGAAAAGGTAACAGCTTTCAGAGATGGGAGAAATATCCCCCTACATATCTCAGGGCAGCCATTATTCCGAAAAGAGGACATCTTGCTGCTGGGAGTTTGCAAAAGTTTCAATGGGGCCCGATGAAGCCAATCGGTTGATTTGAGATAGCCTACAAATCAATGACTTTGCTAAGTGATCTGATGCAGTGTTCAGGAAGAGCTGATTGTAGCACACTTGGCTATTGCGGTACACACAACCTGGACTTGATTTGTGTGGTGATATGTAAAATCATGAAATGGAAAAATGTACCAGTGTCTTGGTCGCTGTCCCTCATCATGGGCAATTGAAAACCAGGAGGTCACCTATATGGAATTTGCAAAGAAATCCCTTCAGCAGAGATTTCTTCAATATGTCACCACTCCCCAGTCATCTGCATTGTAACTTCGCCTTCTACCGGTTGCCGGTGGGTGCTGCGGGCCAAAACTTCCAGCGCATCCTACTAGGGAATGTAGGGTGGACTGGACAATGGACATTTACAGGCAATTTGGACATGGCAGCCTGAGCCCTTGTTTAGTAGAACACGGGTCTGTGAATAAACTGAACGTTATTTATTTATTCTTTGTGTTGCATCAGTGTTGTGGGTTAATCTGTAAAACAGAGTTACGAGTTGCCTTTAACATCAGTTTGGTGATAAGTTGTTTGTTTGTGTTGTTGTGCACTTGAACTCTGTTTCAGAGTTGCCTTTTGTGCTATCTAAAGTCACTTTTTGTGTTTTGTTTGGGTTTGTTTTTATGTGAAGTGGTGTTTGAGCTCTGGTGTTGACCTATTTTGGTCACAAGTCCATAAGCACTTTGGGCTTTACAATACGTTTCTATTGACTAAAGAAGTAACCATATATACTTTTTGAATGGGAGAGTTTCATTTTGGTGTTCATTGTGTGTATATCACTGTTTGCGGAGTGCATTTTTATGGTGTGCATTAGCTTATGCCAAAGGTGTGTTGTTTATGCTGGAAGGTTCTTTGGTTTGTATTCCTCTCGAAATTAGTGTGCCTCTCTGCCCCTTTTCAGAGGTGTGAGGCGTCTTTACTTCAGACAAGCGATGGGAGCAAAGGCAATGCGTTTGCATGGCACAGTGCTCTTAGAGGTCCATTACCTTCAAGTATACCATTGGTGACTAAATCCTGACAATTCTCAGGACTTCCACAAAATAAATGCTGGAATTTCCAAGCTGCACAACAGTATGGAGGCATGTTGGGTCTGCATTTTATGGTTAAAGCTACTTTTTAGGTGGGCGCCTTATTTTACAATGTTATGTTTTTTCTCCTGGTGCCATTAGGAGCTGCTGGGTGTTTTTGTGTGCGACAGCGGAGGAGCTCAGGCAAATCTTCCTGAGTCCTTCCTTGTAGCTGGAGGGTTGGTAACGTGCACTGTACCTTTTTGCATGTATTTGACAGTGGCAGTATTCATTGTAGGTCTTGGTGCATCATTGCATGGTCTGTGTTTGTGTGCTGAGTGATGTTTTAAGTAAGGGTGGGCGTAGTGGGCGTAGTGGGGCTACGTGAAGCAGCGCGTAGTGTGCCCAAATCTACGCACACTACGCGCTCCGCGTAGCCCCACTACGCGCCACCCGCCTTTTAAAACATACCCTGAATTTATAATAAATAAAAGTAAAGACACTTACCTGAAGCGCGGCATCTCCGGGGCTCCCTCTTCCTGGTTTCCAACTTCTTGCGAGAAATGCGCATGCGCGGACGCCCGCGCATGCGCATTTCTTGCGAGAAATGCGCATGCGCGGGCGTCCGCGCATGCGCATTTGTCAGAAGAAGTTGGAAACCAGGAAGAGGGAGCCCCGGAGACGCCGCGCTTCAGGTAAGTGTCTTTGCTTTTATTTATTTTACATTCAGGGTATGTTTTAAAAGGAGGGCGAGCGTGAGGTTGGTGGTGGGTGGCAGGCAGCTACGGCTTCGCCCTGGCGTGTGCGTAGCGCTGCCTGCTTCGCCTACTTCGAAAACTGCGAAGCAGGCAGTGCTATGTACACTACGTGGGCGAAGTGTAGTGTCGCGCCCAGGGTTAGTTTTAAGTGTGATCGCTTCGCAGTGGTGCTGCAGGGCCTCATTTACAGTTTGGCGAGGCAGGAGTATTGCTGGAGACTGGTAGACTTGCCTCAGTCAATTTAGAGTGACTGAACGCACTGTGGCCTGGATTTACTAGATGATCAGTGCAAAAGCCACAAATGCTGCGATGCGTGAAAAGGTGAGTGCCATCTTTACAGAAATATGTCACTCTTCTCCCCTCTCCCTTGCAACGGCGCAGAAATGTGCTGCATGCGCCACAGACCACCTTTGCACCATAGTGCAAGGAGGCCTCTGTGAGTCTAGCACAGGTTTTCTACTGGAAGGGTACCCTTCCATTACAAAAAACTATGTTTTGACTAACTTTAAACCTTTTCCAATTTTGTATGTGTGCTGGACAGTGAAGCACACATGCAAAGTTGGAAAAAAGGAGAAATGAAAGCATTTCGCCTTCTTAGCGCCTATGTGAAATAGGCACACTTTTTTGCTACAAAAAACTGTCTACTAGTAAATAGAGTCTTATAAAAAAAAACCTTGGGTGGTTGCATGGGAATACCCATGCACCACCCATGGTACACTCCCTTGGCGCTAAGTAGTGCAAAGCAGTGCTATGCATTGCTTTGCATTACTTTCAAGTGATTTTCTAGTGCTAAACAGGGTGAGAGCCTGTGCCTTTTATGCAGCCAGCTAAACAAGTTTAGCACTGGAAAGTAAATAGGTAAAAAAAGATTTTGCGTCGATATGCATCACTTTTTTTGATGCAAACCCAGTGTAAAATTTCAGTAAATATACCCCTGTGTTTGCAAAAGCAGATATCTTTCTGCTTCTGTAGGTGTAAAACCTTGAATTGAAGGCCTGCCCACTACAACTGTTTTAAGTCACATTGATGCCTGCCCAGCTATGTTTAGGGCAGGGAGGGCATCCCATGTTTTCCTCCCTGTGGTCTCCATACGATGTACAATGGCCTTGGTTAAGGAAATTGCATATTAGCCCAAACTCACAATGGCCCTGAGTTGCAGGGACCATTTTCTTTGTGTGTTTTTTTAAGAAACAATCTCCCAATTTGGGAGTTTGTTTCTCAGAAAATATCTTTGCTGAGTTTTTGCATCAAACACGGTGCCTGCTCTGCAAAATGTAAGGCCTTTCAATGAAGCAGCTGCAGTGGTGGTGCCTCTAAAGCGCATCTCTAAATAAATAGGGTGGTCCACCATCAGGGAAGGGAGACCAAAGGCTGGAAAGCAGATGGGCCACCTGCGATATTCATTACTTATGAAAATCAGGTGCAAAATAAACACAAAAGCCCAGATTCTGAAAGGTGTCAGGCAACGCAGTGTAGCACCCAAACATGCTAGTTGCGTGACAGGGAGAGAGCAGGAGAGCGCCATATATTCAGACATATGACTCTCTCCTCCTCTCTTCCTAGCGCCAGTGCTGATTTCAGCTGCCATGCGCCATGCACACACCTCAGCGCCATAGTTCTAGGATGTCTGCATGGGTCTAGATAGGTTTTGTACAGGAAGGATACCCTTCCTGTACAAAATACTATGTCTAGACAAGTTTAAAAGCTGTTTCCATTTTGTATGTGTGCTGTACAGTGCAGCACTCATGGAAAGTTAGAAGAGCACGGATAAATGAAAATATTTCTTTGTTTAACGCATGCTTTTTATCGGTGTTAATTTTTGGCGTTGAACCCTTTCAACTAATGTTATTGAATAGGGTTTGTGGTCAAAAAGCATGGGTGATTGCATGGGAACCCCATGGGAGCTGCTGCTATAATAAAGTGGTAGGATGGGAGGGCAAATGATAATTTTCAAAAAAGCACTTACGTGCCTTTCTCGCTGCCATCCACCTTGGTGCGCCTCTCTTCCCGGAATCCATGGTCCAGCAGTGGCACCCAGACTCCCCACCCAATCAAGACGCTGCTCTCATGCTAGTACCCAGCATGAGAGCAGTGCCAGGATTGGTGTAAGTGGCCTGGTTAAGTGTCACAAAGGGACTGTGAGCTTGCGCCTTTTCTCCACCAGGAAGTACAATATAGCTGGATTAGGGAAAACTGAGTGCGCATAGCGGTTTGGCCAGCCAAACCGGCATGTGCACTTACAGTACTGCTGTATGTCCATAGAGAATAGCTGCCCCACTCCCCCTAAACATTGGCTGTCAGTGAAAAAGAAAACGATAATAAAATTGTTTTATTATTGTTTTTTTTTTTTTTTCATCTGCAGTGGGGCGATGCTCTTCCGCTATTATGAAGCAGCCGCTGTTGCCCATGTACTGCCTCCTTGATGCAAAGTAATGGAAAGCAGCGTTTTGCACTGCTTTGCGTTACTTTTACATACAAACCAATTCTAACACCAATTAGCTTTGGTTTGTAAATCCCAAAACAGGTTTAGCGTCGGGTTTGGGTTGAAAAGTATCGCTAACCCGACGCTCAACCTCTGAGAATCTAGGTCAAGCTTTCTTGCTTGATTTTTTGCAGGCTGGCAGAATGTTGTGTATGTGCAAATGGATTCTGGTCAATGGTGGTTAAGCTAAAGGGCAATTGTCCATGTTTTTGCTGGATGCCAACGGTAGCTTTGGCTACAGTGTAGAGTTTCTCTACAAGCTGACTAAGTAGCAGGCTTCAGTTCTAAGCTAAAAGGTTGAAACGAAATAAAAGAAAAAAGTCAATAATACTTTAGTGCTTCAGAATTGCTTCAACTAAAAGCTTGGTTTTCAGCTTGTTGCTGCAAACTCGGTATTCTGAGTCAGAAGGCCCCCGCCTGCTCCTTTGAAATACATTAACAATAGTATAGGAACTGTTCCAGATTAGGGAGCCACAGAGAGAGAAACCAGTTGCTCGGAGGCATGATGTCTGAGGACCATTAGCTGAAGACCCATCTGGTCTTAATATGATGTTGCAAGGCAAATAGGGAGTTTTAAAATGACCTTTTAGATACTTATCGCTGAAATATTTATTCTTATTCTAATCATTATTATTATTTTAATTATTATTCACAAGACTTACCTAAGATTAGTGCATAATAAATAAATAAAAATATTATAAACTATCAAGATGCGTGTACTATTTCTGCTGGATCAGGGCAGCCTCTGTACTAGACTCTAAATCAATTAAAGATTCTCTGCTTGATTCTAAACACTCCATCATGTGTCTAAGTACATTTCAGAGGAGGTGGGTGGGAAACACCTCTCCATACTCCTTGTCTCATGGAAACAGAAGTTGCCATTGGTGCTAAGGAACTCTTTTGACTGTGACCCCAAAGTGTGGGTTTAACAACAGGGTGATAAAACATCAAGCATCCTGCACCTATCCAAACCACCTGCCATTGAGGTAGTCTTGAAAATGTTCTCTTTTCATGAGTAATGACTACGGGTGGGTGGAATTGGTGGAGTTTGGTTCTGTGGAGTTCCACTTAACTCCACGAGATTCAGCTGAATTTAGCAACGGGGCGTGGTGAGCATTTAGCATTATTTTCTTAGTACAAAATGTACTCTCGTGTCCAAAAATGGATGCGAGGATGCATTTTGCCCTAACAAACTAGCACAGGCAAATACCTCTTGGGGCCCTTACATGCTCTGCAGTGATTACTGCAGAGTATGTATGGGTGCTACCGCCAAGTGGTATGCAGTGGTTTCTAAACTTTAGAGACCACTACATATCACTCTGCAGTGCATACCCCTTGGTGCACTTACATACTTTACAGTAATCCCTGCAGAGTATGAAGGGGCCAAGGGGTACGCACTGCTGTACTGTGCAGTGATTTTTAAACAGGACTGAAAGAGAGTGCAGCCCATTTATGTTTAAAAAACACTGCAGATTAAAGTTAAATCTGCAGTGGTTTTTAAACACAGAGGGACTGCTTCCTTTTCCTGCCCTGTTAAAAAAGTCACTGCAGTGCATACCCTTCGGCGCCCTCATACTCTTCAAAATTACTGCAGATTATGTAAGGGCACCGAGGGGTATGCACTGCTGTGGTTTATAAACAGGGCTGCAAGAGGGAGCAGTCCCTCTATGTAAAACCACTGAAGGGGGGTGGGGGGGGGGAGTATGGCCACCTGACTCAGAGGCTCTGCTGAGCTGGGAGGCTCGGGAGACCCAGCACAGGCACACAGCAAAACCTCGATGCCTTGAGGAAGGAGGGGGCTCTGTGAGCTACGGCAGAGTTGACAGGTGGTCTCACTGTGCCCCCCCTTCGTGGTGGCGACCTGACAAGGGAATCCGAAGCCTGACGTCAGACCTTGCAGCCCAACAAATACGGTGGCCCCAGAGTAACAGAACAGCGAGACTCACCCACAAGCGGCCTGAGCTCGCAGACCAGTGAGATCAGCGGTGACTACCAGCCTCTCCCCTTCCCATTTTGCCATTGCATACCTGCCCGCCGAGGGAAGCTGACATGCCAGCTGCCAAGGACGCATGCTCACTCTCACTGGCCCTCTGTACTACCCACAATGGCCCTGGGGAAATCTTCAATACAGCTCCTTTTCACAGTCTCCTAAGTGAAAGCCACATTTACCTCACCTACAGGGTCATCCGAACACACGATGGTCCTAATCCTCAAGGAAATCACAGCTGTGGGGCACAGATTGGAGTTCATGGATGCAAAGATGACGGCCCTTGCGGCAGAAAGGAAGCCCATCCAGACGGACATCACCAGCTTCCTAGACAAAGTGGAGGGGCTGAACCTACACTTGCTAGCATTGGAAGTAAGAATTTATCACACCCCAGACAGAGACCATGAGCTTTGGTGCTTGCGCTACCAGATCATCTACCTTGAAGACAGGAGCAGCAAAGATAACATCTGCGTCTTTGGAATCCCGGAAAAGGCAGAGGGGGCTGACACCCATGGCTTCTTCTGAGACCTGCTCCCCAACCACCTGGTGATTACGTTTTCATCCTTGCTGGAAATAGAGAGAGCCCACAGAATCCGGCCGCGATGACATATGGCATCAGCAGGAGCGAAGCCTATCATAGCTTGCTTTCTCCACCATGAACAAGAACAACAGATACTTGTGGCGGCACAGTCACACAGACCTTATGAATTAGGAAGGCCACAAGATCCACATGCCGGCTGACTTCTCCAGGGAGACGAATGAGAAGCAGAAGGACTTCCTGTCCCTCAGACCCCAGTTGCACAAATGAGACATTAAATTTGGCCTCCTTGAGCCAGCGCCTATGTGTATCGCGATGGACCACAAACCGAGGGACTTCTACAATCTAGAGTAACTGCAATCTTTCCTGGACAGATTACAGGACGGAAATAAGGGCAAAATCTCCAGTTTCCCTCACCCCGATAACACCAGCCTCGGCCACCCCACCGACAGAGACAGAACTTGCAGCCCTGAGGGGGGCAGACATCAAGACAGATCGCTCTGACTGCAGAGCTGAAAGGAAAAGGCAATCAAGGCAGTCGCAGAGCTGAAGCAGGACAGGACTGCAACAAATCCTGCTTGCCACTGAAAGCCAGGCCTCCTAATGTCTGACATGCCGAATAACTGTTGCTCACTCATTGTATCCTTGTATCCTCATAACTGGCCGATGAATATTGTCTGTCTTGTTCAATATTTAATGTTCATTGTTTGCTATAATTCTCACTGTTACTTATCCTAGATGCACCACGCTGTCAGATCCATTGGTCACCATGTGCACCTTCCAAGCGGATGCAGCTAGTTTGGATCCTGCACCGCAGCAATCCAGGGCAAGCTAGAAACCCATCCTCCCCACCAAGCCACAGTCTGGATGTCCAGAGCCCTACACCCTGGGACAGGGGTTCTACCCCTCTGCCACACCCACCCTACCAATCGTGTCAGTGATGCCTGCCAACCAACACTGGATTCCTCTCAACCGTCCTCCCAATGTTCCCCTGGGCCACCACTATGGGAGTACCCTACCTCCACAGCTAACCGCGACCAGCAGACTTTGGTCCTCTATCTATAGATTTATATCCCCCTTTCCTCTCTCTCGCCTGCTGACAGGCTCCTAGAGATCATTCCCTCCTCCTGCCTGATCCGCCACTGGTGGCACCCGGCACCCACCAATCGCAGGGAGTCTTCCACATCTGCCATCCTTGCTGCGTCCGTATCATTACCAGGACCAAAGCTGGCTGCCTTTCTCCCCCCCCTGCTGGCCTTACTCCAGGAAACCCATCTCACAGACATCTGGGCAGAGAAGCTCTGGTGGGACTGGGTGAGCAAGGTGATTCAAAGCTGATGCCCCCCTCCACAGGCTGACAGACACCCGACACCTCAGAAATGTGGAGTGGCTATCCTGATACACAAGACACACCTGTACATGGTGCTCAAGATGTGGACTGACTCAGAGGGCTGGTATGCGTTTGTGAAACTGTAAATCTGAAACAGAGTGCTGAGTGTGAGCACAATATATGCCCTGAGGTGCCAAAATGCCCATTTCTCTTGCAGCTTATTCACTTACTGACTGAGGTAGATGCCACCCATTTGCTCATAGGGGGCGACTGGAACTTAGCACGAGATGCGATACTGGACCACACCAGCCCGGTTAATGTATTTAACAATACAGACCGGGCCCTCATGAATGACCTTCTTGCAGATCATGGTCTGCTTGACGTCTGGCCCCTCATTCACCCTGCAGACAAAGAATATACCTATATTTCACTGACACATGGCACCCAATCAAAACTGGATTTCTTCCTTGCCTCCCAGCCACTGATTCCCATTATGAGCAATACAACTATACTTGAGGGAACGCTCTCGGACCATTGACCGATCCAGTCTTCGGCCGACCTAGGCCTTGTGACACTGATCCCTAAGCCCTGGAGCCTAAACCTCTCCTGCTTCAACCAGCCCACAGGCAAGGACCGGCTTAAATCCCAGATCCTCACCTACCTCGAACACAAAAAAGGGTCAGTGGCCTCGGCTCAAACCTTATGGGCGGTGGCTAAGGCAAACATCAGGGACCAATTTAGGATTAACACAGCAGTAACAATAAAATAAGGCAGACTGGCAACAAACACTGGCCTCATGCATCCTCTATAAAGTCCATTCCTCCATTGCCACTACACGCCACCTTAAGAATGCGCGTATGGATCTTAATACCCTTTTCACCTCCAAAGTAGAATACTGGCTACAACAATTGAAGTACCGCCACTGTGAGCATGGGGAGAAGACGGGCAGGCTGCTAGTGGCGCAACTGCGGCAGAGGGGAACAGGGATGTCCATCCCTGCCATAAAAATGGACTCTGGATGCATTGTCACCTGACCGCAGGAAATTGTGAATTCATTTGCAACCTACTATCCGGACCTCTACAACCCCGAAGTGGTTACGGACTCAATATGGATTGATGCCTTCTTCGACAAAATCCACCTACCTGGCTTCAACAAAACAGGTAGGTCACTACATTAGGAGAGATCACTAAGGAGGAGATAGCACAAGCCATCTCCAACCTCCCATATCATAAAGCTCCTGGGTTGGACGGCTTCCCGGCTGAGTTTTACAAATGGACGAAGGCCGAAAAGATGAATTCCCTATATGATATCTTCAAAGAAGCTGACCAGGTGGGTTTTCTTGCCCCCTCCCCCCCAACAGTTCCCTTATGGTCCTCACGATGTCCAGGAAGAACACCCTCCTTTGTAGCAACTATCAACCTATCTCCCATTGTGGATCATGATCGAGAACAGCATCACGGGGGGCTAACTAGGGCTGCACTCACTATATATGCGCAAAACCCCCACCTCAGGGCAGCAAACCTGATGATTCATGCCATGTCCTCAACATGGACACAAGCTCACAGGCTCCTCTTGGTAGGCCCAAACCTCCATGACAAAGAGTCCATATGGAGGAATGCCAGCATCTGCATCAGGAGGAAAATGCTTAATTGGGGCCCCTGTTGTGAGGCAGGGATTCTCACTCTGAATCAAACCATCTCTCAGGGGATGCTCAAATCCTTTGAAATACTCAGAGAGAGACACCACCTAGCACCCAACAAGCTGTGGAGATGCACGCAATTAAGCCATTGTTTCACACCCGGACTAGGCACCGAGCCCTGGAACATCCCTCCCTCTCCGGTGCTCACTCACCTCGCCATTTTGGGGCAATCCAAAGCCATGATGTCGGGACTATATAATCTCCTGATCCGTCATCTGTACTCCCAGCCTCAAGCAGTGCAATTACTTGCTAAATGGCAGGATCGGCTCCAGGTGGAACATGAGGTAGAGGACTGGACCAAGATCCTGGATGATCTTAGCCGAGGGGCGAGAGAGGCTCCGATGAAAATCTGCCTCTTTACAATACTACAGGAGTGGTACTTGACGCCGACAAGACTCAATGCAGCAGAGCTCCTACCCCACATCGTGGACATGTAGAGTGTGCTACTGTACACATACTACACGACTGCCCTGGCTCCCGTTCCCAATGGGACGAGGTAGGTTCCATGTTAAGCGGGACAATAACAATTTCCATTCCTATGCCATGCCACCTGATTCTGCTTCACAGCATAGCAGATTCTCCTCGACTGTCCTGCCATGAACACGGATTGCTTAACACAGCAGTGACAGCGGCTAATCTCTGCATAATCCAGCACTGGTGCTCCTCACAGACACCCACCCAGGAGGAATTGCTCAAAGAAATGTATAAGACAGTCTCCTATGAGAAACTCATTTATAATATGCAAGACAAGGCGGACACATTTCTCCTCATATGGTCTCCGTTCCTGAAGGACGGTCAATGACACCTGATCAACATGGCAGTAGCCGCTCTGATCTGATGTACTCCCTCTCCCCTCCATAGCAATTGAGCCAGGGACGTTTGCTTTGCAGCCTCTTCTGCCCTGTCTACAGGAGCCAAAACCTAAGGTGTGTCCTCTTGTTTAGAATCCCCCCCCCCACCCTCCTCTCTCTCGTCCCCACTTAGTACCCCCCTCTCCTACTGATCCGTTGCCCTCATCTCTTCGTTCCCCTGACCCCTTTGTTAAACAGACACCATCTCCCTCATTGACCACTTTTTTCCGGTTCCCATTTCGTGTATCATGGTCGCCAGGTATTAAGTCAAGCAAATCTGTGCTGTAACTGGGTGTATTACGAGCACCCGGCGGATCAGACGTGCTATCACTGTCTGAAGCTATCTGTATTATTTTTATTGTTTCCTATTTCAAATCAAATCAATAAACAAATGGAAAAAAAACACTGCAGATGAAACTCTAATCGTCAGTGGTTTTTAAACATAGTGGGACTGTTCCCTCTTCCAGCCCACTTTAGAAACATTTTACTGCACATTAATTCTACCGGCAGAGCAGCGGAATTTATTAGTAACTCCGCGTTACAAAAGTAACAAGTAAATTACCAAATTCCTCCAATTCCGGAGGAACAAGTAAATTACCAAATTCCTCCAATTCCGACGGTGGAATAAAAAATTCCACCTAGGCCTAGTAATGACTTGTTGCTAAAACATTATCTGCACCTCACTCTGCATCTTCTACAAGATACCACTGTTAGTTAATATGAATTTTTATTCAAACAACTTTCCTTTACAAACAAGAATTGCAAAGTCTCCCCTTCAGTCCAAGTATTCCACCTATTTGCTGGTCTCCCTGTAGTGAAAGATGCTGAATGTTACCACAGTGGACCTTAGCACTATGTCTCAGGGCTTGATTTCTGTTGGCTTTATGGTTCATAACATCCACGCCTAGCTGCTACCCCCTCTGCCAATCAACAAGCAATGAGTTAGGCAAAGGTCCCGAACACCCTGAGAATAGATTCATAGTTGATGAAGGCAATTTAATACATCAGAGTATATCACTGTCTGAAATATTGATGAATCCACTACAGGAAAAGTAACAATGTAAACGCTCAATGCACTCTGTACCAGTATAATATACAGCTGTAAATTACAACAGAACACTTAATACAAAAATTACTGTAGAGTGCAGATGTGTGCACCCAACCAGTAACCTTTATGTTTTGTTCCTTCTGACTGATGTCAGTCGAATGCTGCGTGCTGTGTGATGTTGAGTGAACAATTGGACACCGGTAATGCCTGATATTATCATTACCAGTAGCAGCCACTTACATTATAAAACGGTGGGGCGGGATGTTTGACCCACTTACAGGCACTGTGAGAAAACAGCACATCTCTCACTTGTGGTCTCTTATAAACAGTGTTTATAGTGGGCCACGATTGAGAGCTCTGGAGCTGATGCAGTACCAAGGCAGTGTGAATTTCTCACACTGCCTGCAAGTGCATATGAAAGCAGTTTTATTAAAAAATAAAATACACAACTCACCCACTACCTTGTCCTCGTGCTATTCTTCAATCCCGCTGCAGTCTGAGGTTCCAAGGCAGTAAGGAGTCTCTGAGCAACTCCCCTTACTAATCCAGATGTTGCTCTCATGCTGCTGATACTGTTAGGAGCGTTACAGCAAACAAATGATGGACGGAATTCTGACAATGCAAACATTCTTTCCCAGTCAAAAGATCTGGGTTAAATCCATTGTTCTTTTGCCGACTACGCCACCCCAGTTTGGACCTGACCATATGCAAATCAGTCTTGACTCTGTGCGCCATGGGAACAGTCCAGACCGAAATGCCAGGCCAGGACCTCCCTGGACCGGAAACAAGCATCCTGGGACCGGTTTCAGGGTATGTCACCCTTCTTCAGCCAGGCTAGCTTGAATCCAGTGGCACAGTGAGCAAGAGACCCATGTCTGGGCATACCCATCCCACTTAGGGCAAAAAGTGTTACAGCAAACAAATGATGGACGGAATGCTGACAATGCAGACATTCTCTCCCTGTCAAAAGATCTGGGTTAAATCCATCGTTCTTTTGCCCACTACGCCACCCCAGTTTGGACCCGGCTATATACAAATCAGTCTTGACCCTGTGCTCCATGGGAACAGTCCAGACCGAACTGCCAGGCCAGGTCCTCCCTGGACCGGAAACTAGCATCCTGGGACCGGTTTCAGGGTATGTCACCCTTCTTCAGCCAGGCTAGCTTGAATCCAGTGGCACAGTGAGCAAGGGAAACCCCAAAACCGGTCCTAGGATGCTTGGTTCCAGTCCAGGGAGGACCTGGCTTGGCAGTTCGGGCTGGACTGTTCCCATGAGTCACAGGGTCAAGACTGATTTGCATATGGCTGGGTTCAAACTGAAATGGCATGGTGAGCAACAAAACGATGGATTTAGGCCCAGATCTCTTAACTGGGGTGAATGTATGACATTGTTCTGCATTCTGTCCATCAACTGTTGTTTTTGCATTGATACTGTTAGGAAGCATGATAGAAGCACCAGGGTTGGCTGGAGCAGGCTACCTCAACACACCCTTAGGCCTGAGGGGCCTGTGCCTGCACTCGGCCCAGCTGTCTTACACAGCTGAATGGACATGTTTAAAATGCGCTTGTCAAGCTGGCCGTCACAGGACAGCTGGCCTAAGTGACATGCCCAGTTTAAAATGGAGCAGCAACACTGCTGCCTACTGCAAGTCAGCAGCTATGGCCCCGCCCAACGCTGCCACTTGGCTCAGCTGACCTGAAAATTAACATGGTAGTTAAATCTCTTAATTGTCATATTGCCATTTTATTTTTCATGCTTGCTGCACTGTCGGGGGGAGGGGGGCACCTCTGCACTAAGAGAGGAACCACCGCTGATCATTATATGAGATTGCAAAAAGTAGACTGCAACATACATCTTCAGTACTGTACAGTACTGAGGCACAGTAGACACCACTGAGTCACATTTTAAACACTTTTTTAAAACATTACCTCACTATCAATGAGCCTGTTACAGCTAATGAAATGGAAAGGGATGAGCGTCACTCATTGGTTGTTGCATTTCTCAAGCAAAGCACGATGCTCTTACCCAGTCTAAATGCTCTAAATGCAGTCTTTTATAAGGTATACAGAGCAAAATGTTTGAAGACAATACATTTAAATTCACACATGCGATTATCATTTCCTCTTATTTAACTAACAATAAAAAATATTTTGAAGACATCCACGGCAATGCATTTCAATGGAATAAAAATGGCAAAGCCTTAGTACCAAAAAAGAAGGAAAAAAATCCACCACGTATGACTCTTGTAACCTTCCACAAAAATAGTTCCATGAAAATGTACCATGCAACAAGCAATGTTGTGGAATTCACCCAAATCTTTAAGGGTCTAATTTAGAACATCAGTGTTATAGAGGGGGAGGGGGGGGTCAGATTCAGGTGTTTATTGCCCTTAGTTTCTCATCGGGTCCTGTGATTCTACCCCTGTTCATTAACATCTGGTAACACCCCCCTCCCCTCCCATGGATAATCTTGATTAGTTAGAAAACTGGAATATTGGGAGCTCCACTGCAGACAATGAAGTGGTGCATGGCCCACAGTAGTTGGTATAGACTTTCTCCAACATGAATATTTCTGTGCATAATTTGTTTTAAAAAAAAAAAAATAAGTGCCAGGGCTCTCATCAGGAGGCCACTGCAGCGTGCACCACACATTGCCCCTGCCAGTGCTACCAATGATAGTACCAACACAATTACTAACCATCACACTGCTACAAGCATGACACTTCAGACTATTACAGGCAGGGGCGGCTGGTGTTAATGGGCAAAATGGGCGTCGCACTGCCCCTACCACCCAGAGGCAAAAAGATAATTTACAAACACGCAGCTGAAAACAAACTACTACTTGCTGCTTTCTTATTTTTTATGGGCAGCTGTGAATGAACTTTGCAAATGCCCCGCTGCGTATTGTGCCTGCTGGGCGAGGTATTCTTCGACCTGCAGGCACAAGCTACAGCCTTGACATCAGGGCAGAGGGCGTGCGGATTTTCAATGCCGTGAATAGATTTGGATTTTGGGCGCTTACACAATAGCCCTGGGAGGAGTTCAAAGAACTCCATTATTTTCAATGGCAGGGGGCGGGGCAGGCTGAGAAGGAGAATGAGGTAATGGGTGCTAACAATTTAGAGTCATCACAAGAGGGGGCGGGCTGTAGGAGGGGTGCAGCTGGATTGTCTGATTCGTGCTTCCCACGCTGCAGTCATGCAGGACGCCATTTCTGCTGTGCACTGCAGATGGCGTGTGCAGATAGAAGGAGTCACCTAACTTGAATGCTTGAAGCGTTCCCGTATTTCCGACAATGCCCCGCAGCCTCACAACGAGCAGATATGTAAAAAAAAACTTAGCAGCCTGCCCCCGTGGGGAAACAAGTACGCAACTCGCGTGGGCCTGGCCTGTTTGAAGTTTTTTGCATAAACTTCTGTTTACTGTTGCTTCAACTCTACCAGAGAGGCACTTTAAAATTAATGACACCCGTTCTTTTTTCCATGGAGACAGCAATTTATATGTTTATTCTTTATGTGCAGGCTATTCGCTTCCATTTCTGGTCCATGTCATTGGAAATGCTTATAAATTGAATCAGCTGGCGCCGGCAGAATTGGAAACGCGCCTCCTTTTATCACTGGGGAAATAATTACATTAGGACTGGGGCATTGTTCGACATTTCCATGGTGGACGGATATAGTCAGATATTTCTCTTCATAAATTGGATACATGCCAGCCCTCCTTGTATTTTTTAATCTTCTACTCTCTTTTAACACGTGCGTGTGCACTTCTCTAATCTGAATTGAAGGACAAAAACCAATAGGATCAGGGTGGACAAAATGACGCTGTTTGCAGATTTATTTTTATCTAAACAGAGACCCCCCATCCCCACCCCACGTAGCCAGCTTCTTGCCCTGTTGACAAACACACTGCTTTGGCGCGCACATGAAACAGGAGGATGGTGTCTGAATCTTACAGTGCAGCTCCCATACTCCTCGTTTTCCTCACAGCCGCTCATGGAAGATGGAGGTAGATTAAGATTTTAATAAAGAAAATCGAGAGAACATATTTCCCCTTTTGCCTTGTACTGACTTGGGAGCAATTTCAGGCTGCGGGAGAAAGATAAATGAAAGCCATGTTTGGCTTTTGAAATTCAAGCGTCTCCCGAGTCCCACCTGGATCCGGTCTGTTGCTGCCATGCAGGGCCGGCTTTAGGGCAGTGCGACTGGTGCGGTCGCACTGGGAGCTGACCTGTGGAGGGGGGCGCTGTGACCTCAGTGGGGCGCTGTGTTTACCAATATCTTATGATAGGAGAGATGAGGGGCAGTTTTGCAGGTGGTAGTGAGAGGAGGAAGCAGTCATGGGACGTGGGGGCACCAAAAGTGATTGTCGCACCGGGCGCCACCAGCGCTAAAGCCGGCCCTGCTGCCATGTATGCAACCCACAGCCAGGCTCTGCTGTCACTCTGAGAGCACTATGTTTCACTTGTAGGCGCTAGTGCTCTTCGTTATAAAAACTCTTTTCATATTTGCAGAATTGCAGTTTTAAATTGTAGCGTGAACTTGACCAGAATGTATTGGAGTGCTTTACCAGTTACATTACACAAGAACACATTTGTGTTTTTTAGCCACGAGGAGATTGTAATCTTCCCAGAATGAATCCTAGGATGCTGTTGAACTGATGCTGAGACTTAAACCTGGTTCTCTAGTTTCCACAGCTGCAACTCTGTCTATTATCCCACATTTGCCGCCTTCTGGAGGAAGGTGAGGGGTCAGAGGCCTGTACAATACGCTTCCCCTCTATGGTTACCTTCTGAGCAGGTTTTTCCACTTTTATTTCCTTCCCTAGTTTAGTTTGTGTACCTCCGCCTAATCTTTCACAAGCGAAACTGTCTAAAACCATGTGGAAGTCGGCTGAAACAATTTTTAACAAATTTTAGCAATGCAGACTGGCACATATGCATGGTACTGAGAAGGCGCCACCAGTTTGGGCTTTGAGGCAAGGGTACTAAAGTTTTAAAAAGTCTATGGTAGTGGCCCCGGCCTTATGGTGCCAAAAAACAAGCAAGGAAAATAGGCCCCCATAATCTGTCTTCTTTGTTCAAAAACACCTTTGGGGTGCAGAGGGCCCTTGTGCCACAGTACCTGCTGCACTAATGCTATTTATATTGCTGCAACGATGTGGAGTAGTCACAATTCCAATTTCACAATTGCTTTTTTAACCTTCTTGCTTTTGTCAAATTCGCTTGGAAATGCACCATTTGCCCACTCTTTGTTCAAACTTTTCTGGGGGAGACCCTCGCGGAACACCCTTAGGCAGTCGGCTCACTCGCTACACTCGCTCGCCATGGGACACTCAACCCAAACCTTTACGCCTCACCACTTTCATTTAAATGTGCATTGAATTAATAAACAACTGTTGTGTTCGAAATGAGACAATGTCACAATGTGGTGTACTGTCACAAGCACAGGTGTTGACAATTTAGTGCTGGTGCCAAGCACTGGAACCCACCGGCTCAAATTAAGCAAGCACTAGAATATTCTAATACTACAGCCCTTCTTACTCGGGTATTACTGGTTGTTAGAAGCCCTCTCCCTAATAGGCTGTCTCCTGTGGTTCAGGTTTATAACTCAGAACGTGGTCCAATAACAAACAATATAGACCTCACCTCGGCAGAGAGTGATAATGCTATATTATTGCATACTGTTTAGCTTAATTAATTAATTGCAGTGACCTATGCAGTCTGTACTCCTGTATTGTATAAGCGCTTACCTTCTGCATTGTCATTTGTGATTAAAGATATAAAGAACACAGATGGCATTAAACCTACAAAGGTGGGGAGAGCAACCACTGAACTTCAGACTCCTTTGTCCTTACAGAACTTTCCCTTCAAGAAGATGGCTTTCCTCAGGACAGTACACCTCTCTCTAACCCATCGGGCGTCAGGTGGGGGTGCAGGCCATGAAAGGAATCTCGGAGTGTGGCCAAGTCTGTTCATTATATTTGGTGGGAGAATGAACAATGCTTTCTTCACACATATTGGGAAATGCACTTACAGCCACATAGAAAGGGGCATACTAATTTGCTGCACATGACTGAAGCAGAACTCATACATAATAATTCCTATTTGACAAGCGCGTACATGTCACCCGTTAAGGTTTCAAGGCGCTGAGGGCCGTCCGAGAGATTAAGTGAGCTATTGCCCAGAGTCGCATGATGCTGAGTTGAGCTGCCGCCAGCACCGGGGATCAAACCGGGAACCCCACTTCCAGAGTCAGCCGCTCTGTCCGCTACGCCACACCTCTACCACATGGCGTGGTATTAGTATGCACACCACCACAGTCCCCAACACGAACACTAGTGACAAAGATTGCTACAGCTGTAAGTGTGAATTTAAATGGCAGGGCAGCCCATTCACAATGGCGGGGGGCGGTGGTATTGGCAACTTCTGAGTAAAACACGTGCTGCAGGACAATCCAATACACGGAAGGTCCTTGCAAAACAGAGGTGAGTGCATTACAAAAGCCACAAATATTTCGGGTACATACTTTGCACGGTGGCTGTGGAACGCATATATGAACAGCGTGTTGCTCACTGCAAAAAACTTGAAACCTGAATACAAAAGGGTTTATTTGCTGCAATGTTTAATTTACTTGGTGAAAGGCATCAGGGGGTCTGTCTAGACCAGGGGTAATCACAAACTTTCTCTTGGGGGCCAAAATTACAGTGTGGTTTGTGGCCGAGGGCCGCACCTTGGGGGTGGGGTCATTGGGGGAGGGGACAGGGCTAGAGCAACAAAAAAAAACTGTGACCATGAGGTGCAACATAGGTCCCTGCAGCGGATGCCTTCGTCCACTGAGCAACCGGACCCAGCATACACATATCTCTCTCTCTCCCTCCTCCGTCTCCCTCCCTCCTCCATCTCCCTCCGTCCTCCCTCCCTCTCCCTCCCTCTCCCTCCCTCTCCCTCCCTCTCCCTCCCTCTCCCTCCATCTCCCTCTGTCTCCCTCCATCTCCCTCCATCTCCCTCCCTCTCTGTCTCCCTCTGTCTCCCCCTCTCTGTCTCCCCCTCTCTGTCTCCCCCTCTCTGTCTCCCCCTCTCTCCCTCCCTCTCTCTGTCTCCCCCCTCTGTCTCCCTCCCTCTCTCTGTCTCCCCCCTCTGTCTCCCTCCCTCTCTCTCTCCCTCTCTCCCCCTCTCTCTCTCCCTCTCTCCCCCTCTCTCTCTCTCTCCCTCTCTCCCCCTCTCTCTCTCTCCCTCTCTGTCTCCCTGCCTCTCCGTCTCCCTCCCTCCCTCCCTCCCCCTCTTCCCCTCTCCCCGTCTCCCTCCCTCTCCCCCCTCTCAGTCTCCCTTCCTCTCAGTCTCCCTCCCTCTCCCCGTCTCCCTCCCTCTCCGTCTCTCTCCCTCCCTCTCCGTCTCCCTCCCTCCCTCTACGTCTCCCTCCCTCTCCGTCTCCCTCCCTCTCCCCGTCTCCCTCCCTCCCTCCCCGTATCCCTCCCTCTCCCCGTCTCCCTCTCTCTCCCCGTCTCCCTCCCTCTCTCTCTCCGTCTCCCTCTCTCTCTGTCGCCCTCCCTCTCCGTCTCCCTCTCCGTCTGTCTCTTTGCCTCTCTGTCTGTCTCTGCCTCTATCTGTCTGTCCCTGTCTCTGCCTATCCGTCTCTGTCTGTCCCTGTCTCTGTTAGTATCTATCTCTATCTGTCTCTGTCTGTTTCTGTCTCTCCCTACTGCCCTCTGTCACCCTCTGTCCCCTTACTTGACTCTCACACCCTTCTGTCCTTGTTTGTCACCTCTCCCCTGCCCCCTCCCCCACCCCCCCCGCTTGTGTGGCAGCTGAGGCAGCTTCCCTTGCAGGGCACACACACAGCCCCACCCGAGTACTTCACAGGTCTTTAAGAGACCATTTGCATGATGACGAGGCTTTGTTGTATTTCACCTCTTAGCGCCCCTGCAGCTCCACTCGGACTATCGCTTGAATCCCAGGGCCCCCACAGAGCAGAGTCTGTGTTTGCTGACACTGTTTAAAAAAAACAAAAAACACCGGTACGATGTCTGCAAGGTCCGCGGGCCGCCAAGAAAGTCTTGCCGGGCCACTGGCGGCCCGCGGGCCGTACTATGAGTACCCCTGGTCTAGACCCTACTGGGAGAAATCAAGATCAAGCAGTGCTCAGGGAAGAGGTAATTTTGTGATGCGAGTCTGGTCACGCGATCGCATTTGTTGATGGTGGCTTATTCTAGAATGGGAACCAGTTGGTTGGTGGAAGTTAGACTTTGATCGAAACGGTGGAATGCTAATATGTGTCATTAAACTAACATAAAATTAACAGTCGTCTCTTCTCTTGCTTTGTAAGAGAAGTGAGGGAGGTCTGGGTGAGGGCATAATAACTTGATACAGAGAGGGAGGGGGTGGGGTTCGATAAGGGGGGATCTAGATTACCTATTATGATTATTGTTGTTTCTCTGTTGTTTTAGGCTGCTGGGCCTATCGTTAACAAAAATTGTACTGCTGCTAAAATCTAGAGTAAGTCAGCTCACGGGTAGTGTGTTCGAGCCCAACAATGGGTTGTCTTGGTAAAAGCATTGGATGTATATGGGCTATAGATATTGGGCTATAGATGTTGAAAATGTACATGCATGTCCCTGTTCTGGATAAGCTGGAAGCAGTGATTAATTAAAAACAAGTAAAAAAAAAATTTGATACAGGGCTGAGGGAAGGGTTGATGTGGTAATGCAGGGATGGGAGCAAAAAAGTGACCCACATTTGCATATTGCTTTCCCGTAAAACACTGCTTCAGCGAAGTTTTATGAAAAGAAAGGGGGTGGGGGGCATGTTTTATTAATTTCACTTAGATTTTTAAAAAATGTACAGATTAGTTCACCCTGCTGACCCACACATGAATGCAAGTGAGACTACTTCTGTTCAGGCCCCCTGCCCCCGCTCAATCAGCATACCGGCCGTCCCAGCGAGAGAAAGGGATTGATACCTCCCCCCATCTGCCTCTAGAAAAGCCACTCAGGCACCCACTGCGCTGCTGGCGGCATCCTAACATCACAGACAGCCCCCAGGCTGCCCAAAAAATCAGCCCACAGCGGGAACTCGGCTACCGGCCCTTCTGCCATTTCCCGAGTGCCTGCATTACCAATCTGACCCTGGATAAGAGAATGGTTACCACGGTGATGCAGGGCGGGGGAAGAGGCAGTGGGGTGATGCATAGCTACAGGAAGGGGAACTGAAGTAAGGTAGGCCCGAGGGAAGTGGTACTGAGTTGATGTTGCTCCTAGTGAAGGATTGCTGAGAGATGAGGTAGATGTTTGCCTAAAAAATCAGAGAAAAATATTGTGTGGACAAATTATCATGTCAAGAATATCGAAGACAAAAATATTGTGAAGGTAAGTTTTAATGTGTAATCAAACTCTAACTATACTTAACTCCACATATATGTACCTTGAATGATATAGATCTTCTAGGTACATTGATGTGCAGTTAAGAATAGTAAGTCTATCCTTACATAGTTGCACTTACCTTCTTGATATTTCAGGCCTCGATTTTCTTGACACAACATTCTGGCCACACAATATTTGTTTCGTCAATATTCTGTCAGACAATCCCAAGGGAATGGGCACTGAGATGATGATGGGCTGAGGGTAGGAGCGCTGAGGTGATATAGTCAGTGGTTAATTTGTGAAGAAATAAGTGCTAGGGCTCTCGTCAAGAGGCAGATTGCATCAGCTCATTGCTCCTACTAGAGCCACCTGCAACAGAACTAACTACTAAGGAGTGGATGTGGCGTAATGGCCAGGGCTGCTGACCTTGGAGCTGGGGAACCAGATTAGAATCTCGACGTAGGCTCACCTTTCTGTGATTCTGGGCAAATCACTTACCCAGAAACTCAAATCGTGTGCCTACAAAAATAGAATGTGCCCTTAACTGGTGCTCATGAAAAGCGCTCCAACGCCTTTTGGTCGAGTTTATGCTGTATGCGCCGGTGTTGAATAAGTGCCAGTGCTAAACACTGGAAACCACCGGCTCAAATTAAGCACTGGATATGGGCCTCAAGGAAGGGTGCTGAGATGCTGCGGTGCAGAGGGAAGGTGCGTTGATGTCACACTGGCTGACAAATGCTGTGGTGGACTGATGTAGCTCTCAGTGAAGGGATACTGAGGTCATACAGGTCCTAGGGTATGAGTGCCAAGGTGATATAGCTCCTACTGAATGGGTCCTGAGGTGTTGCAGGAAAGAGAGAAGAGATGCCGAGGTGATGCGGGGCCAATGACGTGTGCTGAGGTGATGCAGGGCTAAGGCGAGGGGTGCTGAGGTGATGTAGGGCTGAAAACGGAGTGTAAAGCAATGTGTAACTGTCTTATTACGAGTTGGTTAAAAGAGAAATACAATACTGATGTAAACACTACTGTTAAAGCTTCGGTCTGACAAACAGGCGCTACCAGTTCCTCTTTGATTTATCATTTTTTATCTTAGATATATTTAAACTTCAGCTTAATCTATTTGAAATAATATTTAAAAAGAACCCGGTGTGATTCTTCTTTTGTTCATTATGTATTTTTTCAAGTGATGATAACAAGAGCTACTCATGTTCTGTCTGTTCCTGTTCCAGTGCTTCGGCCATGGGATTTTTGCCAGAATAATCTCTCAATACCTCAGGAACATAATGGGATCGTTTTAGGGAATTACGCACAAAAAGCATAACCCAAAAGTTGGGATTTTAGTGGATTACGTTAGTATCAATGACATTTTGTGTCGGCCTAAAACAAACATGCAAAAATAAAATGTGATGTAAGTAAGGTCCTAATGTATCCTTATGTAGTGTTTCCCCATGGATTCAGAATGGGTACAACAGTTTGAAGCACCAAGCTCTAGATGGTGTTACAACATTCACTGCAAAAGAAATATCAAGCAGAAAGTTTTGGAAAAAAAACCAGAATGTGTTTTTTGTGTCGAAAATTTAATTGCAAGGATCATGTGTGAAATTTGTCAGCTGCACAAAAGTTTAGTAGGCCAAAAAAGAAATTTCTCAAATCTCTAGCAATAGGCACTGTGATAGTTGTCAGCCTTTCCAGCAAATCAGTTTAGTTTGGGAATACCAATGTTGCTTAGCCTACCCATCAACAATCGTGGTCATATTTAAAACAATTGAGTCTTCCTAATTATTTTTAATCCCATAGATTTTGAACTCACAATTTGAAGATTTGGGGGCTGAGAAAGTTATAGGTGATAGTTGTATAAACATTAAGCTTGACTTGAGTGTCTCATCTCTTTATACTTGAAAAATTGGGTAAAAAAATGAATTATTTCATTCAGAAGATGACAGCAAATGATGACTGTTATGTTTACGCTATTGTGTGTGTCAATGAGATGAGATTGTTACTAAAACATATCTTACAAGTCAAATGTTACCAGCGATAAGAGAGTCAGCCAGTTGCATATCCCTCAAACTACTGGAAAGGTTTGATTTCTTCGAGAGACCTGCATCCTACCTTGCTGATGAGTGTTAGGAGTGGACATTCCATAAAACCCTATAAAAGGTTCTGTGTTGCCTAAGCATCATTATTTGAGGCACTACAGAGAGAAGAACTGAAATTGGCACATTGAATGTGACATACCAAGTGTTGTTATTTGATAATTTGGGGCCTCACTTAAACTTTTGAGGTAACTAAAAATCCTTTAATTTATGAAGAAAACTTTAAATCTGAAGTACATTTCATTGGTTGAATTTCCTCCACAATACTACTGCTATGGTGTAGTAAATTTAGGCGATGAAGTCTACTCGATATTTAGAGTTTCTTCTTGAAGTTTGTGGATGTCCAGTGCCTTTCCAAACTCTAAATGAGACCCTTGGTCCTTTATGAACCAGACATGAAGTTTGTTAAGACTCCCAAGCATGGTTGCCAATGAAATATTATTTTCACCCAAGAGATGAAGGACAAAAAAGTAAAAAATTTAACCAGCCCCAACCTCCTTCTTTAGGTGGATGCTTCCACTCATGGTTGGTCTAAGTGGTGCCCATGATCCGTCTGGAATCTCTGTGGGACTAATTTAGAGTTTATCGGATGGGATAGCGTGTGAAATTTGTGTAATTTGAATTTGCACAATTATAATCAAGGCAGGTGTCTTATTATCCAATCTCATGATTCTAAATGTGTAAGCACAAGAAGGATGAAAGTTTGACCTGGCCCTACCAAGAATCGAAATTGTGAGGAGTAAGTCGCACAGATTTCAGGAAGGAGGAAAGGAACAATTGAGCAATCTGAATGTGTATGGCAACCGGCCCTAATGTATGATTCAGCTATACCATGGTTTTTACTCAACACAATGTCCAAGAGTGATACCTCTCCTTTAACCAGTGTGCGAGCCCCTAATACGTAAACCTGTAGGAGAGTGCACAAGGATGCAATCAGAAATACAGCTTTTAATTGCATACCAGAGTTTTATCATACACTTATATAGCATACATTTGCATACATCATTCTAGATGAAACTAATTTACCTAGTGATTGTCCTGAAATTCTTGAGTGGATTTGGCTTTCCTGGATCTCTACTGGACATTTCTGCTTTATGCCTTCCTTATATTGCCTACAAAGCAGGAAGCAATTCCAATAACCAAAACAAGGCTAGAAACAAATGTGGTGCCTACACGAGGCTTGGCCAGAATGGCTTTTTAAATTGTGGCCACTTTGGCAAGGCATCATGTGAAAATGTCGGTTATGCGACAAACACCTCTACGAAAGAAGCCTTATAGTTACTGTGATGCTCAGAAAGTGTGAGCCATGGGCACAATCTCCTAATATGGGAAGCAGAGAACCCCCACCTACAAGAACTACGAAGGATTTGGTCCTCTAATAGGTCTATATGCAAATTCAAAAGTAAAATAGGAACACAAACCCAGGGTGAGACTGGGGTGGAAAATAGGTCTGGGCACCAAAATAAAAGTGTCGCCTACTTGGAAAGCAGGTAGGTAAAAAGGGGGCCCATTTTTGCAGATTGGGGCCTGATTGAGCTTTTAAAGAAGTGCTGTATAAGTGTTTTGCAATGTATGGAAGACTGCGTGGATTTGAGCTTGCTGAGGGCAATGCTTGTTTTAATACCGGGGAAACCAAAAGGAAAGAAACGACTCAGCAGACCATCAAATGGGCCAACGAACAGCTAAAACACCTGTTCTCTGCCTGAGTGCCCTATCGGCCAACCTGACCCCACAAAACAACTGCAGGATGCCAGCAAGCAACAGAAAACCTCTAAAGTACCTGCCAGTCTGACATGGTTCCAAGGCGGTCTAACTTACACCAAAAGCTGCATCGCCCAGCATCCCTTGTCACCAGAAGTGCAGTAGGTGCAGTTGCACTGGGGCACAAGAGTGTGAAGGGCCTTTCTGAGCTAAAATATGGATGTTCGTTTACTACCACACCAGGTGCTGGGGCTATTTTCCTTGTTTGCATTGGGGCCAATGGCACCTATCCTACAGCATAGCCTGTCACGTTTCAAATGTGACAGAAATGGCAGCAGAGGGCAGCGCACGCTCTGCTTGGTCGCGCTGAGAAGTCAGAATATATTCAATCTATATATATATATATATATATATATTTTTTTTTTTCTCTGTAGCTGTTGCAAGAACGCTTCCTGTGTGACAGTCAGCAACCCTGGGTCTGCCAATCTAAGCATCACTCAACTATAGAAGGCCCTTCACTGACAGAATAAGAGATTGCAGATTTAGGGGATATTTACAAAGAAGTGACGGAGTGCGGCGTTGGCCTTCTTGGCTTAACGCAGCACTCCACCACTTCTGAAATGCAGGGCTGCTCCGTATTTACAACAATACGGTGCAGCTCTGTGTTTCCCCCTGCGATAGAGCTAATTTCAGCTGTCTAGTGCCAATGCAGGCTCCTTTGCACCATAGTGTAAGGGTGCCTGCGTTGGAGGAATGGTCTCCCTTACTGCACATAAACAATCTTAACCCTTTCGATGCGCATGACGGAGCGGTTCCGTCATGCGCATCGGTCACGCTGTGCGGATGACGGAACCGCTCCGTCACGGCCCCGCCCGCGCAACGAACCTTCAGCACGGCGCGGTAATCCGCGCCACGCTGAAGGGGTTAAATGGTGATTTGTAACTTCTATGTGTGCTGCTTTTTTTGCAGCACACATAGAAGGTGCAACTCGTCCTTTTTAAAACGATTGTTTATGTGCAGGAAGAGACATCTTCCTGCACATAAACAATCATGCATGGAGTTTTGCTGTTTCTAAGTGTGCTGCACAATGCAGCACACATGGATACAGCAAAAACGAGGAGAAATAAAGAATTTCTCCCCGTTTCGCCATGTTAAATTTTTTGTCTTAATTCTGGTGCTGCCTCCTATTTACGCCACCCTTGTAAATAGGGGGCAGCGTCAAAATCAATGGGTGTTGCGGCAGAACGCCCAGCGCAACACCCATTGCCCACCCCTTTTACACTAAGGAAAGCGTGAAAGGGTGCCGTATTTACCAGGCAGCATTAAGACTGCCTTGTAAATAAGGTTAAGCTCTTATCGCCACAGGGTCGTCTTTAAAAGTGACATTCCTGTGGCAGTAGGGGTCTTGTAAATATGCCCCTTAATTTTTTGATATTGGAGGGGGGCAATGGTCTCTTTTTTCCTTATTTCTTTCTTTAGGCTTCAGGGCACCTACGGATGTTTTAGTCTGATTTAAATGACATACACAGATAATGTTTACCTAGCTATCTGCATCTATCTTACGGGACTATCAATCACCCTTATGAGGCAACCTGCAAATTTGAACAAATGTGTAAAGCAACTCGGGTTTTGGACATTACATCGCTTCTCTCCAAAAATCCTTATGACCCATAACCGAGACCAAAACCCACAATTGTTCCAATGTATGCAGCCCTTATCACCTGCATTCAACAAACCTCTGGTACACACCACGCTGTGGACGTCATTTAGGGGTCACCAAGGGTCACAGTTGCGACCCCTGGCTTGCCCCTTAAGAACCCTGGCACTCCTCTGCGACCCCTCGCATCAGAGGTGGCAAATCACTGCTATGAGCACAGGGAAACTGAACATTTTTTGTTTTCTGTCATTTTTGTCCTCATTCTAATAGCAAATAATATTCAGGGCCACTGGAATTATGTGGCAGGGGAGGGCCAAATTATGTGGCAGGGTTGAGTAAACTATACCTCAAGAAAAGGAAACTTATGTGGCACATTTTGTGATAGTATTCATTATTTTGTGATTTTCAAACTTGTTAACGTTGTCTGGGCATTGGATGCACTCATCAATGCCAGTTTAACAACCAAATATAGCAATACACAACAAAAATATAACTAGTCAATCTTTGCAAAAGGCCTTCCAAGCGCTGCAACACATTTTGCTGCATTTGTAGTAACTTTTGAACAGTTGGAGCTAGAATGTATTTTTTGTTAAATTCTGCAGATAATGCAGCAGATGATGGAGTATGTGGCAAATGCGGCAATTGTATAATTGTAAGAAAGTCGCCATGGCCACACAATCACATAATTCCAGTGGCCCTGATAATATTGTAATATTCACTAAAAGTGTAAATAAAATGGAGCACATTTAGCTGGAAAAACACCTTTGGTGCCAACTGGGGTAAGTAAAAAAAACTGCTTTCAAATGCACAGACGTTGAATCAGAGGATAACTTGCCACTGCAAGAAAACCAATACTCAAATATAGGAAAACCAGTGGCTAGGCTTGAAAGATTATTAGGTGAAAGAAGGGAAGATCGAAGTCTGAAAACCAGGCTCATCCGGCACAGGTAACAGCGGTGGAGTGGTGGGCGTGGTGGGGTGTGGGTGGGTGTGCTTGGGTGGGGCTGGTCGTGTTCGGGGCAGGGTGGTAGTGGGGAAGTGGACAGATGACGTGATATGGAAAGTTAAAAAACATCAATAAAACCACTTACCTTGCGCTCACTACAACTTTGACTCCCCTCCACCTGCCCCGTCCCACCCCACCGCCCTATCGCTGCTACCTGTGCTGGCCGCACCTGCTTAAAACCTTCCTGTACTTCAGTACATTTGTATCTAGGCACAGTGCAAGCAAGAGTTGATATTTGATTTCTGGGAAACTACCACAGGGAAAACATTTCGACCTAGAGACCTTTGAGGAAATATAAGGACTTTGAGAAGATGTTGATCCCTGGATCTCAAAGAACAAGTAAGACTGTCCCATTGAAAACAAGGAAAAGAAAGGAATGTCTTTAGTGTATAAGGCCTTTTGCACTACACAAAGTGACTTAAACACAATTCTTTCTTTAACAAGGAGCCAAAAGAAAGGAGTCCAAGGTGGAAGAAATGTGGTCCACTTTGTTTAGTTCTAATGCTAGTCTGCCAGCAAACCTTTGCAGATCCGTGTAGACAACTTACATTAGTCCAGATGCGCCGCAATATAGGTGTTCAGACTTTGCACTTTGTGAAGAAATGAAATAGACAGAGTATACGTTTTAGAGTGCAAATTTGAAAGAAACAAGAAATGATCACATTGATTTGCCTAACCATAGAAGGCACATAGTCCATGATTTTTCATGCAAGAGACAGGGACTGGCTTTTGACCTAGGGAACAACAATTCCTAGAAAAGGGTGGGGTAGGGGGTTAACTGACTGTGGGATCTCAGTCTACTTTCCATTCAGCTTCAGCTGATCAAAGCACATCCAGCTCTCAATCTTGGCCAAGCAGTCATCCAATTGTAAGTCACAGTCAGTAATGTCGCCTGAAATTTTCTAATTAATTTGCCCATCATCTGCTTACATTAAAAGGCCAACGCTGCAGGATTGGATAAGGTGGGCCAGAGGATTCATGTAGAGATTGAAAAGGAGAGGAGACCGTATTTATTCCTGATGGACGCCAGAAGTTAGAGACCTGCAGAAGTAGTGCAGGAGAAGAGTGAGATTTGTCCTGTCGAACAGCACATCTTTGAACTGCGGCTAGACGGCCGGGCTATTATCATTAGCACATCGACACAATATGTCTACAGCAGCCCCCAAGGCGATCTTCGCATTGCATCTGGGGGGAAAGCCTGCTTGTAAAAGGTGTCGATGGTTGCTGTACTCTACTTGCTTTACTAATTTCAAAAATACTGCCCTTTACAGGATCTTGACCAGGTAAGAGAGTTGGTAAATAGGGTAATAGTAGGTAGTTTTTCAGGATCTAGCAAGGTTTTTCTGTAAGGGGTTACAGCTGTGAACATTCTAGAGAAAATCTGGGACCATTAGGGACTTGACCAGGTGATAAAGAGGCAAGCATTACGAATAGCCCTAGGCTCTATCTGTTCCAAAAGCAGAAGGCTTAGATGCAGTTTGGTTAAAATAACTTTTGCTGAAGAACCAGAGAATCTCTGATTGCGGAGCAGTGAAAAGAAATCCTCTGTACTGAGGGGGAAAAACAGGTCAAAAGCCTAGCTTGATCGATAGGAAGGAGAGCCAGAAAAGGCGGAAAGATCAGGTCACTTCTATGGAGTGCTAGAGTCCAAGACTTCAGACACACAAAAGATGATGGGAGGAATGCTTGCACTTTGTCTAACCACTGGCAAACACTCGGGGTAGCATCTCAACCCATTGTTCTTTTGCTCACTATGCCACCTCAGTTTGGACCCAGCCATATGCAAATAAGCCTTGACCCTGCTCTTCATGGGGCCAGTCCATCCCGAACTGTCAGGCCAGGTCCTTGCCGAACTGAAACATAAGCAACCTAGGACACATTTATTGCAAGCTTCCTCCCATCTTCTATGGTGTGGCAATGTGCCACCGTAAGTGGCCAAGGGTATGCCCAAGTATGGATCCCTTGCTTACTGTGCCACTGGAGCCCAGCTGAAGAGCCCCAATTAGGGCAACACTTTCTTGGGTTGCTTGTGTTCTGGTTTGGAGATGAGCTGACAACAGTTCGGGCTGGACTGTTCCTATTGGAGTAAAGTCAGGAGTGATTTGCATAGAGCTGGGTCTGATCTGAAGTGGCATGGTGGGCAACAGAATGATGGCATGGAATTCTACCTCTCTTGCCAGTGGTTATACTGTTGTGTTTTGTATAAATATAGATTTGCCATATTTGCCACATATTTAATCATCTGCTCAATAATCTGAAGCTTTTAACCAAATCTAGCTCAAATGGTTCAAAAGCCATGAAAAACACAGCAACATGTGCTGCAGAGCAGTGGAAGGACTTTTGCAAAGGTTGACTGGTCACCTTTCTGTTGCTTATTCCTATATTTGGGTGTTAAACTGGTAGTAATGAGGTGCAACGAATGCCCAGTGTTCAGAAGTATAAAAATGACAAAATAATGAAATAATAGTATCACAAAATGTTCTGCATTCCGCTGCCTAATTTGCCTTTTCTAGCAGCATAATTTACTTATCCCTGCTACATAATTTGGCCCTCCCCAGCCGCATAATTCCAGTGGCCCTGCCCTTAAGTGAGGTACTCGGGGCCTCATTTATTAAAAGTGACGCATTGCTGCGTGAAAACAGCGATGCGTCACTTTTCATTGCGCCCTCCTTGTGACATGTTGGATGCGTCATATTTACAGCATGACGCATCATGTCGCACGGAGTTAGAGATACCTGTAGGCGCAAAAGTGACGCATTGCTGGAGTGTATCACAAAAGTGACACAACTCCAGCAATGGGTCATTTCACATGGCCAAGTGCCATGTGAAATGTGCCTGCGTCAGTCTTATGTCTGCCATGAGGCAGGCATAAGATATTGACGCCTTTGCGTCCTAGAAGTGGTGAGGTGAAATCTTCTAGATTTTACTGCGTCACTTCTACGACCCTTTTTTGAGTCTGAACGCCCCCCCTGCATACATTATACCTGGCACAGGTATAATGTGGCGCAGGGGTTTACAAAGTGACGCATCTGCCTCGATGCGTCACTTTGTAAATATGACGCCACATGGCGCATTATTTACGCCACTGGTGCATCACAAAAAGTGACGCACGGGTGGCGCAAAAGTGACGCAAGGGCTCATAAATAAGCCCCTCAGTGTGGTCTAAAAGAAGGGTATTTCAGATTTGTTTCTGCCAGAGTGCAAGAACCCCTTCCAGACAAGATGTGATTTAAATAGACAAAATACTTAAAATGATGTTCAGGAGCAATTTGCGAATTTTGTTTTATGATGCTGAATATGTCATGGCTTAGTTACCTTTACCGACAGCGTCAGCATGTTATTTAAAGTTATTGTTATTTTCTACCACTAGAGGGCAATGTCTACCCTTATTTTGCTGATTCCTATGCTGGTAATTCATAAAATTAAATAAATATGCGCTTGAAGAAGAAAGATTATGGGCGATGGGAGACACGCGAATGAGACAGAGAGCTAATGAAAGAAAGAGAGAGATATGATATGAAGGGAAGCAAGGACGTTGACTAAGAGATAGAGGGAGAAGAGAGAAAGGGTGAAAGAGAGAGAGCAAGACAGTCTTATTAATTGGTACGGGGTTGAGTTGCAAGGAAGCCCACCTTACATCACAGTATTAGGCTTAGTGAGACAAGTAGCGAAAGAGACAAAGAAGGAAGAGAGAGAGAGGAGGAATGAAAGAAGGAAGAGGAGAAAAAAGAGGCAGGGCGAGGGAAAGGAAAGGAAAAGATTGTTTCATAAAGGTTTAGCCAATTTTGCGTCCTATGAAAAAACTTGGGGGGTGGGGGGAGTCTCGTAAAGGGGCGTGGTCGATGTAATAGGGGCGTGGCTTAAAGCACACAAGCTAAAATCTGTGATTAGCATATTGTGCTGCTCAGCTGGTATTTTACTGCTTCTCTCATTGCATGATAATCGAGATATATAATACATCAAAAACATTCCATCAACAAGAAGCCAGATTTATTGGCTTTGTCAATGGTTGCTAGCTGCATAACACAAACAAGCATCAACTATGGCTTCATTGTATAAAATATTGAAAATGCTTCAGTTCTGAAAAGATGAGACTGTCAAAGAACTATAACAAGTCTCTTTGAAGTTAAATCAAAAGTAGTGAAGAGGGTTGCTGCTGCAGAGTTAAGGTTTTTTTTCACCCTGAGGCTGCGGACAAAAATGAAGGGCCTGATAGGGACCTGTCTCAGCACCTGCTTTTAAGCAGCACCCGGCCTACTTAAAGGCCTGGGTTTAACGTTAATGCACCAGATATAGTGTAAATGATTTACGTTATAACGCAAATAAGTTAAAATCTGGGGTTCCCTGTAGTACCATCCATCAGGCATAAGCTGTGTAAAGGGGGGACGCAACTCAGAGGCAGCTCCTAATTTTGGAAGCTACCTGTTTTTTTTCTCTCAGTCAGTAATGAAGCTTAGATGCCACAGGCCCTGGTGCAAGCAAGGAAAATGCCTCCTTTGACCACCGTTGTAATTGTAAAATACAGCAATTGTCGGGGTTCAATGTGCCCCTCAGAGCTGTTGGCCCCGGTGCCTCGGCACCTGTTGCAACAATGACAGCTTCGCCTATGCTCTCAGTGTGACCTTCGGCAGACCACTTCTTTCATTTTGGCCCTGCTCATTGTGTGTTGCAATAGGGTGAGTGTAACCAGGGCTTCAGGCTGCCATTTGCAGATAGAGAGAGAGAGAGAAAGATAGCTCTGATGTCTGAAGTCTGCTCTTGAGATAGCACTTTCCCTCAGGCTTGGAGGGGTAGCACTGCTTTGTGGGGGAGGGGCACCAACACTGTAATATAAATGTACAATGCACACAGAGTGATATGCTACCAATAAGACCACCACTACCGTCTGTAAATATTGTACTGCTTTGAGATATATAAACCTGTACATTTGCTTGACTTGGGATGCAACCCTGCTGTTTTGAGTAAAGCCTGCACATTTTGCATAATTTAAATCAGTCTTCCCCAAAGAGTAGCTCGTGAGCTACTAGTAGCTCTCCATCTACCTCTAAGCAGCTCTCCTGTACTCAGCCCTGCCTATTACATTTGAAGATTTTGCTTGGTTGAATTAATATATATATATATATGTATATATATATATATATATATATATATATATATATATATAGATAGAGAGATAGATCAAAATTAAAAACTGTATTTGAGATGAGAATGTGTGTATCTTCAAATCTCAAAAGATGATATTCTGCGAAAAATTATTGAAATTCCAAAATGTATTTAAAGCTGATATTTCACTGATAAATCATGTGGAATAATTTAGTGAATTTCATGTTACGCTTCTTATGCAAAATTCCTGCCAGTATGCCATTGCGAGCAGGAGTACGCTCTTGAAGTTCCAAAGCCAATACCAATTTTGCTTCCTATCAGTAACTGCCTCAGAAGACATCTTCAGTATTCTTTTTCTACTTCCTCAAGAGCTTCCTTCAGGAGGAAGTGAACTCTCCCCAAAACCTTAACAAGAAAACATAACATAGCACGACATGGCGTGACGTGACGTGATATGACATGGCATGAAATAAAAAAACAGAACACAACATACACAACATAACATAAATGGAAAAACAAATATATGAAGTGAGACCATTTTGAAAGGAGACACACAAACAGTTAAATAGGAAATAATACAATCAATTACGAATTAAAGAACAAAGAGGGAATGAACAAAGATATAAACATACACGAAGAAAGCACAAAATGTCAATTAATGAGAAAGCAGTTCGAAAAACAAATCAAATCAAAAGAATGCATGGAAGGAGAATAAATTACAGAAAAAACGCCGAAAGGCAGATGAAAACAGAAAATGCAACAGCAAAACAATAAAGGAAGATAAGAGAAAAAAGGAAAAGAAGAAAAAAACAAAAGGCAAAAAGCAAAGGAACGAAAAATTGAAGGCTGAATCCTTGGGGGTTCAATGACTAGTACATATAGTTTATATTTTGAATGGGAGGATATTTTGACTTCATACAAGTAAGATCATTTTTCATGCATAAAAAAATTATAGTTTTCTATACTTCACCGTTCTGTGAAAATATCCTAGGGCTGATAACAACAGCCAAGCGAACACAAGTTCATGTCTTATTTCTTTTCTGAAACAGGGCCACTGATATAGAATTGATTAACTAGTTTCACCGCACGGTTTATGAAATATGCCTCACTTAAGGAAAAGCGAATTTATGGCAATGACGATAAATCGCTGAGTCGGGTATTAAAGAGAAGTAGCTGCCATGGAAGTGGTGCTTTCATTCTTCACATAGGCGCTGTGCACGGCCTTTCCTGCGCACCAAGATTGATGCTGTGCACTGGAGCACGACCGAGGGACACTTTCCATTTCATCATCCGCAGAATCCCAGGCTCCCGCTGGGTACATTTCAGGTCCAGTGCGCAGGGCAGAGAAGCGAACCGTGTGCTGAGGACTCCATGATGGTCAGTATCGAGCCGCCCAGATCACCTCTCACCTGCAGGTCTAGGCACCGATCCCAGCCGAGCCACCTCTGACCTCCAGTCCCACATAGGGCTGCAACTAGATCAGTCCTGACTGTAGGTAACTACTTTGAGGAAAGTAACCTCTGGTCTAGAGGAACTCATCTGACCTAAGACCTCTTTAGACAAGCATTTTCAATGTCATAGGTCTCGCATTTGCCAGAGTTCAACCTATTGACATTGTAAATGACAATGCCTTTTAGTTATCTGTTTTTATAATTAACACGTAAATATATGGCATTGTCATTTACAATGCCAATAGTTGAAACTATTGTAAATGCGAGACCTATTTAATTTCAAAGAAGCAGCTGCCATTGTCCCAGGCTGCTTGGAAAGTGAAAGCACGCATGGCGCCCTGAATGTTGCAGGAAAGCATTTGGTGCGTGCAGTAGGAGAAACTCATTAACGAAAATAGTGCTTACAAACTAAATAAGACTTATGGCGTAACTACAGAAGTAAAAGGGCCAGTCCTCATGGGAGGTTACAATTGAAAACAAGGGGGTGCTAAGTCGGGACTAACAAGCCTATTAACGAATCAGAAGCCAGCATTTACGAAGGACAATGACACAAACCAATGACAAATATGGGTGGAGAGTGGGCGGGGTTTCAAGTCCATACTTGAATACAGCATGCCTCACAGAACATTGCATGCGCTGCCCAGGCTAGACCTAAAAATTAGTCTGTGGGTTGTAGGTCACAGATTCTGATGAATATATGATGTTACAACGTATACAATTACAGCACATGCTTTTACAACGCAGTCTTTACATCGCAACTACCATTACATTGCATGATTTTACAACGCATACCATTACAACACATTTTTAAAAATTACCATTACAACGAATATTATTACAACGCATACCATTACAATGCATAATACTTTTAGGACAACAGTAGGGTAAGTGTTGGATAGTGTAGGGGTAAAATTACTATTCCCACTCCAGTGAGTGAAACAGTAGGGTAAGTGTTGGATAGTGTAGGGGTAAAAATTACTATTCCCACTCCAGTGAGTGCAGCAGTAGGGAAAGTGTTGGATAGTGTAGGGGTAAAAATTACTATTCGCATGTACCCCAAAACTCATACCCACCCTTTTACTAAAATAATCTCCATTACTTACCTTATAATGCGTTGTAATGGCATGCGTTGTAATGGCATGCGTTGTAGTGACATGCGTTGTAATGGCATGCATTGTAATGGCATGCGATGTAAAGGCAATTGCGTTGTAAGAGTTGCGTTGAAAAGGTAGGTTGTCGTAATGACTGAGTTGTAATGGATGTTTCCCGATTTTGATACCTACGCTATGCTGCTGCTCTCTATGAAGGGAAGAATAGTGCTATTTAAAATGGTCTCCCTGCCCCGTTTCCTTTAAGTTTTACAACACTAAACCTATTTCCTATCACCCACCCATTTTACAGACCTGCAGTCGCAAATCACTAGCTTCCTTTGGGTGGGGAAAACACCCAGGTCTCATATAAAAAATATTGCTTCTCTCCCCACGAGGCAGGATTGGGATGGGCAGATGAAAACTGTATTATTAGGCCTTACAACCAATAAATATAAATGACTGGATCCGAGCGAATAGGTCGACCCTGTCCACAGACTGAAGCTAGACTTAATCTACCAGCATGACATATGCACACTACTTTACAACAAGACCCCCTCCACTCATTACCTCCAGTCACTCGGGTCCCCATCGGGTGGTGGTAAGCAGTTCTTCAGCATATAAAATGGTTCAGCACTATCATAGAGTCAACCGCCCATGAGAGAGAGCATGGCTGTCTGAGACGGTGGGCTTAGCTGGGTACAACAACGGGGACCTCATAGGTATCACCATACTGGGGGACATATGGGGGTAGGGTCATATGAAATCATTCCAAGAATTAGCTACTGAATTCCACCTTCATTCCTTTAAGTTCTACCGGTATTTACAACAGTGACACTCAAAGATTAGAAGGAGAAATTGCAACTCCCTGAGTACAAGCCCTTAGAGTGGAAACTGATAACTGATGATTTAGAACAGGGTGAATCTCACAACTATAAAATATCTCTAGTAACCAGCACACCAGACCCCTGTGAACCTGAGGAAAAATGAAGTTGGATGGGGAAGCCCTTGAGGACGAGGAGTAGGCAGAGGCAAAAATGGCCCCTAGACTGCTGGCAACTTCCATGTACCTTTGTCTCATATAATTTAAATAGCTACACCTATGGGCATTGTCACAAGGAGCTATCGCCGAATTAACGGCACTTTATCGCAGCCAAAGTCGTGATAAATTTACCTCCCCATTCACAAGCTGGCGCTAACAGCCACAG